>NC_060125.1:72169882-72794882 GCF_021461395.2 Schistocerca americana
GTAATCGGTACTCCTCATTTCCTGTATTGGGGAACAAAAATATGGGAGCCGCATAAGGGGAGGTGGAAGGCTTGATCACGCCATCCTCCAACAACTGCGCCACGATTTTCTTTAACTCGTGCATCTTGGGTGGGACTCAGCGGTAAATTGACTGTCGCAGAGCACCTGATCCGTGATCTGGATGTCATACTCCATTTTCTAGGTTATTCCTAGTTGCTCAGCGAGCGCACCTGGGAATTGCAGTAACAGGCTTAGAATGCTTTGGGGTTGCTCAACTTCCAGATGATCTAACTTCAACTTCTTCGCATACCCTTCAGCAGCATTAACACCACGGTCTACTCTTGAGTTCACCTGCTCTTAGAAGAAAATTTTAAAAAAGAATCTTCTTCCTGCTTAATCCAAAACGCAACGAGTTTTTGTTCTGAAACGACAGCCCATAGTAATACATTAAGATAGGTCCTTCGGAGCTAGGAAATCTACTGACCCGGACATTTTCGGACCTTCGCTTTCCCATCACCGACAACAGCCCGCCGTTCACCGACTGGCATCCTTTTGTAAGTGGCTGCAAGGTCTGAACGTTACACAGATCTCTATGATTTTCATACTACTGATAATCCATCAAGCAGCAAGTAGCTCCGAATCAAGTAAAAGTGCAAACCCGTTCACGGTTAATGAGCGCAGGAACAGAGGGAGAACAGTGCTTAACACCCTCAATTTTATTAAAAATCCTTAACGGTGTGCGTTTTTGTCAACACCATCAGCAGTTCTTGTCTGAGCCTCCGGATACAATTCCCTACAACTATTTCACTGCCTACCTACCACAACGAAGCCAACTTCCCGAACCGGGTACTCGCTGTCTGCTTTCTTGCTGTTTCCAATACACAGACATCACCGGTTCATTTTCGCGATTATCAACAACTCTCTTTTCTTCCGGTAACTGAAAACAGATTTCTAACAGTAGCAAGTTTGCCGGAAAGTTCCATTCGCAGAAGATCCTGCGGACGAATCGCCTCTATGATATTATTAACCGTATCTGCCTCGGTGGTTTTTAAAATACAACAAGCCAGGCGCCGAGAATTTCCTCCATCTAATGAGCAAATCTTACATTGTAACTCTGAACATTTATTAATTAACTTACATCTGCATCTGCCTTAACTATACCTTTTAATTCTACTAGATTAATTATATCAAATTTCCTTTATGTTAGCTATTACTCAACCATGCTCTTGCTACCAGTATAATGACTGGTTAGCAAAAGCATGGACAGTGTAGTCGCAAAACCGGGGTTACACACAAAATAAAATTTTTTGTTAAGCTGTAGCACATTTATTGCCCATTGTCGTTTTGTTTCTTCCTCCTGTCTGTAAGAAATTTTCAACAAAAGTAGCCCTTACATGAATTCAACTCTTCATTAACAGTAATTAAATCGCCAGACCAACGTACTCAGCTCAGTTATTACTGGCTTCATCTTCATTTGATATAAAAGGTTTCAGCTGAAGCAAAAGATAGAATTAAGAAACTCTAGCGTCTTTTTACGCAGATGGACTTTATTGAATCTTTCAGCATTCTGTATTAATTTACGTAATACTGATCTAACGAGATCAAACTTACGACTCTCTATGAATCGATTCCAATTGTTCAAAAATAAGAAAGACGACAAAAGCACAATTACACAAGTTTCTGATCCAGTTGAAAAGAATTGTATCAGCTACAAGGTGAGAAACTATAATAACAAGAAACGTATGAACAGAATTAGTGAATGAACTGCCTTTTGTACGAAACAGTGAAGAGGCGCAAAGCTGCTTGCAACTGACACGCATGCCAAATCGGTAATAGAAGCCTGCTTAAGAGAGCAGAAAAAAAAGTTACCAGAACGACAGTCACAGCTCACAGTAGGTACTGCGAAACTACGGAAGAGAAACAGAAACAAAATTTTACCAGTGGCTTGCATAATTGTCGTTAACAGATAGCTCAAGTAGAAGACGAATTCAGAAACTGCTTTCTGGAGATATTTACAAAAAACAGTCGAACAAAGGTAAATAACTAATCGCTTGCCAGGTTCCGAATGTATACATCATTTCACTGGGGAATCAGACTAGCATGGAGGAAATACACTGAAGAGGAAAAGAAAGTGGAACACTTACCTAATATCGTGTAGGGCCCCAGCGACCCCGCAGAAGTACCGCAACACGACCAGTACGTTGCAAGGCATCCCAGATATTCTCAATAATGTTCATGTCTGATGGGTTTGGTGGCACGTGAAAGTGTTTAAACTCAGAAGAGTTTTCCTGGAGCCACTCTGTACCAATTCTGCACGTGCCGGGTGTCGCTCTGTTCTGCTGGAATTGCCAAAGTCCGTCGGAATACACAATGGGCATGAATGGATGATGGTGATCAGACAGGATGCTTATGTACGTGTCACCTGGCAGAGTCGTATCTAGACGTATCAGGGATGCCATATCACTCAAACTGCACAGAGCCCATGCCATTACAGAGCTTCCACCAGCTTGATCGGACCCCTTCGGACATGAATTCATGAGACTGTCTCCATACCCGACACGTCTATCCGGTCGTTACAATTTAAAATGAGACATATCCGACAAGGCAACATGTTTGGAGTCATCAACAGTCCAATGTCTATGTTGCCGGACCCAGGCGAGACATAAAGCTTTGTCTCGTGTGGTCATCAAGAGTACATGGGTCTTCGGCTCCGAAAGCTCATATCGAATATGTTTCATTGAACGGTTCGCTCGCTGACACTTGTTAAGGGACCAGCATTGAAATCTGCAGCAATTTACGGAAGGGTTACACTTCCGTCACGTTGATCGATTTCCTTCAGTCGTCGTTGGCCCCGTTCTGGCAGGATCTTTTTCCTGCCGCAGCGACGTCGAAGATTTGATGGTTTACCGGATTCCTGATATTTACGGTACACTCGTGTAATGGTTGTACCGGAAAATCCCCACTTCATCGCTACCACAGAAATACTGTGTCCACGGCTCGTGCGCCGACTGCAACACCATGTTCACACTCACTTAAATCTTGATAACCTGTCATTGTGGCAGCAGTAACCGATCTAGCAGCTGCATCAGACACTTCTTGTCTTATACAGGGTGGTGTATTGATAGTGACCGAGCCAAATATCTCACGAAATAAGTATCAAACGAAAAAATACAAAGAACGAAACTCGTCTAGCTTGAAGGGGGAACCAGATGGCGCTATGGTTGGTCCGCTAGATGGCGCTGCCATAGGTCAAACGGATATAAACTGCATTTTTTTAAATAGGAACCCCCATTTTTATCACATATTCGTGTAGTAAGTAAAGAAATATGAATGATTTAGTTGGACCACTTTTTTCGCATTGTGACAGATCGCGCTGTAATAGTCACAAACGTATAAGAACGTGGTATCACTTAACATTCCGCCAGTGCCGACGGTATTTGCTTCGTGATACATTACCCGTGTTAAAATGGACCGTTTACCAATTGCGGAAAAGGTCGATAGCGTGTTGATGTATGGCTATTGCGATCAAACTGACCAACGGGCGTGTGCTATGTACGCTGCTCGGTATCCTAGTATCATCCAAGTGTCCGGACAGTTCGCCGGATAGCTATGTCATTTAAGGAAACAGGAAGTGTTCACCCACGTGTGAAACGTCAATCATGACCTGCAATAAATGATGATGCCCAAGTAGGTGTTTTAGCTGCTGCCGCGGCTAATCCGCACGTCAGTAGCAGACAATTTGCTAGAGAATGGGGAATCTCAAAAGCGTCAGTGTTGAGAATGCTACATCAACATCGATTGCACCCGTACCATATTTCTATGCACCAGGAATTGCATGGCGACGACTTTGAACGTCGTGTACAGTTCTGAAACTGGGTACAAGTGAAATTACGGGTCGATGACAGATTTTTTGCACGCATTCTATATAGCGACGAAGCGTCATTCACCAACAGCGGTAACGTAAACCGGCATAATATGCACTATTGGCAAACGGAAAATCCACGATTGCTGCGACAACTGGAACATGAGCGACCTTGGCGGATTAATGTATGGTGCGGCATTATGGGAGGAAGGATAATTTGCGCCTATTTATCAATAGCAATCTAAATGATACAATGTATGCTGATTTCCTACGTACTGTTCTACCGATGTTACTACAAGATGTTTCACTGCATGACAGAATGGCGATGTACTTCCAACATTATGGATGTCCGGCACACAGCTCGCGTGCGGTTGAAGCGGTATTGAATAGCATATTTCATGACAGGTTGATTGGTCGTCGAAGCACCATACCATGGCCCGCACGTTCACCGGATCTGACGTCTCCGTATTTCTTTCTGTGGGGAACGTTGCGGGATATTTGCTATCGTGATCCAGCGACAACGCCTGACAAGATGCGTCATCGCATTGTCAGTGCGTGTGCGAACATTACGGAAGGCGAACTGCTCGCTGTTGGGAGGAATGGCGTTACACGTATTGCCAAATGCATTGAGGTTGACGAAGATCATTTTGAGCATTTATTGCATTAATCTGGTATTTACAGTTAATCACACTGTATCAGCATGCGTTCTCAGAAATGATAAGTCCACAAAGGTACATGTATCACATTGGAACAACCGAAATAAAATGTTCAAACGTACCTAAGTTCTGTATTTTAATTTAAAAAACCTGCCTGTTACCAACTATTCGTCTAAAATTGTGAGCCATATGTTTGTGACTATTACAGCGCCATCTATCACAAAGCGAAAATAGTGGTCCAACTAAAACTTTCATATTTCTTTACGTACTACACGAATATGTAAAAAAAGTTGGGGTTCCTATTTAAAAATACGCAGTTGATATCCGTTTGACCTATGGCAGCGCCATCTGGCGGGCCAACCATAGCGCCATATGGTTTTCTCCTTCAAGCTAGACAAGTTTCGTTCTTTGTAGTTTTTTCGTTTGGCTCATATTTCGTGAGGTATTTGGCCCGGTCACGATCAATGGACCACCCTGTATAGGCGTTGCCGACTGCAGCGCCGTATTCTGCCTGTTTACATATCTCTGTATTTGAATACGAGTGCCTACAGTAGTTTCTTTGGCGCTTCCGTATAAATGTACGTTCAGGGGCATTACAAGAACACATGCGTCTGAACACAGTCACAATATTTTCCCCAGAGACAGATGCTCACCAGTTTCAATTACGGCGTCGCAAAACCAGCATGTAATACTCCTCAGCACTCTCTCGGCAGTGATCATGGATGAGCAGTCACGTAACGTACTGCGCACGCAAGAGCAACTTGGGGAGAGAACTTTGAGTTTTTCGTCCACGCAATACTTGGCTTGGATCTACATCGAGGAGGTTGTGCTGTTAGCCATGCGTTGCTGTCCAGCAACTTTTGAATCTGCCGCCCCGGTGTCCTAAACGGGAAGCGGATGACTCTCTCTCTCTCTCTCTTTCTGAGCAGGTACGGCCAGTGTTAAGTACACTCTTACTGCCCCGTACACGGTGTCCACACGGCGACTAGGGAAAACACAATCACCGCAACGATATTACATATCTCTGATCGGCGCCAGAATCAAATCGCCCTGCAACATGGCTCAGTGGGGTATCCTTTTGTACGGGTTTCGTGTAGAGCATAGACGAACGATAGCATTTTTTGGACGCTCTGAAGGAGAATACGGAAGGGGCTCTTCTGGATGAAGATGCAGAGGCAAACACTTGTAGAAGCAGAAAAGCGGACTTGCGGGCTGAGGAGGAACAGTGGCAGCAGCACTTGGATTTATAATGGTCTGCCGAAAACACGTGAGCAGAATGATTAGAGGCTGGCAGGAGAATCTGCCATATGTTGGACTCGACGCCCCAACTCATCAGCTATAGCGGGATTATCGGAAAATGTAGGCTAACTAGGAAAGAAAGCAGTTACGCGTTTGATAGGTCGATTGCACCTAAACTTGATTACGGTCCATGATTTAAAACTGGTTAGTTATTCAACGTCAATAACTTGGCAGACTCCATCCTTTGGTTTCAGATTTCATATGACTCTCTGGCACGAACGGGATAATCGCCGCGCATCCATCTGCGGTTATGTATTTTCGAAAATAACCTACTGAGACGACAGACACGTCCTACACTTGTTCCTTACAGACTTTCCCATATAAGTTTACCTCCACTTTAAGTGTATTGCAAAGATGGTAGTTCTTTCAGTTTGTAATTTATTGCTCAAGTTAACGTGTATTATTTATTGTCTTCTCGATTAAATATGTGCTTGCAACCAAGGATTGTAGTAAACTAGGGTTACATTTGTCCAAGATCGTTGCTTCACTAAACATCCTATTTGTTATCAAGTCTGTAATGCTTTTTTGCAGGTAACAGCACCCGGAATCACTAACGAGAGCCAGACTATTCGTTACATTAAGTCTGTTGTGTGACAGAATAATTTACGTGTCTGATCCCATCGGAAATAACCTGTCTCTCCGTTAGAGCAAATGACTTTTGTCGCCAGAAATCTTGCCAGCATCTTACATGTTGTTCATGTTAATCACTTCTTCATATAGAGCACCACCAACCCAAGATACCATAGTCACAAACCAACAGGCGAATTCATCTATGTTGCATAATTTAAATGGTGAAAATTACGGCGCAATTTGTTTTACATTAATAGTATAATTAACATAGGATGTTACGTTGCCCTTTGTAAGGATTATCATGTGCGAAATACATTCTCAAATCTACGTAGTACAGGTTCACATCACAAATACCATCTGCATTCAACCAAAGTGTCTTCTCATCAAACGATAGTTGTAGATTTGGAAATGGTAATAATTGGGCTAAATGTGAGCAGCACAGCGTGCGGAGGACAAACTGCATATATTTCATACATAATGGATGCTATTGAATTCCTTGACTGTTCCTTTATAAAGTGGTGAACAATAATCACAATAAGGGGATTTCATTCAACACAAGGCCGGTTTTGGGCTTGTGTCCATCTTCTGGTTTACATTCACGTACAAATTTCGGTACTCAGTGTTGGAGATCACAGTTTAAATCAGAAACAACTAATGTGACGATTAGTAAATAGACACAAATGAATCATTTGAAAGTGACTAAGCTTGATACACTGTAAAATAATATAGTACTTACATGAAGCTGGTGCATCCATACCGTTTTCGCATTATATTTCTCACATTCTTTCATAAAAAATATTTCACTATATTTAATTGTTGACTTTAAATTATTCACCATGCTAATTACTCATGCATCCACATTATGTCTTTGATGAAGTAGTGACACTTAATATGTTAATAACTGCATACGCATATGCACTCACAATATCCAACCAAAACTAAGGTTAATGCTACGTTTGTGCCTATTTATTCAACATCGCATTATCTGTTTTCGATTTAAACAGTGATCTCGAGCACTGAGTATGGAAATATGTCCATGAATGTAAACCACCTGAAGATCGGCAGAACCCATAAAACGGTCGTGTGTTAAATAAAATCAGTTTCTATTGTATTCTGCACACTACAAATTTTATTCCCCATCCATCAAATTTTCACATTCTCAAGTTTAAATGTAAGTAGGTCGTGCAGAAAAACAACTTTCTCAGATTTTGTTGTCGCTTATGCGTCTGTTCTTCAGTAACTAAGCGCAGTGGGTGACCTACCATTTCACAAATAGCCAGTTATGGGGATAAACCAAGCAGCAACCAAGACGTCAGCCATCATCACATTATTAGACAACCCTACGATTTAGTGCCGTTTCACCAACGAAGACAAGTCATTTCAAATGCTGTTTTGTGCCTGAAGGGAAACAGCACAGTCGCATAAAATTAATTGTATTTAATCTCATTAAATAATATTTAAAATGTTCCCTCTCAGGAAAAATGTCATACGTCAAGATACCCGACACTGTGGCAATAAGTTTATTTGCAAATAGAAACTCACACTTGCCCAGAAAGACGTCGATAACTTTCTCAATCTAAGAACTGGTTATCAGTCACCTGTAGCTGCACAAATCTCTTCGGATGAAATCTTGATGAAGCATCTGCAAAATACAGACCTCTAGTGTTTGCCACACTGTATTAGCATTTATATTCTTTAACAATCGATCTGGAGTGACCGAGTAGACAACATACGAATTTTCCGGAATTTGTATGCCAACAAGTATTAAGTAAATTATTTCAAATATAAATCATTTATATCTGATTCACGCAGAACTGTTGAAAGCATCACACCGATATCTTACCAGAGCCGTCAGAGAACAATTATACACGCTAGTATTCACCCAGCTATACTAAGCTGTTCTATTGTTTCACAGAAATATACCAAACATTGCTCCTTCATTGGTGACTGAAAATTTATTTGAAAGTACAAAGTCACACGATACTGACGGACAATATTAGTACACTTGAGTGTAGTTTTCAACTCCGGCTAAGGGAGAGACATCTGATACGTTTATGCGTAAGAGTGAACTCGGAACGTATGCATCACAACACCATGTGTGGTATCGTCAGTGCCGGTGTTGCAACGACTGTTGTACAGAAAGAGAAGCAGCAACAGGATAAATTTTTATGCTACTTCAATTTTGACAGTCATAGCTTAACGTCTACACTCACTACCAATCATCGTTTAGAGCGGGTTAACCCTCTTTTTTTTCTTGAGATGCTGCTTACAACAGATGTAACAATTCTGAGTGAAGAACTGTATATAAAAATATTTGAGGGATCTAGGTATAAGGGTAGTTGTTAACGATAAATTTGTGGCTGGTTAGTTGGGTGGAGAAGGGACCGAACTACGCTGTCATCAGTCCCTCCGACCTTAGAATAACTAAAACCGATAAAATTCCACATTAAAAGAGGGAACTGCAATATCCAAAAAATGGTAAAGTATTTACAGGGAAGGAACGAAAAGGATGGAAGAAGAGGTAAGGGAAAGGAAGCGACAAATGACAGGGGCGCGAAGGAAGAAGTACAGGAGACAAGAGAGACGCTCAAGACATAACACACCCCATAAGGAAAGGTGTGGGAAGGCAGAGGGCCGGGGTGAACCACCAAGCCCAGATGAAGCTCTTCAAAACGGTTCAAATGGCTCTGAGGACTATGGGACTTAACATCTTAGGTCATCAGTCCCAGATGAAGCCAATCCAGTTGGGGCGAAGGGGGGGAGCAAGAGGGCCTGCCGTCCCTTCCACTCACCGTTAAGTTGGAAATTCCCTTCTTTAAATAAAGCGATAAAAACCCTAATCACGAATAAAACGTAAAACGAGATCCTCCCTTGAGGCATTGTCAGCCAACACCAGGGGTAGCGAGTCTGGAAAGCTAAAAGTCCGTCGCAGGGTGACTAAGTTGGGGCAGTCCAATAATATGTGAGCCACAGTCAACATTAAACCACAACGACAGGGAGGGGGGGTCTTCACAATGGAGGAGATAACCAAGAATGGCTGGTGCGGAGCTGGCATAGAACGACAGAAGCCTTACGAGAGGCCTAGAAAGAGAACCGCCACGGTGTTGTAGAATCCGTAATCGCCCTGAGCTTGTTCGGCAAAGACAGTGTGCCATTCTGCATCCCAGAGTCCCAAAACCTGACGACGTAATGCCGAGCGAAGGTCTATTTCCAGAATGTCAATAGCAAGAGATGACCTGGTAGTAGCTAACTTAGCCAGTCGACTGGGAAGTTCATTGCCAAGAATCCTAACATGTTCTGGGGTCCCAATGAAAACCACCGAGCATCCACTTTGAGCAAGGAGAGAAAGGGAGACCTGGATAGCGATGACCAAGAGTGACGAGGTAAACAATAGCGTGTTAACCGCTCATTGAGTCACTACAAATAGTGAAGTATAGTCCCGAGCAGGAGCGGATATGGTGCAGTGCATGCAAGATGGCTACCAATTTTGCAGTGAAAACACTACAGCCATCTGGCAAGGACAAAGTTCTGTGCATCGGGCATAGGTGTAAGCAAAACCAGTGCAGCCAGCAACCATGGAGCCATCAGTATAAATCACTTCTGAACCCTGGAATGAACTGAGGAGACAGTAGAATTGGTGGCGAAGAGCCGTCAGAGGGACAGAATCCATTGAATCGATTCAGAGATCAAGACAGAGCTGTGGCCGAGAGACGCACCAAGGAGGGGTAAGTGCGTGAGCAGAGAAGAGAGGTGGTAAAGGGAAGTGCTGGAGGTCAGAAAAGAGCGACTGAATGCGGACAGCCATGGTAAGCCCACATCGTGGCCACCACTGCGGCGGGGGTCATCTCCGTGTCTGGATAAAGGAAACCATAATTTGGGTGCTTTAGGATGCAGCGAATGCAGAGCACATAAGATATCAGCTGTTGTTGGAGCAAAATTCGCAGTGGTCGAATCCTTGGGTCTGCAAGAAGGCTAAGTACGGGGCTAGTCCAGAAGGCAACAGTCGCAAGTCAGACCCCAGAGTGGTGGATGGGGTCTAGGATCTGCAGTGTTGAAGGCGACGCAGAACCATAGACAGGACTTCTGTAGTCTAAACGAGACTGCACCAACGCTTGGTACTATCGCAGGAGAACAGAGAGGTGGTACTGCACAGATACCTAAGAACATTGAGATGGGACCTGCGCGTCTTCTTCAGCTGGCGAAGATGAGGAAGCATGTCAACCAGGCATCAAAGAACACTCCCAAGAAGTGATGGGGGTCCACTACCTCGAGGGGCTGGCCATCAAGGAACAGTTCCGGATGGGGATGGACTGTATGGCAATGGCAGAAATGCATGACACATGTATTGTCCCCCGAAAACTGAAAGGCATGGGAGGGAACCCATGAGTCCACCCGACAGATTGCCCCCTATAGACGGCATTCCGCAGCGCCCATTACGGAGGAAGTGAGGTAGATACAAAAATCGTCAGCATACAAGGAAGGGGACATGTCGGCCCAACAGCTGTCACCAGCCCATTAATGGCTACGAGAAAAAGATGGACGCTCAGCACAGAACCCTGCGCAACCCTATTTTCTTGCCGATGGGGAGTGCTGTAGGAGCAGCCAACTTGGATCCAAAAAGAGTGACAAGATAGGAAGCTATGGATAAAAATGGGCAGAGCGCCACATAGGCCCCATTCGTGCAGGGTGGTGAGGATGTGGCGGTGCCAGGTAGTGTCATAGGTTTTATGCAGATCAAAGAAGACTGCAAGGAGGTGTTGCCAGTGGGCGAAAGCCGATCGGATAGCAGACTCCAGGTGGACCAAGTTATACACCGTAGAGCGGCTGGACCGTGAATTTACTTTCAAAATTTTTTCTTAAAAAATTTACTTTATTTACTAGCGACTCATCAAGAACATTAACACATTTAATCACACTAGGTGAGCGTGGAAGTAGTTGCCAGGGAATAACTGACGAAAATGAAATTACCCTTAACAAATGGGAATTTTATTCATAAAGCCTTTTCAAAAACAGATTTAAAATTAATAAGCAGAAAAGCACCCTCGAAATATCAAGTTTAAATTTTATTTAGAGGCAGAAAGAACAATATTGCCAGTATGAGAGGCTTGCCGCTCCCTTTCAACACGGCCGCAGTCACGACCGCTCACAACAACCTCTGGTACAAATCTGCAACACTCCAGATTACTTTAAACTAAAAATTTTAACAACGTACACAAACACATTAACTATGCACCCCGTAAGAGGGATGGAAATGGTACAAACACTCACACTAAGAAATTATTTGCCACCGAAAGTGCAATTTGTTTTTAAAGGACTCTTACGGTGGAAGGGTGGCAATTTTATAAAAATGACTTTTTTAAAAAAAAACATGAAATTCAGACTTACATAAAACGTACAACACGCTCTACATTACACATATACCGCCTCGCAAGATGATAGGCAAGATAAACACACATTTCAGGAATTCGGCCTTTACACCCTAATTCTACAAATTCGTTGACACCGAATCCGACAAACATGACAGAGGCAGCTATTAACGTACGGCAGATTCACATGGGGATTACTGAACAACCCGAACCGCAGATTGCTCTAACCCTCCCCCGCTCCACAAGGGATAAAACGGACCACCCAATTCACAAATAACCACCTTCTCGCGGGTAGGGAAACGGAGAAGAATGGTGGGACGACCCCAAAACAAAGCGGCTGGTGACCTCACGCAGAAAAGAAGTGGAATTTAACAAGTAAATGAAGCAACATATCTCCACTCAGCTTCTAATAAACTGCGATTTCTGGCGAAGACCTGGCGCACCACCCTCAAATCGCTCTCCCGAACCGTCCGCTGCCAGCCGCTTCAACGGACGCAGGAAGGCGAGCCCATCTCCCGTCTCGCGGCGTCGCACCTCGCCCCGGCAAGCCGGATGTCATGGTTTCACTCTTGTTGTCTCGTGTCAGCCGCGAAGCCACTACCCCTTCCTACACGGCGCGGCCCACTGGACTCGCGTAGGGACCTCACATGCGCCGACGCTCGAGGCGGACAAGTCATCTCGTGTCTCAGTGCACGATAAACCAACCGACCGATCCAACCACCAATGACCGGTGCCCGAGCAACTCGAGCAGACTGGCGACCTAACACGCAGATGCAGGAACTCATCGCCGACCAGGCGACCACTAGCTGAGTGGCAAGACTCTCGTTTTCTGGCATAAAGTTTGATCCAAACGACATACTCGCACTCCGACGACAGACAGACACTAACTGCCGCATAAATGCGAACGAGAGACAGACCAGCAACTGGTGACGTGAGACTAACCTAGCATCACTCCGACTGACCAACTCAGACTGACCACTGCCGAGCTCATAGCGCCCCTTAAACGCACGTGAACAGGCAACTTTCCTCCTTTCACACCTGAGGGAGACACCAAAGCTGCAACAGCCACAGCGGCGCCACCGCCAGAAATGGAGGGCGACTGCTTTACACTACGCGCTGCGGCGCGCTCTTCAAAACAGCAAATTTTACCGCGGTTCAGCGGCCACAGCGAAGACAACTTTGAGTCGATGACAAAAGGTCGCGGGATTCATGGACCCAAAACAGCCACCGACTCACCATGCCTTCAAGGAGCATGCAGAGGCTGTTAGTAAGGTTAATTGGATGGTAGCTTTCCCACTGGAGAGGTGGCTTCCCTGACTTCACCACCGGAACAACAAAGCCTTACTTCCACTGGGTAGGGAAGACTCCCTCACTCCACAGACTGTTGTAGAGTGTCAGTATACGATGGAGGACAGCCACCGGTAAGTGTTGGAGGATTTGGTTATGTATCCGATCCGGTCCCGGAGCAGTGTCAGGACAAAGGGCGAGGGCGCTGTCAAACTCCCACTCTCTAAATGGACCATTATATGGCTCCGAGCAGCGAGAAACAAAAGACAAAGACAGTCGTTCTGAGCGCTCTTTCAGGAGAAGGAACATGGGCGGATACTGAGCCGATGCCTAAAACTTGAGCCAAGTCCGGATTGTTAAGGACAACCCCTTGCGCAGAAATTCCTGCAACCCCAGTGGGAGGACGGTGGCCAAAATTTCGCCCGAGTTTGGCTGAGACTTGTGGTCGTATGGCAGCTACATATCGTTCCCAGCAAATCCGTTTCTAAAATTTGATTAGGTAGCGGGCTCGGGCGAGGAGTCGTTCAAGAGCAGAAGAAGATCAGTACCGCTTGGAGTGTTGAAGAGCACGGCGGCGGACTTTTACGGCTGCAGCAATTTCCAGAGTCCACCAAAGGACCATCTTTCGGTCCGGCGTGGGGAACCTGAGGAAGAAGGGATTGCTGAAATAGCCGCTGAAAGGATGGCGGCAGTCAGTCTGAGTAGATTCATCAACACTGTCGTGTGGCAATACAGGAGGGATAGGAGCAGGGGAGAAGGCACCCCTATCAGCCTTAAATATGGCCCACCTGTGAGGGTGACGGAGCGACTCTGAAGGAAAGTCAAAGCAATCGGATAATGGTCGCTGTCACGTAAGTCATCGTCTACTCCCCATTGAATGGAAGGGGGAAGGCCGAGACTGCAGATAGGGAGGTCAATAGGAGATAAAGTGCCGTGCACCACACTGAAGTGTGTGGGAGCGCCTGTGTTTATTTAACAGAGGTCCAGCCCTGCCAGAACAGCTTCAACTATCCCGCCCAGTGCAGTAGTCATATGACTACCCCAAAGAGGATTGTGGTCATTAAAGTTCCCTAACAGCAGGAAGGGAGAAAGGAGTTGTTGAAGTACGGTGGTTAGGGCGAAGGATGTGGGTGGCCTGTCAGGTTGGAGGTAGAGATTACAGATTGTGATTGGAGTGGCCTGATGGAGCCTGAGGGCAATGGCTTCCAGAGTGGTATGGAGGGGAACCCATTTACTAACAATGTCCTTGCACACCTAGGTGCAAACATCACTAGAAGCCCGCAAAGGTCCAAGTCGGTTCCGACAGAAAGCGTGGAACCCACGAAGGGCAGGTGAGTAAGAACTGACGAAATGGATTTCCTGGAGCGCAATGCAAGTAGCGGACTAGATGGAAAGAAGGGGCTGCAACTCTGGAAGGCGACGCAAATACCCATAACAATTCCATTCGAGGATTCTCAAGCCGCAGTCCAAAGGGGAAGCGAAGGGACTGGAGTCGGTCACGCCACCGAGTCACCAACAAATATATGTTCTCAAATGAAATTCGTCATATTTAACCTATCACAACTTGAAAGGAATAATGATGTCCATATCTAGAACGCTAATGGGAAAATGAACGTTATTACACACCGTTAAATCTGTCAGTGACTCAGAGATGAATATGCAGCAACATACGTTTCTGATCCTTTGGTCAATAACACAAATTGTCTGACAGGTAGCGAACCAAATAAAATCTATTATGAAGTCACTTCTCCTGGATCTATCGTTCCATTAAACTTACAATTTCTCCTTCAAAAATGGTAGCCAGAAAAAGAATGAATAAACGCAATTGCATTATTATGACTAAAAATTATAATGTGTTCATTAATATTAACACTAATCATGTAAACATATCCCTTAAACTGACTCGTTCCAAATCATTTCGATATAACGAGCATTCAGATGATCTATGGAACGTTTATTCCTATGGGATAAAACAGCACTCTGAGAACCTACATAGACAACTCCACTGACATAGGAATATTAATACTTCAACAGTCCTACAGCGTTTATTTTCGAATACAACCACATTATTTATTTATTTTTCACTTATCGTGATGGTCACCTTACCACACTTTTTTTATTATTATTATCAGAATGAATTGGTACTATCATGACACTTATGTAGACTACAGTCAAATCATTATTTAGTGTAAGCTAAAAATGGTAGTTTGATTATAACAACAGAACAGTAAATAAAAGAGGAAAGGAAAAAAAAGCCGTAGGCCATAACCGACAAACCACCACCAAGCTCTCATGATATATGTTAATAATTGTTTTTATGAAGTTTTCATATTATAGTAATTTTCAATTTTATTATTTTGTATTTTATACAGAAGCTAAAAGTAGGAGGACAACGAAATCAGATTATATCCTAAAGAACAACCTAAGAAAATTCCAAACCGATTGCAAGGATTGTATACTCTCATGTGTATACATACTTCATCGAACAAGTTTTACAATAGAACTAGAGCGATGCTGAGTCAAAATGCTAAACAAAACGAACAGCTAAACCAGGAGAGAACAAGCCGAAGCAAATCATATGGGAACATACATGACAAAGAAAAACACCTATCAGAAAAATGAAACTAACCAACACCTTGCCGACGAAAAACAAGATTCAACATGTTCGCGAAGAGATCTCGATGTGGAGGCATTCGGAAGCAGGTCCAACAGGCAGTGATCATGTACCGCATGAAGTTCATGTGCTCTTCCCCCTCATCTTCTACAACATAATTAACGAAGTGTCCCAACAACAATGTTACGGTATGGATTTTCGACCGTGGAAAAAAGAGAGAAAAGCCGGCCGGGGTGGCCGAGCGGTTCTAGGCGCTACACTCTGGAACCGCGTGACCGCTACGGTCGCAGGTTTGTATCCTGCCTCGGGCATGGATGTGTGTGATGTCATTAGGTTGGTTAGGTTTAAGTAGTTCTAAGTTCTAGGGGACTGATGACCTCAAAAGTTAAGTCCCATAGTGCTCAGAGCCATTTGAACCATGTGAAGAGAGAATCTGGGCGCTGTATGATGCCCGTTGTGTATACAGTCTCAGAAGGTCGAGTAAGGAAGGCCAATTGTGCCCTAATCCAAGACCAATTTTCCATATGACCTCCACGAATAAAGCGATGTCGTATCGTATCTGTAGACGTACAACTATATAAATACGTGTCGCTAAGCCCATTACGGCAAAGTCGCTCGTTCGTTAGCATCAAGTTATTTACTCCCTTTTACCACGAGGACGCTACGCGCATCGGCAACAACAGAAGACTGATATTGAACCAAACTGTCGTCCACGTTGTTTGCGGCGACTCTGTTTCAAGAAGGTTTGGGAAACGGACTGCTTCCCAACGAATGTTTAGGAATCTCATGGTGAGGACGGGTCTCCATGCAGTGTCAGCCCCAAGTAGCTCACCGCAAGATAGAAGTCACGGATGTCTTTTAACTTATAATTCATGCGACCAACATCAGTAGGAGGTTCGAGACTAACAGGAAGGACACAGAGAAATAACCGAGACGTGAATGTGTGACTTTCATGAGTTATCGTCAAAACAGTACGACGCACATATACTATCTGCGACTTTCTTCGTATTTCAGTCAGGCCCAACCCCACAAAAGAACGAGGCTTCGTGATCACCTCATACCGCAAGCGAAATAGATGTCTTTTCCATGAGGAACGAGCAGAAAATTGTTTCTTCACTATCATCGAGGGAATCGGATAAATCTGGGACCCGTAATAAGCTTTGCATAAGACAAATGTATCGAGTATTAGGACTTTCTGGAGCAGAGTAAGAGAACTACTTTCATGTTCTAGTTTCACTCCCTGAATTTTTTTCCATAACAGACTTCCAGCTGAGCGTCGCCATTTTGAGTGGACAACAATTCATGATGATACCAAGAGACTGTCATGAGAGTGCACCGCGAGTTCCTGCTGCTAATAAGGCGAGTACACCATTTATTACATATTTTTACTAGATTCAAACAGGAGCGACTTCAGTAATGGACAGGAACTGTGATTGCTGTGTACAGATGCGAGGTGAGTTGGTAACTCTCCGCTCACAGCTCCAGGCTGTGCTCCTGTAACACAGCTTCAGGCTGCTGTGGGGGGTCAGATGCGGGTATGGGAGAGACGTCGAGCACGTCCCACGTGTCCCCGATCGGTCCACTTCTGTGGCCGCCCTGGGTACTTCCCGTACCAGGTTGCTTCCTCAATCGTGGTCGAGTAGGAAATCATTCCAAAGACTTTCCGATGGGGTGATCACAGCGCCTCCAGGTTCGTCTCACGCTTCCAGCGTTATCTGTGGCTGACGAAGTCTCTGAGCCGGATGCAGTCGTCCACCCTGATCCAGAGGAAGCTTCTCGGCCCGCAAGGTCTGGGCATTCGCAGGGGGTGGGTTTGCTGGTAGTTGGGAGGTCCAACATAAGGCGCGTAATGGGGTCCCTTAGAAACATGGCTGCCAAGGAGAGGCAGGAAGCAACTGTGCACTCTGTGTGCACTCCGAGGGGAGTCATTCAGGTTGTGGAAAAGGTGCTTCGGATACCATGAAGAGTACAGGGTGCTGCCAACAGCACATGGTGGCGCATGTAGGTACCAATGACGTCTGTCGCTTTGGATGGGAGGAGATTCTCTCTGGTTTCGGACAGTTAGTGGAAATGGTAAAGGCTGCCACCCTTGCTTGCGAGATTAAGGCGGAGCTGACCGTCTGCAGTATCGTCGACAGAACCGACTGTGCTCCTTTGGTGCAGAGCTGAGTGGAGGGTCTGAATCAGAGGTTCAGGGTCAGGCTGTTCTGTGACCGTGTAGGCTGCAGATTCCTTGACTTGCGTCGTCGGATGCTGGGCTTCCGGGTTCCACTTAACAGGTCAAGAGTCCACTACACACCGGAAGTGGCTACACGACTAGTGGGGTCTGTGTGAAAGGTACTCGGTGGTTTTTTAAGTTAGAGGGTCTCAGTAAACCACAAAAAGGGCGTCTGTCTAAAAGGGGCAGGTAAAACACAGTAAGGTAGTTATAGAAACGATCGGTATTGTAGTTGCAAATTGTCGTAGAACCAGAGCTCCAAGCCCTGATAGAAAGCACTGAAGCTCAAATAGTTATAGGTACGGAAAACTGGCTAAAGCTGGAAGTAAGTTACAGTTGGTGGTGGAGTATTTATCGCTGTCAAAAGTAGTTTGCCTTGTAGTGAAATTGAATTAATACCTCCTGAGAAACAATATGGGTAGATTCTATACCTGACAATCGGGCTAATCTATTAATTGGATCGTTTTACCAATCCCCCCGACTCAGAAGACTTAGTTGCTGAACAGTTCAAAGAAAACCAGAGTCTCATTTCAAATAGTTACCCCACTAGTACAATTATAGTCGGTGATGACTTCAGTCTACCCTCGATGTGCTGGAAAAATTATACGCTGAAAGCCGGCGGCAGGCATAAAACGTCAACCGAAATTGTACTGAACGCTTTCTCAAAAAATTATTTTGAACAATTAGTTCATGAACCCACTCGAAGCGTAAATGGTTGGGAAAGTATACTTCACCTCTCAGCAACAAATAATCCTGAACAAATAGGGAGTATCATGAATACAGGGATTAGTGACCACAAGGCAGTTGCTGCTAGGCTGAATGCCAAACACCAACAACCATCAAAAAGAAACGCAAAGTATATCTTTTTAAAAAGCTGACAAAAATGCTCTTAACGTCCTTTTAAGAGACAGTCTTAACTCCTTCCGATCTGATCATGAAAGCGTAGAAAAGATGTGGAATGATATCAAAGAGACAGTATCGACAGCAGCTGAGAGATATACAGGGTGTTACAAGAAGGTACTGCTAAACTTTCAGGAAACATTTCTCACAGACAAATAAAGAAAAGATGTTATGTGGACATGTGTCCGGAAACGCTTAATTTCCATGTTAATGCTCATTTTAGTTTCGTCAGTATGTACTGTACTTCCTAGATTCACCGCCAGTTGGCCCAATTGAAGTAAGGTAATGTTGACTTCGGTGCTTGTGTTGACATGCGACTCATTGCTCTACAGTTCTAGCATCAAGCGCATCAGTACGTAGCATCAACAGGTTAGTGTTCATCACGAACGTGGTTTTGCAGTCAGTGCAATGTTTACAAATGCGGAGTTGGCAGATGCCCATTTGATGTATGGATTAGCACGGGGCAATAGCCGTGGCGCGGTACGTTTGTATCGAGACAGATTTCCAGAACGAAGGTGTCCCGACAGGAAGACGATCGAAGCGTCTTAGGCGGCACGGAATATTCCAGCCTATGACTCGCGACTGGGGAAGACCTAGAACGACGAAGACACCTGCAATGGACGAGGCAATTCTTCGTGCAGTTCACGATAACCCTAATAATCAAAAAGATTTAGGGCTTGCAGCCGGTCGTCGTTAGCTTCCATCCACGATATTTCGACTGGACAACTGCCAGCCATCCTCAGGTGAGCCATCGAAGACTGTCTTCATCGAAGAAGACCAAGTAAATACTCCCGAATTCCAATAAAGGACAACCGCAAGGATGAGAAACATACAATTAAATATCCTCGGTGTAGCAAAGCAGCTTAAATCACTTAATAAAGGTAAGGCCTCCGGTCCAGATGGTGTACCAGTCAGGTTCCTCAGAGTGCGCTGATACAATAGCTCCATATTTAGCAATTATGGACAACGGCTCGCTCACAGAAAGATCCGTACCTGAAGACTGGAAAATTGCTCAAAACACACCAATACCGAAAAAGGGAAGTAGGAGTAATCCGCTAAATTACAGGCTCGTATCACTAACGTCGATTTGTAGTAGTGTTTTGGAACATATACTGTGTTCCTACATTATGAATTACCTCAAAGAAAACGATTTACTGACACATAGTCAGTACTGATTCAGAAAACATCGTTGTTGTGAATCACAACTAGCACTTTATACTCATGAAGTAATGAGTTCCATCGACAGGGTATGTCAAATTGATTCCATACTTTTAGATTTCCACAAGGCTTTCGACACCGTTTCTCACCAGCGTCTTATAACCAAACTGCGTACCTGGGGAATATCGCCTCAGTTGTGCGACTGAATTCGTGATTTCCTCTCAGAAATGTTAGAGGGAACTCCTCGAGTGAAACAGATGTAATATCCGGCGTGCCTCGAGGAAATGTTATAGGCCCTCTATTATTCCTGATCTATATTAACGTCTTAGGAGACAATCTGAGTAGTCCTATTAGACTGTTTGCAGATGACGCTGTCATTTACCGTCTTGTGAAGTCATCTGACGACCAAAACGAATTGTAAAATTATTTAGATAGGATATCTGTATGATGCGAAAAGTAGCAATTGACCCTGAATAAAGGAGTGTCTAAAGTTATCCATTTGAGTACTAATACCAATCTGCTAAATTTCGATTACGCGATAAGTCACATAAGTCTTGTTGTTGTTGTTGTGGTCTTCAGTTCTGAGACTGGTTTGATGCAGCTCTCCATGCTACTCTATCCTGTGCAAGCTTCTTCATCTCCCAGTACCTACTGCAACCTACATCCTTCTGAATCTGCTTAGTGTATTCATCTCTTGGTCTCCCTCTACGATTTTTACCCTCCACGCTGCCCTCCCATGCTAAATTTGTGATCCCTTGATGCCTCAAAACATGTCCTACCAGCCGATCCCTTCTTCTAGTCAAGTTGTGCCACAAACTTCTCTTCTCCCCAATCCTATTCAATACCTCCTCATTAGTTACGTGATCTACCCACCTTATCTTCAGCATTCTTCTGTAGCACCACATTTCGAAAGCTTCTATTCTCTTCTTGTCCAAACTGGTTATCGTCCGTGTTTCACTTCCATACATGGCTACACTCCATACAAATACTTTCAGAAACGACTTCCTGACACTTAAATCTATACTCGATGTTAACAAATTTCTCTTCTTCAGAAACGAATTCCTTGCCATTGTCAGTCTATATTTTATATCCTCTCTACTTCGACCATCATCACTTATTTTACTCCCCAAATAGCAAAACTCCTTTACTACTTTAAGTGTCTCAGTTCCTAATCTAATTCCCTCAGCATCACCCGATTTAATTTGACTACATTCCATTATCCTCGTTTTGGTTTTGTTGATGTTCATCTTATATCCTCCTTTCAAGACACTGTCCATTCCGTTCAACTGCTCTTCCAAGTCCTTTGCTGTCTCCGACAGAATTACAATGTCATCGGCGAACCTCAAAGTTTTTACTTCTTCTCCATGAATTTTAATACCTACTCCGAATTTTTCTTTTGTTTCCTTTACTGCTTGCTCAATATACAGATTGAATAACATCGGGGAGAGGCTACAACCCTGTCTCACTCCTTTCCCAACCACTGCTTCCCTTTCATGCCCCTCGATTCTTATAACTGCCATCTGGTTTCTGTACAAATTGTAAATAGCCTTTCCCTCCCTGTATTTTACCCCTGCCACCTTCAGAATTTGAAAGACAGTATTCCAGTTAACGTTGTCAAAAGCTTTCTCTAAGTCTACAAATGCTAGGAACGTAGGTTTGCCTTTTCTTAATCTTTCTTCTAAGATACGTCGTAGGGTTAGTATTGCCTCATGTGTTCCAACATTTCTACGGAATCCAAACTGATCTTCCCCGAGGTTCGCTTCTACCAGTTTTTCCATTCGCCTGTAAAGAATTCGCGTTAGTATTTTGCAGCTGTGACTTATTAAATTGATAGTTCGGTAATTTTCACATCTGTCAACACCTGCTTTCTTTGGGATTGGAATTATTATATTCTTCTTGAAGTCTGTGGGTATTTCGCCTGTCTCATACATCTTGCTCACCAGATGGTAGAGTTTTGTCATGACTGGCTCTCCCAAGGCCATCAGTAGTTCTAATGGAATGTTGTCTACTCCCGGGGCCTTGTTTCGACTCAGGTCTTTCAGTGCTCTGTCAAACTCTTCACGCAGTATGTTATCTCCCATTTCATCTTCATCTACATCCTCTTCCATTTCCATAAAATTGTCCTCAAGTACATCGCCCTTGTATAAACCTTCTGTATACTCCTTCCACCTTTCTGCCTTCCCTTATTTGCTTAGAACTGGGTTGCCATCTGAGCTCTTGATATTCATACAGATGGTTCTCTTCTCTCCAAAGGTCTCTTTAATTTTCCTGTAGGTGGTATCTATCTTACCCCTAGTGAGACAAGCCTCTACATCCTTACATTTGTCCTCTAGCCACCCCTGCTTAGCCATTTTGCACTTCCTGTCGATCTCATTTTTGAGACGTTTGTATTCCTTTTTGCCTGCTTCATTTACTGCATTTTTATATTTTCTCCTTTCATCAATTAAATTCAATATTTCTTCTGTTACCCAAGGATTTCTATTAGCCCTCGCCTTTTTACCTACTTGATCCTCTGCTGCCTTCACTACTTCATCTCTCAGAGCTACCCATTCTTCTTCTACTGTATTACTTTCCCCCATTCCTGTCAATTGTTCCCTTATGCTCTCCCTGAAACTCTCTACAACCTCTGGTTCTTTCAGTTTATCCGGGTCCCATCTCCTTAAATTCCCACCTTTTTGCAGTTTCTTCAGTTTCAATCTGCAGTTCATAACCAATCGATTGTGGTCAGAGTCCACATCTGCCCCTGGAAATGTCTTACAATTTAAAACCTGGTTCCTAAATCTCTGTCTTACCATTATATAATCTATCTGATACCTTTTAGTATCTCCAGGATTCTTCCAGGTATACAACCTTCTTTTATGATTCTTGAACCAAGTGTTAGCTATGATTTAGTTATGCTCTGTGAAAAATTCTACAAGGCGGCTTCCTCTTTCATTTCTTCCCCCCAATCCATATTCACCTACTATGTTTCCTTCTCTCCCTTTTCCTACTGACGAATTCCAGTCACCCATGACTATTAAATTTTCGTCTCCCTTCACTACCTGAATAATTTCTTTTATCTCGTCATACATTTCATCAATTTCTTCATCATCTGCATAGCTAGTTGGCATATAAACTTGTACTACTGTAGTAGGCATGGGTTTTGTGTCTATCTTGGCCACAATAATGCGTTCACTATGCTGTTTGTAGTAGCTTATCCGCACTCCTACATTTTTATTCATTATTAAACCTACTCCTGCATTACCCCTATTTGATTTTGTATTTATAACCCTGTAATCACCTGACCAAAAGTCTTGTTCCTCCTGCCACCGAACATCACTAATTCCCACTATATCTAACTTTAACCTATCCATTTCCCTTTTTAAATTTTCTATCCTACCTGCCCGATTAAGGGATCTGACATTCCACGCTCCGATCCGTAGAACGCCAGTTTTCTTTCTCCTGATAACGACGTCCTCTTGAGTAGTCCCCGCCCGGAGATCCGAATGGGGGACTATTTTACCTCCGGAATATTTTACCCAAGAGGACGCCATCATCATTTAATCATACAGTAAAGCTGCATGCCCTCGGGAAAACTTACGGCTGTAGTTTCCCCTTGCTTTCAGCCGTTCGCAGTACCAGAACAGCAAGGCCATTTTGGTTAGTGTTACAGGGCCAGATCAGTCAATCATCCAGACTGTTTCCCCTGCAATTACTGAAAAGGCTGCTGCCCCTCTTCAGGAACCACATGTTTGTCTGGCCTCTCAACAGATATCCCTCCGTTGTGGTAGCACCTACGGTACGGCCATCTGTATCGCTGAGGCACGCAACTCTCCTCACAAACGGCAAGGTCCATGGTTCATGGGGGAGGCATCATAAATCTTAAGGCTGTAAATTCAAGCAAATACCTAGGGATTACAATAATAAATAACCTAAATTGGTACGATGACATAGATAATGTTGCGGGTAGAGCAAACCAAAGACTGCGATTCATTGGCAGAACACTTAGAACGTGCAACAGGTCTACCAAAGACATTGCTTGCACTACTCTTGTCCGCCATATTCTGGAGTATTGCTGTGTGGCGTGGGATCCGCATCGGGTGGAACTCACTGATGACACAGAAAAAACTTCCTGGCAGATTAAAACTGTGTGCCGGACCGAGACTCGAACTCGGGACCTTTGCTTTTCGCGGGCAAGTGCTCTACCAACTGAGCTACCCAAGCACGACTCACGCCCCGTGCTCACAGCTTTACTTCTGCCAGTATCTCGTCTCCTATCTTCCAAACTTTACAGAAGCTCTCCTGCGAGCCCTGCAGAACTAGCACTCCTCAGTTGGTAGAGCACTTGCCCGCGAAAGGCAAAGGTCCCGAGTTTGAGTCTCGGTCCGGCACACAGTTTTAATCAGCCAGGAACTTTCATATCAGCGCACACTCCGCTGCAGAGTAAATCTCATTCTGGACATAGAAAAAGTTCAAAAAGAGCAGCTCGTTTCGTGTTATCGAGAAACAGGGGAGATAGTGCCACAGACATGATACGTAAATTGGAGTGGCAACCATTAAAACAAAGGAGTTTTTCGTTGCGACGGGATCTTCTCATGAAATTTCTATCACCAGTTTTCTCCTCTGATTGTGAAAAAATTCTGTTGGCAGCCACCTACATAGGGAGAAATGATCATCACGATAAAATAAGTGGAATTAGAGCTCGCAGAGAAAAATTTAAATGGTCGTTTTTCCCTCGTGCCGTTCGAGAGTGAAACGGTAGAGAGACAGCTTGAAGGTGCTTCGTTGAACCATCTGCCAGGCACTTTATTTTGAATAGCAGACTAATCACGTAGATGTAGACGTACGCCGATTCACTGCCCAAGGAACAACCGTGTCATCAAAACCTCGCAAGGTAAGAAGTTTGTGTCTACCATCATTCAGTAGTGGACCTGAAATTTTGAAATTTGTGGTAATGACCATGGGACCTAACTGCTGAGGTCATCGGTCCATAGGCGTACCCACTACTTAATCTAAATAAAACTAACTTACGCTAAAGACAAAACACACACACACACACACACACACACACACACACACACACCCATGTCCGAAGCAGGACTCGAACTTCCGACGGAGGGAGCAGCGTGAACCGTGACAAAACGCATCAGACCGCACGGCTATCCAGCTCGGCAGTGCACCTGAACTGTGTCAAAAGTCATCGATTACAGCCTTCAGTCGTGGTATCTCCGCAGGATTGCGACGAAGAACCATCAAGTCATCAGTGTATGCATGAACAGCTGTAATACGGAAAGCTGTGTTGCGAGCATCCGAAGTAAGGGATCCACAGATAACAGAAACAAAGTCGTTGACAGCGGGCTTCCTTGTGGCACTCCCCTACGGATACTTATGGGGTCGTCAGTTGACTATTATCAACCACCGAAGACGAAATACCCGCAAACAGATTAGAGAGCACAGATTAGAGAGCACAGATTAGAGAGCACCAACTGTCTCCAAAATCCGAAGCAAAAAGTTGTGATTAACACGATCAAATGCAAGGGCACAAGGGAAGAACGTTACAGCAGGAACGGAAATCACGTCACGACACACAACTAAAGGGGTAAGAATGGTACGACTCGGTACGCAGCTTTGATGCTTTGCAGCAATCTTCTCCGTCAGAGCCGACATCCTACTATTAACTGCCCTCGCCACAGTCTTATAATCAAAGTTTAACAAAGTATATGGCGGAAGCTATCACGGGCAGCCGGTCCAGGACGTTTCGGGATTAAAACAATTTTTCCCACTTTCAAAGGGGTCAGTACTACTCTACCCTGTAACACTTCATTCAGAAGGGACGTAGAAGTAGCACCCAACAACAGCCAAAAGCCCACTTACAATTCCTTGGGAAGTCCATCCGGACCCGGGGACTTTTGAGAAGACGGTACCACACCAAGTTAGTAAACTTCCTCAGGCTGAAAGGCAGCTAAGAGCGTTGCATTATGTTCAGATGTAATTGTCATATCCAAGATGCTGACTAGTGGGTCGCAAAACTTTTCACTGGGCTCATCGATCTCGTAGTTGTCTACATAGTACTGGTGTAATATACGCACTATATCAGATTGGACCATTACGACACGTCCGTTACTTGTCGTGAGAGAATGAATACAAGCGCGTCGGCGACGCGTATGATGACGAAGCACACGACATAAGGAAGTCATTTCTTCCGTCACAAATGAGCATGGCTTGGATCGCATTTTCAAACTTTGCATTTGTATTCTCGTCAAGGTCAACGATTTTGCCTTTACACACCTAACATCCTCAATTCACAGAGGGGGCGCGATCCGATACAGCATAAAGTTCACGCAGGATGGAATACTAATATTCATAAGTTCTCCGGAAGTCTCGCGCTTCGGCAGCACAGAAAAGTATCAAATTTTCCCGTAGCCTCGGTTTTGCTAGCTGTGTCCACCAGTCAAGTGTGGAAGAGTATTTCCCAGAGGATCACAGAGTACGCTCCCACACGACTCTCATGACGTCATCGAGAGAGGGGTCAGATAGGTGAGCGACGTTTAACATCCACGGAGGGCGAAACAATTTGACTGGTCGCCGTTCAAGACATAGTTGTAGTCACAGCACAGTGATCCGTAAACGAAGCTGGGATGACTTAAACACTAGTAATACTATCACTCCGGCAGTCTGATAAGTAAAACCTATCTAACCTGCTACTAGAAGTCGCAGTAAAGTATGTAAATGTAACTAACGTCGGGTATTTGCATATCCAGACGCCTTTCAGGCGTAAGGAGAGGACCATTCATGTAGTTCACGAGAAAAATTAAAATCTGGAGATTGATCTGCAGGACGCAACACATAGTTAAAATTACCACCCAACAGAATACCCGGAGGACTCTTACGCAACAGATATACAATTTCCTCTTTATAAAGATGCGAACTATCTAATGTGCGATCTATGCCGGAAGAGTGAAACCTTCACGTCTCCTCTCTACCTCTTTTGTTAATCATAACCTTCCCTTTTACAACAAACTATGTAACCTTTTCTTAGGATTTCTATCTCTTGCTTAGTAATAACAAATTAAATCTTATCTTTCTCTATCTTCTGGTACAAATTTAATTGCTGCTTATTAAAAGCGATTTTCTGATTATTTCGACTAAACATAGAATGTGTTGTCGTCGTGGCCCTCAGTCGTTATATGCAACAACCCAAATCTGTTCCTTACCTTTTTTACTGTTACTGGATCGCCACCTGGCTGCTACATCGAACTGCGACATGAATATACTTCCTCTGTTTTACTATATTAGCTGCTGGTGGGCTTTCATAATAAGTGGCTGTATTTATTACCAAAGCTGACGTTATCCTTTAATAGCAAAGCTGACGTTGTTCTATAATTAATTTGACTGAAATTACCTAATTCATAGTTAAACTTTTTCTTGACAACAATAAAATTTTGCAATGTTTTACGTTGATGGTTTTAGGGATGGATTATAATTAGAAATGCAATATTGCTGGCAAAAGTCAATTGTATTCTGAAGGAAATGATTTTACAAACGTTCAAATGGGACTTACTATTTACAATAATCTTACAACTAGCAATGCGCAAACATACCTTCAGCAGTTTTGAGATCCTCAAAAAATTTATTCAATAATATTAGTTCCTCTTATTATAATAGTTAGCTGATGTCTCTGTACATCCGTTTATAATCTCTTGTAAATCATAGCTGGTGGCTGGCAGGCACACCGCTCCTCTCAACCTCGCGCTTCAGACCTGCTACCGACTCGCTTCACATCTCGCTTACTACTGACTTCCTACGAACGCTAAAGTGCCGTTTCTCCTGCCAATAATGCTTTCTGGTGCAGACAATCCCTGCTACCATTACAAAATGTATCAATGCGCGGTCTTTCCCGCTCTTTTCTTAAAATGTATCCATACGCGGTTTCTCCCGCCCTTTTTAAAATTATATGAACAATACTTTGGTGCAGACATTCCCTACTACCACAATTATTTCCAACATGACAAACATTAATTATTCCTACTTTATCCTAATAATAAAATATAAACATCTTCCATAAATTCTGATTTGACAATAAACAATAGAAATATACACGTCTTACAAGGGGAATATGAAAGAACCAAGGTAAGACTAAAAAGTTGACAACCTATGCCTCTGTCAGAATCAATCATTTCCACATAGGAATGCATTCGCGAAAGAATAAGGCGGTCACCTTAAAATATTCGTGTGCTACATTACAGATCGGATGAAAATCAGGTAAGGAGAAATTTCTAAATAACACCTCCTTTAAGAAAACTATGTTCGCACATGAATCATAAATGAACTGACACAGCGAAGCCAATCGCAGTTCTAATTCCACACGATTAACATTTAAGGAAAGGTACGTGAAGGCTTGGGTCATTGGTCACAGCTATACAGGGATGTACGGAACATATTGAGCCGAATTAGGTACACAGCTGAGCATCAAGGTCCATTGCGGAATCCACATATGAATCGGAAATCGAGGGACGAGAACCCCCGTCAACACAACCTTTTTTTCTTAGATTTCTTACGTGCCACGGCACAGTCAGGTTGTTTACGCTGCTTCTGTCGGCTATGTGGCATGGCGGCCTCTGCAGACGGAGGTGTGGGAGGGTACATAGGCACAGCTCCCTGCCCCTCAGAACAAGGCTCATGTAATGCAGGGCTAGTTACTAAAGCGAAAGCATTCTGTGGAACCTCCAATGGAACAGGTGATACTCTGTCACTGATTTTATTCTCCCCGGGAATTGCTGTAGGCGCAAATCCGGGACAGGCGGCGGCTGAAAACGAAGGAGTAGGAAGATATTGAATTGTCTCAGACTTTAACGAAGGACTCAGAGACTAAGGGAAGGGGGCCGGCCGCGGTGGTCTAGCGGTTCTAGGCGCGCAGTCAGGAACCGCGCGACTGCTACGGTCGCAGGTTCGAATCCTGCCTCGGGCATGGATGTGTGTGGTGTCCTTAGGTTAGTTCGGTTTAAGTAGTTCTAAGTTCTAGGGGGCTGATAACCACAGAAGTTAAGTTCCATAATGGTCAGAGCCATTTTTGACTAAGGGGGGGGGGGGGGGGAGGGGGACTCCGCTCCCCCTTCACACACACGCAGCTAAGAACGAGCCACTTCGCGAGCAGGGGGGATGCTGGAGATAACGTCTTCACCACTCACCGTACCACGGACGGGAGGTAGAGTAGCATCGAGGGGAGCAGAAGGCACAGCCCAATCCTCACCCTCACCATGTTGATGAGTGCGGCTTCGCTTGTTTGTCACTGTTGCTGGTTCTATCCTGGGGGCAACTGGATTTTGAACCTGTCGCGGAGGTAAAGGCCGAAATTCATTTACAGGATTATCGGAACTGACTTCTTGTTCATTATGATCTGAAGCAGAAGTAGTTCTGACGTCGAGCGTGGAAGGAACAAGATAGGCAACTGTCAATTTACGACGGTGCCTTAATGACGGATTTAATACAAAAACCCTCCGGCGCAATTAGACCTAACGTGTCCACTTGCATTACATACTGTAGGATGTAGATTCCTCCTTGATTAGAATACATGACACGAACGCGGTAACCACACACTTTCTGTTGACGTCAGCGTTCACGACGGACGTTTTTCGTCGTTACCATGAGGAGTCATCAACTTCCAACGGGAGGGTGAACAGTCGAACAACAGTATAGTCAGTTTCAGCATCTGTGAGTGACACCATACTAACGGAAATATCGCAATGCTTGAACGGGACTTTAGGACCATGTCGCGACAGTAATGCTTCAATATGAAGGGGATCCATAAATTTCACACAAAACACGCACTGGTCTAAGTCAATATAAGCGGTGTGGACCTGATCAGTGGTCACATGAATTTCATCGACATACCAATCGCGGATTTCTGGAGGGGCCGCACGTGCCGCGTTGTTCTGTCGAAAGTAAAGCTCACAATACCTTTTCGTGGAATACATGTGGAAACCATGATAGCCATAGTGAAGTGGCCGAAGGCGCTGCAAGTAGACAAACGCAGACATTAAGTCGGACAGGAGGCGCAACACACTCGGCAGACACAGCAACACAGCAAACTTCACACAAGCGACGCTCCGGCGAGTGAAATAAAGAACAACCTTCCCGCTCGGCGTTCGAAGCAGAAAATAACCACTGAATGACTTTCGATGCGTTTACAGGCGCGTTTGTTTAAGTCGTAAACAGCATTATTTGCGGTGACATGAAAATTCCCTCCTGACGGGGTAGGTGGTTTATCATTAGTTGTTAGTATCTATTTTGGTGGGAGATTACGGCTTTAACATGCAATAAATTCGTTTCTGGTCACTGGTCCTCGTGTCAGAACTGTCATTCATAATACATGCAGATTATGTGGTTATCGGGCGAAGGGCGGGGGGGGGGGGGGGGGAGTAGGCAGGGAGGGGAGAACAAGTAGATTCTTGGCGTTTATAGGAATGGTGTTCGATGGCCTCCGGGTAACGTAATTAAAATGTGCGACGCCACAGTGATGTCCGCAGACTTGCGCAGGTAGTCTAGTGGCGACATCCGCATCGGTATCCACGCTGGCAGATGGTTGAGATGGCTCTAAGCACTATCGGACTTAACATCTGAAGTCATCAGTCCCCTAGGCTTACAACTACTTAAACCTAACTAACCTAAAGACACCACAGACATCCATGCCCGAGGCAGCATTAGAACCTGCGACCGTAGTAGCGTGTAGAACCGCTCGGCCCCTGCGGCTGGCCCCACGCTGGCATTTTGCCAGTGCGATACCTCCGCCTTATCGACAGGATAAGGTTTAACAAGGCCGCGGGAGTAGACAACGTTCAATTAGAACTACTGACGTCCTTGGGAGAGCCTGTCAAGACAAAACTCTACCATCTGGTGAGCGAGATATATGAGACAGGCGAAATACCCTCAGATGTCAAGAAGAGTATAATAATTCCTATCCCAAAGAAAGCAGGTGTTGGTATAAGTGAAAATTACCGAACTATAAGTTTAATCAGTCACAGCTGCAAAATACTAACGCGAATTCTTTACAGACGAATGGAAAAACTGGTAGAAGTCCACCTCGGGGAAGATCAGTTTGGATTCCGTAGAAATGTTGGAACACGTGAGGCAGTACTGATCTTAAGACTTATCTTAGAAGAAAGATTAAGGAAAGGCAAACCTACGTTTCTAGCATTTGTAGACTTAGAGAAAGCTTTTGACAATGCTCACTGGAATACTCTCTTTCAAATTCTAAAGGTGCAGGGGAAAAATACAGGGAGCGAAAGGCTATTTACAATTTGTACAGAAATCAGATGGAAGTTATAAGAGTCGAGGGGCATGAAAGAGAAGCAGTGGTTGGGAAGGGGGTGAGACAGGGCTATAGCCTCTACCGGACGTTATTCAATCTGTATACTGAGCAAGCAGTAAACGAAACAAAAGAAAAATTAGGAGTAGGTATTAAAATCCATGGAGAAGAAATAAAAACTTTAAGGTTCACCGATGACATTGTAATTCTGTCAGAGACAGCAAAGGACTTGGAAGGGCAGTTGAACAGAATGGACAGTGTCTTGAAAGGAGGATATAAGATGAACATCAACAAAAGCAAAACGAGGATAATGTAGTCGAATTAAGTCGGGTGATGCTGAGGGAATTAGATTAGGAAATGAGACACCTAAAGTAGTAAATGAGTTTTCTATTTGGGGTGCAAAATAACTGGTGATGGTCGAAGTAGAGAGGATATAAAATGTAGACTGGCAATGGCAAGGAAAGCGTTTCTGAGGAAGAGGAATTTGTTAACATTGAGTATAGATTTAAGTGTCAGGAAGTCGTTTCTGAAAGTATTTGTATGGAGTGTAGCCATGTATGGAAGTGAAACATGGACGATAAATAGTTTGGACAAGAAGAGAACAGAAGCTTTCGAAATGTGCTGCTACAGAAGAATGCTGAAGATTAGAGGGGTAGATCACATAACTAATGAGGAGGTATTGAATCGAATAGGAGAGAAGAACAGTTTGTAGCACAACTTGACTAGAAGAAGGGACTGGTTGGTAGGGCTTGTTCTGAGGCATCAAGGGATCACAAATTCAGCATTGGAGGGCAGAGTGGGGGGTAAAAATCGTAGAGGGAGACCAAGAGATGAATACACTAAGCAGATTCAGAAGGATGTCGGTTACAGTAAGTACTGGGAGATGAAGCAGCTTGCACAGGATAGAGTAGCATGGATAGCTGCATCAAACCAGTCTCAGGACTGAAGACCACAACAACAACAACAAGGTTTAGTACAATAATTGATGAGCATGTTCTCTCAGGACTGAGCACGGTCATTGAGCGATTCCTATTGGATGAAGGCAAATTGGGGTTGGGCGGGGGGCGGAGGGGGGGGGAGAGGGGTTGAGAACTTGCTTCCTATTGGACAGTCTCCCCCTCTCACTCCCCTCCCCCACCACCTCATTCCTCACTCTTGAGTGACCTGGCTGCTTGAAGCCAGTGACAATGCTCTAATTTAACACCAAAAGCCATTTGAGGTTATCCAGTTCTCCCACTGCCTCTTTATTGGTAGATATTGAAATCAATTTACAAGAGGAAGGAAAGAGATAATATAGACAATTACCTGTTAATCTCTTTGCTACCACTGTTTTACAACATTTATGAGCCGGAAATGTCCTCAGGAATAAGCGCGCATTTCGTTGTAGTGTTGACAGACATGCAATTTCGCTCGTGAAGACGAATATCTATAGCAAGTAAAATTGGTTCTCTTCTAGTTGAGGTACTAGCGGGTCTAAATGGTAAGTTCAGGAGAGTAGTTTCATTATTCAGGAAAAGCATTTGATTGTGTGGGCCACGCATTACGTTGGGACATTATTTGATTAGGGACAAAAGCTCAACTATGGTTTACTGGAAAGTAGGAACAAAAATTTTTTGCTCCAGTATCAAGAAACAGAGTAGATATTTGAGTCTGACTGACGACGTGTGCAGTGGCGCCACAACACTGTTCTGTTCTAGGCGACTACTTGTTTTGTTATAAATCAATGATCATCCACTACTGCCCAAATTCTTTTCTCTTTGTAGATGCCACATCTGTCAGTGTACGTGTACCTTAATGAAAATGATAGAGATAATTGTTAAATCACAGAACAGACCAACGCCTAAATTCAACAAAACGCAATGCAAACAACTGCTGACATCGGTTCTTATAAAAGAAAAATTTCACTGCCCCAAGCCGGTCAAATAGTCGGTGAAGTCGACCACTTTGAATTGTTAGGACTGTGAGTAAAATTGAAGGTATCCAGAAAGCATAACGTTCATGATCATTTAGATAAACTGAAGTGCCATCTTCAAAATAAGAGTAATTTTTCAATGACACCGAAAGGGGAAGGTCTGTTTACTTACGAGGCGTGGTTATAAAATAACAGGACCGTTGATATAAAACATTCTCTTTCAGAGCATACGTCTTTAGTTACTGTCACCCTCAACATGCTTCTCTCCTCCATGCATACAACGCTCCATGTGAACTTTCCCTTCATGGAAACAGTTCTAGAATTTAGCCCCTGTGATCACCACGACAGCACGTGCCGGTTTTATTTCACTGTTTGAACGAATCGAAGTATTGTTCCTCTTAATGCAGATTTGACCTTAGAGAATGGGTAAAATTCACGTAATGCTGGTCCAGACGACTAAAGTGGTTCATCTGAGATGCTGTACTTCGCCAAAAACCTCGTAACAGGCAATGCGATGTGACACGGTGCTTTATCTTGTTCTTCTAATGTTTGGGGCCAGCCGAGGTGGCCGAGCGGTTGTAGGCGCTATAGTCTGGAACCGCGCGACCGCTACGGTCGCAGGTTCGAATCCTGCCTCGGGCATTTGTGTGTGTGATGTCCTTAGGTTAGTTAGGTTTAAGTAGTTCTAAGTTCTAGAGGACTGATGACCTCAGAAGTTAAGTCCCATAGTACTCAGAGCCATTTCAACCATTTTTTACTATTTGGGTCGTTGTTTCTCTTATTTTCTGACGGTGCTGGTCAAGAACTTCATGGTAGTGATGATGATTTATAGTTTGACATTCAGAAATCCTGTGAAGGTACGCATTTCCATGAATGTATAAATAAAAAATCATTGTCGCTTTGAATCGTGATTTGGTCATTCGAAAGTTGGTCCCCCAAGTGCGTAGATTCGGGCTTAGTTCCTGCATCATAAGTGAAAAATCAAGATTCATCACATGTAATCTCTTTTTCCGAGAAATTAGAACGTTGAGAACATTATAGGCAGGGACCCTCAACAACTCGAGATTTTGACAATCTAACGTAGCAGCTGAACAGAATTTTGCAATGTATCCCTCTGGAGGAAACTCAACAACTATGTTGGGTTGTTTGGGGGAGGAGATCAGACAGCGAGGTTATCAGTCTCATTGGATTAGGGAAAGATGGGGATGGAAGTTAGCCGTGTCCTTTCAGTGGAACCACCTCGGCATTAGCCAGGAGGGACTTACGGAAATCACGGATAACCTAAACCAGGATGGCCGGACTCGGGATTGAACCATCGTCCTATCGATTGCCAGATCAGTGTGCTAACCACTGCCGCCACCTCGCTCGGTAAACAATTATGTATATCAGTGCTACGGCAAGTAACTACTTCTTCAAAAGCTGGAGGTCGACCAAGGCGTTACTAACTTCCTCAATTTGTGAAGTTATTGCTCTTTAATAAATCATCCATTTATTCTGCAATTGTAATCATTTGTTTGTCTGTAAATGTACACCACATGTACCGATTTCGTCTTATTCCGATAACTTCTTCGTGGTGCGTTGTTTTTTTTCCCTTAGAGTATATGTCAAACAAATATCTGAGTAGCCCAGTTGCAAAAGCGCTTAAGTCAGTTTTAAAAGAATTTTGGGAAAAGCCGAAAAACGTAGCCTTGCTCTCACAGCAATACTGAAAATGGTGGTTAATGTCTCAAAGAAAAGGGGGAAAAAACATAGCGACCAAATCATAAACTTCTCTATAATCCTACATTAAACCCTTAATAGTAGCCGGCCGCGGTGGCAGTGCGGTTCTAGGCGCTTCAGTCCGGAACCGTGGGACTGCTACGGTCGCAGGTTCGAATCCTCCCTCGGGCATGGATGTGTGTGATGTCCTTAGGTTAGTTAGGTTTAAGTAGTTCTAAGTTCTAGGGGATTGATGACCTAAGATGCTAAGTCCCATAGTGCTCAGAGCCATTTGAACCATTTTTAGCCTTATTAGTATTTTTATGTAAACATTTGTACTTAGCCCGATTTGCAACCGAATTGGCCAGTTAGCCACTTCTGCAACCGCATTGGCGGCCATGATGGAATGCAGTCGGTTGCAAAACCGGCCGAAAAATTAATTTAAAAAAAAGGCTCTGAACACTGTGAGACTTAACTTCTGAGGTCATCAGTCCCATAGAACTTAGAATTACTTAAACCTAACTAACCTAAGGACATCACACACGTCCATGTCAGAGGCAGGATTCGAACGTGTGACCGTAGAAGTCGCGCGTTTCCAGACTGTAGCGCCTAGAACCACTCGGCCACCCCGGCCGGCGAAAACTTAATTCCGGTGTTTATCTGGCTATGCCGGTAAGAATGGTAGTCTACAGTTGTTATACTGAAATAATGCGAAAGGAAGAAAACTACACAAGAAAAGTGCTGAAATTCTGTTTTATTTTAAATATTTAAAAAGATTGAAACCTTTACATAAAAAAACTAAACATGAACTACTAAAAGGTACAATATTAATATTAGTCAGATTTTATCACTGAATTCAGTCTTAAACTGAGAAATCTTTGGAAACAAATCTTGAGAAATTGAAATATTGCAAAGAAACGATGACAAGATGAAATGAAGCATACATCGTTTAAGCCATATTCGGGGAATCGTCCTCATCTAAGAGCTCAAAATCAAGTCCTTGATCCTCGCCGTTTTGACATTCATATGTGTCCATGATCTTCTGCTGCTCAAAAACATCATCGTAGAATTTTAACTTTCCCTCCTCGGGCCATGTCTCTCCCCAGTGTAGTTGTAAGAGCCGCTCGATGTCCATAATTTTAGCTGTAATCAGTGGGACGCCTTTCGGAATCTCCTGAGTTTGTATCGTGATACGTTTACCTCTTTTAAGAATAGATTTCGCCTCTCCACTTTCAAAATGGAAGGATCCTTCTCCTTGCACAAGACGTAATTTTCTGTTTGCTGCTTTAATGATGATAATTCTCCTATACTTTTGAAACTGGAAATGCCAGGAGCTTTGATGATTTCAGTTGCGATCTTCTTCGAGTCTCCCACTTTTCAGTCGTTCGACCTCAAATGCACCACTGTGGCGAATTTTTCCATTATGCCGACGTATACTGCAGGGTTTTCGATTACGCTCAGTTTTGAAAATTTTCTCTCCATGTTTACAAAAACTCTATCAGGGGGTATAAAAGAATGACCCACGATCGGGAACCACACTTCTACGCTCTCTACGTGTACTGTAGCAGCGTAGAGGAACCCGTACATCAACGTCCCAGTCAATGTTGTGTTCTTGTTTTTTCCACCGAATCCTACCGAAAAGAGGCGTAGTTTGTTTACAGCATGCAAACTGGTGTTAAGCAGCTGATAATGGAGCGGTGAAGCAATCTGATTCAACCCCTTTGCAAATTCGTTCTCCAGCCAAACATATGAGACAACATTGTGTTTCGTCTGACTGCTCGTAGAGGAACCTCGGCAAACCGTGAAATTATAGAAGTACATCTATCTGGAATAATAAGCCGCTTGATCTGGGACTTTTGCAAGGACTGAATTTTTCTGGTAGTCATAACTTAAAACCTGTTGGCCTTCTATGTCATCCTTCAGTCTTTCATTAAAAAAAAAAAAAAAACATCGCTCCGTACTTTGTCACTGTAAGCTGATGTTCCAAATTTTTCTTTTCCATTGGCCGATTTTCCAAGGAAATCAAGCTTTGTAGGGACTAGCATGTAGAGCAAGCCAGTATTACAACTATTGCAGAATATTGTCCGGCAGTAGTCATACTTCGAGTCCAGATGAGGATGTTTGTTACAGAACATTTCCCACTTTATTTTTACTCGTACATTTAATTGACTGGGCAAATATTGGCGATGTAGCATTTTTCCTCTTGAAGACTAACTTTCGATCGGCTTGAATTTTTCAATATGTGTGACAACTGCATTTTTCCTAACTTCGTACAACTTCGCACTTCTGTCACCTACTCTTCTTTCAGCGATTGCAGGTGAGGAATCGTTTATTATACTCTGACAAATTTTGTTGAGTCTCACTGTTTTGATCTGCAAAATCCCCATGAAAGCAGCTCTGCAAACCTTGATGTTTACAGATATTCCTTCACGTTTTTCTGGGAGCACAAACACCTTAATTAGTTGCTTTATTGATACTGTGTCTCCTGTAAGCTTAGATGTTCGAGGAGATGACACAGTGACATGCTTTCGAATGTAATTGCTCTGCCATTCTCGGTTATATTGATCGTAAAATTTTTGATGGATCCATCTTACGCCCTGCTTCGTGAGTTCTTTACATTTCAGCTTTCGAGCAGGATATTTACAGTTTGGCATCTGTGGAAACCCTTTCGGTTTGTACCTACAGATAAATAGAAAATGAAATTGAAAACCAGCTGATAGTAGTTTTATTTCAATACACTCAGAAGTTAAGTGTTTCTATTTCCAAGTTCGTTGAATTTACAAGAAATGTGTTCCAGAAAAGGAAGGGTAATGTTGCTAGGCCATTAATTCCAACAACATTAAGCCTGTAATGAATATTAGAATATTACTACAAGCAGTGGTCTTCCTTACCTCTTCCTTTTCTCGACGTTTCCTTTCCGTTACTGTAAATTCCGTCTTCTCTTCGTATAAGTAGAGTTTCTCGTGGCAACTTCCATCTAATCATTAACGCTCTATTGTCGTCGGGTTCGTCGAAATGTACTTCAATAGTAGAAATATCCTCTTCTTTATCCTTGTCCATTCTGAACTGCGCTACAATAAAACTGCCTACAAAGTCGTTTTAAAATACACAGTGGAACGAGTGTGCTGGTGGGTCTTATTATCATGTATCAATGCCTTTCGCACTATCCTTCCAGCAATGTAGCAATAGAAGCGAAAACATACGAAAATCTGCCCAGTCATGCCAACCCAAACGTTTTAGTCACATGTAGCTAAAGTTATAAAAAGTGTTATGCGTGAAAAGACGATATGTCCGGTTCTGCAAAATTACCCTTTGTCGGCGGTCAATGTCCCGTTAGGATTTGACCGCTTTTGCTACCTAAGACGTAGAAAACGGTGCCGCCTTTGCACCCGCACGTCATTTTCGCACCTCATTTTGAAATGCTTAGAACCGGTTTTGACGCCTGATCGGTACATTATTACATAACCGTGAAAACCAGTACAAGAAAGTACCACCACTCAGTTTTCGATTTTTGGTCATATAGCCGATTTTTCAACTGGACTACTCATTTGGGGACATTGTGCGTAAGTGTCACTCGGAGAGTCAGAGAGGAAAACGACAGAAAAAGAAATAATTCATCTGTGAGAGAGAGATATGAATTTGGACTCTGTTCATTCCGAATGTTGCCCTACAGCTGCAGCAACATATAATTTTTTAAAAAAAATGTGGCATACTATTTAGGAGGTTTTATAGATTACGTATGATCCCGAATCTCAGATGTATGTTGATACAGCAGTCCCAGCACTACTCTGTAAGATGGCAGACTCGGCCAACGCGAGTCGAGTTTGATAGATGTCATAAGTCAGGAGAGGGCCACGCAGATTTCCAGAGGAGTTGTCGCGCTAAGCTTTCAGAGTAGACCAGCCACCAGCTTAGGAGAGATACAATGTGTCATCAAAAGTAACCGGACACCAGTAAAAACATACGTTTTTCATATTAGGTACATTGTGCTGCCACCTACTGCCAGGTACTCCGTATCAGCGACCTCAGTAGTTATTAGACATTGTGAGACTGCAAAATGGAGCCCTCCGCGGAATTCACGGACTTCCAACGTGGTCAGGTGAAGGGGTGTCACTTGTATCATACGTCTGTATGCTAGACGTCCATTCCAAAACATCTCTAGGTCCACTGATTCCGATGTGATAGTGAAGTTGAAACGTGATAGGACACGTACAGCAGAAAAGCGTACAGCCCGACTTCGTCTGTTGACTGACAAAGACCGCAGACAGTTGAAGAGGTTCGAAATGTATAACAGGCAGACATCTATCCAGATCATGACACAGGAATTCCAAACTTCATCTGGATCCACTGCAAGTACTATGACAGTTAGGCGGGAGGTGAGAAGACTTTGATTTCATGCTCGAGCGGCTTCTCATAAATGCCAAACGACGCCTTGCTCGTTGTAAGGAGCGTAAACATTGGACGATTAAACAGTGGAAAAACGTTGTGTGAAGTGGCGAATCTCTGTACACAGTGTGGCGATCCGATGGCAGGGTGTGGGTATGGGGAATGTCCGGTTAACGTCATCTGACAGCGTATGTAGTGCAGCCGGCCGGGGTGGCCGAGCGGTTGTAGGCGCTACAGTCTGGAACCGCGCGACAGCTACGGTCGCAGGTTCGAATCCTGCCTCGGTCATGGATGTATGTAAAGTCCTTAAGTTAGTTAGGTTTAAGTAGTTCTAAGTTCTAGGGGACTGATGACCTCAGAAGTTAAGTCTCATAATGCTCTGAGCCATTTTGTGTAGTGCCAACAGTAAAACTCGGAGCCGTGGTGTTATGATGTGGTCGTGTTTTTCATGGAGGGAGCTTGCACCCCTTGTTATTTTGCGCGGCACTATCACAACACAGGCCTACATTGATGTTTTAAGCACCTTCTTGCTTCCCACTGTTGAAGAGCAATTCGGAGAAGGCAACTGCATCTTTCAAGACGATCGAGCACCTATTCATATTGCATGGCATGTGGCGGAGTGGTTACACGAGAACAACATGCCTGTAAAGGACTGGCCTGCGCAGTGTACTGACCTGAATCGTATAGAACACCTTTCGGATGTTTTGGAACGCCGACTTCGTGCCAAACCTCACCGACCGATATCGATACCTCTCCACAGTGCAGCACTGCTTGAAGCATGGGCAGCCTTTCCCCAAGAAACTTTACGGCATCTGACTGAACGTATGCCTGCGAGAGTGGTAGCTGTTGTGAAGGCTAAGGGTGGGCCAACACCACGTTGAATCCCAGCAATACCGATGGGGAGCGTCACGCACTTGTAAGTCACTTTCAGCCAGGTGTCCGGACACTCTTGATCACATAGTGTATGTGTGGCCACGGAGTAACGGCGACTGCCTGTAACGCAGCAGGTGAACCGAAGGATAGCGGCAGACAGCCGCCTAACGCGAGGCTTGCCAGGAAGACTAGAAAGCTGTCGGCTGTAACTTGCAGCTACTTGTCTCACTGCTACTGCAAGAAAAAAAGCAAAACTAATAAAGTTAACGAACCGGCAGTATCATCCAACAAAGCAGGACACTGTCAGCTGGCAGTGCTTTCCCAGCGCTGGCGAAAAGACAGAACCCCACTTCTTACAAACTAAAAAAAATTGGTATAATGAATGGAGTAGCGCTTTTGAGGATTAAAATACTACAGAAGTTAAAAATAATTTGAAAAATAATATTTTTAATGGCTGTAGGCACACGAAGTCTGTATAGCACCCTGTAGCAACACAGTTTTCAGAGGTGAACCCTATCTTTGACTACTCAGTCACACTAAAATTCAAATAACATACAAAAAAAAGCAGATTCTTATGGATTGTAATTCTCAGATGCAGCTTGTTGTTTAAGACAATAAAAGAGAAAAGACGCAGCACGAAGGAGTTAACCATGTAGGTGTGAAGTAGGTGTGTAGTATATGTACAGACAAACGAATGATTATAATTTCAGGAAAACTGTATAACTCATTGAAGAGAAAGGTTTCACAATCTGAACAAGTCGATGGGGCATTATTGTAGACATTGACTGACAGATTTGTTTGATGTCCTCCTGTAGGTTTTCATGCTAAATTCTGTCAATTGGCGCGTTAGATTACAAGGTCCTGGGCTGGTTTGAGGGTCCTCCAATAACGCTCCAAACGTACTCTACTGGGGAGATATCTGGTCAAGGTAGGATTTGGAAAAAAACGAAGATATACAGTAGATACGCTATTCCTCTGTGGGCGGGCATTATCTTTCGGGAACGTAAGCCCAGGACGACTTGCCATGAAGGGCAACAAAACGGGACGTAGAATAACGTCGACGTACCGCTATGTCGTAAGAGTGCCGCGGATGACAATCCAATAGGTCCTGCTCCGAAATGAAATTCCATCCCAGACCAACACTCCTGGTTGCTATGCCGTATGGTGGGTGATTGTCAGGTTGGTATCGTTTCGCTGCCTCGGTGCTTCTCCACACACTTTTTCGCTGGTCATCGGGGCTCACTTCGAAGCGGGGCTCTTCACTGAAAAATATTGTACTCCAGTCAATGATATTGCATACCCCAGTGACCAGTGAAGAACATCCTAGGCCTACATTTCAGCAAGATAATGCCTGCCCCTCATGGAGTGAGTTTCTACTATTTGTCTTCATACTCGGCAGTTGCTACTTTGGTGAGCATGGTCGCCGATTTCTGCCCGATTGATAACGCTTGGAGCATTATGGCCAGGTCTCTCAAACCAATTCGGTATTCTGACGGTCTAAAGCGCAATTGGCCAGAATCTGACACGATACCCCTCAGGAGGACGTCCAACAACACTGTCAATCAAACGCAAGCCGAATAACTACTTGCGTATGAGCCAGAGGTGAACCAATGCGCCTGTACATGAGAATCTCATATTCTGATTTCCGTCGCATTCGGATAATTCCTTCGTATTGCGTCGGTTTCTTTGGCTAGTAGTATATTTTGTACATACTACAGGAACCGTGACAATGACACGAAACTCCTATAGTTGTCAGATTAGATTATTTTTGAAACAATCCTAAAAAATACGAGAGTTTTGCACCGTAGATAGCACGGAAAGACGAGCAGTTCGGCATTCTCTCTCAGTTCCTGCTGACGTGGAAAGTAAGCGATTAATTTAATTGTGTATGGGTACATTGGTGTCGCGGACGAACACAACAATTTCCACTAGTCGTGTCCTGCCATGATTTAAGTAACTTCCTGGAAACATGATAACAGTAGTCGGCATTTAGAAGAAATTTAAATCAAGCCGCACAGTTCTTTTGTCACATTCTTACTTTACTTCGGTACAGATTTATCTTTTCTGTATATGTGTTAAGTTGCCAATGATGACATGTTCTCCTATAATAATAGCGAATTAGAATTATCATTAAGCATGTAAACTGGTAAAACCTGCTGTACTCTTTTTTGACGAAAAACAACTTTATGATATGTATATGTGGACATTGCTTCAAAAACATTCTTGGGATGCTGACACATTGTAAGGTTGCGCCCAAGAAACACGAAGCTGGACTGAATTATCGCTAATATATGATTGCCACTGGTCGACGTCCAGAATTGATCTCTTGCAGTCTGATACTTTTACTGAAGTTTCAGACCAGGGTATTGGCTTTCCGTGCTATCCACGAAAATCACTTCTCAGAACAGTTCCGAGATTCTACGGCTTGCAATCAGGGTGACGGTGAATTCTGTTCTCTAGGAGAGCAGCTACAGTTTCTCGGCTTTCTTTCATTCTGGAACTAATGAATGACAAGCGCCGTAAGTAACGCAGCTTTACTGCGATTCCCTTTCAGTTTAAAATGGCTCTTTGTACAGCGCATATATTGGAGTTAGACAATCAGGTCCCTCTAATCTTCGCAGGCTAGCCAAACTCTCCAACAATGTTTATGAATCGATGTCGTAGCGGAAGAAGTGATATTACTCTGCAATCAAGAAAACGAAAAGAAACGCTAAGTGTTGCGTTATACTTAATTTACCACTTTTTCCCGAAATTAGAAGGTACGTGAGCACTTCCGACTCAACAAACAGAAAGCATTTTTAAGGCGAAGGATCAGTAAACAGAACAACTGCTACAAAAGCAAACAACGTTCAGGCCACCTACGCAGTTGTCTTCTTTCTGGCGCCATTACTGCAAGAGACAGAAAGAGTAACGTCAGCGGAGGTATTAATCTGTGTTGTGACATTCGCAAATGAGTGCTTCATGTAAAACACATACGAATGTGGACGTAAAATCCACCATGAATTGATGTTTCATTCGTTCACTGTATTATTCGGTTGATGATTACGTGACTTTGTTGAGTTATTATTGATCCGTATTAAATTCGTTCGGTTACGGGCTAACCTTATCTTCTAGCCTAAAAACACGATAACTGTGCTTATCATATCATAAAGTGGAAGCGTGTGATTTCCTTTTACGCGTTAAGCTAAACCACATTACGAGTTAACAGTTTTTCGATTCCTTCAAAGTCTTGGTAGAATACTTAATTGTTACTCCAACTAATACAGCAACCAAAAGTCACTATTGAAACAAATCCGCCGGCTGAAGTGGCCGTGCGGTTCTAGGCGCTGCACTCTGGAACCGCGAGACCGCTACGGTCGCGGGTTCGAGTCCTGCCTCGGGCAAGGATGTGTGTGATGTCCTTAGGTTAGTTAGGTTTCACTAGTTCTAAGTTCTAGGGGACTAATGACCTCGGCAGTTGAGTCCCATAGTGCTCAGAACCATTTTTTTAAACAAATCCTCTACAAACACCAGGTGCAATACTTAACATACTGCCGCGCGGGATTAGCCGAGCGGTTTAGGGCGCTGCAGTCATGGACTGTGCGGCTGGTTCCGGCGAAGGTTGAAGTCCTACCTCGGGCATGGGTGTGCGTGTTTGTCCTTAGGATCATTTAGGTTAGGTAGTGTTTAACCTTAGGGATTGATGACCGTAGCAGTTAAGTCCCATAAGATTTCACACACATTTTAACATTTTTTTTAACTTAACATACTGTTTGGACCGATATGTTCTCCGATTCCACTAGTATGGATTTTTGAATATCGTCGGAAAATTAGTGCCATCAGCGTTACTAGCTGGCATCAGTTAACAAGACTCTTCATGGGTGCTCATCGGAATATCCTGCACAAATGAAAATTCCTCCTCAGTATTTTACTGTCAAATCTGAATTTTAAATTATTTATTTAAATTCAGTCCGTTTGTATTGCAGTTCTGCGACTGATAAACGTCTCGCTAGTAAAGCTGTGCCACGCAAGACGTAATACTGTAACAGTCATTTCTTGTGTCTTGCTAAATATTTCAATATTCGTATCATGCATTATTATACGTAGCATGTTTCAGGGTGCTTTGTTGATGTCTCTGGAGGTCCTGCAGTAGTGGTCGAAACAATGACGGGTGTATATCTTGTCACATGATTTTCTTAGATTGGTAGTCGTAATTCTGTTACCTAGGGCTCTCGTGTAATTACGTTTGTGACACTCGCAAGCACTTCCCAGTGAACTCATTTTATTACGCTGTTTGATTCATTCCACACGATACTGGGTGGAATGACCAAATTCTGGTCAGGTACAGTAGTGCATCGGGACGGTTAGTGTTTGTCGCTAAACCCATATCAGGAACGAAATGATCATTGACGCCCCTATGAAACCGAATAGTCTCAAAACCCTTATATACGTAATCTGCCGCCACACCTAGCAAATATTGCACCAAAAATTCATTACAAATTCAGTGAATTTAAAAATCACAGTGTACAGTGCTTCAGACTATCAGTTCAAATATTTTATGTAGGTAAAACATCGCAGTCATTTAGCGTCACTCCTTGAGATAGTGTATGGGTTCTGTGGACTCAGCTGCACAACATACGTCGATAAGTTTGCTATGGACTGTTGATTCACGAGTCATAAATATTTACGGTAAATCAGAAACTGTGGTGGAAATTCTTTCTGGTAATATTATCGACTGTATATCTACAGTGCTAATTTAAAACAAATAATGATTTTTCAGATCGCTAACTTCAAAGCTAACCTTCTTTATTCGCGTGTAATGTAACATCCGCTACCTCTACCCAAATTTGTTGCAAATAAATTCAAAAGCAGTTTTTATATGTGTAATGTTACTTATATTTCAGTATGTCACTATAAATGTACGTCAAGGGTTTAATTTCGCCTTTAACAGTTGCATGATATGTTCTGTTCGTAAGTTAGTCAACTGTTCAGTTATACATTGAGCTTATAATAATCACACAATTTATCACATGTCTTATAATGTATAACAGGAAAGGAAACGAAATTCTTATTGTAAGGTGCTGTCATACACTGTTTAACCGAATTATAGAATTAGTCCCACCCACTGTGACGCTCAAGTTTGATATTTGTCTCAAAGATGCCAAGAAACTTCCTGTGTAATAGCGTAGAAGCGTGGTGCTCTGTGACTGACGCTCGACGACGCTTCATGCAGGAAGGGGTCGAAGAATGCGTAAAAAAGGGCACAGCTCAGAGGTGTCAGTGACATGCACGGTGGATTAGTTATGTCACATTGACACAAAATTTCACATAATTATGCCAAATACCACCGCGGAGGTGTCACACTATTGGAACATCGCTACACCCTCTCTTACACACATTTCACCACTTCTTTTGAAGCCTCTGCGTTGGAGGGCAGAACTGCTGTGCCAAGAATTGAAATTACGCGGTCCTCATGTAAGTGGCCGAGGAAAACAATCCAGAAAAACGGCCGGTCGTAATCGGTACGAAAAGGACTCACGGTGTGGCAAAAGACCGTCAATAAAACGAGTTCCTTCCCTTGTGCGGTAATTCCCACAAATTTCGCGGCCGAAAACTATAGTTTGCAGCGCAGTGAGCGATAGGGAGACGTTCTTCACAACCTCTGAGACTGCTGACACCATGGGACGCTCCAATCCTTCTCTAGCGACATTGTGTAGTCGTATCCCCATCGAAAGCAATGACACCCCCTCTTGGAGCGCAGGGTGACCGTAATTTTTACTCTCGTGTACCTGCTAGAATCGCTAGGGACCGCTCGAAACGATTCGGCGAATTTTTGACGTTATCCTAAGCAGCTGAGGATGTTTATGCTTTTTCAGAGCTAATATATTGTGTCCTTCTGAGGTGTGATCACGGGGCGATGTGATGTTGACATAAGCGTAAATAAAATGTCAAGGTCCCCCTCTTGGGCCACCCAGTTCGGCAAAACCCGCCCATGTTTAGCGAGAATTTTAAAAATGTACCTGTACAGAGAGAACTCATGACGACGACCTAAATGCTTCCATACCAGCAACACTGTTAGCGCTCTTTCATTCTGAATGGACTACTATCAGGCGCAAGAGCGCCGCTGCTACGGCGGAAGAGCAGGAGTGTAGCCTGCCTGTAGGCGCCTTGTACTCTCATCATGGGTTGTGACTGTGCAGGTACATTGTTTAAATTTAATCAGTAACGCTGGCGTGTGCCACCGAGGGTTTTGCTGAAGTGGAGGGTGTTAGAGGACCGATTTGGCGTTTTATTCATACATGCGTCGACACAGAACGCCCCACCATCACCACACAGGACGACAAAAGATAAGAGCCGTGAATAGGTATGGGCACCCTCACCTGTTTTGGATCACATACAAATATCGTCGAATGATTTTTAACGGCGCCTAGTGGCTCCACAATGGCCTTAGATAAAAGATGAAACGCCAGAGGGTGTCAGCAGTGTCGAAGGTCGTGAAATACATCTTCCTGTTCCTCATCGTATTGAAAACTGTCTTCTTCGAACGCGAAATATGTGGGAGTGGACGTCCGACGGAGGAGTGGTTCGATTGACGCCATTTATGCCACCCCATGTGCCTTTTTCGCACCGTTTTCGAGCGGTGGTGGTCTGAAATGTTTCCTTCCACCACTCATAACAAAACCACGAGATTTAGTCTGTGGACGTGGCGGTTCCAACCTCCATCGCAGAGGCTTCAGAACAACTGTAAGAGGGACAGTGACGACCTTTCCATCGTGTGACACGTCCATAATGGCACTGGGAAGAATTTTCTTAATATATGTTGCCGATGTGACGTTATTAACTGACTTTAAACGTCATATGAACTTGTGGGCTGTGGACTTTTTTTCACATGTGTGTTATTTTGATATTTGAAGCGTAGTCGAGCCCGAGGATGCTTCAAATAGCTCTGAGCACTATGGGACTTAAGGTCATCAGTCCCCTAGAACTTATAACTACTTAAACCTAACTAACCTAAGGACATCACACAGCCATGCCCGAGGCAGGATTCGAACCTGCGACCGTAGTGATCGCCCGGTTCCAGACGGTAGCGCCTAGAACCGCTCGGCAACCCCGGCCGGCGCCAAAAGATGACTTCCAGGGCACCATGCTTTTGCGCCATAGCAGAAGAAGGTTGTAAGCATATTTTAACCGAATTGTAAACTTAGCGATTGCGATGGGTGGGAACTACGGGGTTTCGAGGAAGTTATCTTTCAATTCTGCTGCGCAATTTACCTTCGCGTTTTCTTTGTACGTATCTCCTGGACATTGAACGTTCTCGAAGAAATCGTGAATTCCAGATGAGGATGTAGATGAATTGTAGGCGACACTGTAAACTAGACACAACTTAAAAGAAGAATTGCAGCTAACAGAGGTTATAGTTATTCTGCATTACACAATAGGCAATGTAAAAGTGGTAGACTTCAGCAGTAAACTGCAAGCATTCAAGAACGGCTCAGCTTACAAAGGCAATTTATATCAAAGAAACGTATGTATTTGGACAGCTCATCTTCAGCTTGAAGTCTTCTCCTTTTAAATTCTTCATCATATACACTCCTGGAAATTGAAATAAGAACACCGTGAATTCATTGTCCCAGGAAGGGGAAACTTTATTGACACATTCCTGGGGTCAGATACATCACATGATCACACTGACAGAACCACAGGCACATAGACACAGGCAACAGAGCATGCACAATGTCGGCACTAGTACAGTGTATATCCACCATTCGCAGCAATGCAGGCTGCTATTCTCCCATGGAGACGATCGTAGAGATGCTGGATGTAGTTCTGTGGAACGGCTTGCCATGCCATTTCCACTTGGCGCCTCAGTTGGACCAACGTTCGTGTTGGACGTGCAGACCGCGTGAGACGACGCTTCATCCAGTCCCAAACATGCTCAATGGGGGACAGATCCGGAGATCTTGCTGGCCAGGGTAGTTGACTTACACCTTCTAGAGCACGTTGGGTGGCACGGGATACATGCGGACGTGCTTTGTCCTGTTGGAACAGCAAGTTCCCTTGCCGGTCTAGGAATGGTAGAACGATGGGTTCGATGACGGTTTGGATGTACCGTGCACTATTCAGTGTCCCCTCGACGATCACCAGTGGTGTACGGCCAGTGTAGGAGATCGCTCCCCACACCATGATGCCGGGTGTTGGCCCTGTGTGCCTCGGTCGTATGCAGTCCTGATTGTGGCGCTCACCTGCACGGCGCCAAACACGCATACGACCATCATTGGCACCAAGGCAGAAGCGACTCTCATCGCTGAAGACGACACGTCTCCATTCGTCCCTCCATTCACGCCTGTCGCGACACCACTGGAGGCGGGCTGCACGATGTTGGGGCGTGAGCGGAAGACGGCCTAACGGTGTGCGGGACCGTAGCCCAGCTTCATGGAGACGGTTGCGAATGGTCCTCGCCGATACCCCAGGAGCAACAGTGTCCCTAATTTGCTGGGAAGTGGCGGTGCGGTCCCCTACGGCACTGCGTAGGATCCTACGGTCTTGGCGTGCATCCGTGCGTCGCTGCGGTCCGGTCCCAGGTCGACGGGCACGTGCACCTTCCGCCGACCACTGGCGACAACATCGATGTACTGTGGAGACCTCACGCCCCACGTGTTGAGCAATTCGGCGGTACGTCCACCCGGCCTCCCGCATGCCCACTATACGCCCTCGCTCAAAGTCCGTCAACTGCACATACGGTTCACGTAAACGCTGTCGCGGCATGCTACCAGTGTTAAAGACTGCGATGGAGCTCCGTATGCCACGGCAAACTGGCTGACACTGACGGCGGCGGTGCACAAATGCTGCGCAGCTACCGCCATTCGACGGCCAACATCGCGGTTCCTGGTGTGTCCGCTGTGCCGTGCGTGTGATCATTGCTTGTACAGCCCTCTCGCAGTGTCCGGAGCAAGTATGGTGGGTCTGACACACCGGTGTCAATGTCTTCTTTTTTCCATTTCCAGTAGTGTAATTACACTGAAGGGCCAAAAAAACTAGTGTGCCTACCTAATATCGCGTAGGGCCCCCGCGAGTACACAGAAGTGCCTCAACATGACGTGGCATGTAATGAACTGATGTCTGAAGTAGTACTGCAGGAAATTGGGAGCATGAATCTACGAGCGCTGTCCATAAATCCGTAAGAGTACGAAGGGATGGAGATCTCTTCTCAAAATCAAGTTGCAAGGCATCCCAGATACACCCAATAATGTACATGTCTGGGGAGTTTCGTTGCCAGCTGAAGTGTTTCAACTCAGAAGAGTGTTTCTGGAGCCACTCTGGACGTGTGAGGTGTCGCATTGTCCTGTTGAAATTTTCAAAGTCCTGTCGGAATACGCAATGGACATGAATACGAGGATCATACAGGACGCTTGCATGCGTGTCACCTGTCAGAGTCATATGTAGACGTATCATCTCACTCGAACTTCGTACGCCCCACATCGTTACAGAGCCTCCACCAGCTTGAACAGTCCTCCGCCGACATGCAGGGTCCCCATGTGGTTGTCTCTACACCCGTAAACGTCTATCCGCTCGATACAATTTGAAACGAGATTCGTCCGACCAAGGAACATGTTTCTAATCATTATCAGCCCATTGTCGGTGTTGACGGGTCCTGGCCAGGCATAAAGCCTTGCGTCGTGCGGTCAACAAGGGTACACAAGTGGGACTTTGGCTCCGAAAGCCCATGACGATGATGAACCATTGAATGTTTCGCACGCTGACGCTTGCTGATGGCCCAGTATTGAAATCTGCAGCAAATTGCGGTAGGGTTTCAGTTCCGTCACGCTGAACGATTCTCTTCAGTCGTTGTTGGTCTCGTTCTTGCAGGATCTTTTTCCGGCCGCAGCGATGTCGGAGATTTGATGTTTTACCGGATTCCTGATATTCACAGCACACTCGTGAAATGGTCGTACAGGAAAATCCCCACTTCATCGCTACCTCGGAGAAGCTGTGTCGCATCTTCCTTACGCCGACCATAACACCACTTTGAAACTCACTGAAATCTCGATAACCTGCCATTGTAGCAGCGGTAACTGCCTGATACTTGTCTTACATAGGCGCTGCCTAGCGCAGCATCTTTTCTGCCTGTTTACATATCCCCTTATTTGAATATGCATGCCTGTACCAGTTTCTTTTTGTGCTTCAGTGTATATTAAGTTAATATTTTATACCCATCGGAATTATTTGAATTCCCAGTAATTCTGTTGCCTAGTTTCGTACTGCTCAGTTTCTTAGTTATGTACTTCGCAATACTTGTGTCATATGACATTGTAACACCCCACCCGTCACTTATCTGGTTTTGGCGTGTGTTCACCGCAGCTAATTGACTAACAGATCAACAGAGAGAGCAAAACTATCGCAATATCGAATAACGCAAAGAAAGTAATAAGGCCCTGTGACTCCTGATTGAGCTGCGGTGGCAGTGTTCACATTAATTGATTCAGATTTGATCACTTTTAATTAAAAAGGGGTGCACATTGATGTTATATGCAGCTATTGAACATCAGATCCAAATGTTGAACATAAAATTAATTAAGAAAGTGACTTGGGATTTCAACTACTTGATTGAAAACAGATGCAGTCGATTATCACAAATTTATTTTAACTCACGACTTTCAATCATCACATTACATAACTCTCCTAACAGGCAGTGGTAATAAATTGCGTTTGCATGGAGTAAAGCTCGATAACTCAAAAATAATTCCTATCGACTGACCCAGGTGTAATGCGAAGTGTGAGAAGAATTCTACAGTACATGGCCCATGAAACCCTCATGGAAACTTTGCCGACATGATCCAACAAATAAATCAGAGACCGGAGCGGGCGCAATATCACCGAGTACATCGTGGCGGAGCGGTGTCGTTTTGTGGACGTCGGCCGACCTCGTGATGCTGCAAGGCTGCGCTCGTCTATTCACTCCTAGCTATCTTGCTCAGTACATAGCTGAACCAAAACCTTCTATCTCCAAACGCAATCGTTCCATTTGCTAAGTCCTAAACTGCAGAGATGATCACTCTTTCTCAGGAAAGCTGAGTAAAGAATGCCACGTCCGCACTCTAGGCAAGCTGGGAATGGAGGACCTCTACTGAGGCTTCTGCCAGTCCACTCTTTGCCTCGGTTTCCCCTCTAGTAATTGTTATCTCCTTCTACCTGTATGTTCTCTGTTCCTTTACGTGCCCACATTTCACAATATTTGCGTTTTGTAGAATCTCTTGTTTGGTCTGTATGTCTACCATTTACACCAATTGCAGCGAAAGTCACGTTAATTAAGCGTCGCTTTCCAGCGCCGACCAATGCCTGCTCTGAGAAGTGAACAAATTCACACAAAATTTCCCTTCCTCTCAGCTTCTTCTATTTAGCTCCCCCCAGGCCTCCCATCAAGGTTAGCGTCTGCACAAACACCAAGTTTTCTGGAATTCTGACTCCCAGGAGAGTACTTCAAATTCCTTGGTCCTACGTTCCCATCGGAGGCCGGAGTATTTCATGCTGTCGCTCTTCACCTGATTTACTTCAGGCTCTGTGGACCGTGAATTCAGCGTGAAGTTGCTATAGTCACGAACACGCACACTTTGACCTCTGTTTACTGCTCCACCATAGCTTTGCACGGCTTTGTCGCATGTTTCACAGAAAACGGAATGATGGACATTTATCAACAGGCATAAAAGTTCTCCGTCTCTTTCCCGATACACCAGCATGGAGTCGTGATCAACCACCCAATCTTAAGGTGGCTGGAGGCCGCGCACTGTTACCGCTTTCTCAGAGCTTGAGTCGCCCTAAGCTGCCTATTGTCGCTTCCCTTAACCGCTCCCCCAGCCGGCCATGGTCAAATACTTCCCTGGGGTAAACTAGCGTCCAGTAAAGCGACTCGTTCCCACAAAGTTTTCATGTCGTGTGCATTACTTTAAAGCCATCACCCGACATTAATTATTCCACTACGTCCATGCTATACCCTCTACAAGATGCATTATGCCTTGTCAGTCTTTTGTTCAGCCCTACTGTTCGCTCAATGTGAGTTAGGTGACCTTTAATGACTTCATGTAAGGGGCATAGTTCTTACCATCTTACAACATGTAGGAAAAAGGTGTTTCCAAATACGTGATTTCTCTCAACTTTTTCATTTCAAGTATCTCTAGTGACACATGACAATGTTATCTTTGATGTAAAGCAGTATTTATGAAATGGAGCAATAATCACTCACGATGAACTAATCTGAAGCATACAAAGTTCTTGATAGGTCATGAACCTCATTTGATGTACAAAAAAGTGAGGTGTATTCCATTTGATCCCTTTGTTTGACGTTTGTGACTCAATTTACAAAAGAGAGCTTTAAAGGACACTTGCTACTGTATACATACTAGCTATCTGCTAAATAATAATCGTGAATAGCCAAATTAACAAACTTAACCTCCATAAAAGAGCACATGACGTATTGTGTGCACAAGTACACTGTTGCAGGAGTTCCTATCTGCAGTGCAAGAATAGATCATCAGCGAAGTTCAGAAGACATATGGGCTTCCGGTGTACTGCTTAGTGACCTGAAAATTTAAGGCACAACTGCATTTCTCGTTGCTAACAAAATTCTCGCTCTGAACACGAGGATACCTACCAGTCGACTAAAATATCATTAGGACCTATTTTCTGTCACCACTAACTGCTCACCACATGCCTATTTTTTAGTTGTGAAGCAAAATTGGTATATCGGTGCTGCTAGTCTACATTTTCGTGATTAACATACCTCTGCAAACGGAACAAGGTTCGTCTGAAAACAAAGTGAGGTAAAGATTCACTTGACTGACATGCACTTATTTCGAATTACAGTCGTAAACCCTAAGCATGTGTGCGTCATCACCAGGTTTAATTTCTCGCACTAGTGTTTCATTATAAGCCCTGAACACAAGTAACTTCGTACAAAGGTGTAAGGAATTTCCGTTTTCTGCGAAAACGTCTAAGAGAGTTAGTAGTGGTCTTTTCCAGGCACTATGCAACGTAATCGAGATGAGCTTCATCAGCACTGTGCGTCATCGTATTCGCTTCTTGTCACGAAGACTTCCCGTTTCACGAGGCTTATGGAATATGTCAGGTACGTCATGACCCAGAATTCGAACACTTGGAAACTTCTCTTCAGACAGTCTTCGGAAAATACGAGTGGACTCTATTCCAAGGGCTGCCGTATATGGTGGAAGCCAGCTGTTATAGCCGAGCGGTTCTAGGCGCTTCAGTGCGGAACCGCGCGACTGCTACGGTCGCCAGTCCGAATCCTGCCTCGGGCATGGATGTTTGTGATGTCCTTAGGTTAGTTAGGTTTAAGTAGTTCTGACTCTAGAGGACTGATGAACTCAGATGTTACGTCTGTCCCATAGCGTGTAGAACCATTTGAATCATTTGGAGGAAGAGGGGGGGGGGGGGGGGGGGGGCGAGCCGGACTGCCTAGCTCTAAGGGAAAGAAAGAAATATACTGCAGTCAGATGTTTTTCTATCAAGAAAGTGATTTAAGTGTCACTATCACGCAGGTTTTCAGCAGCGCCTGAACTGAACCTTTTTAATCGCTAGTTACCAGTCGTCATTCATCTTCCACAATATTAAAAAGTTTCCATCAGGTCACGCCCCCCCCCTCCCCCCCCCCCCCACTTTCCCCCTTGTATGGACGACGTGTATACAAAATCACATACGGATCGTGAATAAACACTCATTGTGGAATGGGATAATTCGGTCTGGCCATTGTTGCGTTCGCAGACATCGCTGTTACACTCGCGATATTTTGTTCGCTGTTCGAATAGCATTAGACGAAAATGCACATCGAATGTTACTAAGGGAGACACGCGGGATCCATTCAACCGTACTGCGTGGCACCGAGCGTCCTGCCATCAGGTAAATGGTTCACCCTGTAACATTGTATCAAAAAAAAAAAAAAAAATGGTTCAAATGGCTCTGAGCACTGTGGGACTTAAAATTGGAGGTCATCAGTCCCCTAGAACTTAGAACTACTTAAACCTAACTAACCTAAGGACATCACACACATCCATGCCCGAGGCAGGACTCAAATCTGCGGCAGGTCGCGCGATTCCATTCTGAAGCGCCCAGAACCGCTCGGCCACATCGATTTTGTATCAAAGTTCTCGAATCATTGGAAACGCGTAAATACATGATATTTATAGTTCCAAAAGTTGACATCTGCTTCCTAATTCAGTCTTAGAAAAATGAAAAGGAAAACTAATTCCAATGTTAACAGTGCTCATATAAAAGGAAATGACACTCTATTGTCGTTAAAAGTAGCCCTGAATGTAAAATACCTAATCAAGATTAAAATAAAGTAATTTTTATGAATTTTAAAATCCTTATATAGGGAGATGTATTTTGGAACTAATTACTCAATATGACGCCATTTGAAAATAAAAACAGTGAAAATATCAGGCTGCGGGACTTATAATAAACCCGTATGTTCCATTTTAGATAAGGTTCACTTTATTCAAAATATGAAAAACATTAAATAACATTGGTTAGTTTTCGCAATTTGGGCTCTTTTTTGTTTTCATTCGTTGATACCATGTTTCACGATATTTATATGCCTAGATTATATTCATCTTCCTGTGATTCTCAGATGACAAAGTCTGGTTCTAGATGCATAATTTCCTCCTCCTCCTCCTCATAAACAAGATCTATTAAATGCCTCTAATACAAAAAGGATTACACCTGTCTCCAGCTATCTCCAGAAAGTTCCCCAAGTAATAACATCACGCAGTATTTCTTTTTTGATGATGAAGGCATCCGTGGGAAGTTCCGCTTTTGAAGTTAGAAAATGTGTTTCCCCCCGTTTTAGTATTCCTCAGTATACGCTCAGGTCACTTCTGTAGTACTGCTCACCTCTTATTAAAACTGCATTTTTCCATCTTTTTACATAATTCTCTTACAAAACTTCATTTTGAAGTGCTAGGCACTTGGTGGTTCTTTTACAATCATAAACTGGACAGTCCACATCTAATTTGTTTTGGGAACCATACTTTATCAATATATTCTGTTATCGTTCCGGTTTAGTAACGGTGTCCATCTTCTTTATCTCCTTTTCATTATTTCCGAATACTCTGTCAGCTGGGGTAAAATAATGGCCAACAACTGGAAAGATCACCTGAACTTCATCTATGGGCCTTCATTTCTTGTCCAGTAGGAAATCATGCCATTAATTGTGCTGTTTTTGTTTTGTCCTGCGCAGCAGTCGGAAATTTGCTTAATACTTTCATAGCAGAGAGATCAAGCTTGTTTAATCTTTCATTAAGTTCCGACGATATTCCGTTGGATACTTCACGGTGACATTATTCTAGGGAAACACATGAAATTATTGCCTTCATTTTTTTTCAGTCATAACTAAGAACGTGTTCCTCGACCCGTTCCTGTCGCAAAAAGTCATAGAACGCTAGGGCTCTTAACTTACGTCGTCTTCAGGTATTCACCACCTCTGATTTGTCTTCGGATGTTTTAGAATGTTCTATATTCTCTTTAGCAAAAAACATGTGGAACAAACATCAGTTGATGGACTTCCAAAGCCTATATTGTAATTCGCACAAAAATAATGTCGGAAATAAGCCTTGTTTACTCTGATACCAAGTACAACCGATTCATTCAACGTTCTCCAGAGTTTAGTAGCATTTAGGTCACTTTCTAGAGTCTGGCGGCCTTCAGTCTGACATCTCCAGTACTGGAGTTTACTTGCATTAGCTAACTGTTCGATGAAATTTTCATACCCACCTGTCATATTTCTTGTTTTCTACTGATGGTAGCCCAGTTTACAAATCTCTTTTGTAAACGAGCCATATCGGATACCACCGACTTGCAAGATTCCTAAGATGTTTGCCAGCACACAAAAACAACAAGTGATTTCGTCCCTGGATGTTTCACTGCTCTTTTTACAAAATACTTAATGGAGACAGTTTTTCGCTTGGTTTTACCGTAGTGTTCTCCTTCTTTCTACCTGGACGAACAGCTGCTGTGTATTTCAGAATGAATGCAACCTGAACACTATAAAACAAATTATGAAAAGGCTTTGTAGCACATAGGGCAAAGAGTCTGCATTGGAAAGCTCCCGTTTTAGGGTTACAAATTGTACCTCTGTGAGTGCTTCCCACTGAGTGCACAGAATAATGAATAAAAACACAACCAAACGTGCAGTGTACTGGTCATAAGCAGAAAGGTAAACAAATGCAATAATACAAAGTACATGGAATTTAACTTCCTATTTTGTATTATGTTCATTTAGTGGTATCAAGGATTCTCACCCTTCCATGTCCTGGCTGTACTGGTGACACCTCTTGTACGTCAGATTCCATGTTATAAGCTCATGATGACAAACTAAGTCACTTTCTGAAACGAGACAGAAATACGGATGTGGCGATAATGCAGCATGATAATGTAACATTGACCTAATGTTGCATTGTTGACGTTCCCTCCAGCAAAAAGTGAGCAGTAAAGAAGTAGTGTTACAAATTTGTGTGAAATAAATATCCCGTATCTTAAAGCAACACACGTCCTGTGAAAAGATGTGCTGCGCTGGAACATGACATGCTATTGTGGGGCGCAGTAGTAATACAAATGTCGAGTTATGAAACGTTCTCTTACGAGAATATGCCGAGTTTTGGAAATAACGCTGAATTTCAATGGTTAATTTATGTAAGAAAAGAAGGGTGTTTGAGGGTAAACTGATGTTTTCCAGACAGATAAAGGAACAGGAAATGGCCATACATCATTTTCGAGTCAAAACGTCAGATGAGGATTTTAGGAACTATACACCTCATATTTTAACAGGGAAAATCAGGCTCTAAATATGCATACGTGTTGTAGCATCATTATAAATACCTAGCGTTTTGTAACAGGTGAACTGGTCGTGATGCCGGAAAACGTACCCTGGTCGGATACAGCGCTGTGGATAAACGCTCGGGTTCTGGCGCTTGGTGGTATGTGGAGACCGCCATGGGTCCAAGCAACGTGGTATGTGGTGTACAGAATGTGGGTGCTCTTCACGCTGATCAGCTTCCTCGTCGCTCAGGTACAAGGCCTGTGGTACTTCTGGGGAAACTTAGACAAAATCACCCATGACACGTGTCTTCTCATTACCACAATACAATGTCTCATTAAATTCTTTACCTTCGTTTTGAGACAGCAAGATTTTTTCCGCGTGGTGCAGAAAGTAGAGGCTATGAGGAAAGAACAACTCAAAATCGACGACTCAGAAATAATCTCTATCCTTGATGCATCGTACAGATCGGCGAAAACTATTACACTGTGCATGACGTTTGTGGGGGGTACTTCACCTGGCGTCTGGGCCATCATTCCCACAATCATGCGGAAGTTCGGCATGTTTCCACCAGACAGGGAACTACCGGCGACTGCCTGGTACACCAGCAGAGACACTGACAGTCCCAACTACGAGATACTCAGCACATTGCAGTACTTCAGCATGCAGTACGGCTTCTTCACTGGGGTGGCCTCAGACCTGCTCTTTGTTTCCATTGTAATTCACGCAGCTGGACTACTGGAGGTTCTGAATGCTAGATTGAGACGTGTTGGGGAAATGTCTCGAAAGCGCAGCGTTAACACTTGCAAACCAGATAAGCCACCAGAAAAGCATTCAGATGGCGTTTCCTCTGCAGAAATAATGTGGAAAGAACTTTGCATATGCATCAAGTACCATCAAGACATCATAGAGTAAGTACGCATTCGAAAGTAAATGTTAAATGTCTATGTGTGATAGTATGGTTTAGCGCGAAATATATTTAGACTGAATTTGTAATCACAATCTCCGTATGGCAAATAGAAAAGTATTGTTCTGTGTGCTGTTTACATCTGCCTTACCGTTACAGATTAATTAAAGAAACTGAAAGACTGTTGAGCAAACTTGTCCTTCTGCAGTTCATGGGAGCAACTGTTATTATTTGCGTCACATTGTACCAAAGTTCTAAGGTACGTTCTGTTTCAGTCATTCGTGTGATAACTGCCGCTTGATGATTACTTGTTTCTGTGTAATTCTTCAATATGGATTTCAGTTCTATAGATATACATTTTGTTTTTAATTTTAGACTGAAATTTGGAAAATCTTCCACTTTATAGAATACGGAGAACATCGCAGCGCTTCTGATGCTACAGTTATACTTAGGGGTCATCATATACGAAATATTTATGTACTGCTGGTACGCCCAGGATATATTGTATCAGGTAAATCGCTGTATTAGATTAAAAGATTTGTTCATATTTTCTAGCAGATTTTCTTTGTTAATAGATTGTGAATTACATTAAGCGGGAAGACGTTTGCTGTTAAGCTCTAATTGACAGGAGTTAATCGGTAGGATATTGTTAGGAAAACGGAGATTTGGTATTTCGTAATCCAAGTGACAGTTTTGCCTCATAGTTTCAATACAAATTCCGTCGTGAGACGTTCTAGAATTACAGTCCAAGCTTATCTCTTTCAGTTTATGTCAAAACAGAAATACTACATTCTATCATTCATTCACTCGGAAATTTAATGTACCTAAATTCTGAATATATAAATGTCCCTTTCTGAGGATACTGATAAATGATTTTAACGTTGTTTCTTTTCCAGTTTTACGTGAAATCGGGAGGATATTATTATTCTGTTCACTACGTTGCGCAAGATGTTTCCGATGAATAATTTATATTCTATTATAGTCCACTTAATTTGACAAGATCCTTTCACACTAAATAAGAAAGGGAGACGTTTGAGTCCGACGTCTGCACTTCAAGCGATTCTTCACGTAGCGTTAGGGGTTTCCTGTTATGGAGCTCTAAGTTATTCAGAGAACTGCTGCCCAGACACACTGAAAACCCCAGATGCTGGAGAAAATAAGCTATTATTTCAAAAATCTGTGTTATAATTTTAGACAAGTTATAATGTTTCCAAATACTATTTCATAACAGCTTCAAATCGTTTGACAACTTAAAAGCGTCTCTGCATATAGAAATAATTTATAATAATCTCTTTTGATGTCATTGCAGAAATAGAATCAAGGGACAAAGAAACTGTTACACCTGCCTAATATCGTGTAGGTCCCCAGCGAGCACGCAGAAGTACTGCAAGACGACGGGGCATGGACTCGACTAATGTCTGAAGTAGTGCTGGAGGGAAGTGACACCATACATCCGTAAGAGTACGATGGGGCGGAGATCTCTTCTGAACAGCATGTTGCAAGGTATCCCAGATAGGTTCAATAATGCTCATTTCTGGGGAGGGCAAGCGGAAGTGTTTAAATTCAGAAGAGTGTTCCCCGTGCCGCTCGGTAGGAATTCTGGATGTGTGGTGTGTCGCATTGTCCTGCTGGAATTGCCCAAGTCTGAATGCTCAATGGACATGAACCGATGCAGGTGATCATACAGGGTGCTTACGTACGTGTCACCTGTCAGAGTCGTATCTAGACGTATTGGGGGGTCCAGTATCATTCCAGTTGCACACGTCCCACACCATTACAGAGCCTCCACCAGCTTGCCCAGTCCCCTGTTGACATGAAGGGTACATGAATTCATGAGGTTGTTGCGTCCATCCGCTCAATACAATCTGAAAGAGGCTTCTCCGACCAGGCAACACGTTTCCGGTCATCAACAGACCAATTTCGGTAATGATAGGCCCAGGCGAGGCGTAAAGCCTTGTGTCGTGCAGTCATCAGGGCTACACGAGGGGGCCTTCGAATCCGAAAGCTCATATCGATGATGTTTCGTTGAAATGTTCGCACGCTGACCCTTGTTAATGGCCCAGCATTGAAATCTGCAACACTTTGCGAAAGTATTCCACTTCCATCACGTTGAGCGATTTTTCAGTTGTTGATCCCGCTCTTGTAGGATCTTTTTCCAGCCGCAGCGATGCTGGAGATCTGATGTTTTACCGGATTGCTGGTACTGACGGTAAACTTGTGAAATTCTCGTACGGGAAAGTCTCACTTCATCGTTACCCCGGAGATGCTGTCTCCTATCGCTCGTGCGCCGACTGTAACACCACGTTAAAACTCACTTAAGTCTTGATAACCTGCCGTTTTAGTAGCAGTAACCGATCCAACAACTGCGCCAGACACTTGTTGTCTTATACAGGCGTTGCCGGCCGCAGCGCCGTATTCTGCCTGTTTACATATCTGTATTTGCACACGCATGCCTGGACCAGATTCCTTGTCGCTTCTGTGTATGTAAGAGCTTAACACTAGATGTCATTTATTAGATGCGTCAAAATGCGTACTTCAGTTGACTGTACCTCTAAAGTGCCTTTTGTAAATCCGCTTCTACTATTTAGTCAAGTCGAATCCAATATTTGCCTAATTGCTGGTACCTATGAATAAAGTTACTAACAGTAGCGTAAGACTAACGGTGGAATCAAAATTAGAGATATGTGTGGATTGATAGTATCTACTCCATGTCCACTTGTCAGGTGGTACATTATTTTACCGCATTTACCTCTCTCCCTCCCCCTCACCCCACCCATGACGCCTCACTCTATAACCACACAAGCTATCCTACAGACTACAATACTTCACCCCAACCAATAAATAACAAAATTAAACCCGAAACAAAGTAAATTCTTTTAGGTGTAAATATTCACCACTCTTGCATTACTTAATCTTCACTGGGAAGAATAATTACAAACAAACTGCCTTTTACGTATGTTTCTCTCTTGCTTCTTTCTCGTTTTCGAGACTTAGGTGTGTTACGTGATGATTTAAACACTTTTTTTATTCGACTGCATCATCATTTATTAATATCAGATCTTCTCCTCTCGTTACAACTTCTACTCACAAATGGGACAAATGACAAACACCTTCAGACGAGTGGCATAGTGTCTTTCAAGTAGTAAGTAAAAACTAGCTGACTGAAATAGTATTTTCACAAGTCAGAAGCTAAACACAGACCCTAAGATTTGGTGTGTAGTGTTCATGTTTCTAATCTGGCATATCCCTCTAGAGTTATCGCGAAAGGAAAGTTATTTTAATTTTTAATTAGCACATGAACACTGACAAACTTAGCCTACACGTTTATACAAATCTGGGAAGTTGATTTACAAGAATGTAACATTGGTTTTTCAAATCTCATTTAATTTTACAAATGAATACACTACGATGCAGATGTTTTATCGTCAACATCTTTTCACAGAAATTGTTTTTGTGAAAAGAAAGTAAGTATTACAAAATGAAGAAAAAGACGTTTCAGTTGAGATATGTCGAAGCTAATGTCAATAACTTTCACCAAGGTAGGTATTTTAGGCAATAAGTCCCTCGTACATATCGTAACTTAATCATATTCGAATAAATAAAATATTTTTCATAATGCTAACGTGATTAGTACAGTCAGAAAACATATAAGTAAAGACTAAGCAGTGAAGTTTAGTGTGTAACACCTTTAATGAAAATCTGGTTATTTATGGAACACATTGATTAAACATTACGTACTTAATAGACAGAACAAAAGAAATATGATGTGCTGCTTGGATCATTAACTGAGACTTTGGTTTTTTATTGTTTTCTTTATTTTAAAATAAATGTTGTGCTGACGATCCATTATCATTATACGCTAGTAATTAGGAATATGTGATCATATGTATCGCATAATGCAGTATAGACGTGATTTACAGATATGACAGCGATCAGCACAATAAAAGTTATTCACTTGTCCCCTACCTCCTCCTCGTTCCCCGATCCGAGATCAAGATCCATTAAGACGCAAGAAAGAAGTTACAGACCTGCAAGCGCATCCAAACATATAGAAAATATTATCTTTTTCCGACTCACGTAAAAACGTTTTGAAATAGCTCACTGCTTTGCAGAACTCTCGACTTGCAAAGTCCGCCTATTCCTGTGGCTGGCCGGGGGCACCGCTAAAACTGCAGCGCGCCCTGGTGTTCATCATCTGCAGGACTCAGAGGCCTCTCGGTTTGACCGCCGGCAAATTCTACTACGTCTCACGAGAAACGTTTGTCCGGGTAAGTGTAACAAACTAAACTGTATAAGTGGCAGGATTTAAGTAAGAGAACAAGACACTTCCACATAACTGAAGCCAGTTCCCAGAGAACTGAAATTTTGTCACACCTCGCCTCTTTTTCGTGCACTTTAGGGTGCAATTGATTACGATGGTTTTTACCACACGTATTTCTACAATGCAGCAGTGTTGCATTACTTAAATGTGAAATTTGTAAGGAATGAGGTGGACACTGCGTGATGGACCAGCATTCAAAGCCAAGTCTCCGCCTATCTCGAGCAATGTGGTGTCGCTTAGACCACCATATTACACGTTATTATACATCACAGACTCACTGAAAGTTTCATATGGTCACTGGATCGAATGGTTTATGCCTGCCTTTGGCCGCATTCTGTAATGACATGCCGTGTTGTCGTAGCCTGGCGACAAAGCAGCCGAAGACACACTAGTCCAAAGCTTACTGGAAGCCACGAGGGGAAATGCTCTTACGTGTAACTACAATCATCAGTCATCATACAAAAGCTGCAACTAGTCGTAAACCCATCGTCTTTGGATATCCACGATACCGAAAAGCGAAATGTAATGATATCGACGAGTGCTTAATGAATAGATAGATATGCGTGAAAACATTACAGTCGGTTGAAGGGCGATTTTCATGCAAAAGTGATTCTTACAAATCTGAAGAGCTTTGTTTCTACGTACTATGTCGCAGTTTAATGGGAAAGTAAAGTTCACAGGTACCTACAGGACAAATCTGAAAATCTTGTTTGACAGACGTTAGCTTAGAATTATGTGCTGTAAATGAGTATATCCCCCTGAGATGGCAAACGATAAAATTAAGGACGTGTAAGGCGACTTTTCGAAAAGCATGCGCACCGTGGGATAGATACCGTATTGTGACAGAATTTATTTGTCCTAGAGGTATGCAAACTCTGAGCACAAATTTTTTGAAACATGTCTTCTCGTAAGTTAACGTGCTAGGAATCCACGACCTGCTAGCACACAAGAGTATGTTCAGTACGTTCGTGGTTTGCAGAGATCAGATCGTTTCAAAATGGAGTGTCCAACAGAGGACGCATGGAGTAATCACACACGACAGCAAATAACTGATGGTACCTATAGACAGGCAGCTAGAGATACATGCTCGGTAAGGGATGGTTCAAATGGCTCTGAACATTATGGGACTTAACATCTGTGGTCATCAGTCCCCAAGACCTTAGAACTACTTAAACCTAACTAACCTAAGGACATCACACACATCCATGCCCGAGGCAGGATTCGAACCTGCGACCGTAGCAGTCGGTAAGGGAGACTTGTGTTACAACGGCAGGGATAAGTCAACACACCGCCACCAATGCTTCAGAAGCAGAACACAGTGATGGATGGCAGTCAGTCTAGTCTTTTTGTTTTTTTTAATTTTTTATTACCTTTCAACATTTTAATACATACATACGTAACTAAGCACTGAATGCAAACACAATTAGCCTTTTAAAAGGCTATTTCCGAAAAGCAAATATTTTTGGACTGTGTCCAATAGTTTTTGTTCAAACAGTACTTTAAGTAAAGAGTTCTTTTCCTTGTTGTAAACTGTTCCATTTCCACCACTCAACCACAGGATAAGTTAATAACTTGTATACAGATTAGAAGAGAAACTGAAGAAGCAAGGGAAAAATGGATGAAACAGAAATGCGACGAAATAGATAAAATGGAGAAAGAGGGAAAGTATAAAATGATGTTTAGACTGGCTAGTGAGGTAGTTTTTGAACGTAAGAAAAGAGAAATAACATAGAAATAGAAAGAGCGGTTGATACGCTGGCAGAAGGAGAACAGGAGTTTTTGAACAGATGGCAAGAATATATTGAATGTCTGTATAAGTGGGATGAAATTCAAAGCGAAATTAAAGTTGAAGAGGAGCAATATGTGCCGGAAGATGGAAAGGGATTCACCATCTTGGAAGCAGAAGTGGAAAAGGCGCTGATGGAGATGAAGAATAGGAAGACATGTGGAATTGATGATTTGCCAGCAGAACTGTTGAAGAGTTTGGGAAACAAGGCAAGAGAATAAATAATCTACCTCTGTAACAAGATATATGACGAAGGGGAATGGCGTGAGGACTTTCTTGCAACAGTTTTTGCAGGAAGATCTGCAGCGGATAGGCACTTGGTGCAGGGAGTGGCAACTGACCCTTAACATAGACAAATGTAATGTATTGCGAATACATAGAAAGAAGGATCCTTTATTGTATGATTATATGATAGCGGAACAAACACTGGTAGCAGTTACTTCTGTAAAATATCTGGGAGTATGCGTACGGAACGATTTGAAGTTGAATGATCATATAAAACTAATTGTTGGTAAGGCGGATACCAGGTTGAGATTCATTGGGAGAGTGCTTAGAAAATGTAGTCCATCAACAAAGGAGGTGGCTTACAGGACACTCGTTCGACCTATACTTGAGTATTGCTCATCAGTGTGGGATCCGTGCCAGGTCGGGTTGACGGAGGAGATAGAGAAGATCCAAAGAAGAGCGGCGCGTTTCGTCACTGGGTTATTTGGTAACCGTGATAGCGTTGCGGAGATGTTTGATAGGCTCAGGTGGCGGACTCTGCAAGAGAGGCGCTCTGCATCGCGATGTAGCTTGCTCGCCAGGTTTCGAGAGGATGCGTTTCTGGATGAGGTATCGAATATATTGCTTCCCCCTACTTATACTTCCCGAGGAGATCACGAATGTAAAATTAGAGAGATTAGAGCGCGCAAGGAGGCTTTCAGACAGTCGTTCTTCCCGCGAACCATACGCGACTGGAACAGGAAAGGGAGGTAATGACAGTGGCACGTAAAGTGCCCTCCGCCACACACCGTTGGGTGGCTTGCGGAGTATCAATGTAGATGTAGATGTAGATGTAGAATGTAGATGTAGAACAGTTGTGATACCAATAGAGAAGAAGAGAAGCACTAAAAAATGTGAAGAGCACAGGACCATCAGTGTAACTTCTCATGAAGCTAAAGTCTTTCTGAGAGTGTTGAATAGAAGGCTATATTGCAAGCTGGATAGAGGGATTGCAGAGGAGCAGTTCGGAATTACTAGAGGAAAAGGAACAAGAGATGCTATTGACCTGTTAAGAACTATAGGGGAAAGATATATGGCAATAGGTAGAGAAATCTTTGCTGTAGATTTAGAAAACGCTCTTGACAGAGTTCAGTGGAACAAGCTGATGGATATTTCGAAGAGGAAAGGAGTATAGTGGAAAGAGAGACGACTGATACAGAATCTATATTTAGACCGGAAAGTAAGGATAAGGATTGGAAATAAAATGCTAGAAGGAAGCAGCATTGGACGAGGTGTTAGATAAGGTTGTTGCCTTTCCCCACTGTTGTTTAACCCATACTTTGAAGAGATTATTGCGAAAGGCTTAGATGGAAAAAGAGGAATATGTATTGGTGGAATGAGAATAGAATGTATAAGATTTGCTGATTACATGGTATTAGTGGCAGAAAGTGAGCGGACAGTGACTAACATGCTGAAAGATCTGAATGAAGCTTGTGTGGAATATGGGATGCAAATAAACACAACAAGAACGAAGAGTATTGTCATCAGTACAAGACGCACACTGTCAATGTTAAAATAGGACAATCTACTATTAGCCAAGTAAGAGAATTTAAATATCTTGGAAGCACAATAACTGAAGACTTGAGATGTCACCATGAGCTGAAACTTGTATTGCCATAGCGAAGGAGGCATTCGACAGAAAGAGGAGACTCTTATGTGGAAAATTAGATATAGGTGTAAGGAAAAGGCTTGGCAAATGTTTTGTCTGGAGTGTGGCACTATATGGGGCAGAAACATGGACGCTGAGACGAGAGGATGAAGAAAGGTTAGAAGAATATGAGATGTGGATGTGGAGGAGAATGGAGAGAATAAGCTGGATGGAAAGAGAGAGTAGTGAAAGAGTATTAGAAAGGGTTGGTGAGAGAAGATGTCTGCTGAAGGTTGTAAGAGAAAGGAATAAGAACTGGTTGGGACATTCATTGAGAAGGGAATGCTTGCTAGAAGATGCTTTGGAAGGATTGGTTTGTGGGAGAAGACTGAGAGGTAGAAGGAGATACAAGATGATAGACGACGTAAAGGGAAGAGGAAACTATGCAAACCTGAAGAGGATGGCAGAAGACCGGACAGCCTGGAGAACTACCATGTATACATGATCTGATAATGATGATGTATACAGATGGCAACACATGGATGTTATAAAACAGTCTTTTAGAAAGTTTAATATTCCTCACACCAATGCATTAATCTACAATGGGCTGGCTCGTTTTCAAATCTTAAAAACATTCTTGTTGAAAGATTCCCTTCGTCCTTCATGTAAGTACAGGTAGTTGATATTTGTAATGGCAGCGACAGGAGCTATTAAATTCCAAATAGTACCCAGCTATTGTTCACAAAATAGCCATCTTCTGGACAGTTGCGAAACAGAAATTTTCGTTTCTGTCTTCATTTATTTTTCTTAACCTTTCCCATAACTAAAAAGAATAGCACCACGATAATATGGCTATTGATATCCAACTTCAGGTGACAGGATAATTCTGTAGGTTTTACTGGTTTTTCCATGTACTTGTGATACGTTGTTTTGTACTAAGTAGTGACTTAAATAAATTGATTCACATCTGCACCATGATTGTCAACATGTTACCGTACGTGTCAAAGTAATTTGTGTGTCATCTTATCATTGCATGTTCGCATTCCATATGGGTACAGTATTCTTCAAATGTCGTATGACGTAGATTGATAGTGAAAACAGCGGTGTCACCAAAAATCCAGATAACGGCAATTTGCTTCCTGCGGAGATTTCTTATGTTTTCTGGTCTGTTTGATTCCACGACGTCAACGCTGTGCGGAACCGTGCGGTCAGTTACCGCCAATCTACTTCGCATGTGTGCCGTGATGAGTCCAGGAGTACAACAGGTGAACATGTGAACTGTGTTGTCCATGCGACCGCATATCGTACAGGCGGGCGTCGGGTTCAGGTGTATGTTGTGGAGCTTCTCAGTGGTCGGAACCTTGTAATTAATGATTATAATTCCACGAAAAACGGACACGTGATGGCAATACAGAGCTGTGCATACTTCGCCATATAGTATTTCACTTTGTTTGCGGGTGTTTTTGTATGACTATTTTCCCTACCATCAGTTGTGAGCAAACTATGAATTTTCGTGTTGGTACAAGGTGGATGGATGTTGTCAGCTTCTCGTATGTAACTGAACTCACAGTAGTAGAATCTAATATGTCGAAAGATTATCTGTATCATTGATTCATTAATTGATGTCATTATACTGGATGGTTTCCAATTTAGCGTTACGTTCTTAACTAATCTCAGTGTGTCATTGTTGATACTTTCGACATACGTTTGATTAGTAAGGTCCGACACATATGTCTGGCAATCCCTCCTCGTGCGGTTGGTAACTTCAACTTTTTGAAGGTTGCTTTGAAAATGTGGCCTCTGAGGACATACTAAGAGAACGCCTTCTGTATGCTGTCTGCTAGGTATTTGAGACTGGTAGGATTTGGTCCATCTATACATCCTGCTACCATAGATATTCTGACAGTGTGTACTCTTTGCACGAGACCTAATTACCTGTCAGAGTAAGTGCATGTTGTGGCTCTGATCTTGTCCAGCATATCTCTGTAGTCTTTCGTCGCCATCACGTCTGACACTGCGTCCCAGTAGCCTTCGAGAGATTTGTGCGGTGCCCTCGTTGCACACCAATGGAGATGGGTAACACCACCAGTGCCTTCTCCCATGTGGATCAATGTCGTCTTTCTCTTGTTTAGTTTCGCAGCGGTGGCCCCGTTGAAGTCGCTGACGAGGTTCTCCATTTCCATTTGATATACTATGGATCGTACTGCCAAGCAGACGTCGTTTGCATAAACAATGCAAGCCAGTTTTTCCTTTCCGATGTTGATTCCAAGTGATCGCTGGGTTATGCGTACTAGTAAGGGTTCTAGCGCGATAGCATACAACGCCATTGACAGGCGGTCTGATGGACCTAAGTATAATTTTGTCAGACCGGTGGTCAGTAATCAATTGACGTGATAGAGATTGGAAATGACGAAACGTTGGCCGAAACGCATCTTCCTCAGTACTTTAATCAGATACTCACGGTTTATGTAGTGTCAGCGCCAGACACCACACTTGCTAGGTGGTAGCCTTTAAATCGGCCGCGGTCCGTTAGTATACGTCGGACCCGCGTGTCGCCACTATCAGTGATTACAGACCGAGCGCCGCCACACGGCAGGTCTAGAGAGACTTCCTAGCACTCGCCCCAGTTGTACAGCCGACTTTGCTAGCGATGGTTCACTGCCAAAATACGCTCTCATTTGCCGAGACGACAGTTAGCATAGCCTTCAGCTACGTCATTTGCTACGATCTAGCAAGGCGGCATTACCAGTTACTATTGATGCTGTAAAACATGTACCTTCAAGAGCGATGTTCACCATTTATGGATTAAAGTTGAGTATTCTTCAGCTACGTCGTTTTTTGCTAGTCTCATTTCCTTGACCTGTTCCAGACCTCACGCCAGCCTGCGTGAGCTAAAACGCGTGCCTTTATGCGGTCATCCGCTTTTCAAAGTCTAAAAATAGCAGCTCGCATGGATCTTTATTGTCCGCCACCGTACAGATTATATCCAGTAGATCTCAGGCAGCTGTTATTACACTGCGCCCAGGTGCCGCATCATATTGGTGTTTTCCTAGCATTGTATGCAACACCGGCTGCATTCGCTGTTTCACAGTCCATGTTACGATTTTAAAGTCTGAGTTAAGTAAGGTGATAGGTCGCATTTCATGTATGCTTTTGGTGTTTCTTTTTCTGGGTAAAGGCACATGTCATTAGCAAGTTGAGTTAACGTTGGCGTGAAGATATTCCAGTAGTGTTGATAAAATTCCGCGCTAAGAGATTTTCGTTTCGTAGCTCTGACCACGGCTCGTTTAACGTCGTCTTCACTGAATGGGGCGTCAAGAGTATCATTGTCGACATGTGACAATACGGGAACTATTTCACTGAGAATTTCGGTGAAAAATGCGTCACTGTTGTCGTGCCTGTCGTTAAGTGCTCTGTAGCAGTTATACACTTGTGGTGAGACATCGCGCTGTCTTATAACAACAGCCCCCGTCCCATTAACAACCTCTTCAATTGGTTTCGCTTACTGCCGCCGCAATGTTCGTAAAGTGTGGTATAGTGGCGCTGTTTCTTCTGACTCGACGTCCTTTGGTTGGGGTTACGTTATCGTGCCTTCCATTTGTTTGCGATACAGATCCATAATTTTCGGCTTGGTTCTTTATGCAACGTTCCTTATGCAGCGATAAGCGCCGTCAGTTGTGATGTCGTTGGCGCGGTATAGTGCGAGGAGACAGGAGAAGCAAAATTCTATTGTTTGTTTGACAGAATAGGGCTTCTGGTAAGTGTAACCTTTTACTGTTGATCAAAGTTTCGCTTTAGCTCTATGTCGCCTCCTTCCAGTAGTCGATCTGTATTGGGTTTCGGAGCGCTTTACTTTCTTCCGTGCCCGATCGATGTCTGCATCCAGCTGTTTGTCTTGCAGCAGGCAAATGTTCATTCTCCAGTAGACTCTCCAACGAAACACTTCTGGGCGTTGGAGGTTATGTAGTATTGATGGTCATAAAAGCCAACTGGAGCAATATAGCTGTTCACTGCATTATGGCCGAAAGCGGCAGAAACGTCTGTGCGGTCTACCTGGAGGGCGCCATTACAGGCTATGTGTGTGAATGCAAAGCGGTTCCCGGTGTTTTTTCCCAGGTGTGGAGTACTTTCAGTCCAGAAACGAGGTGGTCGAGGTCTGTTAATTTATTAAATTTCAGTGTTTGGCCTATTGCAAATATAAAACAGTTAAAATCACACCCTACGATAGAATTCGCGGCATATTCATTAATGAGAAAAGGCACATCATTTTTATAAAAGTAAGAACTTTCTTTTTGACGGTTATTGCCGGATGGTGCGTATAAATTGACAATCTGAATGCCACTGATTCGACAGGTTATGCCCCGTCCATTAGTCAGGCGTTTTATATTCGAGTGCTGGATCCCATCTCTGAATATGATTGCGACTCCTGGGTGGTCCTCTTTGCTGATGTACGTGATGGCTGCAAATCCCGCTATGTTCGGTTCTACGCAGAATTCTTGTAAGTGCCGGACATATACATTAGTTGTGTATAGTCTTCGAACGCTCTGAATTTAAATCACTCTGAATTCTGTTAATGTTAGTGCTTGGTATGTTGTACGTGAAAGAATCGGTCATTGTGAATGAGATGTACCCTAACCACTAAATGCCGCTCTATCCATACATACACATTCATACACACACTTCAATATGACACTACGGTTGGCTCTTATTTATGTCCTTCTCATCGTGCATCCACCAGGGCCACCCGGTGGAATGATTCGGTTGTCGTCGGAGTACATTGGTTCTAAGGTGGCAGTTGCGGACGTTGCTGTTCTTTAAGGTTGGCTCTTTCTTAGTTTCGCAGCCACTTGGTGGGCTGCAAACCTTAATTGTTGTGCTGCCTCAGTAACTCCTCCGAGAACAATGCGAAGTTTCTTTTTGGCAAGTGAGGATCGGCCTTGGAAATGTTTCTGGGAATCAGATACGAACTTGTTAGACTTTTTTGAAATAGGATTAGTCAGGGGTTATTGGAATTCTATAGTAGGAAAAGGATGAGAAGGACAAGTAATAGGTGAATATGGAATGGGGGTAAGGAATGAAAGAGGAAGCCACCTGGTAGAATTTTCCACAGAGCAGAACTTAATCATAGCTAACAACTGGTTTAAGAATCACGAAAGAAGGTTGTATGTACGGAAGAGGCCTGGAGATACTGGCAGGTTCCAGATAGATTATATAATGGTAAGACAGAGATTTAAAAATCAGGTTTTAAATTTTAAGGCATTTCCAAGGGCAGATGTTGACTCTGACCACAATCTATTGGTTATGAACTGTAAACTGAAGAATCTACAACAAAGTGGAAATTTAAGGAGCTAGGACCCGGATAAACTGAAAGAAACAAAGGGTGTAGTGAGTTTCAGGGAGACCATTAGGGAACGATTGACAAGAACTGGGGAAGGATAGTAGAAGAAGAGTGGGTAGCTTTGAGGGATGAAGTAGTGAAGACAGCAGAGGATCAAGTATGTAAAGGACGAGGGCTAGTAGAAATTCTTGGGTAACAGAAGAAATATTGAACTTAATTGGTGAAAGGAAAACATAAAAACTCAGTAAATGAAGCAGGCAAAAAGGAATGCAAATATCTCAAAAATGAGATCGACAGGAAGTGCAAAATGGCTAAGCAGGGATGGCTAGAGGACAATTGTAAGGATTTAGAGGCATATATCACTAGGGTAAGACAAATATTGCCTACAGGAAAATTAAAGAGACTTTAGACAAAAGAAGACCACTTGTATGAGTATCAGTAGCTCAGATGGAAAACCAGTTCTAAGCAAGGAAGGGAAAGCAGAAAGGTGGAAGGAATGTATAGAGGGTCTATACAAGGGCGAAATACTTGAGGACAATATTATGAAAGTGGAAGAGGACGTAGATGAAGATGAAATTAGGAGATATGATGATACCTGGAGTGTCTGACAGAGCACTGAAACACCTAGGTCGAAACAAGGCTCTGTAGTTTACACTTAAGCGCCTGATGGTGCCAGTTTGACACTATTTCTCTTCTGTTCCTCTCAAGAAGAGTGTACAGGTAAACAAAGCTATTAAATCTTTCCGTGCGAGATCTCATTTCTGTTAAATAATCAAAATTCCTATATAAGTAGATGTCAAAAAATGGAGAGATCTCGCCGCATCGGATAACGCCATTGGAAATTGGAAATTCGTGGTATGGTCTTAGGTCATCGGACCCTAAGCTTACACACCACTTAAGTAACTTAACTAACTTACGCTAAGGACAACACACACACACATGCCCGAGGGAGGACTCGAGCCTCCGACTGGGGGGAGCCACGCGGACCGTGACAAGGTTCAAAAATGGTTCAAATGGCTCTGAGCACTATGGGACTCAACTGCTGAGGTCATTAGTCCCCTAGAACTTAGAGCTAGTTAAACCGAACTAACCTAAGGACATCATAAACATCCATGCCCGAGGCAGGACTCGAACCTGCGACCGTAGCGGTCTTGCGGTTCCAGACTGCAGAGCCTTTAACCGCACGGCCACTTCGGCCGGCGACCGTGACAAGGCGCCCAAGACCGTGCTGTTACCCAGCGCACGAAACGCCATTGTTTCCACGATTGCCACTCCACGTCACAATGTAAACGAGACACCTGCCCCCTATACCGCGGTAGTACAAAACTACTTGCTTTTTTGAACTTTTTCAGTATCCTCCTTCGTCAATCCTATTTGGTAAGGATCCCATACCACACAGCAATACTCCAGCAGAAGATGGACAAGTGAAGTGTAAACAGGCTCTTTTTTTGTCTGTGCCAATATAAGACAGTCTTTGTTTTGTCTTCCCGACAACGTTATCGATGTGATTGATTCAGTTTACGTTGTTCTTAATTATAATTCGTAGGTATTTACTTAAGTTGATGGCATTTAGATTTGTTTGTTTGCATTATTGTGTAATCAAAATTTAACGAATTACTTTTAACACTCTTGTCAACGACCTCATACTTTACATCATTTAGTGCCAGTTTCCACTTTTCTCACCACATAGTTACATTTTCTATATCATTTTGTAATTGGTTTTTGTTGTGGCTTGGCAAGACAGCCAAGCCACTAGGAGGTGAAGCCGAAAGGCACGCGTTTAAGCTCACGCAGGCTGGCGTGAGGTCTGGAACAGTTAAAGGATTTGAGTCTAGCAAATAAAGTACGTAGCTGTTGGAATACTTAACTTTAATCCGTAATTGGTGAACATCGGTCTGACGGTACATGCATCACAAGATAAATAGCAAATGATAATGGCGCCTTGCTAGGTCGTAGCTAATGACGTAGCTGAAGGCTATGCTAACTATCGTCTCGGCAAATGAGACCGTAATTTGTCAGTGAACCATCGCTAGCAAAGTCGGCTGTACAACTGGGGCGAGTGCTAGGAAGTCTCTCTAGACCTGCCGTGTGGCGGCGCTCGGTCTGCAATCACTGATAGTGGTGACACGCGGGTCCGACTTATACTACCGCACCGCGGCCGATTTAAAGGCTACCACCTAGCAAGTGTGGTGTCTGGCGGTGACACCACAGTTTTGATCATCAGATGGCTTTACTAATTGATAGCATCATCTACAAGCAATGTCAGGCGGCTGTTCAGACCGCCTCTTAAATCATTTATATAAATTAGGAGCAGCAGAGGGCCTATAACACTTCCTTTTGGAACGCTAGGTGTCGCTTCTGCTTTCCGTCAGATATAACGAACTGTGACCTATATGGCAGGATGTCACGGAGCCAGTCACACAACTGAGAAGATGCACCACTGGCAGTTGCAACTTGGTTAGGTGCGGCTCGTGAGGTACGATGTCAAAAGCCTTTTGGTAATATAAAAATATAGAATCAAACTGAGATTCCTTGTCGATACCACTCCCTCGCTCCGTGAGGATAAAGAGCTATTTGTATTTGACAAGAACGATATTTTCTGAAAAAGTGCTAACTATGTGTTAACAGGTCGTTTTCATAGAGGAAATTCATAATGATCGAATACAGTATAAGTTGCAAAATCCTATTGTGATTCGACATCAGTGATATTGATCTGTAATTCATAGGATTACTGCTCCTTCCTTTCTTGACTGTGACATATGTTACTTTCCAATCCTTCGGTATGGATCTTTCGTCAAGAGAGCGGTTGGGTTTTAAGTATGGAGCCTTTATAACAATATTCCCTGAAAGGAATCTAATCTGGACCAGAGGACTGCCTTCATTAAGTGATTTAAGCTGCCTTGATACACCGAAGATATCTACTTCCAAGTTTCTCGTGTTGGCAACAGTTTCTGAGTCGACTTATAGTATGTTATTTCGTCTTCTTGAGTGAAGGAATTTCGGAATAACGTGTTTAGTAACGCTTCTTTACTGGCACTGTCATCGATAACGTTAACATCACAGTCGCGCAGTGAAGGCATCGAGTATGTGTTGCCGATGGTGTACTTCACATACGACCAGAGCCCCTTCCGATTTAGTTTCGTCGTAAAAACTATTAAAAGCGTATCTTATTGAAATTCATGTTAAATTTAGAGTCTGTGTTTTCCCGTTTTGTGTATCATTGGGGAAGGCCGGCGGGGGGAGGCAATCAAGTTCCCAGGTTCCTCTCTAGTCATTTTAATCTCCATTTCTGTCTCTACTATTTATTTTAATCAAGTCGCATCTGGTCCACGCTTAGGTAGTCAGTTCGCAAAGAACGGAGGTTGTCTATTAGGAAGGCTTCAAGCGAGTTGTTACATGCTTTTTTAAATACATATAAGAGGGTTGGAACTTTAATTGTGGCAACTACTTATTTACAGCTCGTACAAAATACATACCTGTTTCAAAGTGATACTGACCTTCAAAGTAGTCACCAGCATTGGGTATAACCAGTTGCCAGCGATGTGGATGTCGTAGGCTACTCTTAGCAGTGCCAGTTGAGTTGACAGTTCGAGCGGCATGGTCTATTGCCCGACGAATTTGTAGCAGTTCTGAAGCGAATGGCTTGAAGTGTTTCCTTCAGCTTATAAATCGAGTTGAACTCACGACGGGTTGAGTCAGGGCAGTGCAGTAGGTGGTATAGCACTAAGCAGCCCCAGCAGCCAAACAAATCAGTAACAGCTTGCACTGTACGTGTTCGAGCATTGTCCTGCAAAATGATGATCAGATCCTTCAGAAAGCGTCGTCACTTCTGTCTCTAAGGTGCTCGTAGGTTGTGTTCCAAAAATGAACAGCATAGAGACAGAACTGATGACACTTTCTGCAGCAACTGAGAATCATTTTGCTGGACAATGCTCAAGAACGTACAGTGCAAGCTGTTACTGATTTGTTTGACTGATGGGGCTGCTAAATGCTTTACCACCTACTGCACTCCCCTGACTCGACCCGTCGTAAGTTTAATTCGATTTCTAAACTGAAGGAAACACTTCACGACATTCGCTTCAGAACTGCTACAAATTCGTCGGGCAATAGATCACGCCCTTCGAACTGTCAGCTCAACTGGCACTGCTAAGAGTATACTACGACTTCCACATCGTTGGCAACGGGTTATACACAATGCTGGTGACTACTTTGAAGGTCAGTATAACTTTGAAACACGTATCAATTTTGTACGAGTTGTAAATAAATAGTTGCCACTATTAAAGTTCCAGCCCTAGAATTTTGCGTTTATTTTCGAGGGGTTTGCATGTTATAGCATTTAGTATAGCTACAGACGGCATTGTAGTCACTAATCCCTGTATCCCTTGTGATGCTTCCTATTTGAAGGGAATTATTTGTTGTTATACAATCGAATATGCTTTCGCAACCATTTACAGCGGGGTCGTGAACTAGTAATTTTTCTATATTCCCTCAATTAGTCTCAAACGTGAAGCTTAACTACCTGTAGAACATGTTACATTTTTGTCATATACAGTTTGTTTCGGCTTGAAGTGCAGGGGTGTGGCATGTCACGTGATGATGAGACTGACATCATAAATAGGGTGGGTGTGACTCGTGACGCGATAGGTAACAGGGGGTGGGGTGATCTGCCGCTACCTTAGAGTTTCGAATTTGGTTGGTTCGGAGCACTATGGGACTTAACATCTATGGTCATCAGTCCCCTAGAACTTAGAACTACTTAAACCTAACTAACCTAAGGACATCACACAACACCCAGTCATCACTAGGCAGAAAAATTCCCTGGCCCCGCCGGGAATCGAACCCGGGAACCCGGGCGTGGGAAGCGAGAACGCTACCGCACGACCACGAGCTGCAGACTGTTTCGAATTTCCCGCCGTCTCCAGTGACTGCTGAGATAAGACAAGTGCTTGACCTAGACCGCCTCGTTGATTATAAATGGTCCCGGTCCAGCTGTTCCAAAAGACATATCGACACCTTTGCGCCCGCTGGTTGCGTATGGTGTCTTCAACTCATGTGGTTGAGCTGCTGCTTTCCGCAGTAATGCCCAAAGAACAATGGCTGCAGTACGACATGCAATGTTGGTGTATCTTGTTGACGGGAGCCCGTTTGTTTGTTGTTATTATTAAACAGTTGGTTGACCTGAAGCTTACTGATACGCATCACAATTTTTTTAAGCGCTGTGTGCAATGCTACGCTTAGGAAGTTCATAGCGATATCTTTATATTCTGTAGTTTTCCTTGTTTTCTCAAGTACGCCCCATTTAAAGTCAAATAATTTAATTTCTCTGTGTTACATGCGTGAGACTAGGTGCACTATCCGTGTGGTGGCTGATCCCTTGCAGGCAGGGAATGGCTTAACGTCTGGCGCAGTGATTGTTGTTGTTGCGCCAGAACGATTCGACACTGTTCACTTGAGCAGGATCTGCACATGTATACGTTTTTACAGACGACTGCGACTTTCGCACCCAAAAATCCCATGCTTCAGAATTCCAAGTTCACTGCACGTGCCTCAGACGTCTGTCTGGATGAGGGGTATGCCTTCTAGTTTTAATTAGTCGGGATCATCCTGTTAACGATCTGATACTAGGTGCTGAGTACATCTGGAGGTAAGAAAAGCGCTTAGACATACTGCAATCCGATGTTCCACTGGAACCGTGGGAATTCTGCCTCAGAGATATTCTTGTGTGGGATACCTCTCGCAGTCTCGTACAGCGTCTTTGCACCTCTGTCTCTCTCTCTCTCTCTCTCTCTCTCTCTCTCTGGGATCAAATGCGCTTCGTTATATGTGTCTCTTCTGCAAGTGGTTCTGTGGCAGAGTGTAGGTCGTATCTCATTTTGATCTACGGACGCTGTTGCTAACTTTGGTCTGTGTTAGTCGAACAATGCTGCTGAACGACGTCCCAGTTTGATTTAATATGCCCTGCGTTGAAAAAGAATGGGGCCAGTTGAGGGTGCTGAAAGTTCGTCAGGTCTTGCGTTGCTCGTGTTTTCAGTACAGGTCACAGGATAAGAGGAACAGTATCGTATCAAGCCTAGCAATGTGAAAACGCGTCAGTTTGAGACACAAACGGCGTGCACAGAAAATTCATTGTACAACGTAGTTCGAGCTACGGAATGTGTTATGATTCGTTTGAGAAGAATACCAGTGTAAAAAGGCAGATTGAACACATCCTTCATCCACCGTTTGGAATATTAAGTCTAACTCTGAATTAAGTTTGTAGTTACCATAGCAGCTTTTCTACCAAAGTGTAAAGTGTGTACACAATTTAGTGCAGTATGTGTAACACTTGTATAGCAGATTTCAAAGAAGTTATTATATTCGCATATGAGTAAGCATTCTTACGCCCGCAAATACAGCGGACGTGTCCTTCATACAACTGCAGTAGTTAAATTAAGTATTGTTGTGTTAGATGCCAACCGGTTCCTACAATTGCAATAAACGATTAGGTGCGAATTGCAGAGTTACCAAATATGCTTTCTCAACACATTTCACGGAAAGACTTGATCTTGTTTCTGCTCCTTAATTAATCAGAGGGAGTTGTACTGCATTTGTTTATTTGATATTTGTAGATTTCTCTACTGACAGCATCTTCAGTTACCTGTGGTAAGCAATTCTGTGTTTTATGTTTCAGCTGATGAGTGCTTCGTACTCCTACTATGCTCTCCTCAACCAGGTGAACGACAAATGAACAGTACGTGTCACTTCAGGCGAATTCCATGTGTTCAGACCAAGATACAGAACATCGCAAACATGAGCAGAATCTCTCGACACTCATTGGTTTTACGTGCTGGCGAATATGAAATGAATGTGGTTTTTAAGTTTCTTCAGCGTAAGGTACATAAATAATTTTTCATTTCATTTTTGAGTGCACTCAGTATGTTGTTAAAGGAAAATAAATCTGCTACCACAAGTTCAGTAATAAATTCACCACAGTGTGACTACTTTTAGACCACACGTACTGTAATGTATAATTTCTGTATATTGACATATAACAAAAATAAAACCGTTTGAGCACAGCAAAAAATTACTGAAAATGTGGTTACATACGGAATTCCGAATGATTTCTTTCAGTATTTGACAACTGCGTGTCGTTTCATAAGCACAGAAACACTCAAGACGGTTTAAAAAATGTTGATTTCAGTAATAAAACGCATCACCGGTTACGTATCTTTTATGCTTGCCACGATATGTCTCGAGAATGTATTCTTATTGTGCAATTAATTACAACATTGTTTCATGTTATGTTCGGATATCTGCTGTTCTGACTCTCTTGCCCCACTTTCGCCTCCTTCTGCTTTTACTGCTGTCGGAAAATCGGACAAAATAAATGTGATTTTATTAATGTGCTAATATTGGAAAATAGTTCTTTTGTGTGTCTCCTCATAGGTACTGTGATTATTTATTATACCGACGTCTAAGCACATGGAAACCATCAATTACACTGTATGTTTATGTGAAATCAAAATATGGGTCAAAATATTTCGATATTATTTCTTCCAAAAGAGCTTCGATACAGTCAGAAATGTTACAATTTTCGTAGCTTAAATTATTTACATAACCTAATCACTTGTAACTTCAATCTTACAATTAAAGAATATTAGTGAGTTTTAAATTATCACATAAATTTCCCTTAGTCTCTAGCTACTCTCATGTTCAGATTGTTTAATTGCCACAGCTGTACCTGAGTGACCAGTCAGTCCGAACAGTAGCAATTACACTAAATGAACATAATAGAAACTGGAGGTTACGGAAGAATGACTCAACCTTTACTAATCATCTTTTGGCCAGACAACCATTCATGTCACGTAGAATGTGAAGTCTTACATTTCGTCAACAAAAGCAGAAAGCTGACCCTACTGCAAACAACGAAAGTCAACAAACATGTGACACAGAATTTCGGATTAGTACTAAATGATCAGAAAAATTTCCTTGTTCCTCTTTGTCGAATTTAGATTTGTTTAGAAATACGACATTGAAATTGTGAATTCACTTTATGTCTGATCAGCTGTTAAATGAAGCTACGTATAAAATCTTTTTTTTCTCCCCTTCCCTTTTTTTAGTAATTTAATAATATCCATGTGACGAAACATTTTATGTTTTATTAAGTACACACTCTATGTCATTTCTGGACCATCTGTGTAAATTACATTTCACAGCATGCTTATTTCTGTTAGCGAATTTCATTTGTTATCCACATTTTATTTATTTAGCGTATGGCTAATACAGACATATCATGATATTACATATACATATGTACATATTGACACACAAGAAACTTAAGTACGTCTTTACAACTGAATATCCAGTCCTTCAATCCAGCGCACTGCATCTGGAGTTGCTAGCAGGAAGTCCTCTTTGGCGCCGTGATAGGCTCGAATCCTGCATTCACTGACAATGTGGTGAACAGTCTGGTATGGAGCCCCGCAGTCACAAGCTGGATCAGGCAGCTTCTTCCACTTAAAGAGAGCATCCCTGCATCGCCCATGGCTGGTACGGATTCTGTTGAGAGTAGACCACGTCTTGCGTGGTAAGTCGAATCCACTTGGAAGTTTAGCACCTGAGAAGATGTTATGCAGGTAGCGTTGCTCACGTCCGTAGGTTTAACCTTAAAATACCCTACACGTGCCTCCTGGGTGGTGCTAATTGAGCAACAGTGATTACAGGCAGCCAGACTATCCATAGGATCTCCTGGCAATGACATATCAACTAAATAGCAGAAACAGTTCTTTTCAGAGCTCATTAACAAGAAACATTGTTATCCACAGATGGCTCATGACAAATTAAATATAATATGGTGTAACACTGGAAGTGTTTTTCCTTTTTAATACGAAGTTAATACCTTAGCATGAGTCACTATAATGTTCGGTGTACTTTGAAACGTACATGAAAGCATGTACTTGAAACAAACACAACCCTCATTTTTTTCCTGTACGTATGTGTGTTAATTTCAAATGTTAAAGTTTTCAGCATGTTATTTCATGTAGTCTTAGCTGTCACAAAATAACTCCGACTCTCATCGCCAAGTGTACCCTAACTTAGATCAGTAGTATCTCATGCACTTTGCAGTGTTTCAGAAAAATAACGTTGTTAACACTTAATTTGAGAAGCCATTGCACTTTGGAAGAAGTGTGATTTAGAAAATTCAGTTTTGCTCATCAACAAGAGTTGATTAACTTATAAGTCAGATCACTTGTGCAAATATGCGCTATGTATGTTTCATACTAATATAGACTTCTTTTGTTTTCCTTTAAGTGTGGTAGTTTGATCGAACGTTGTTCATCAATTGCATCTTAACCAGTAATTGCAAAATGCTGGGCTGTGATTTTGTCTCAGCAATCACACACAGGTGTTACTGGGGAACATTTTGATTGGCTATTTCATTTACACAATCTAGTTCATCTGGATACATCTGAACATTGTCAGAATGGCGGTTCTGGGGCTACTCGTGATTTAGTTTAAGGAATTGAGGTTATTCAGAAACATATACACGTGGCCCTAATGACAGTTCTGGGGCTAGGTAATCATGGACTGTTTTGTCTGTGCAGTTCACGTCATTCAGATAGACATATGTTAGAGGTGAAAATAGTTTTTTGAACATGCAGCCGCTAAAATTAGGAACATAACCAACATGAGGCTCCCATCATCTGGCTGTGTAAGTTAATCCTACATAAAAATGCACTTCAAAAGCACTCAAGGTCAGATTATGAAAACAAATAAAATAATTTGGACACGAAGTCCTCATCTTGTATAAGTCTGCACGCTTTCGTGGCCGTTGTTACTAAAGTTAAAATCTTCTGGGTTGTTAGGCCGCGTGGTATTTACTCCAAAATAATCGACATTTCGACCCCTCTGCTGGGATCTTCTTCAGGATATTTCGGTGTCCACTATTGGTAGAACACTGTCCTAGCAGTTTTTAACTTTAAATCCCCATCTTACCTCAAAAGTGGCATCGTCGTATTCTCTGCTGCTCGTATTCGTGTTACCACACATCCACCAAAGAGTTTCCTCCCTAAGGCCGTAAACACCGGTCACACCATGTGTCTCTCTGTGCATCGTAAGTCAGAAAAGAAGTGTACGGCTCTGTCAGACTGCAGTGACAAGAGACTGCTTCAGTGCGAGGTCGCAAAAGGCCAATGATGTTTAGGACATTCGACGACCCACGTATTGTCTAGCATGCAACCGCAATATTGTCTGCTAATGGTAGCAAAAAAAATGCCTCTGAGCACTATGGGACTCAACTGCTGAGGTCATTAGTCCCCTAGAACTTAGAACTAGTTAAACCTAGCTAACCTAAGGACATCACAAACATCCATGCCCGAGGCAGGATTCGAACCTGCGACCGTAGCGGTCTTGCGGTTCCAGACTGCAGCGCCTTTAACCGCACGGCCACTTCGGCCGGCCTAATGGTAGCAGGGGGCAGAACTAGATGTATCCAATGGCGAGCCCAGCACGATGCTACGGAGCGTAGTTGAAGTGCTTATTCGACGAGTAACACACAGCAGTGCTGCAGTAGAGCAAGGACAACGAGAAACAAAGCAAACATTAATCAGGATGTGGTACTGAAGTGCCTTGCATCAGGCGGGATTCCTCTTCCCAAAGCAAACATTCCATTATATCCACAACAACATTTTCCGAAGAAGAGAGATTTAAAAATTGAATAATATACATTTTCCTCATGTACCCATAAAATAATAATTTCTCTGCGTAAGTTTCGAGGGCAAAGAAATATAACAAAATGATCTAACGAGACGACAAGATACGCTCTTTTGCTAATTTTTTAGTCGTCTTCGCTACTTCTCTTGTCTTGGTTGCGTGTAGATGGACATCTTGCGAGTGCTGGCAAATGTAAGCATATTTGTACTAATTAAGCAGATAATATACTGATTTCATATTATTGTTCACTTTTCCTTTGTAAGAGGTGATCCCGATTTCATGTCCCCCTTCCTTGAATTAACCTGCATTCGAGTAATTTACAGTGCAACAATCGCAGCGGCCGATGCAGCCAACGACGCCATTACATGGCGATATTAACTTATAAAAAATTTGCGGAAGCGAAAAACTCGCCCGCTATTAACATAATATACATTTTTCTCCACAGCCGCCCGACGTTGCAGAAAATACGCAGCTTTAAAATTCTTATTTTCAGTACCACAGCCGAGAGCCAGAGCCAGGAATCCGACTACAATGCAATGGTTAACGGAGGTAAGAAGAAATACACTCGCGCATGTGTGGGCCGCAATTGTAATTAATAACTAGAGATTTTTTGCTTTAATAAAGTGAGCTGACTAGCCAAGGAAATTAATATGAAATGTTTGTTCCATTGTTCAACTTATATGTTCGTGCTTTAAGATTCAGTGAGTCTAACGTTCATTAACGTAAAAAAATAATTTACACTGAATATTAAACAGTTAAAAAAGGAGAACTTCACAAAAGCATTTAACTGTAAATCAAAATAAAATGAAATATCATTTTTATTGAGGCCCACCACGTAAGTCGGCAACAATCAAAATAATAATAATAATACATTAAAATACGACGGCTGACGGACGAAAGATCTCCAGTGAAATATAGTATAGGACAATCGTTGTTCAAGTAGCGGATACTAAACACGATTACGTAATGGAAGATCATCCGCAGCATAATAAAAAAAGTAATTATGAACAGATTTAGGATAAGTTTCGAATAAGTTCGTAGTAAGCTGACAGTGTAGTCCATAAGAAAAACTAGGGATGTTCAAGGAAGGAGAAGGCCTACGTGTTACAAAAACTGGTGTTTGCGCGTTTCAAGGATGATCGATAAAATTTACGGGATGTGCATGATACTAACCCACTATTTTATGCACATCAAATTGCGCGTGACATAGATTACAGCGATTTCAAAGAAATCACTGGGTGGTTGTAAAACTTCAAACAGTGCTACGGAATTGGTATACGTAAGACAACGAAATTTCAAACAAGGTGTCAACATGACTGTGCACAGCAAACCATGGTATCAATCCGAAAATTTGTAAATGAAATAAACAAACTAATGTCATGGTTCAGAGAGGAATTTATTTTCAACTCCACACGGTCGAGATCTGAAGAGGAAATGCGTATGAAAGGAACCTTGGAAACTAGAGGTACCAAGAGAGTTGTGTCAGCATCCATTAATGTCAATGCATTGTGGCATTGGTATATAGTTACGCCAACTTTTATTCTGGATGGTAAATTGGCTACAAAGTTATTTATTGCGCTGCTGGAAGTTGGTAGTGGTCAGCCCCTACGATTTCTTCTTGTGTGCATAATCTCTCAAGGACAGTAGAGAACATATACGTCACAGGAATTTAAAAAAAAATTAATGCGTAAGGGAAATACAGCTATGGTGCGGGCGCCACTTTTTACCTATAGCTGGTCAAAATAGCTTATTTTCCTTCATTCCTGTTCCTCGTATAAAAATAATACACTTTCATAACAAATTAGCCCTCCTGAAATGCGTATGACACTGCAGTTCATATCACTTTGGACCACTGAATAAACGCAGCCTCTCGATGTTTGATTTTTCCATACTTATATATTATCACACTATCTGCCGTTACGCCTTGAAGGATAGCCAGTTTCACGACAAGTTAGACGACAGATTGTTTCGCATTCTCTTGCATGCCATCACATTCTATCAGTTTTCATCAACCCCATTACGCCAGTATGATTCCACATGCATTCCTTAAGAATGAATACCAAGCTGAACGCCCTGCACTGTTTGTATTTCCCAATGAGGTCGCCTCCGATCTTGATGGTGCGAACCTTTGTGATCACTGTGGCGCGGCGCTTTACATTCGGTGTCCATGGTGAAAGGTAATGGTATGTTTTGAACATTTCTTGAACGTTGATGATGTCCGTTTTGTGAAGTGTATTACATATATCCCATAGAAGGTTGATCTCTGCACCTCCCTGACATTCATTTTCTCTCGCCCTTATGATGCACATGGTGAGTCACTAGCAGTTGAAATATCTCCTGTCACAGCTATTAACACAGCACTTTCGAATACGTTTTATTTCTTTATTTGTGTGGGCATAATGTCCCTAGTTGCTTTACTGTTCTTGAGTGTATTTCAGTTATGTAGTTGAAACTACAAAAAATGAGTTTCTTTCCACCAGACGCGTTTCGCTTTTTTGAGGTAAAGCATTATCAGTCACCTGTAATCAAGTTATTTACACATTGATTTGCTTTAAGATCGAAAAATAGTTCGACAAACTATATTGGTTATTACCTATGGTGACCTCCGCTACATTTCTTGCGTACATCGGTAAATACCACCTGCTAGCACATCGTTGATATTTTTCCTTTTTAGACATTGATAGCTGCAGTCTAGTTTCAAATGAGCCTTACTAATGATTTAACTTGCGGTATCGCACACAAGGAGTTCCTTGTGAGCCATAAGCCTATCCATAAAATCCCAAAATTTGCCAGGTGTATACAGAAACAAAATTACTCTGGTTATCTGTGCAAAATCGTTTATATATGGCACCTAAACGCCAATCTTAAAGTAGATCTAGAATCATTGAAGAAGGTATTACTATTCTCGCCAATCTGTATATTAAGTACATTGTCAAACTTAACCCGGTGGATTGTTATTTAAAGTTCTCCAAGCAGTCGCGTTACTTTCCTTTTTTATTTACCTGTAGCCCCCCCAAGTCCCCACCTGAGTCTGTCAGGAGGTCATTTGTCTCATTAATATGGGGAGCAAGCAGATGCTTTCCGATTGGGCAGCTATGGCTATTGTGGAACGCATATATGGGACAAATCATACATCGAAAGGCATGTTAAATAACTTAGAAGTGATACATATAGATTTCAAAAGGACGACCTGCCACAGGAACTTGAATAATATTCCACCACGTTAATTTCGATAAAGTACGTAAAATCAAAACTGGCGATAACAGTAATACCTTCGTAATGTTTTTTTTTCAGTTTGCTTTGTTTGTAGTTAGTACTACAAATCTGAATAGTTTTCTACAGGTAAGCACTCAGAGGGTGCCTCTCAATACCCTTTTAACATTCTCGGAATGTTATGGAACGGCTGATGACTCAGTTGAGTCTGTCGGAGCCGTACACATGCTCACGAAGTATTGGTCAAGGGGCGGCGACTTGTGAGACTGGCGTTTATCGCATTACGGAAGGAACGGTTTGGTGAACTTTCGGTAACATGGATAAATGGAGCGGAGGATCTAAGGTTGCCATTTTTAAAAATGGTCCAAAGGCTCTGAGCACTATGGGACTTAACATCTGAGATCGTCAGTCCCCTAGAACTTAGAACTACTTAAACCTAACTAAGGACATCACATGCCCGAGGCAGGATCCGAACCTGCGACCGTAGCGGTCGCGTGGTTCCAGATTGAGGCGCCTAGAACCGATCGGTCGAAACGGCCGGCACGTTGCCATTTTTAATGTAAGACGAGGACTTCATGGCCAAATAAGTATATGCTTTTATATTTTGACCTTCAGTGCTTTTGAAGTTCATTTTATGTGCGATTTACTTAGACAACCATACGACGGCTGTTGGAGCCCCGGAACACGCGTCGTGCATTTTTTCCTAAAGTAGTGGTTACTTACTAATTTCTAAAATATTTCTAGCGATTGCCTTAACAACTGTTTCCTCTGGTCCTTAAGATGGACTATATTAGAGGTGGAAATAATTTTTTGGCATGTACTCGTAATTTTGGGTGAACATGTATGTGTGTGTGAGCGCGCGCGCGCGCGTGTGTGTGTGTGTGTGTGTGTGTGTGTGTGTGTGTGTGTGTGTGTGTGTGTGTGTGTGTTTGCGTGTTCCTGATGTTTCATAAAAAATATACTTGTTTCATGTGTAGAAATACTGTAACCCATACCATTATTGATAATATCTTCACATACTTTTGATATATAATGCGAGGTGGTGATAATACTGTAACAATTTTGTGCAGACAAGTACGTGTGTAGTAGGTATGTGTTTTGGTGAGTGTTGCTGATGAAGCTGTGTGAGATGGTTGCTGTAAAGTATCTCAGTACTCTCCTGTCCCTGAATGTACGAAATTTCGCGTGTGTGACAGTATGCTCACAGAGCTAGGGAAGGAATTCCCACATCTGCACTATACATTGGTTAGTTTTCACATACATAAATCATAGTTATTGCTACTGCAAACTACTTAATATCAAATACTGGATCAAAAGTTTCAGAATTTGATTGTGGAGCACGTTGCTATATTACATACCTCGTTTTTGTATTGCAGCTGCTGAGATTGGTGGAAGAAATGTCGCGGGACTTTCACCTGCAAAATATTCTCTCTTTCTCCTCCGTAGTAAAATATGGTGTCATAAAATAATGCAGTCCATTCCAAGGCTTGATAGTACTCATCCGTTTATTACACAATTCTGCAGCTACCAGGAGAAGACCCGTTAGTTCAGCCATCAGTCGTTTATTCCGAGACAAGTGAAACAAATACGGCGCCAGCGATAAAATAGCTTAGATGAGCGCCTAACCGAACAATGAAGAATTATTCATTGAAGAAAATATGCATAAAATATGTTTATTAACACAAAGCCAAACAAAAAAAAGAGTTCTGTCGCAGCCACGGGAAGTGTCACATGGAATACTTCCTTTATTTCACTTGTATTTAATCTGCAAGATCGTTTTATCACATTCCCAGCAACAGAGACCGGTAGCAATATAACAGTTTCCGATACCGTTACACAGATATATCAACGGACGCCAAGGCATGCTTGCGTAGGTAAAGCGCGAGACAAAATGTAATATTTTAGGCAAAAATAGTTACATAGAAATGATATACATGCTTCGATGAGAAACGTCTCTACTATCAGTTTGCCCCATGCCAAAACCTGTGATAAGATAGAGAATAACGTAATTCATTTTACACATCTATACATGCTTTCTAAAATACTAGAAAAAACGAAGTACGATTATAGTGCTCATCTATATGCAAGATAAAACAAATTCTGTGGTCAAAACCGTTGCCTTTTCAGGGCAACAGTTATCAATATCAATATTAAAAACTTCTGAAAGTTATAACGTGACAAATCAGTTCAAAACCATCCCACATCATTTGCATTATGCATCTGATATGCTGTATTTGTAAAGCTGTGTAGATTTAGCTGTAGTGATGTTACCCAAGCAGTCTTTTCTCCTCTAAGCATAACAACACTGATTCCAAAAGAACGACAGATTTAATTTGATAAGTTACAGTAGCCTTAATTATATTATAATGCTTTTTTCCTAACCATTTGTGAAATTCTGTAGACATGACGGAATGTTAACGCTAGGCCAACACAGAATTCAGCAACTAGTTGCCAGTTCATTACAATGTAAATTACTTCTATTCGAAAACGACTGAAAGTTCTTGTCTGCTATTGTCAGGCTCATGATTCTCAATTCCTAGATGGAGTTACCGAAAAAATAAAATAAATAGAATGGTCTGATTATACACGGTATAAGACAGGGTGCTGCAGAAGAGTTGGAAAGACTACATGGATAGTTTTGATATTACAGGCTCTGAGACATCAACGGATTGCAAATTTAATATTGGTGGGAAGTGTGGGGGGTAAAAATTATAGAGGAAAAGAGACGAACACAATAAGCAGGATAAAAAAAGGATCCGGGATGTAATAGTTATTTGAAGTTGAAGAGGCTTGCACAGGGTACAGTAGCAAGGAGTGTAGCATGGAACCATTCTTCGGACCAAAGACCACAACAACTGCAACAACAAAGACTTTTTGCGATTTATTCTGTTATAATTACCAAATGCCATTTTTATCTCCTATCAACACATGTGAACGATATTATAAAAATTTAAGTGCAGCAAGTTGCTGCTTCTTTGGATACCATTTAATATTACAGTGTGGCAATTGCTTTACAGACTCAATATTCTCAAGTTGCTTGGTACTTTGAGCAAGTGTGGAATGCTTGATTATTGAATGAGCTTTCGTATGGAATAAGACACGAAATCGAAGAAGATGAATTTGGATTCCGTAGAAATGTTGGAACACGTGAGATAGCACTGACACTACGGCTTATCTTAGAAAATAGGTTAAGAAAAGGCAAACCTGCATTTCTAGCATTTGTAGACTTAGAGAAAACTTCTTACAATGTTGACTGGTATACTCTCTTTCAAATACTGAAGGTGGCAGGGGTAAAATACAGGGAGTGAAAGGCTATTTAGAATTTGTACAGAAACCAGATGGCAGTTATAAGAGTCGAGGGGTATGAAAGGGAAGCAGTGTTTGGGATGGGAGTGAGACAGGGTTATAGCCTCTCCCCGATGTTGTTCAATCTGAATATTGAGCAAGCAGTAAAGGAAACAAAAGAAAATTGGGATTAGGAATTAAAATCCGTTGAGAAGAAATAAAAACTTTGAGGTCCGCCGATGACATTGTAATTAGATTAGGAAATGAGAGGCTTAAAGTAGTAAATGAGTTTTGCTATTTGAGGAGCAAAATAACTGATGATGGTCGAAGTAGAGAGGATATAAAAAGTAGACTGGCAATGGCAAGGAAAGCGTTTCTGAAGAAAAGAAATTTGTTAACATCGAGTATAGATTTAAGTGGCAGGAAGTCTTTTCTGAAAGTATTTGTATCGAGTGTAGCCATGTATGGAAGCGAAACGTGGACGATAAATAGTTTAGACAAAAAGAGAATAGTATCTTTCGTAATGTGGTGCTACAGAAGGATGCTAAAGATTAGATGGGTAGATGACATAACTAATAAGGAGGTATTGAACAGAATTGGGGAGAAGAGAAATTTGTGGCACAACTTGCCTAGAAGAAGGGATCGGTTGGTTGGACATATTCTGAGGCATAAAGGGCTCACCAGTTTAGTATTGGAGGGCAGTAAGGAGCGTAAAAATCGTAGAGGGAGACCAAGAGATGAATTCACTAAACAGATTCAGAAGGATGTATGTTACTGTAGGTACTGGGAGATGAAAGCTTGCACAGGATAGCTTGCCTGGAGAGCTGCATCAAACCAGTCTCTGGACTGAAGACCACAACAACAACAACAAGACACGAAATATGCAACTCTTCATAGGTAAAAATTCTCCTAACAGCAGCTCGTTTGATGACTGCTAAACGTAATTTTTAGAACAAAAAATTAAGTTAAAAGAAAGCCGTTTTCATTATTTTACTATCATAACGAGGAAACCAAAGAACATGAATTCTGTTACGTTACGTAAATATAGACTACTGAAATACAAAGAATTATACATTGATCCATTTATGTTAATTTACAGGTCTCTTCGATGCGATTGGCTCCTGAACGGCTGCGTATAGATAGGTAAACCCCTGATGAATCTGAAACTTTTACAGAACACACTAATAATTTGTATACATACTTTCAATGGGTGGAAGGTCGCTAGGTGCTTCTACGGTCTTACTGTCCCTATTCGTAAACTTTATAGAATGGTTCAAATGCCTCTACGCACTATGGGACTTAACATCTGAGGTCATCAGTCCCTAGACTTAGAACTACTTAAACCTAGGTAACCTAAGGACATCACACACATCCATGCCCGAGGCAGGATTCAGACCTGCGACCGTAGCAGTAGCGCGGTTCCGGACTGAAGCGCCTAGAACCGCTCGGCCACAGCGGCCGGCTCGTAAACTTTATACCCACCTCACTTGTATAAAAGAAATTGTTAGTAAGTGCAGTGCAATTTTCTTCGTACGCTTTTTTGAGTTAAAAAGGCAGTTGATAATCTGGTAATTTGTTCACGTGGTTACGTGTTTATTTATAATTACTTGTTTGCGACTTTCCAAATCGTTTCAAAGCTATCGAATGTTCAGTGCGTTAATAATGCTTGTCTTGTTTACGCAACGCACACTAGTAATTTTCATGAAGGAATATTCTAATGGGCAATTGTAGACATATATTGAATTGTAATCTGACGAAAAGCTTATAAAACTGGATTAGATAAGCCCTGTTTAATAATTCCAAACTTATTTTCGTCATACTAAATAGAACTTGACTGTTTCCTGTACCTAAATTCATCGACATTTTTAACTGAATCTTAATTATATTGGTAAACATTGCATTCAGGTGAACCGATACGGTTCAAATGCCTCTGAGCTCTATGGGACTTAACTTCTGAAGTCATCAGTCCCCTAGAACTTAGAACTACTTAAGCCTAATTAACCTAAGGACATCACACACATCCATGCCCGAGGCAGGATTCGAACCTGCGGCGGTAGCGGTCGCGCGGTTCCAGAATGTAGCGCCTAGAACCGCTCAGCCAATCAGAGGTGCACTGAGATTTTGCAATCATTTACAATACAGCAAAGTTTCTGGAAGTGGTATTTGTCTGCGGCACTGTGGATTATGGGAGACAGCGACTGATATATTTACTGTAGTTTATTGTACCTACTGTAGTATCGTACCATAAGTGTTCAAGGTAAAGTACAGTTTTATCATAGACGGAAGAGTGTTATGTTTATGGTCATGTTATACTGGGTAATCTAACACCGAAGCCGAGTCTCAGCGATGGTTCTTAATCGATTTTCATGCCAGAAATGTTAAATGGTGTGTAATATGATGAATATCAATTACATATTCAAGTCAAGGAATTCCTTGAACTAACAGAAACCCCATAAATATAATTTTTATTATCATTTAATGCACTGTGTTTACAGACTTGTATCGTTCTGCATCAGTTACAGTACATTAAAATAAAAACGCATATTCTCTCGGATAAAATTTTTAGAAATGAATGTCCTTTCTATGTGTACATATATTTTTAACAGATTTCAGGAATGAACAATTAATCACCAAACTTGTCATAATGAAAGTAATTAAATCACCTGTTCGTGATTTCGAATAAGGTTAACAGATGTGCAATTACTTTGTTTCATATTCCATGGTTCATGCCCACCGTCGATAGATGTTTTATAAACCACATTTCCAGGCTGAATTAAGCTATAGCCGCTAGACATATTGGAATCCACATTAACACAGTATATAGTTACAAACATACACACACAGACACACAGACACACACACACACACACACATATATATATATATATATATATATATATATATATATATATATATATATATACAGGGTGTTACAAAAAGGTACGGCCAAACTTTCAGGAAACATTCCTCACACACAAAGAAAGAAAATATGTTATGTGGACATATGTCCGGAAACGCTTACATTCCATGTTAGAGCTCATTTTATTACTTCTCTTCAAATCGCATTAATCATGGAATGGAAACACACAGCAACAGAACGTACCAGCGTGACTTCAAACACTTTGTTACAGGAAATGTTCAAAGCGTCCTCCGTTAGCGAGGATACATGCATACTCCCTCCGTCGCATGGAATCCCTGATGCGCTGATGCAGACCTGGAGAATGGCGTATTGTATCACAGCTGTCCACAACACGAGCACGAAGAGTCTCTACATTTGGTACCGGGGTTGCGTAGACAAAAGCTTTCAAATGCCCCCATAAATGAAAGTCAAGCGGGTTGTGGTCAGGAGAGCGTGGAGGCCACGGAATTGGTTCGCCTCTACCAATCCATCGGTCACCGAATCTGTTGTTGAGAAGCGTACGAACACTTCGACTGAAATGTGCAGGAGCTCCATCGTGCATGAACCACATGTTGTGTCGTACTTGTAAAGGCACATGTTCTAGCAGCACAAGTAGAGTATCCTGTATGAAATCATGATAACGTGCTCCATTGAGCGTAGGTGGAATAACATGGTGCCCAGTCAAGACATCACCAACAATGCCTGCCCAAAGGTTCACATAAAATCTGTGTTGATGACGTGATTGCACAATTGTGTGGGGATTCTCGTCAGCCCATACATGTTGATTGCGAAAATTTACAATTTGATCATGTTGGGATGAAGCCTCATCCGTAAAGACAACATTTGCACTGAAATGAGGATTGGCACATTGTTGGATGAACCATTCTCAGAAGTGTACCCGTGGAGGCCAATCTGCTGCTGATAGTGCCTGCACACGTTGTACATGCTACGGAAACAACTGGTTCTCCCGTAGCACTCTCCATACAATGACGTGGTCAACGTTACGTTGTACAGCAGCAACTTCTCTGACGCTGACATAAGGGTTATCGTCAACTGCACGTAGAATTGCCTCGTCCATTGCAGGTGTCTTCGTCGTTCTACGTCTTCCCCAGTCGCGAGTCATAGGCTGGAATGTTCCGTGCTCCATAAGGCGCCCATCAATTGCTTCGAACGTCTTCCTGTCGGGACACCTTCGTTCTGGAAATCTGTCTCGATACGAACGTACCGCGCCACGGCTACTGCGCCGAGCTAATCCATACATCAAATGGGCATCTGCCAACCACGCATTTGTAAACATTGCACTGACTACAAAACCACGTTCGTGATGAACAATAACCTGTTAATGCTACGTACTGATGTGCTTGATGCTTGTACTGTAGAGCAATGAGTCGCTTGTCAACAAAAGCACCGAAGTCAACATTACCTTCCTTCAATTGGGCCAACTGGCGGTGAATCGAGGAAGTACAGTACATACTGACGAAACTAAAATGAGCTCTCACATGGAAATTAAGTGTTTCCGGACACATGTCCACATAACATCTTTTGTTTATTTGAGTGTGAGGAATGTTTCCTGAAAGTTTGACCGTACATTTTTGTAACACCCTGTATGTATACACAACGCTTGCCTTGGTGCAGATGTGCTATCCAGGATACACTGGATCAATCATTTCTTTGTGTGTTGTTCAGCTCTTAGAGCCCAGTATTTCTTCATTCTTTCTGATCTTCTTCTCCTCCCGTCTTCCGAGATGAAGGGTTTGGACTTTTGTGAATCAAAATTCATGTCTCTTCTTAGTTTCTTCAGTATTGAGTACTCTCAAATCTTGCATCGGAAGATCTGTTATGCATAATGAAATAATAAAATGTATTTTTCTGCGCCCTAAACACACATAATCAGTTTCTCAACAAAATATATTTAGCATGTATGTGCTTTAAGTTCTTAACTAGCTCGCCTGCTTCCCTTTTTATACACGGCCATAGCTGCAGCACTCATGTGCACCTTTCAATTCCTCAGTCTCCTTTTAGAAATATTTGGCACTCAAAATATAATGAACTGAGTTCCCTGCTCTCTACGGTTGATGCTGAAGAAGGCCACTGCAGACATAAACACTTCAGTACTCTCGATTTATGTTACTGCCAGCAGGTCTGACTGATGGGTGGCAGCAGTAGTTTTTTCAGTGTTCCTCTGTAACTCTCCCAACATGTCATGACTGTATGAGTTCACGTAACCTTGTGACATAACCTTTAGGTAAAAATAATAGAGAATAAGATAAGTTGATCTCGGAGTTCAAATGATTTTACTGCCCATGATGAATGGTCTTTCTCACTCAACACATCAATAACGCATCCATAACTTTGTGCTAGTGTCTACCTCATAACCATTTGGATTCTTGGCTTTTCACATGCAATTCATGATGAATACCAACACTACATTGTTGAAGTATGATCTAAATCGAAAATCAAGGTAATGACGGATATTTCAGTTGGATACATAAGCAATGACAGAACACGCATTAATCATTATAGAGAACCATCAAGGCACAGGTCTTCCAACAATGGACCTTGAATACTCAGAAGCACGGGAAAATGTGCTTCGAACTCTGTTGACATCAGGTCTGCCAAGTCACTCATGGTGTCATAGTTATGGCGGAACCGCACCTCAGACCTCAACTACCCTAAGTACCTTGGTGTCACCCTTGACCCCACTGAGACGCCCTACTAAACCCGCAGGACAGGACAGATACTTAGAATTGTGGAAAGCAGCCAAAATCAGCGGCTGTCCGTTACACTCGAACACATATAACTTTGTTATTTGACCAAACATTACAGCACAAATTTTGGACTTAGTTATCGGCTGACAAGGCCACGCTATCTTATGCCTTAAGGGCACAACCGCTTAAATTTAAAAATGGGTAAAAGCCGTTGACTTAAGATTCAGATCCGAAACAGGATATTTAGAAGGCAGAAGGCCTCATGGAAGTAAGATCTATAACTTGGCTGAAGGCCCAACACATCTAACACTTGAAAAACAAACAATTTAATTTTAAAACGGCTGAAGGGACATGACTTAAACACAGCTAAAAACAATTGAACTTTAATCCAAAACTATCGGCTATGAACCATACAAATACACAAAACAGAAAATAAGAAAAGGCAGTGCTACTAACGGCGCTGAGAAGTTTCGGGTGTCGGTAAGCACTAGAAATAGTAACGTTCACTTAGCTGAGACAGGCAGTCGGCGCAACCATCCTCAACCCGACGGCAACCCAACCGGCAGACCGTCAACAGGCCGATGCTCAAGGTGAGTTCCGCTCCACACTTGCACCAAGATTCCGCTCCGCACTTGCACCAAAATCTACATCTACATCTACATCTACATACATACTCCGCAATCCACTGTGCGATGCGCGGCAGAGGGTACCTCGTACCACAACTAGCATCTTCTCTCCCTGTTCCACTCCCAAACAGAACGAGGGAGAAATGACTGCCTATATGCGTCTGTATGAGCTCCAATCTCTCTTATCTTATCTTTGTGGTCTTTCCGCGAAATGTAAGTTAGCGGCAGTAAAATTGTACTGCAGTCAGTCTCAAATGCCGGTTCTCTAAATTTCCTCAGTAGCGATTCACGAAAAGAACGCCTCCCTCAATCCAACCTGATAGGGATCCCAAACGCACGAGCAGTACTCAAGAATAGGTCGTTTTAGTGTTTTATAAGCGGTGTCCTTTACAGATGAACCACATCTTCCCAAAATTCTACCACAACTGGCATTACATGCTTGTCCCACTTCATATCCCTCTGCAATGTTACGCCCAAATATTTAATCGACGTAACTGTGTCAAGCGCTACACTACTAATGGAGTATTCAAACATTACAGGATACGTTTTCCTATTCATCTGCTTTAATTTACATTTATCTATATTTAGAGCTAGCTGCCATTCTTTACACCAATCACAAATCCTGTCCAAGTCATCTTGTATCCTCCTACAGTCACTCAAGGACGACACCTTCCCGTACACCACAGCATCATCAGCAAACAGCCGCACATTGCTATCCACCCTATCCAAAAGATCATCTATGTATATAGAAAACAACAGCGGACCTACCACACTTCCCTGTGGCACTCCAGATGATACCCTCACCTCCGATGAACACTCACCATCGAGGACAACGTACTGGGTTCCAACGATGCTGATAGAAGAGACTGTGGAACCAAACAAGAACGGATCCCAGACAACCCATAAAGGGTGGACGACCCGAAAACCCACGTCGTTTAATCAAACGACCGATTAACTCAGAGGCAGTATGCCGACAACACTTAACTAAACTTGTCAGTGAAAATCACATAAACTGCACACAGCCCCACTAACATCTGGACGAGGACTAGACGATGCTCACGGCAGTGACTGTGCAATAACTAGGACGAACCGCGAGTCGGCGCACACAGCCAACTCATAAGCAATCGCCGGCCAAATACACGTCGTCTAAGAAGACGACCGACCGACGGTGAAGCAACGTCGTCCCCACTCAAGAGATGCGTGTCGACAACCGTCGGGCAAGTGATGGCTATCCGCATCTTCAGGCGCTTCTTGCCCCACGGGTGCTAAGTCGCGACTGCGCCAACCGACCAACTGCTACACATCAGCACGGAAACAGCAGTAAGGTAACTGGGCAGTGGATATCACAATCTACACACAATATCACAAACTCCTGGTCATAAAAAAATGAGCAATTTAAAGGCACAGACGATGCAGTGATGAAGACGAACCACGAGTTGAAACACACACATCTCGAACTCATAAACGATCGGCGAGCAATCACATCGTCCAGTAAGGTGACCAACCGGCGATCAACCAATACCGTCCCTGTTGAAACCATGCATGCCGGCAACGGTCGGGCGAGTCATGGCTACCCGAACCTCACTGCCGCTCCAACCCGACCGACTCCTGCCGCGCCCCAACCGTCCGACTGTCAGGTCCGAGCTCCACTCCTGGCGTGTTGCAACTCAGTGCCAAATACAAACTCACTCACGACACACCAGCCGGGAAGTAATAGCAGTCCAGCAAAGATAGTACGGCGGGGCATACATAAATAAGCGATGCTGCTGCCGCTCATGGGCAGGCAAGGCAGCAACTCAGTAACAACAGTAATTGAATTAACAAAACGAGGTGGCAGTACAGTAATCACAGAATGTAAAAAGAGAAAGATGGAACGGACACGGGCCACGCAAGGCTCATCCACCCTTTCATATAGGAAACATGAAAATACTGCTGACAAAATAAAAACTCGTAACAATATTATACAAAATTTTCGTCAAATGTCATGTGAAGCGTCAGCGGATACCTTGCACACATCATCCACTGCGCTGGTCTTCTCAGCAGCCGACCATTGTGCCACATCAACTTGATCGACGTCCTGTTGAACTGGGGCAATCCGACTTATTGGCTTCCTCTGCTGAGAAACATCTATCCACCCACAATCCGCAGAAGTGAGGCCTTTCTTACGGAATACCGCAAGCTACAGCAGAACCCGGAATTACCCATACAGGAAGACATACCAAGTTTACGACGAAAAACCTACCATTACGGCAAGCAGAAGATTTCGATGCAAGTAATACCGCGGTGAGATACCTGTGGGACCACAGTTGTCAACCTATTGAAAATCCTGAAGAACGCGAGTGGTTTCGAATGTGTAACTGTGATATTACTGACACAGATCTCAATCTGACAAGAGCTCGCACTGGGCATGGACGATGCGCAGACTCTCTTTGCAAATGGGGTGCTACAGAGTCGCCATTTTGAGACTGCGGTGCTCCAAAACAGACAATCAAGCACACTAGAGATGAAGATCCTTTACGTTCCTACCACGGGAGTTGGAGAGACCTCGTGAAGCTAATGATACGGCTTTTATATGGATTAGAAACCTAGATATTGACACTTAGTTAAATTTGTATGTAGTTTGGTATTTTCATATTCCTTTTATATATAGTATTACTAACGTTATACACCTGTAATTTAAACTGCATGTGAGTAATACGAATAACTAAATAAAATAACATCAGACCTGTACGTGGCGGAGCGACAGTGAACACTGACATCTGTAATAGCCAGGAAAGTCACTTCTGTCCTAGAATGGTATGTGTGGGAATTTTGGGTAGGATTCTGTAAATGCCACCGTGAGTATAATGTCAGGGAAGCCCATCCAATATCAGTATCCCTGTTTCAGCATGACTTCTGTACACAGGTCGATGCCTGAGTCGCAGCAGCAAGTATGTTTATCGAGGCGGTGGTGTCCTACCTTGGCATAGAACCGGCATTGAGCTGCTTGTGTGCTCAGAACTGCAGCTGGATGCTGCCACAACGGAACCTCAGCGGGTGGTGAGCAGTCCTGCTGAAGCAAGAGTGACAGTTACTCAGCAGTTGGCAAGCTTGAGCTACACTGCTAACAACTCCAGTTTGTCACGTGTGCAGATGCCCAGCGCTGAAGTCATGACCGTCACAGTTGCTCCTGGGGAGAGACAGTGATTCCCTGGAAGTGACCTCCACTCGGCGGCACTGTCTAGAGATCCAGAACCGTACATTCTATGAGGCAATTGGTTGTAATCAGATACTGGATTGTAAGGCGTACCCAGGAGCAGATATAGACGCTGATCACAATATAGTAGTGATGAAGAGTAGGCTGAAGTTCAAGACATTAGTCAGAAAGAATCAATACACAAAGAAGTGGGATACGGAAGTACTAAGGAATGACGAGATACGTTTGAAGTTCTCTAACGCTATAGATATAGCAATAAGGAATAGCGCAGTGGGCAGTACAGTTGAAGAGGAATGGACATCTCTAAAAAGGGCCATCACAGAAGTTGGGAGGGAAAACGTATGTACAAAGAAGGTAGCTGCGAAGAAACCATAGGTAACAGAAGAAATACTTCAGTTGATTGATGAAAGGAGGAAGTACAAACATGTTCCGGGAAAATCAGGAATACAGAAATACAAGTCGCTGAGGAATGAAATAAATAGGAAGTGCAGGGAAGCTAAGACGAAATGGCTGCAGGAAAAATGTGAAGACATCGAAAAAGATATGATTGTCGGAAGGACAGACTCAGCATGCAGGAAAGTCAAAACAATCTTTGGTGACATTAAAAGCAACGGTGGTAACGTTAAGAGTCCAACGGTAATTCCACTGTTAAATGCAGAGGAGAGAGCAGATAGGTGGAAAGAATACATTGAAAGCCTCTAAGAGGGTGAAGATTTGTCTGATGTGATAGAAGAAGAAACAGGAATCGATTTAGAAGAGATTGGGGATCCAGTATTAGAATCGGAATTTAAAAGAGCTTTGGAGGACTTACGGTCAAATAAGGCAGAAGGGATAGATAACATTCCATCAGAATTTCTAAGATCATTGGGGGAAGTGGCAACAAAACGACTGTTCACGTTGGTGTGTAGAATATATGAGTCTGGCGACATACCATCTGACTTTCGGAAAAGCATCATCCACACAATTCCGATGACGGCAAGAGCTGACAAGTGCGAGAATTATCGCACAATCAGCTTAACAGCTCATGCATCGAAGCTGCTTACAAGAATAATATACAGGAGAATGGAAAAGAAAATTCACAATGCACTCGGTGACGATCAGTTTGGCTTTAGGGAAAGTAAAGGGACGAGAGGGGCAATTCTGACGTTAAGGCTAATAATGGAAGCAAGGCTAAAGAAAAATCAAGACACGTTCATAGGATTTGTCGACCTGGAAAAAGCGTTCGACAATTTAAAATGGTGCAAGCTGTTCGAGATTCTGAAAAAAGTAGGGGCAAGCTATAGGGAGAGACGGGTCATGTACAATATGTACAACAACCAAGAGGGAATAATAAGAGTGGACGATCAAGAACGAAGTGCTAGTATTAAGAAGGGTGTAAGACAAGGCTGTAGCCTTTCGCCCCTACTCTTCAATCTGTATAACGAGGAAGCAATGATGGAAATAAAAGAAAGGTTACGGAATGGAATTAAAATTCAAGGTGAAAGGATATCAATGATACGATTCGCTGATGACATTGCTATCCTGAGTGAAAGTGAAGAAGAATTAAATGATCTACTGAATGGAATGAACAGTCTAATGAGTACACAGTATGGTTTGAGAGTAAATCGGAGAAAGACCAAGGTAATGAGAAGTAGTAGAAATGAGAACAGCGAGAAACTTAACATCAGGATTGATGGTCACGAAGTCAACGAAGTTAAGGAATTCTGCTACCTAGGCAGTAAAGTAACCAATGACGGACGGAGCAAGGAGGACATCAAAAACAGACTCGTTATGGCAAAAAAGGCATTTCTGGCCAAGAGAAGTCTACTAATATCAAATACCGGCCTTAACTTGAGGAAGAAATTTCTGAGGATGTACGTCTGGAGTACAGCATTGTATGGTAGTGAAACATGGACTGTGGGAAAACCGGAACAGAAGAGAATCGAAGCATTTGAGATGTGGTGCTATAGACGAATGTTGAAACTTAGGTGGACTGATAAGGTAAGGAATGAGGAGGTTCTATGCAGAATCGGAGAGGAAAGGAATCCGTGAAAACACTGATAAGGAGAAGGGACAGGATGATGGGACATCTGCTAAGACATGAGGGAATGACTTCCATGGTACTAGAGGGAGCTGTAGAGGGCAAAAACTGTAGAGGAAGACAGAGACTGGAATACGTCAAGCAAATAATTGAGGACGTAGGTTGCAAGTGCTACTCTGAGTTGAAGAGGTTAGCACAGGAAGGCTCTGCCTGGCGAGGTTGAAGCTGCTCTGCTCTACACCGTGCCATGAGCTAGCGTGGAGACTGCCATGGCGTAGGCTGGAGTCGGTAACCCAGCAACAACTGCCGCTCAGAGCTAAGCTGCTCAAGAATTCACCGTCAGGTGTGTCGTAAGACGCTCCAGTCTCGTGACGCATCGGTGGCTGCAGAAATACACTGCTTTACCATGGCATCCGGAAACGCATTTCGCCGCTATAGACTGTTGTATTGCAGAATGCTATGCCAACAAGGTTTTAGCACCTGGCGGCAGGATATCTCAGGCACCTCCCCCGTACACCATTCGGCTGTTTGCGACGTATGCGAACGAAATGTCAACATTTCATCCACCCCGTTACCCTCCCTTAAGACAATGCGGTATTCCAAATTTCAGGCAGTTACTGAATCTGTAAACTACAAAAACAAGATGGTAGTGTTGTGTCTACATAGTTCCCTTGCTGTCATAGTGTATCCTGCATCGATATTTTCATTTCTTTTCTTTTAGACTGTTCGAAACTTGTGACTGATCCTCTAAACTGATCAGCAGTTCGCTTGAAATTCGAATGCGCGGATGGCTCTCCACCACAGAGGTAGAATACAAAAGGGAGGACTACGATTAAGCCAATTTCCGAGGTCGACAAGGTACCCATTACCTGCTACCCACTGCAGTATTGCTAAGTAGTTCCGAACATCCATTTCGCGCTAATGCTATCATTCTGTGCGGCTGTTACCTTGTCGAGAGAGCTAAGTCTGGCAGTGCCTAAGTTATTATTCAAGTACTTTAGGTTCATTCCTGGTAGTATTTAGAAAAAATTATTCAAAATTCTAATGAGTGTTATTGTTACTGGAAGCCGATAATCTATTCCCAGACCTCACATCGAGTTCCACTCAGCACTAACCACCTATTCCGAAAGTCAAAACAGTGTTATCCTTTAGTAGCGTTCATGATCGTACCGGCGGTTACAGTTACGACTGGGTCATACACTGAGTATATCACATAAGGTCGTACCATCTGAAAATATCGTTGCATAAAAAGGAAGTCCCGTGTGCATCCTCCCGCCTCTGTTCCCCAGAGATAAACAGCTCTATCACTCTACGACAGATTACATCACCTGGGAGGTGAATATCGTAACGTACACCATGTAACATTGCCGCATCTCTTCCACTGTCAACTCAATAATCAAGCACTGCTTTTTCTTCCACTCTACTCTGAAAGGAAACGTGTAAAACCCACTCCACATCCAAACCATCAACCTATCATAATCTCTCCAATGTTATACTACTTCCCCCTCCAATTGTTACACCAAAATATACAACAAGAAAATATTCATAATCATATTTTTCTCATACTATGTTAATACATGGAAATAACAAACAACATCGTAGACCACCTAAAGTTCACTGCAAAAATAAGACAAACCCCCACACTATAACATTAACAAGGTACCAGAATTAGTTCAAATAAAAAGCCTGCAAAATATCGCTTAGCTAACTGTTAACATAACACAAGAATAAAATTCATCCACATATTATAACCTCCAAGATAACACTGTGACTTGTCGCATGTCAACAACATCTGACTGTTTGTCAGCCACTATACAGTGATATAGCCACCAAAATGCGCCAAGACAATGTTACACTCTCAAAGAAAATACATAGAAAATTAAACTAAAATGCAATTATTACCATGGTGCATGAAATAAGATGCAAAACAAATAGCAAGTAATAGACCCCAAGAAATTATAAAACGCTATCCCCTCCACATCTGCGAAAGTGTTGCTGCAATAATAGCGCCAGACAGTCTTCGGACGTTATCTGTCAGTGACGTTACCTAAAGAATAGAAACTTCACGTCTGTGTCAACTCCTCTTTACATCATCCCAAGTCTACGTATTAACGTGTATGGAATCGTTCTCCTAGACTGTGCAGGTGCGATTTGCTCAGCTTGCTGTGCCATATTTCTTTTCTTACCTCTCACCCTATTAGTTTCGAGAGACGCGGATATGGTGGTAAATATTACCTTGCACCCACGAAGGGTCGAATATGTCCAAAATACATGACTGATGTTGCGGTAAATACTTAAAGATTTACATTTACTGGCGAAGTCATTTCGAGTATATTGTATGGGCCTTTATAACGAGCATAAAATAAATCGCTTAATCCATGGACAGTGATAAAAGTCATTTGATCCAAAACTGTGTGTCTTACAATGAGATACAGTATGTGATCAAAAGTATCCTAACACCTGGCTGAAAATGACTTAGAAGTTCGGGGCGCACTGCATCGGTAATGCTGGAATTCAACATGGTACTGGCCCACCCTTAGCCTTCATGACAGCTTCCACTCTTGCAAACATACGTTCAGTCAGATGCCGGAAGGTTTCGTGGGGAATGGCAGCCCATTCTTCTCGGAGTGCTTCGCTGAGGAGAGGTGTCGATGTCTGTCGGTGAGGCATGGCGCGAAGTCGGCGTTCCAAAGGTGTTATATAAGATTCACGTCAGGTTTCTGTGCAGGCCAGTCCATTACGGGGATGTTATTGTAGTGCCACCACTCCGACAGAGGCTGTGCAGTATCAACAGGTGCTCGATCGTGCTAAAAGATGCAATCGCCATCCCCGAACTGCTCTTCAACAGTGGGAAGCCAGAAGACTCTTAAAATATCAAAGTAGGCCTGTGCTGTGAGAGTGCCACGCAAAACAACAAGCGGTGTAAGCCCCCTACATGAAAAGCACGACCACAACATAATACCAACTCTTCCGAATTTTACGGTTGGCACTACACATGCTGGCAGATGACGTTCACCGGCCATTCGCCATACCCACACCCTGCCATCGAATCGCCACATTACATACCGTGATTCGTTACTCCACACAACGTTTTTCCACTGTTCAGCTGTGCAATGCTTACGCTCGTTATACCAAACGAGGCTTCGTTTAGCGGTTACCGACGTGATGTTTGGCTTATGAGCAGCCTCTCGACCATCAAATCCAAGTTTCCTCACCTCCCACCTAACTGTCATAGTACTTGCACTTGATCCGGATTCAGTTGGAATTCCTGTGTGATGGTCTGGATAGATGTCTGCCTATTATAAATTACGACCCCCTTCAACTGTCGGCGGTGTCTGTCAGTCAAAAGACGAGGTCGGCCTGTACGCTTTTGTGCTGTACACGTCCCTTCACTTTTCCACTTCACTATCACATCGGAAACACTGGCCCTATGGATGTTTAGCATGGCTCGGAGTAACCCTTTCAGCAACGCCACCATGTTCAATAATGCTATTCGTGCAGCCACAGGACGTCGTGTTACGACTCAAACTGTGCGCAGGAGGCTGCATGATACCCAACTTCGCTCCCGACGTCCGTGGCGAGTTCCATCTTTGCAAGCACGACACCACGCAACACGGTACAGATAGGCCCAACAACATGCCAAATGGGCCGCTCAGGATTGGCATCACATTCTCTTCATCGATGAGTATCGGATATGCCTTGAACCAGACAATCGGCGGAGACATGTTTGAAGGCAACCCGGTCAGGCTGAACGCCTTAGAGACACTGTTCAGCGAAAACAGCACGGTGGAGGTTCACTGCTGTTTTGGGGTGGCATTATGTGGGGCCGAGGTACGCCGCTGGTGGTCATGGAAGGCGCCGTAACGGCAGTACGATACGTGAATACCACCCTCCGACCGATAGTGCAACCATACCGGCGTCATATTTGCAAGGCATTCCTCTTCATGGACGACAATTCGCTCTCTCATCGCGCACATCTTGTGAATGACTTCCTTCAGAATAACGACATCGCTCGACTACAGTGGCCAGCATGTTCTCCAGACATGAACCCTATCTAACATGCCTGGGATAGATTGAAAAGGGCTGTTTATGGACGACGTGATCTACCAACCACTGTTAGTGATCTACACCGGATCGCCGTTGCGAAGTGGGACAACCTGGACTAACAGTGCCTTAATGAACTTGTGGATAGTATGTCACGACGAACACAGGCATGCATCAATGCAAGAGGACGTGCTACGGGGTGTTAGAGGTACCGGTGTTTACAGCAATCTGGAACACCACCTATGATGCTCGCTGTATTGTGGCAGAACATGCAATGTGTGGTTTTCATGAGCAATAAAAAGGGCGGAAATGATGTTTATGTTGATCTCTATTGAAAGTTTCGATACAGGTTCCAGAACCCTCGGAACCAACTGATGCAAACCTTTTTTGATATGTGTATTTGCTGTCCACATAACAAGCAGTTTCTGGATATTGTCATACATTTAGTTCATATATACGAAGCGTTAGCACCCATATACTTAATGTCAGAAACTTTAAGATTTTTTTTCCAAAAACAAATTTGTGGCTGTAAATACTACGTAACAAAGATGTAGTACAACTTTAAATATAAATGAATACATTGATATAGCGAGAGAAGATAAAAAATTATCAGTTTTTTGTAGCACGAAATCAAACGCTAGTGGCTAACTACAGTGCTTTACAAAGAGACATTGCAACTTGAAATACAAATGCATCCATTAATACGAAGAGTGAAGGTGAGTAATTATCAGTTTTACCTTTTTATTGCGAAAGTGAACTTACTGGCACGCATGCCACAGCGTGCCTTCAAATATGTTCTAAAACGCCACACCTAAAAAAACCGATTTTTCCATGGCTCATACTGAGTGTGACAGAAGAGTAGGGTCAAATGTTTTGGATAGCACTTGGGTTAGGGAGTTAGAGACCACTTGTACAACCAACGCAAGGATCGTTTTATTATCACTGCCAGACAGTACATGGTTGATGTATTACACACAATCTCCAGCTTAGGCAAATGGGACAAAGTGGTTGGTTATTTTTGTATCTGATGTTGTGTATAGTGGGCTTTAGTGGATTTGTGTAGGTCCCATTAACTCATGAGCAATTCCTTAGAAAATATGAAAAAAAAGTTAACCACTTTTTCGTACAAAAACCAAGCCGCAGGTTCCGAAACGGCTATACACAGCAAAAGGCTAAAAAGTTTATAATACATTCCTAAGATCACGATCTTGAATAACCTCGAAAATTTTCTTTGTATTTTTACGCATTTCTGAGATATAAAATATCAGTATTACCTTGGGTTGCAAGAAGGCTGCACAGAAAATGGCTGATATTTTTACATCATACCATTACAATCGTGATCTCGGGATACCCTGCCAATTTTCTTAGCATCTTTTTCTGTTTCTAAGTGTGCGGCGGCGGGTGGAATAGTTGTTAAATGTTCCTATTATGTATTTAGTGCTGTTGTTTGCCGTTCTCAACACTGGCTCTCTAACTACAATAATGGCAACCAGAAAGTGATTAGCAAAACGTGAAGTCTGTAATTAGAATTCCTAGTGCCCACTTCATTTGAGAAATACATTTATAGCTACAGCTTATAGCTCTGAGGAATTAGGAGATTGTCTGGGATTCATAATCAAAAAACCATTCTCTCCAAAATGTTCACTATTCTCTGAAAGTCACAGACCAAGAAGAATCCACACAATCCTACTACCAGAGCAGTTCAGAATCTAATGTGCTGATGCAACTATAACTGTTCAAATTAAATGTTTAAGTGAATGCTGACCATGATTTGATGATAATGTTCATCAAACGCCACACTAATAATGGTAGAATGTCTGTTCTGTGGCGGCACGTTAAAATACGACATACGATAATTAAAGATAGATCATTAACGTCATCCCAAAATTAACACTTCACTCGAAAACGATTTCACGGTTACGCGTACCTCGAGTAACTTATTACTGCATCCGAGGCTATTTATATCAACGATACACCGTCGCGACGCGACTCCCGGCACAGGTGGCGCGCTAATCAGTGTCTGGAGTGAACTGGGGCCTTCCTTTTCTCGCGGAACATTCTTACATATAAAGCCGCGGTGCGGACGGATAAAGGAACGCCTGTTCAAACCTGCTGTCCCGACTAGCCTCTGGGCTAGTTATGCACCACTTTAAGTTATCGAATAAATCATTGCTTCCTTTTCTGATGGCCGATGAAGCTCTCAATTTAAATGTGCATTCAGCACACGGGTAATAAATCATAATAAAAGTCTGACATTGCTAAGTCAAATATTTTGGGCGAGACAATTAATTTAATTACACTACATCCAGTAGACGAGCTCTGAACTTGCCCTTTGGAGATACTCTATCGCTATAGTTATATAGTTATTCAGTGGAAACTTCTCACATCTTTATGATTATAGCGGATCTCCCTTCTATTATAAATATAAACATCCTAGCTTTATTTATTCGCCTACTTAATCTATCTTACATCCTTAATTTTTAAGATAAAAACCAGAAAATCATGAATTTCAACTAAAATTTTAATTTGTGAGATCCAGAATACTGTGTCTACTAAATTATTGTGCAAAAGGAATCTAAATATAAGTTTTTAAGTTTCTAGCTCTTTTCTGCTGCGCCAATGATTTTTACAGAAAACGTCCAAATTTCAGAAATGGTTAAAGTTATTGAACTGATATTCAACACATATTGATTTAGTATTACTCCTGACATCCTAGAAACGTTTCAGGTTATTTACTTGATTTTTAAAGTATTGCGCAACATTTATGACGTCAGAGCTAGTTACAGCGGACTGGCTGGCACACATTGGAAAGACTGATGTGAATTTTAAAAGGCATGAGTAGGCTGCTTCCCTACAGAAGGTGCAGTGATTCAGATTTACTCTACTTGTACTCGTAAATAAAAAAACACCAAACACTTACTGTGACACAGTGGCAGTGGAACATAGCTGACAGTGACAAATCAGAGACAGAGAAAAAGTGAAGTAGGCAATGCCGGTGGGAGATGAATAAAGAGATGAAGAATGTGGTTGTCGTTCAGGAACGTTGATAATGAGAGCTGGAGTCTATGACAATGACTAGGAAGAGGGGTGGTAGTGGCAGTGAGAACAGTCAGCAGTAGTGGGAAGGAGTGAATGACATAGTTGTGGTAAGAAAGAACAGTGGACGGGGGGGTGGGGTGGAGGAGGGTAGTGACAGTGAGAGGAGACTGCAGTTGTAGAACAGAACGAAGGAGATTGTAGCTGTGACACATTAGACAGTGACAGAGAGATACAAGGAGATAATGACAGCGAGATGATATCTATGAGTCAGAACGAGCAAGTGGGAGTGGATGGGTATGAGAGACTTACAGCACAGATTAAAGAATGTGAGCGAATTACAGTTAGCGTAACTCATGGGAGTCATGGGTGGGGTGCATGAATGTGCTCTTTCCGGAACAGGTGTTCAACAACAAAAATATCCAAAAAAATTTCTTTATTTGCGTAGCTTAGTGCCAATAGAGGTTCAAACTGAGTACCATCTACGCTGTGATTATAGCCAGGCATGAACTGCATTGCCACTGCTTTTCTTTATTTACAAGTAGCTTATCTGCAGAAAGTTACTCTGAGAGTAAAAACTTACAATTTTATGATTCAGCTAAATCATTAACATCCACGTGTAACAGAAGAGGCCCTAATATATTTCCTTCTGGAAAACCACATTGAAGTATCCTGTAGGTTTTTGTACTTGTTATCAATTGTTCTTTCCTTTTACAGGTTAACTCGAGACAGTGTTCCATTTCAGACAGGAGGCAAGCAGTTTTAACGATACTCCTTCAATCCCGTATTCCTCTAATTTATGTAATAGAATAACATGATGGACGGTATCAAAACTATACTCATATCGAGGAAAGTGCCTATTACCTGGCCTTCTTAATCCAACTTCTTTAATAATTATGTATAAAAGTTGCTTTTTATGTAACGCCTCCTACAGCCTCGCTGTACCATCAAAATCGATGGCCTTCTTACAAAAGCCCCAGGTTGCAACTACTGATCATTAAATTAAATGTCTTCGACACAACATTACTCTTCAAGTTAAAAGAATCATAAATGTGTTTGATTCAAGTAATACTTTAATATTCAGAGACAGTTGTAGATAGGCACAACATTTTTATGGAAACGATTTGTCGGTAGTTGAGTAAATATTCATATCTATGCTCTAATAAAGTGAAATAATGTGTTACGTCTTACTACCAATGTTCTCCCAGAGAAAACCAAATTAGCCACCTTTTTACTGTTGAGTGTATTTTCGTCCTGCAAAACAATACACAGACAAAACAATGTATATTTCACGTTGGAAACTGAAACGTTAGAAAAATGGCACTCATACTTCCTCAGTTTGAAGTATTGCACTTCCTTAATCAGAGAAACATGAAACTTACACCCACCAATTGGTTTTCACATCTCTTCCATGTACCACGTGAACTGGAACATGAATTAGTACATGCTGAAAATCTTTCATCTTAAACTCACCGACTCGCAAACGCTTTAGAAATCTTTTGTTCTTAAAACAACCACAACAAATCTGGCAATAGGAATAATCGTATCTTAGTCTTCAGAGTGGATGTGGTCTTCTTTGAAACTTTAATTGCAGTTGCTAGTGTACTATTAGAACCACATCCCTCAACGACAGAACTCTGACAATTACAGTAACACCTAACTTTTCTGTTATTTTAATGCACTACCTTTTTATTTATTACTAGCCGACCCGACAGACTTCGTCCTGTCAAAAAGATTTGTAATATGGCAGTTTTTTTGCCTACGTATTTAAAAAAATTCTCCTGAACAGAACCGTCACCCTGGTGATAGGGTGTTGTGAATAAAAAATAATTAAATAAAACATATATAAGGATTTAAAAGTAAGTAAGCGCTTTATTGTTAATCATGTGAATCATAATTATTATTATTATCATTGTAGTGCTTTGTGGTATACGATGTTTTTTGTTTGATTACCTGGCGCATAGATAAACAAATCTGATGGTTTTCCAACACGGGAACAGGCAACATACAATTGACCATGTGAGAAACATGGGTTTTCTAGATTAATACCACAAACACTTAATGATTGCCCCTGGGACTTGTTTATAGTAATAGCAAAAGCAAGCCGCACTGGCAACTGTAGTCGTTTAAACTCAAATGGCACATCAGTCGGAATCATTGGGATGCGCGGTATGAGAATATCTTCTCCTTTATACTTTCCTTTGAGTATAGTTGCTTCTATCACATTGTTTAGTAATTTTTTTATCGCTAACCGTGTACCGTTGCAAAGACACGGTTGGTTGATATTTCGCAACATTATAACCACCGATCCAACCTTTAATTGAAGATTGTGAGGTGGCAATCCTGGCAAATCCAGCGAGTTTAAAAATTCCGGTGGATAGTTGACTACATCATCTTGATTAGTAGCCGAATCAACTGATTTATATATCCTCAGTTCGCCTGTAATTTGTTCTTGAATTTTGAAATTTAATTCATTTACATCTATGTTTTTTGCAGCCAGTATAGCTCGTTCGCTCAACCAATCATGGTTTCTGTAATTTTGAGAAACATCTGGAAACACCTTCTGGATAAGTTCATCTTTTGATCGAGTTAACTGACAAAAACTTTGAGGAAAGTTAATGCAGCCAGTCGACATGTCTATAGGAAATTTGCCATTACCAATGTCAATGAGTTGTTTAGAGAATATGTTTCCAGATTGGTCATTTCGCAACTCGACACGCATATTCTTGCTTAAATGAAGTACTTTGACATGTTTCCACAAATTGGAGGACTTTAGACATGCATTGAGTTCATCAGCTGGCGTTGATCGTGGAATCACTGGCAATGTTTGACGAAAATCTCCTGCTAATAAAATCATTGCACCACCAAATCGGTTATTATTGCTCCATAGATCTTTTAAGGTTCTGCCTAAAGCCTCCAAAGATTTTTTATGTGCCATCGTGCATTCATCCCAAACAATCAATTTACATTGCTGCAAAACCTTTGCCATTGCAGAGTTCTTCGAAACGTTGCAGGTTGGAGTTTCATTGCTTTGCATATTTAATGGCAATTTTAGTGCTGAATGGGCTGTTCGACCACCTTCAAGCAAAGTTGCTGCGATTCCCGACGAAGCGAGTGCAAGTGCAATTTTATTTTGTGAGCGAGTTGTTGCTAATATTAATGAAATCAAAAAAGTTTTTCCTGTACCACCAGGTGCATCTAAGAAGTAAATCCCTCCAGTTTCATCATTTGTTACTTTCATAAGAGTTTCAAATACATACTTCTGTTGTTCAGTTAACAGTGGAAGATTTGTTTGAATTAATTCTTTCAAAGCGTTGAGATCATACAGTTTTTCTCGATGCAACTCTTGGTTAAAAGCGTCATGCATTGGACGATTGGGCGCGGTCAGGCCTAATTGAATTAATAGTTTGTTTGACATTATCAAGCACATGTCCTCAATTGAAATCAATGCTTCATTGTAAATTTCTTCACTGATTTGTATATTTGGATTTCCCATTCTATTCCGTATTTGATACAAAATATCATCACACATATAATCTTTGTACTTGATCCACAAATCAATTGGGTTTGATAGGAAGCATGTAGATATGATTATAGAAAACAATGTTCGTATTTGATGAGCGTGTGATGATATTACAGCATCATTGAGAGTTTGCTCCCAATGAGCGTCATTTTCAAGCAATTGCAAACGTTGACTGGCTTCTCTGTAGGATCCACACAATTCACCATGAACAGTTCGTAACTGTTGGAATGATGTTGGGCCACGTACATTGACTAATAGCAGTCGTAAATAAAAACATTCATCATTGCTTGGATGTACTGAATAAATCCGGCCAATCGCATCGGTGGAATATACATCTGTATACCCTGGAACTCGTTTTCCTTGTTTCCGTCGTATAAATCTCCTTGAGGATTGATTCCAGGTAGAATATTTTGGCATTTCAGAATATAGCAATGTTTGTGCGAAATGATCGTTTTGGCATGTCTCAAAAAAACTGGTTAGTGTAGTAGATGGTGGCTGAGCAGCTCTTTGTACTGCGTTCTGTGCTGTAAAATACACTCTTTGTCCATTTTCTAAATGCACAGCTAAGTGAACAACAGAAGGGTGTCTCTCATGAATAGGAAAAGAAAATATTCGCCAAACTGCTTCATTACTACTGACATAGCGGCCCATTTGGTATTGGGTAACTTCATCATTGGAATTCTCTGCACCAATTCCAATCACAGCCATATCACTCCCTTTGGTTACATATTTGCAAATGTATTTAATAGATTTCACTGAATGGCAAGATTCAACGTTGATGTGTGCTTTGAATGTCTTTGATAAAATGGGTGAATATGGAACAATCCAACGATTATCTATTTCAATATCTTGTTGATTTAATTTGACAATTGTTGATTTTCCATTGTCTGCTGTCGATCTGCGACGATACAATGGATAACTGTCATTACCAGTAATTGTTTCCGATATTAATGTCCGTGGATATCGTTTTGAACATTTACCATCCATCATACACGGTGAATTTTGATTAAGAGTTCCACAGGGACCATGTATCATGTTTCTGATAACTACCTCATGCAATCCAGGATCTACTTGTACATTAGGGATTTCAGCTGATATCACTGCATCAACTTCATTTGGCCTTATCTTTTCAACCAACCAAATCAAAATGTGTGCATGTGGCAATCCTCGTTTCTGCCACTCCACAGAATACATCCAGCAGCGTGTCTCACCAAACACATTATGTTTTACGATGAAATCCATTAAAGATTTCAACTTTTGTCTAAAGACTCTGGCTGTAATATCATGACGATCAATGGGTGATTGCCCAGGGAATAACTCCTGCTTGATTTCTATCCATTGCGGATTGCATGTAAATGTGATGAACAAATCTGCTGTACCATAATGACGAACATACGACATGGCATCTTGAGCATATTCGTGCATATGCCGAGGGCTTCCGATGTATGTTGCTGGAAGAATAGTCATCCGACCGACATTCTGTGCATTTCCATTAGTATTAATCGCATCTCGAAGGTGAATATACTCTTCAGATCGGAGTTTGGTTTGATTCAACCTGATGAATGTTAATCTCTCCGTTTCAATTTTTACATACATGTCAACAACACATTTGTGATATAATCGCCGACATTTCAATATGTGATTTTCTTCATTTTCCCGAATCATTAGGCGGTATGAATAATAGTTCATTGAACTGGCTTTTTTGTTGGTTTCAGAACCTGTAAATAGATTTTCTTTTAATAACATTCAAATATAAAATTAAAATACAAATATAATGACTGAGATATTATCGCCATAGCTAAATTAATATTTTAGTTACCTGTAATGGGATTTATCATTTTTATTGAGAAATCGTAGCCATCTTCACCTTGCCAAAATATAATGGGATATTGCAGTGCATCATATGAGCAGTGTGTTTCCTTTATACGTTGTAATTGATCATTCCGACGATGTAAAACAATATCACGGGATTCCAAGTTTTCTCCAACTACAACGATAGCAACTTCATCAATAGTTGGTGCATTAAAACGTCTTGTATGTTGACCTGCAGGTGTTTTATCAGCTCTGATTACAATTTTGTGATTATCGGATGGCATCAGATCCAGGGCAGTTTTAAACAATATAATCAATTGATTGTGTTGATGAAATAAAGTTTGTAATTGTTCTACAATAGACCTCTTTACTAAATTGTTATGTGCACAACGCAGATCAATTTCTTGTGGTGAATTGCCCATAAAATAAATTTGCAGGAATTTGTTGTCGCTATCTGACACTGGTAACAGTGAACCTGCTCTGTGATATATTTGCCCTTGTATCTGTAAATAAAATAAAATATTATGGTGTGGTATAAATTAATGGATTGTCAGTGATCAAACTTAAATAATATTTGATCTTAAAAAGTATATATTTAGTTTGAACTAATATCTATCAAATATAAAATATAATAAAAGTGTCACTGAAACTGAATCACCATACAATATGATGACTAAGTGATATATAAGTGATTAAGAAATTGAAGATTAGTGACACATCTTAACTTTTGTGACAGAAAATTTTGTTCGCTAAAATAATTATGAGTAACTGCTATAATACATACCTTGAAAGTTGGCATAAAATTTTCCCGAACTACATTTGTTGCCCCAAATGAAGTCATTTGAAAGCAATTGTTATATTGTTGGATATGTGTCAAAAAGTGTATAGAATCTGTTCCTATTCCTGAAACCAATGAGTACAATGGTTCTGGTGGTGGGTCCAATGGTATCAATTTCACTTTACCATTTGCGCAACACAATCCATTGGCTTCGTTTTTGTATTTTAATGCCTTACAGTGTGAGCAAACCGAGTTCATAGAACCAATAACAACACATTGGTAGTTACTGTAGTCAATTGACACATCGTAACTGAAAGCAGCTCGATTCAAACTTGCGCGATTATTAGTTGAATGTCGCGCTCGCGCTTCACACGTTTGTGATATCCGAATTCTTCCACGTTCATTTCCGTCGTCACGTTCTTGTGCCGTACGATTAGATCGGTAATTAGCTTGGTTTGTAGCATTTCTGGTTCTTCTACCTAAATTGCTTCGTCTTATAGGAGGCATATCAAATATAAATTAGTTTTTCACTAATCACGAACTAAACAAACACTAACTAAGTAAACACTCTGCACAAAACACGAATTTGTTTCGTGTATCAGTTGACAAAAGCAAACTCAGTAGATTAGGTCACAGACAACTTTTTTTTTTTAAATTTTATATGACTTGAAGTCAAATCCTTTTAAGCCGTACGAATTGTAACGCGATTTTTGTTTGACTGATGTAATGACGTGGAAACTGATACATTTTATCTCGCGTGCCGAAACTAATACAAAAGAAACGCGAGTTTCGGAACGCGACATTAAACTTCTCCAACTATGTATTCTGTGCTCCAACGCACACACGCACATTGTTTTGATAGATATGATCTTTGACGTTAGGAACACACCTACATTGCTTAAACAACAGTGAGTGCTTGTAATTTAATATGAACTTTATACCATAGCAATAAAGCTCAAATTGACTACGTTTTAGTTACAAATCATTTGTATAGGAAAAAGAAAAGGGCTATTTTTAGGGTTTTTCCAGCAATAATTCTAATTTTTCTCGCCGTAAAAACCATCCTTGAACTTCAACGAACATTTTAAAAAAAGATTTGGCCAAATTGGTCGAGGCGTTGTTGAGTTATGCGCTTACCAACACATTTTGCGATTCATTTTAATATGAACTTTATACCATAGCAATAAAGCTCAAATTGACTACGTTTTAGTTACAAATCATTTGTATAGGAAAAAGAAAAGGGCTATTTTTAGGGTTTTTCCAGCAATAATTCTAATTTTTCTCGCCGTAAAAACCATCCTTGAACTTCAACGAACATTTAAAAAAAAATTTGGCCAAATTGGTCGAGGCGTTGTTGAGTTATGCGCTTACCAACACATTTTGCGATTCATTTTTATATTATAGATTGACTGATATTCTGAAGTGTGAAAGACACGTTCTCTATTTAGTTTATTTTGATGATCTTCAGTGATATTAAACTGTTCGTTTAATGTAAATATTTACATTCATCTCTCAATTTTAGGTTTAACTGTACTACAGGTAGATTTAATTCAGTGAGCTGTGGATGAAGCCCGACCAACAGGCATTACATGCATTGATAAAAGATGACAGTTCAATGAGAATGGCTAGTTTCTAGCTGAAATCTAGGTCTGCCAATAAAATTTATAAAAGGACAACTGACAGCTGAAATCTATTATTTGCAAGTCAATATAACAGTCGCTGCATGCAACAGCCTTCTGAATGGAGGGTAACATGATGAAGTAATCCTGGCATTCGCAGCGATTTTACAGAATAAACAGAATACCATCTTTGCCTGTACTATTCCTACAATCAGAATATCCACAAACGGTATTATTTCTACTGTCATAAGATCCAAAAAAGGGAAGTATCCTGGCAGAGACACAATATGAAAACTGTCAATGCAATTTGGCCTTAACACAATAGCAGACAGTACGTATACACCAGTTTTAACACTCTGAAAACCTACTCTTTGTATGAAACGTTACCCATAAATGAACTGTAACGTGATATGACTTTTAAGTACGAAAACAATGTATTGAATCAACTTCCTCATTTCGCAATCCTAACATAAGGTAATTCATGGTATATTGCAACGAAAGTCTTCAAGTGACATAACGTAAACCAATCAGTGCTGATGTATCACTTATTATAAAATGACGATTACAGTGTAGGTGAGCATGATCACTGCAGTCTATAATACATAACCAAATGGAAAATGAGTCATTTAAAGGCAAAGTATAGAAGTATTTGTCACTGAAGAACACGTACCTTGAAGATCCACTGCATGTTACACTCATTTTATTTAGCTGAAAAGTACATTTACCATCATGGAATTCTCTTTCCACTGAGGACATTTCATGTGGTCTCGCGATATGCACTGGAACGTTGTTCTCTCATGAAGAAGATTTATGTAAACTATTGTGCAGATTAATATATACATCAAATTGAGCATGGAGCAGAAAACAGAATATCCCTTTACAATTTCACAAGTTGCCTCTGCCCAGAGTGAACAAGGACGAAACACAGGAAAGGTATAATTTGGCATTCCGTCTACTTCGAGATAATTGTGGTCTTATACTATGTGAGCAAAACATAACTGGACCGGAAAATACGCACATCGAGATAGGCTACCCATCTTAACACTAAGAGAGACGGCTACTATTTTTGAAAGGAAGCACCCCCCGATTGATTGCTATTTGCGGGAATGACTTTTGGGGCTCATACTCTCTCATCAGAAGGACAGGTCTCCTACAGCTTTTCCAAACTCAGAGAAAGTAGTACAGATGGAAATTCTTGTGGACGGATCGGACGACCAGAATAAGCTGAGGCTACATTGGAGGGGTTAAAAATTTTTTCAGTGTTGCAGTAACATAAAGGCAGAAGCATATTAAATGTACCATACAAATCTCCTGCCTGTTTTTTTTTTCTTTTAGGAGAGTAGGTGTAGTTCTGCATAGTTGTATCTTTCTATGTAAGAACTTCATTAGTGTTTGCCTAAACGAGGTAGCTCAAAGATGCTGATCAGCTGCTTTACCTGAGATGCTGTATTGTTTCAGCTGTGATCCTCGTCACTGCCTTATACATTAGTATGGTGACTGTAAACCTGTACCAGCAGGTCATCTGAATAACAGCGGTGATTGCAGTAAGAATATAGAGACCATGACACAGAAAGACGGGAATTTTACTTATGTGCCTGCCGTACGATATGACTAAGTTAATGAGAGCACAGTCAAGGGCGGAAGTTAGCACAGCAAACACAGAATGTTGGTGAAAAGACACAGTGAGCTTATTTCATCAAAGCTGTCAGGGATTGGAGGCAAAGTGAACTGCCAACAGATTTTGACGCAGACACTATTAGTATGGCCCAGCAATCTTTATGCAACGAAGAATTATGAAGTTCTCTTAGGAGAGGTCCATCTAATTTGATTTCTATGCTGCAAGTTCGTTGCAGGAGAGAGAACACATCCAAACATTATGAGGTCCACATTTTTGGTAGTCTGTAGAGGAGATGCAGTTTTCAAGGAATACACCATAGGTCTCCGCAGATCCTTGTGTTCATACTACAGAGCTCTCCTTTCCAGACTTTACGCTGTGCAAGTGCGAAAACATTTGAAGTTGATTTGTATGGGGATTTTATCGTGAACTTTCTTATCGAATCTAAAGAAAAAATTGTGTCAATGAATGTACTTAAACCTTACGACCTGGTACAGATAGTGTGCTTCCCAACTAGTTATCAGTGGAATAGCGGCAAGATCATATCAAGTTTATTCACATATTCTTCTCTTATAGATGAGAGCAGCGTGAGAATAATTAGTAATGGCCTGCCAGACCATTATGTGTGGACAATAATACTGATAAAAATCAAGACAGACTTACTCCTGAAAGGAATAAATAAAAGATTCAGTTGTATGAGCTAACTTGCACCTGACACTCTCAAAGGGCAAACGTTTCAAGAAATCTACACTATAGATAATCTGAACTACAAATGTCATAAAGTCACTCCAGTCTTTATCCCTTTCCTTAATAAATCATTTCCATTAAAAAGTTTGCAGCCAGATATGCAATAAGGAAACGATTTCATGGCTTTCGAACATCATGCATGTAAAAACTGGAGCTGTATACTAATATTACTTAATGACCGGTTAAAGAATTTCACTATAGCATATTCTCCATACTGTTGAACAATGGTATCAGACAGACTTACACAATGCAGTATACCTAGAGCATAGAAACCCTACAACACAGAATTAAAAATTTGTGGTCAATGTGAAAGACATATTAGAACAGAATATGGTTGCTCAACATGTTAAATTTCTCATCCGTGGGCCTGAAATCAGTTGTCATACAGCGTTGTTGTTAAATATACTGTATCCATTTCCTTTCAATAGCCTATGAATGAAATCTGAATTTTTTGATACTTTTGGAAAAATTATTGGAGGTATCTACGATCCAGTTATAATATTTATATAATATATATTATATATAATATAATATACATTATTTATATAATGTTTCCATAAAACAATTATGGCAGTGTAGATCGCAAGGCACATTTATTTAGAGGTGACTGGTTTCTGTCATCACATGATCATCTTCAGACCTACAGGCAATATGATCATGTCATGATCGAGATCGGTCATCTTTGAATAAATGTGCCTTTCGGTCTAGACTGTCCTACATCCTTTCAAAGAGTTTGTTTGGTACATTTAAATATGTAGAGCCTTAATAGCTGTTGTTTTAAGATAATTTATCACATGCAGCTAGAGGTAACAAGGAAATACGATATTGGATGAATGACTAAATCTCTGTGAATCTTCAGGTTTTGGCGGCGCAAAGATTGTTCCATTAAGTTTCGGGTGTGCAGCCGCAAGAAATCTCCTTCTTCTTCTAATATTTCGGCTGTATAACGTTCAGCCATCTTCAGAGTGAGCCGCAAGACTGCCGCTCCAGTGCTCGCTTCGTCCCTTTCTACTCGTGTACCGCGCGACTGCGCATGCGGCCACAGATGCAAATGCGCCAGAGAGGTTGGTCAGCGGCAGAGACGTGTATAATGCGCGAGTTGTATCTATGACTCCGCAGTTGATCTGTGTTGGCATATCGATATATCATTGTGAGCTACACTGTGACGACGTCTTTGCGAGTTTATTACAGCAAGTGCCGGATTCATGATTTATCAAGATTGAAACCAATATCTCTATTAATTAAATTCGTCGTCAAGCGAATTTCAATAGCCTCCTTCACTATCGAGTCCCAAAAGGACGATGTAGTAGCCAAAATTTCGACGTTATCATACAACATACTGTGACCATTACCAATACAGTGCTCTGCCACTGCCGACTTGTTAGGTTGTAAAAGTCGTGTGTACCTCTGGTGTTCTGTACATCTTTCTTGGACAGTACAAGTTGTTTGTCCGACGTATGAAATGCCACATTCACATGTAATTTTGTAAACTCCAGATTTTCGGAGCAGTAAATCATCTTTGACGGAGCCCACGAGTGCAGCTGTCTTGGGTGGAGGACGAAAAATCACTTTTACTTTGTGTCTGCCGACAGTGCGTCCTATTTTTGATGAGAGGCTTCCCACATATGGCAGGAAGGCCATCGATTTAAAAGTTTCTCCATCTTCTTCTGCTTTCTTTGCGGCCTCTTTCGGTTTCATTTTCAGTGCCCTCTTTGTAAGTGGGAAAGTTCATCTTGCAGACAGCTTTCGTCAGAAATAATATGTGCTCTGTGAGTCAAAGTTCGGAGAACACTCATTGTCTGGGCAGGATGGTGGCAGCTATTTGCACGTAAATACAAATCGGTGTGAGTCTTCTTCCTATACACTTCATGTCCCAAAGTGCCATCCTCTCTGCGCCGAACCAAAACATCCAAGAATGGAAGGCATCCCTCCTTTTCAATCTCCATTGTGAACTTTATTTGATCGTGGAGGGAGTTCAGATGTCTTAAGAAATCTTGCAAATTGTCTTTCTCTAACATTCTGCGTGATTTCTGCTGTTCTATGTCTTGTCTCCCTACCACTTTCGCGCAACGACGCTCTGAGCGAGTTTTTTACGGAATTGACTAGTTTGAACCTGGGACCTGTTGCTGGTAAGGAGTCGCCAGACCACACATGACATGTAGAGTTCAGAAGAGTTCAGTGAGATTAGCGATGATATAACCAAATACTTAATGATTTCAGCGTCAGCTCCACTTCACTCCCTGTAAAAGAATCTTAATACTAACTAAATTTAGTGGAAGGGGTTCAAGGCTTTCCTATTTTTAGTTAGCTGGTAAAATAACGTCGAAAAAGCAGTTAAGTTTACCATTGGGAATTTTATTCTACTCGCAAAATATTGTTTATAAATTGCACTATTGATAAAAGGAAATATTTTAAAACAGGATGATAAAAACCAACTGCGTTCAACACAAATCTGAACGAATATTCCCTGAGTGGTTTTCCAAGTTCTACAATGGATCGAAGGATGACCTATGGCATATCACATCTATAATCTAGGTTTAAATTAAGTTTCACAAAAGAGAAAACTATCAAAATGGTCTACAGTGACCCTCAATTATCTTTAACAACTTATCTAACTTGTCGTAAATTAGAGTGGCTGATGTGGCTTCTCAATAATTATATAACAGAAAAATCACGGCGTTTCAGATTTTAACTTACGTAGCAAATGTGAATACCATGAGCTTCAATTGACGATCGACACTAGTACTACGTAAAAAGGGGATGTAACAGATGAGACTTCTGCAGTTCTGAGTGAAGCCTTATGCGCTCAAAAATGCGGCATCACGTGCGTTCATTACCTTGTCGGTATTCGTCAGGGGGCGGCGGCCGGCGCAGGTCCATACAGCTCGCTGTCACGGAAGCAACTCTCTCCTAACTTCTCCTTACTACAATTTATCGAAGTTGGTTTAAAAAAAAAAAACTATCTGGCTGTGTTTTCATCTGACCAATCAGGGTCTCAATGTTAACCTTAAGCTCTGCCTACAAAAATTCTGTCTATCCAATGAGAAACGTTACACTTTTCGTGTTGGGGCAATGTTTTTAACGTTTGCAACCTAACAGACACGCGAAAAAGTCTCACGCTAAAACTTGCGGCTGGTGTGGCCCTTTTAGTGTTATCGTAAGATCTATACTGTTCTTCTGGAGGGCTCTGTCTTTTAACATGGGCTGGGGGTTGGTCCTGGCGGTTACTTTTCGTGGTGGGGCAATGTTTTTAACGTTTGAAACGTAACAGAGACGCGATAAAGTCTCACGCTAAAACTTGCGGCTGTGTGGCCCTTTTAGGGTTATCATAAGATGTATACTATTCTTATGGAGAGCTCTATCTTTTAACATGGGCTGGGGGGGTGGTCCTGGTGGTTGTCTGGCGACGTGGGTGTCCGTCCCTTATCGTAGGGCCTTCTAGCTTGACACAGTTCTGCTCTCGGCTTCTGCTCTCGTTTCTTCCCTCGGAACGGCGTCTGTTTCACGGTGGGAAGTTATGACATGCATTTAGGCGTTCCATTCGCTCACTCGTTGATCGTATTACTTTGGTTAATTTAATGTCACGATTTATTCGGGGCTATGTGACATACTACTGGATTTGCTTATCATGTCAGGGTGTTCATGGAAGGTGTTGGATTTGCTTGACACATTACAGGCATCCCTCCTTCTCAATCTCCATTGTGAACTTTATTTGATCGTGGAGGGAGTTCAGATGTCTTAATAAGTCTTGCAGGTTGTCTTCACCATTTGGCCAAACTACAAAGGTGTCGTCAACATACCTCCAGAATACCGTGGGTTTCAAGTCAGCAGGTTCAAGCGCCTTCTCCCCGAAGTCCTCCATAAATAAATTGGCCACCAGAGGGGATAAGGGACTACCCATGGCGACTCCGTCCGTCTGTTCAAAAAATTAGTTACTAAATAAGAAATATGTGGAGGTCAGAACATGTTTAAATAAAGCTGAAATCTCTTTGTCTAAACTTCTTTCAATAAGTTGTAGAGATTGTGGAAGGGGAACCTTTGTAAATAAAGCCACCACATCAGTACTAACTAATATATCAGACGGGTTTATTTTCAATGATTGCAGTTTACTAATGAAGTCAGCCGAGTTTCTTATGTGGTGGGTACATTTTCCCACAAGAGGCTTCAACAATGATACCAGATGTTTGGCACCGTCATAGGTCGGAGAGCCTATGTTACTCACTATGGGGCGTAGAGAAACATCTTTCTTGTGGACCTTTGGTAGTCCATAAAGTCTAGGAGGCACCGGACCACTTGGTTTCAATCTCCGAACAACTTCTGGTGGAAAGGGAGAATCATTCAAAAGCGAAACAGTTTTCTTCGCCACTCGATTAGTGGATCCCTGCTGATCTTCCGGTACATGCTATCACTCAATAAATTGTACATTTTATCATGGTATTCGTCCCGAGACAATGAAACAGTAGCATTACCTTTATCTGCTGGGAGTACTACCGTCTGAGTATCCAGTCGAAGCTTGCGTAGAGCGGCCCTCTCTGCCACAGATTAATTGCTCCTATGAGGGAGAGCCTTCTGGTTTCTGAAGAACTTTATCGCCTGCACTTGAAGATGTCTGTGGAGATGCCATACCAGCAAGCGACACAGGGGACGTCATACAATCATCTTGCCAAACCACATAGAAATCAGAAAGAACCAGAGTTATGGCAAGATGTTGATCTCCAAGATGTGGTACTAACTGTGAAGGACGCTAACGGTTTGCTTTTAAGTGTCAAAAATTTTGGATAGGGAAGGATCATAGTTTTTAGTGGAAAAGCAGAAATGGTGGCTCTATAGAGTAAAGACGGCTTCTCTTTATAGATGGGATTTCAAATGCTGTCGCAAGTACTTTCACAAATACATACCACTCATGCAGACTCTGGAGGACCCGACCAGATACCTTGCCGTGGTAAACCCCACTTCTTAAACAGGGGAGTTGCGCCGCCCGACAGGTTATCGACAGAAACCGCCGAAAAGGCCAGTCTGGATGTGGTTCTCAGGCTGTTTCACACCGGCCTAGATAAAAACAGTACCAGACTTGTACGGGTACACAATAAGCAAACATTTAGAAAACGATCTTAACTTTTAAGTGGAATTCATGGTGAACGCAAACAGTTGTGGTGCACTAACTGCACCCCGGGAAGAGTGGTGACTTTGCGAAGGGCAGTCGGCCACCAGCTTACAGCTAATGTGGCCAAAACCCGTATACCAATGCTGATCCCGTCGCGCGACAGCAACAGGCAATGAAGAGGAGGAAGATGCAGAATTTGGAAGAATGAAGAAACAAATATATGTATATAAGGTTGTCCTAGTGTTCTTACTCAAAAAATAAAAGAGGCAAAAATCAGTTTCCCCGCAGTGTGGTCCGTAATATACCAGACGGAAAAACCTAAAAATGCTACGGTTGATTTCGAATCAGCCGTCATTTCTGAGCAAAAAGTAATTTCCTATTGCTTGAAAAACGTTGGTCCCATTGCAAAATCAAGAAATCTATGGAAGAATGTGCAAGATCTGCGACTTATTCGGAAATACAGAGAAGTGAAGCAGTAATGCCGCAAATTCGCTTGTGTGCTTCTTTGGCGTTCGTTCGACCTGAAGAATTCTAATAACTGGATCGAGGTACATGCACAAGAGCCGGATGTTGCCAGTCTTTATGCTTTTTGACTATATTGTACCATAAACGGTTGGAATATGAATTCCCAATGATACTTTGTAGGTGACACAGCTGCGACGTAGCACCAACGCTGTAGAATTCTGTCAAAGTGAGACTAATAACGTGCTCGGAAAACGGAACTCCAAAAATAAAGATGTAATCTAGTATATGAAGACAGAAACAAGCACGGGCATTAATGAGGTCAGAGTCATGCGAGCGAAAGAAAGCAACCTTCTGGAAATACGCTCCTGGCCATTAAAATTGTTACACCACGAAGATCACGTGCTACGGACGCGGAATTTAACCGACAGGAAGAAGATGCTCTGATATCCAAATGATTAGCTTTTCAGATCATTCACACAAAGTTGGTACCGGTGGTGACACCTACAACGTGCTGACATGAGAAAAGGTTCCTACCGATTTCTCATACACAAACAGCAGATGACGGGCGTTCCCTGGTGAAACGTTGTGATGCCTCGTGTGAGGGGGAGAAATGCGTACCATTACGTTTCCGACTATGAGAAAGGTCGGATTGTAGCCTATCGCGACTGCGGTTTATCGTATTGCGACATTGCTGATCGCGTTGGTCGAGATCCAATGACTGTTAGCAGAATATGGAATCGGTGGGTTCAAGAGGGTAATACGGAACGCCGTGCTCGTTCCCAACGGCCTCGTATCACTAGCAGTCGAGATGACAGGCATCTTATTCGCATGGCTGTAACGGATCGTGCAGTCACGTCTCGATCCCTGAGTCAACAGATGGGGACGTTTGCAAGACAACTACGATCTGTACGAACAGTTTGACGACATTTGCAGCAACGTGGACTCTCAGCTAAGAGACCATGACTGCGGTTACCCTTGATGCTGCCTCACAGACAGGAGCGCCTGCGATGGTGTACTCAACGACGAACCTGGGTGCACGAATGGCAAAACGTCATTTTTTTCGGATGAATCCAGGTTATGTTTACAGCATCATGATGGTCGCATCCGTGTTTGGCGACATTGCGGTGAACGCACATTGGAAGCGCGTACTCGTCATCGCCATACTGGCGTATCACCTGGCGTGATGGAAGGGAGTGCCATTGGTTACACATCTCGGTCACCTCTTGTTCGCATTAACGGCACTTTAAACAGTTTACATTACCTTTCAGATGTGTTAAGACCCGTGGCTCTACTCTTCATTCGATCCCTGCCAAACCTTACATTTCAGCAGGATAATACACGACCGAATGTTGTAGGTCCTGTTCTAGCATTTCTGGATACAGAAAATGTTCGACAGCTGCCCTGGCCAGCATATTCTCCAGATCTTTCACCAATTGGAAACGTCTGGTCAATGGTGGCCGAGCAAGTGGCTCGTCACAATACGCCAGTCACTACTCTTGATGAACTGTGGTATCGTGTTGAAGCTGCATGGGTACATGTACCTGTACACGCCATCCAAGCTCTGTTTGACTCAATGCCCAGCCGTACCAAGGCCATTATTACGGTCAGAGGTAGTTGTTCTGGGTACTGATTTCTCAGGATCTATGCACTCAAATTGCGTGAAAATCTAATCACATGTCAGTTGTAGTACAATATATTTGTCCAATGAATACCCGTTTATCATCTGCATTTCTTCTTGGTGTAGCAATTTTAATGGTCATTAGTGTATAATGAAATACTGGAAGAAATAATGAAAAGAGTACGAAATGGATGGTGACAACAGGGCGTACGGGGAGAGGTGGCTCAGTGGTTATCACATAAGGCTCGCATTTGACAGGACGACTGTTTAAAGCGCTTCCGGCCATCCTGATTAGGGGTTTTTGTGACCTCTCTAAATCGCTTCAGGCAAATGTCAGATCGTTCCTTTGAAAGGCTACGGCCGACTTCCTTCCCACTCCTTCCCTAATTTGGTGAGACCTATGACCTCGTCCTTTGGTCCCTCCCCCAAATCAACTAAGCATCAACAGCAGTCCTTAATTGAAAGCAGTCTTACAGCTCCAAAAATTTGAATATATTTATAGACCTAGTGCCACGCTATGTACACAAATCAACAATGTACGGAACACGTATGCTACCCAATCAACAATAAATATATTGACAATGCTTAGAGGTCTAAATAACTGTAATTACCATTTACCTAGTACTAATTCTGGATGAAATGTTATTGGAGACAACATAATGTAAAAAATATCGAGACAGGAAGAGGCTTCTTGCCGGAAACAATGATATTTGGTCTTCCGAACATCGTAATTGAATGTTTGACGTTTTTTATTATGTGTCTGACACAATTTCAAAATCTTGACTTTTTGCTGGTTTTCGCGAAAAAGCTGCAGTAGAAAAGATACAAAGCAAACTAAATTTACAAATGGTATCTTCTACTTACTATATTTTCAAATGGTATCTTCTACTTAACGATGTATACTGGATAAAAAGCATGAAAGAAAATGTTCCTCATGCTCATGGAATGTTGTATGGTACATGTAATGTGTTTAACAACCGTTTTTGTACTAACTAAAAGGGCCAGGTAAGTGAGAGAGAATTGTACTTTCTGGATCGAATATGCTCCCCAGTCATTCCTGAGACTGTCGCAGGTTGAGGCGAAGGCAGTGTGGTGGAATGAGTTCATGATACCATGAACTTTCCTAGGCCGCACCTCTTTTTCGGAATTATGAGCGTCTAGTCCTACATATCTACACTTAGGTTTCAGTATTCTAACCTGGTACTCTAACAGCCAGTCACATTTTGCATGTCCTTAATAAGCTACGCCACATTCTTGGAAATAGGCCAATCAGAGATCTTCTAAGCCAACAAGTGCATATTGATATCTCTAGTCACAGCCAAGAGTTTTACCAGCCACTATAGTTAAACAGCCGACCTGTAAATGTTGCAGAGCCCCTCCTCTCTTCCCACACACACACACACACACACACACACACACACACACACACACACGCTATCTTTCTCCCCAGTCGGAGCCCAGTTTTTTGTCAGTCATTATAAGGAAACAGCCACTCAGTACGTACGCCTGAGTGAGTCATCTCCTTCTCCATACTCCACTTGGCAACGAGAAAAATTCGATAACAGTGTCCCACTTAGTGCAACGCACAATTTAACCAAAACTTAAATTTCAATCTGTAATTCACACATCTAAATTTTATGTATTATTGTTCTATAACACTGAACATGCATGTGGCACATCATTGGCACTGCAGTCTAATTACAAGTTAATATGCCATGTTGCTGTAGATTCTCAAATTCATGTGACAGTGCTATTTGAAAGCCCAAATTGTCTTTATTATTGTTATATAACAGCATAAAACACATGTTGCTGAACTAATGATTTAATCAGGCAATAAATAGCCATTCATAGCCCAAGAAGGAGACCAGCAGCTGATGGTGTGTATTCCATAACTTGACAGGGGATGTACACTACTGAGGAATTGCTACTATTTCCATTAGGAAAAGTAATTCATGTTTACTGTATTTGTAATAGTACAAAAACTCTTCTAATTTATAAATTATTGATGATCCACCTAATCCTCATTGATTGACACACCATTTCAGCTGTTAGAAAGCTAGTATATATTGCTAACTGTTGCATATGATCTCCTATGCGACAACGAGGACTGGTGGGCTGTAGAGTGGTGGGGCAACTGTCTTCATGACGAATCTGGACATGAGCGGAAACGACTAGTGAACAAGTTAACATAAGAAATAGAAGGTTTACTTAACTCTCATATCTCCAAGCACATGAAGACTCATTATAAATATCGCAGAAAGGGATCATTCAATAGCAGTTAGGATGGGGCTCAGTGCACAGAGGGTTCTGTTTTTTACCACCAGTCACACAGCCTCAGGTAGGCTAATTATTATGCATGCATCATGGTGTCCCAGCGATGAGGCTCCAGGTGCATGTGAGTAGGGTGGCTGGTGCTGGCCATCCTATATTTCGGTGGCAAAGGGCACTTGTAGTCCAAAACCTCTGGAGATGTCGCTCAGTGGCCATGCACAGTTGGGTCTGCAAGACCCAATGCGACCGCCATTGATGTATAATCTAAACTTGCGACTTTTTTTGTCAACATTGGCGCCAGTAGGGTGGTATTGATAGGTGATACCACACCCCCCTCCTCAAATCTCCCCACCATTGTTGTGTAGTGTCGTTAAGCCAGCGACAACTGCGGAAGAGGGGGGCGGGGCGTGAAGACGGGAAGAGGGCCGTACGCAGGTGGCAATGTGGAGCTAGAAGCCGAAATAGAGGCCGGTGAAGCGCTGGCGGCTGCACCCCGAAAAACACCCATAGTCCCACTGCAAACACCAGCCATATAATTGGGCAGAAGGCATGCGCCCATATCTAGCGGTGAAGGAGAAAACGAAAATGATGGCATCTCGCCCACTACAAGGGCACCGAAGGCGGCACGTTGGACAGCTGCTGGGAAGAGAGGCCAGTCCGTTCCCTCTCCCCATGTTTAATATGTACGACTTCGTAGACTATGGTAAGGAGAGCAGATCACAGGGTGGTGTAGCAACTGTCATCGTAGGAAATCTGGACACGAGCAGAAATCATTAGGGAACAATTCAACAGAACTAACAGAAGATTTACTTAACTTACATTTCTCCAAATGTATGAAAACTCACTACAAATGTTGCACCTACAGATAGGATCCTAACAAGAGCCACTAGGATAATTCTCGCTGTATTGTGCATGAATGAGGATATAGCAATTCCACTGCCAACGTTGACGCGCTGGGGTGATATCGATAAACGGTACCACACTACCCAGTAGTTGACACACACTTTTATGCCATTTGTCTTAGGAATACTTGAGGCTGTGTTACTGGTGGTACAAAACAGAGCTCTGATCATCTGGCCAACCATAACTTCAGCGGTAAAGAAGAATGCTTCATGTTGTAGACTAGCACATGTAATTAACTTTATTGACTGACTACTACAGCTGTTTTGTTACTTTTGACCTTGTGCCTGTTGGACTCTATGTTACTGCAAGTGAAAAAATGAACTTTCATCATCTGACCAAGCATGAGTTTAAGGTGGGAAACTGTAGTGCATTTTGTTACGTATTACATACATACAATCGACGTTACTGACTGACAAATATATGTTTTGATTAGGTTTAGTTCTTCAGCGTACTTGGGAGCATGTTCCACATGTGCTAGAAAAACAAATATTAGAGGCAGACTGCGAAATTTGCCGTAAGGAACTATGGCGCTGAAGTTATCTAAATTTGTTTATAAACTCTATCTGCTTTCCTTTCCATAAATCTATTAAAGAATACCGACAACTGTAGCTTGTTTACGCTACCACATCTCGTTTTCCTACACTCTAGCACAGCAAAAAGTACTAAAAATAGTGGGTTTTAGAGAGATCTCTGACGCAGTGTATCGGGTAAACTGCATACTTTCGTAATTTGCAAGTCTAACTATGAAAAGCACTAATAACGATATGTTAGTTTCAGAAAATTAGATCTACATCTAGGCTGCTCTGTTCGCTCTTGCCACAGCCTTCTAGCTGTACTACTGTGATGGACAATATTCCACACAAAGGCACGTCTGATATCTGATCACGAACGAAAATTCAGTCTTTGCACCAAAATAACGTAGCACGTCAAAAAAAAAAAAAAAAAAAAAAAAAAAAACGAAAAATGTCTCAATAATTTTTCCATAACAGTAGCAAAGACATGTGGTTCACATATTGACACCAGTGCTGTACCTTATAGGTTAACGTACACTTGCCAACGAATATAGTTCAGTCTTTGTATTCCACTTGGTGAAAAGCACATTCGATGGTCAAAGTAAATTTTATTTACTCGTTTTAATTTCCTGTCTTATTGTTGAACACACGTGACTCGCTTATTGGCAGTACTGATTAAATTTAGAAATAAAGATATACATGGAGTCAAAAATTCTTGATTGGTCCGAGACCTTTGACTGACCATACGTACAGGCCTTAGCACTGTCCCCCCTTATTTAATTATGGCGTAAATTCTGATTATTCCACGGAAATGTATAACGTCTCGTCGTGACAGCTTGCTCGCCAAGCGTACATACTCATCTCAACGAAGTCACCCTAACGTGGCAGTAAGGAGAGATGTGGGAAGGAGGTCCCATGCACGTGATGTCAGCGGGATAGTGTTGAGTTTGGAGATGTAGTCAGCGAGGTGTCAGAAAAGTCGAGATTTCTTAACGCATTGAAATTTGCGTGTGTATTATTTCACTTGTTACAGATGCACGTTTATCAGGTTGCTGTAAGATAATGACAGCTATGTATTAGTGGAATGCCAAGGGCAATTAGAGAAACAACTGTAATGATGGAGAATGAAATGTGTGGTGCTATTAGCAGTTATCTACATGGTAGGTCAGACAGAACAAGCTTCGTGGGATATTGAAGCTACTTCGCATAGACGATTATTACATTATGGATCTAGATTTAAAAGAGAGATGTGTGAGTCTTCAACATCAGACGTGTTCTCTTTGTGCAAGAAGATTGCCAAGGAACCAGCAGTGTCACTGTGAACAATGATAAGATTATAGGAATAGGCAGTTTACTGTGGAACTTTAGAACAATTATAACCAATAATTTTTATGTCAAACACCAAGCCCAGGAGAGGACAGTGATATGGATAACACGTTATCAGTCTGATAACGTCTCCTAGATGTGAGTCTATGGGAAATTTTTACATATTGTTTCGCTAAATAACATGCCATTACCAGACTGGAAGTTACAATTGATAACTACAGAATAAAAGGTGTGTTTGACCCTGTGGAAGACGAAGTGTATTAAACATCTCCAGCTTCCTTGCAACAGCAAAAATTACTCTAATCGGTGAAAGATGTAAAGTTTTGCACTGAAGGGTAAAGTCGATAACCTAACATGGGCTGACTGAAAAATATTTGAAAGAAATAGTTGTTGTTGTTGTGGTCTTCCGTCCTGAGACTGGTTTGATGCAGCTCTCCATGCTACTCTATCCTGTGCAGGCTTCTTCATTTCCCAGTACCTACTGCAACCTACATCCTTCTGAATCTGCTTAGTGTATTGGTCTCCCACTACGATTTTTACCCTCAACGCTGCCTCCAATGCTAAATTTGTGATCCCTTGATGCCTCAAAACATGTCCTACCAACCGATCCCTTCTTCTAGTCAAGTTGTGCCACAAACTTCTCTTCTCCACAATCCTATTCAATACCTCCTCATTAGTTACGTGATCTACCCACCTTATCTTCAGCATTCTTCTGTAGCACCACATTTCGAAAGCTTCTATTCTCTTCTTGTCCCAACTGGTTATCGTCCATGTTTCACTTCCATACATGGCTACACTCCATACAAATATTTTCAGAAACGACTTCCTGACACTTAAATCTATACTCGATGTTAACAAATTTCTCTTCTTCTGAAACGATTTCCTTGCCATTGCCAGTCTACATTTTATATCCTCTCTACTTCGACCATCATCAGTTATTTTACTCCCTAAATAGCAAAACTCCTTTACTACTTTAAGTGTCTCATTTCCTAATCTAATCCCCTCAGCATCACCCGATTTAATTTGACTACATTCCATTATCCTCGTTTTGCTTTTGTTGATGTTCATCTTATATCCTCCTTTCAAGACACTGTCCATTCCGTTCAACTACCCTTCCAAGTCCTTTGCTGTCTCTGACAGAATTACAATGTCATCGGCAAACCTCAAAGTTTTTACTTCTTCTCCATGAATTTTAATACCTACTCCGAATTTTTCTTTTGTTTCCTTTACTGCTTGCTCAGGGAGAGCATAAGGGAACAATTGACAGGAATGGGGGAAAGAAATACAGTAGAAGAAGAATGGGTAGCTCTGAGGGATGGAGTAGTGAAGGCACCAGAGGATCAAGTAGGTAAAAAGACGAGGGCTAATCGAAATCCTTGGGTAACAGAAGAAATATTGAATTTAATTGATGAAAGGAGAAAATATAAAAATGCAGTAAATGATGCAGGCAAAAAGGAATGCAAACGTCTCAAAAATGAGATTGACAGGAAGTGCAAAATGGCTAAGCAGGGATGGCTAGAGTACAAATGTAAGGATGTAGAGGCTTGTCTCGCTAGGGGAAAGATAGATACTGCCTACAGGAAAATTAAAGAGGCTTTTGGAGAGAAGAGAACCACTTGTATGAATATCAAGAGCTCAGATGGCAACCCAGTTCTAAGCAAAGAAAGGAAGGCAGAAAGGTGGAAGGAGTATATAGAGGGTTTATACAAGGGCGATGTACTTGAGGACAATATTATGGAAATGGAAGAGGATGTAGATGAAGATGAAATGGGAGATAAGATACTGCGTGAAGAGTTTGACAGAGCACTGAAAGACCGGAGTCGAAACAAGGCCCCGGGAGTCGACAACATTCCATTAGAACTACTGATGGCCTTGGGAGACCCAGTCATGACAAAACTCTACCATCTAGTGAGCAAGATGTATGAGACAGGCGAAATACCCTCAGACTTCAAGAAGGATATAATAATTCCAATCCCGAAGAAAGCAGGTGTTGACAGATGTGATAATTACAGAACTATCAGTTTAATAAGTCATAGCTGCAAAGTACTAACGCGAATTCTTTACAGACGAATGGAAATACTGGTAGAAGCGGACCTAGGGGAGGATATGTTTGGATTCCGTAGAAATGTTGGAACACGTGAGGCAATACTAACCTTACGACTTATCTTAGAAGAAAGATTAAGAAAAGACAAACCTACGTTTCTAGCATTTGTAGACTTAGAGAAAGCTTTTGACAATGTTGACTGGAATACTTTCTTTCAAATTCTGAAGGTGGCAGGGGTAAAATACAGGGAGCGAAAGGCTATTTACAATTTGTACAGAAACCAGAGGGCAGTTAAAAGAGTCGAGGGGCATGAAAGGGAAGCAGTAGTTGGGAAAGTAGTGAGACTGGGTTGTAGCCTCTCCCCAATGTTATTCAATCTGTATATGGAACAAGCAGTGAAGGAAACTAAAGAAAATTCGTAGTAGGTGTTAAAATGCATGGAGAGCAAATAAAAACTTTGAGGTTCGCCGATGACATTGTAATTCTGTCAGAGACAGCAACGAACTTGGAAGGGTAGTTGAACGGAATGTATAATGTCTTGAAAGGAGGATATAAGATGAAAGGATATAAGATGAACATCGACAAAAGCAAAACAAGGATAATGGAATGTAGTCGGATTAAATCGGGTGATTCTGAGGGTATTAGATTAGGAAAAGAGACACGTAAAGTAGTAAATGAGTTATGCTATTTGGTGAGAAAAATAACTGATGGTGGTCGAAGTAGAGAGGATATATAATATAGACTGGTAATGGCAAGGAAAGTGATTCTGAGGAAGAGAAATTTGTTAACATCGAGTATAGACTTAAGTGTCACGAAGCCGTTTCTGAAAGTATTTGTATGGAGTGTAGCCATGTATGGAAGTGAAACGTGGACGATAAATAGTTTGGACAAGAAGAGAATAGAAGTTTTCGAAATGTGGTGCTACAGAAGAATGCAGAAGATTAGATGGTTAGATCACATAACTAATGAGGAGGTATTAAATAGAATTGAGGAGAAGGGGAGTTTGTGGCACAACTTGACTAGAAGGGATCGGTTGGTAGGACATACACGTTCTGACTCATCAAGGGATCTCCAAGTTAGTACTGCAGGGTAGCGTGGAGGTTAAAAATCGTAGAGGGAGATCAAGAGATGAGTACACTAAGCAGATTCAGAAGGATGTAAGTTGCAGTAGGTACTGGGAGATGAAGAAGTTTGCACAGGATAGAGTAGCATGGAGAGCTGCAACAAACCAGTCTCAGGACTGAAGAACACACAACAACAACTCATAGGTAATAAAAAGTTAGCTCAGTATTCCTTAGTTCAAAAGTCAAAAACTTTTAGGAAGTAAAAGGACAGAAAAGTATAAGAAACTTGCCTGAGGTTAGAATTAATAGTTGTGTCACAGTTTTTGTCATTGTTTGGAGTCAATAAGTAAAGATTTTCGTTCTTGGTTGCTGCTATAACGAGTAAACACATTTTGGTAAATGTTTGGCTAATCCAGGTAGCAACGCTGCAGTACTGTTACTTATTGCTGACTATCTTTTGCAGTAGAGCATTTGGGCGGTTGTGAACTATTAGATGTATATTTTTAGGTGGAAATTACACTTGTGCGCTATATCCTATTTCCCGTTTATCTTTAATGTACAATCCTGTTTTTCTACTGAAGTTTATATTCTTAGAAGATCAATATACGATTTTTAATCTGCCCCTATACTTAATCCTTAACTCACGTGGCTACTTTTCCTAACGTGTTCTCTGAAGCGCCGCCTACAGGATCGCGATGTTTAAATCAAGGTTTACCTCATAACGCTTTTGGAAATGTTAATTTGATTTATACAACATTTATTTTCACAGTCATTCAAATGTTTTTTAAATATTCCTTGTTGATTTTGTTGCGATAAATACGCCTGATGTATTTTGGTGTTTATCAGACAAAATCACATACTTGATCTTAGTTTTTTATGAACGTACACTTAAATTCACTGTTAGGTAACTGAACATTACATTCTGAAAAACTTCGTCTCTCTGCAGTACCTGAATTTCCACACAAAATTAAATGTCTGAGCTTAATATTCTTCCCAAAAGTTGTATAATAGCCAGTACAACAAAAAGTCAGCAAAATCCGACATTCGATGCTAAGACCTTAACTTTTCTTTTACAGCACTAAGAACACATTTGATTTTAAACAACAGTTTTAGTTTATTGGAGAAACAGAAAGGTGTCCATCACCATCGTCCTGCAATTGTTCCTCGGAATGACTCACTTGTTCTCTAGCACAAATGTCATCACTGGCTATTACAAAATCGTTGTCTTCTTGGTCTGTTTCGTGATCTATATCTTTACCATCTTCTTGCATCCAACGACAAACAGTTTCATCAAACTTGGGATGTTTAAAATTGACATGATGCTGTGAATAAATTTTTTACTTTCATTAAAACAGGCAGCGTATGGATTATGAGTCCTGGGCTACGAGACCACAGTGTATGTCAGCAAACTTACAAAGAAGGTGATAGTGAAACTGATAGTCAAATATTGCAATATTGTGGATTGAGGGACGGTAGGGTGGCAATAAGGCATTCCTTCAGAACTGAGCTTAGTGAGGAAGTTAGAAAATTCTCGCGTGATATGAGAAACCTACCGTTTGTATTTACAATACTGAACTGAGACAAACATTCGTTAGAAGACTATCGGTTTATTGGCAAATTGTTTCCTAATGTGTTTCTTGATTTTAGTGGGTTGAGGTTGCAACTCGAGGAATTAGTGGTACTGATATGAGTGAGTGTGCAGCTGAGCTGCAGAGGTGCTGACTCTTGAATCCTATGGTAAAAATGATCTTTTGATAGGCGATTCTTCTCATACTATTCCCTATCATGTTCAAGCCAAACAACGTGTCTCACCAGGTTCTGTTCATATAATATTTATTGACTCCAAGACGAAGAAATGTAACGTCGACCCATCCTAAACACATGCCCTTCAAAAATTTGCTCGGGTTTTATTTTTGAAATCATTTCAGAAACACATAAAGGAGAATAACAGCGTTAATATCAGAGAAAAGCATGAGAGATTAGAGGCGAAAGTTCAAGCTGGTATAAGGGGAAGCCAAGGTAATAGAAAATAATTGGATGAGAATTTACAGACAAGGATAAAGGTTTGTGTTAGAGAACAGATGTCTCTCATTCAGGAACACAAATGTAGTAAAAACACATTGGGTAGAAGGGTGGAACCATTCGCAACGAACGATGCAATCACAAATACAAAATTTAGACATAGAAAATTTAATCCGTTGCGACAGATATTTCAAGTAGATTTAATGTACTTGGCACATAAATAAGATTAGACATGGAATCTGAATTTCATGAGAGGCTCTCTCCAGTGAATAACTGACTTGTTGCTCTCGAAGAGAGCCAGGTTAAGTTACGGGAAAGATTCGTTTAACAACATTAGCAATTACAAGGAGTTTTGCAGAATTGAGACCAGAGTATGAGAAAAGTAAGACGGATTTAACAGAGAGGTTGGAAGTTGTTCCAAATCAGGCAGCTGTCTCTAAGATTTAGGAACATATTTCAAATAATTCTACATTTTTACAATGTCTTGAAAAATTTTTAGAAGTATCAAAAGTCAGTTATTTGTAACAGGCTATTGAGCATAGAGGGAAAGTACAGAAAACAGTTAGGAGGGTTGATAAATTTCCTACGACTCTAGTAAAGATAGCTGTTAGTGCTGAGCAGAGTTCATAAAATACAATACGAGTATGTCTTGGTGATTCAGAGCATGTGAGGTCTTTATGGAGATTACAGCAAAGAAAAGGGGAGAATAATAGGAGGAAGTCGAGTAGGATCACAAGTTACTAGAAAGAGTTTCCAAAATTGAAAAAAAAGTATAAGTGAAAGTTCTGCTGAGGGTCTTTGTTGCAGAGAAAATCATATGCCTCATAAAGATGTCGAATAAGGTCATGAAGATGAGCCCGATCCTGTACCTCGACACGTCAGGAAAAGAACGCATTGTAGTATTCGTCACTGTAATCATGCGGTTTTAAATCAAGAAGGATGACTCATTTTAATTACAATTATTTCTTATCTGTTTGAAAGTTTCAGGTATTTAGAAACACATAAAATATTGTTCATCCACGTGCCTGGATAGAGCAATTTATATTCTACCATACCCCCCCCCCCTTTTTTCCCTCTCCCTCTTGGGCCACTGGAAACTGAAATTCTTGGGGTTATTAAGAAGGTGAAGCTGCCATATGATATGTACATTATCTCATAACTGTGGGCTGCATGAATATTTTTTTCATTTACTCTTGTGTGCATACTTATCTGAGGCTGCTCAAGACAGTGGCAAACACGGTACTGTTACGAGGCGTATAACGCTGGATTCACTAACCCTTTTCGTTTCTTCGAGTATGTGTTGCTAAAAAATCAGTTTTTCTAAAATTCTTACATTCTAGCTGTAGTACTTCGCATTTGTCTTCTCAGATTTCATTCTCATTTACATCAAATTTTATATGATGGGCGTTGTAAAGATTATTACAAGGTTTTCATTGTTTTTTTCAAATGTTAAGAGTATGAGAGTGAAGAAGACAATGATCATTGTATGGCTGATTCTCAGTTCGCTTATTCTGGTCCTACGCACAAATGAATCAGAATTTTTTTGTGGCAACATGATTCGCATTATGAATGTTGTAAAGATGATCGAGATATCATAAAAATTTCCTGATCCGAGTGGATGGACTATTATCTTCGGAATATTTTCCCCCAGAGGAAGCCATCATCACTTGACTAGAAAGAAGAGTCGCACGTCCTCAGGAAAAATTACGGCTATAGTTTCCCCTTCATTTCAGCCCTTCGAAGTTCCGCCACATCAAGGCCGTTTTAACTGATGTAACAAGGCCAAAGTGTGGTGTTACCGCCAGACACCACACTTGCTACGTGGTAGCCTTTAAATCGGCCGCGGTCCGTTAGTATATGACGGACCCGCGTGTCGCGACTATCAGTGATTGCAGACCGAGCGCCGCCACACGGTAGGTCTAGAGAGACGTCCTAGCACTCGCCCCAGTTGTACAGCCGACTTTGCTAGCGATGGTTCACTGACAAATTACGCTCTCATTTGCCGAGACGATAGTTAGCATAGCCTACAGCTACGTCATTTGCTACGACCTAGCAAGGCGCCATTATCAATTGCTATTTATCTTGTGATGCATGTACTGTCAGACCGATGTTCACCAATTATGGATTAAAGTTAAGTATTCCAGCAGCTACGTACTTTATTTGCTAGTCTCAATTACTTTACCTGTTCCAGACCTCACGCCAGCCTGCGTGAGCTTAAACGCGTGCCTTTCGGCTACCTCGTAGTGGCTTGGCTGTCTCGCCAAGTCACAACACAAAGCAGCCAATCTTCCAGGCTGTTTCCCTCGCAACAAAATTACTCATCAGTTGATAAAAAAAGAAACTGACGTTTGTAGGACGATGTTTTATCAATTTGTGAAATGTAAATATGTATACTGTTTCTTTACTTCATGTGCCTTACGAGAAACGGAGGAGGTGACTCAAGTGACTTACAGTCACATGAGACACACGCTTACTAGTCAGCTGATCACTGGACAGCGATCTGGAGGAACACTGGGTTGAGTAACGTGGCCGGAAGAATGGCACTCATCTTCCACCAGTGCTGAGAGCACACACCAGTCAACACGAGGTGTTAGATGTGTCATGGCATAAATGTACAGAGAGGATGATATTCACAAAGCAATCCACATACTGCATCAAACTTTCATCTGTGGCGTGGCATGCGGATGACCAACATAGCATCGACATGATGAACTAGCTCTATCTTCAGCTTTTAACTGCTATGCTGATACAATATCTCTGCCCCCCACCCCGCCCCCTCTCCGCCCCAGTGTATCGATGCACTGAAAGAAAATAAATACCCCCAGAAAACGTTTGACTAAATTAAATCCAAATAATTATTACTTCAGTGTCTTATTAGTTTACGTCCATTGTCAGAACTAAGAAATCTGGTAGTGTGTTTAGTGTATGACACTTTATAACAAAACGAAACAAGTAAATGATGTACAAAGCTTGGGCTTTAGAAACTTTTACGAGAGACTAACTTACAATAGCTGGTTTGTCCATTTACACTTAATTCCCGTATGACAGCTTATGACTAAAAACTGAGTCACGTTTTGATTGTGAAGCAAATTATTCTACTCAAACAAAGAATGTTTAATAGATAAGTATTAAATGGTCATTGAACTTAAATACCAAATGAAGACATGCCAATTATTTTGGCGCCTATAGCAGTACAGCTACCTATTTCCTGGCGCGCTTCGAATGTAAGCGACCTTGAATAAATGCAATCAAAAGCCACACTACCTCACCAGTAATCCGTTGTCTTCTACATCTACATATACATGGATACTCTGCAAATCACACCTAAGTCCCTAGCAGAGGTTTCATCGAACCACCTTCATAATAATTCTCTATTATTTCAATCTCGAACACTCGAAAAGCGCGCAAAAGAACGAACACCTATATCTCTCCGTGAGAACTGTGATTTCCCTTTTTATTATGATGATCGTTTCTCCTTACGTATTTCGGCGTCAACAAAATATTTACGTATTCGGGGGAGAAAGTTAGTGATTGAAATTTCGTGATTCCGCCACAGCGAAAAACATATTTTTGTTCAATGATTTCCACCCCAAATCCCGTATCATGTCAGTGACACTCTCTCCTATTTCTCGACAATACAAAAAGTGCTGCTCTTCTGTGAACTTTCTCGATGTATTCCGTTAATCCGCGCAGCAGTACTCCAAAGAAGACGGACAAGTGTAGTGTAGGCAGCATCTTTAGTAGATATGTTATGTTTTCTAAGTGTCCTGCCAATAGAACGCAGACTTTGGTTTGCCTCCCCCCCAAAACAACCTCTATGTGTTCTTTCCAATCTACGTTGTTAGTTGAATGTAAGGCCTTTAGATTTGACTGATTTGTCGTGTAACCGAAGTTTAAGGGATTCCTTTCAGCGCTCATGTGGATGGCCTCACACTTTTTATTATTTAGATTCAATTGGCAATTTTTTCACCACACAAATACCTTTCCTAAATCATTTTGCAATTTCTTTTGATCTTTTGATGACATTCTTGACGATAAACGACAGTATCATGTGCAAACAACCTAAGACGTCTGCTCAGATTGTCTCCTAAATCATTTATACAGAAAAGGGACAGGAAAGGGCCTGTAACAGTACCGTGGAGAACGCCAAAAATCACCTCTGTTTTACTCGATGACTTTCCGTTAGTTACTGCGAACTGTAACCTTCCTGGCAGGGAATGGGGAATCCAGACATATAATTAGGATGATATTACATAAGCACCCAATTTCACTACATGCCACTTGCATGGTACAGTGTCGAAAGCCTTCTGGAAATCTAGAAATACGGAATCAATTTGAAAGCCCTTGTCAACAGCACTCAACACTTCGAGTGAGTAAAGAGATAGTTGTGTTTCACAAGAACGATGTTATTTAAATCCGTGTTGACTGTGTGTCAGTACCGTTCTATTTGAACTAATTCATACTGACCATAATCAAGATGTCACAAGCCATGCCCCTTTCTTCTATAGTGCAATGTTGGCGAGAAATTCAAATAATACTGTTGATAGAGATAATCAATTCTGTCTGAATGATTAGCAATACTTAATAAAAATATGCCAGCTTCATATAAGTTCCATAAAACGCTGAAAAAGAAAAATGATGCCGATACTACAGTACTTCCATAAATTACCAGAATTGCTTAAATTTATGCTAACGACTTCTTTCTTTCGGTGTTTCCACACTTCTCTAAAAATTGTTTATGTTAATTGCTGAACTCCTTACATGTGGCACCTACCTTACAAAGTAACCCTTTTATTGAAAACCACCCATTGTAGGACAGATTTCTTTCCTCTTTCTGCCCCCCCCCCCCTGCCCTCCACCCCCCCTCGCCCCTCCCAACACACAACACACACACACCACACACACACACACACACACACACACACACACACACACACACACCCTTGAGTGCAGGTGAAAGACTCGAGGGGAAGAGAGACATGAGCAAGATCGTAGGTGTTGCTAAAGGTCTTGTCCGGTCAACAGTGGGGCGTCTTCATTTTGTCTAGCCGAAGGCAACGCATGATAGGACATGCCTGTTATTGGAAAGGCTGCAATTCCCTTGCGTATGGGGAAAGACGTCATTACTATTATATTTTTCAGACATGGCGTTCTATAGTGGGTCACCGTTTTCATTACAGATTTGAGTCCGTGATAAAAATAATATCACTCCCTCCTCCCAAATCTAAAATTTTATGTTCTTGCAAGGAGTGGTTAGGGAGTTATTAGCAATTCGTCGGCATTTAAAGTGAAACTGAATCCGAATTTGTTATGAGGGCTCAATTACTCATTATATTCACGGTCATAGTGTCATATAGTAGAGTCCCTTAGTTTTCATGGTAATAAACTGACAGTTTGAATTACACGAACTCAAGACATTAAATAATTTTGAGAGGTGTTGATTGTTGGTATTGGTTATGTTAGTAACGCTACCATACAACACTTTCAGTTTTTACTCATAGTCTTTGCTTATAACTAAAAAATTTCACTCATTTTCACTCCATGCTCGTTCACACATTCCGATGAAGCAACCAAATGTTATATCGGGGCCAACGTGGTCACAGAATACATGTCTTAAATCATGTTTGTTTTGTTTGAAAGTAATAGTAATATATTGATACAAAAACTGTCTACGCCATAATACCATTCATGGCGTCGCTGCAGGTAGAGATCACTATAGCGTAGTTGTGCCACTTTTCGTCTGCATTCAGTGATCCTATACGTGAGATATGTATCGATAAAGTCTTCATTAGTAAACCTTTCAACGTTGCTGTGCATTTTTTTGTAAAGTACGTGATGAACTGCAAGACACAGAGCGCATACTACAGTCAGTGTACTAAATCTGAAGTTTTCCCGAATTCTTTGTCGTGTTTATTAGATGAATCGATATTAGTGACGAAAAAGTAGTGACTTTCAACCGTTTTCCACATGAGGGCGCTGGCCGCTGTGACCGTGCAGTTCTAGGCGCTTCAGTCCGGAACCACGCTGCTGCTACGGTCGCAGGTTCGACTCCTGCCTCGGGCATGGATGTGTGTGATGTTCTTAGATTAGTTAGGCTTAAGTACTTCCAAGTCCAGGGGACTGATGACCTTGATGTTAAGTCCCATAGTGCTTAGGAGGGAAAGTAATAAGTGAGGTGTTCCACTGCACTTACCACTTCACTGTTGTATTAAAAAAAAAGACCGTCAAAAGTCTTCAGTTTAAAAACAACAAATCGTGGTAGAGTCTAGGACATCACTGAAATTGCGTTGTCAAAATATGAAACGCCTGTCAGAGAACAGCTAAAATGAAAAACTGGTTTGTAGTCTGAAAAATTGTGTTCTCGGATAAAATACTGCGATTTGTTAACTTTTAATTGTAAGTGATTTTCTCTGAGCTCTTCTTAGAACTTCATCACCGGAAATTAACATCAATGGCTCAACCAATAGCACCTGGGGCGTTGTTAGTCCCTCTGCAAACTGACCATCGTTTCCCCACACCTCTCAATCTGGGGTAACTGTGCTCATCCTACAAAGGAACTGAACAGAATGGATCGGAACGTTACAAAAATTCCACATTGCATTTCAGATGGTGGTATTCACACAGAGCGCTAAAACAGAACGGGAGGGATCGGAATGTAAAAGAAAAATTCCACAATGCATTACAAAAAGCTGCATTCCGCAGACCGTCGAAACGGAACGGAATGGGGCGGTTCGAAATGGCAGAAGCTGGACAATGCATTTCAAAAGTCAGTATGCACACAAACCGCCAAAACAATTAAGAACACGACGGATCAGAGTGTCGAAAAGTGCTAAAATACATATCGAATGGCGCCATTCACACAGATTGTCAATGGAACGTGAAACTGTTCATGGAAAGATAATTTTATGATGTATTTGGGGCAGCGGGGTGTCATTTAGTTCCATTATGACGTAAGCAGTAGAGCTATGGGCAAACTGCAAACCGACTGAAAATCGGGCTCGCCCCCATAGGGAGATCAGTGCGTAAGATCCACAGGAGTCACCGGCATTAAATTTTGCATACGACCCCTGTCTACCAAACAGCATGCCGGGACAAGCAGTTCCTTTCACTCAGCTGACGTGGACGCGTTACATATCTGAACTGTAACCATTGTAGAATGGAAATGCTACGTCTCCGGACAAGGGTTCCTATACTAAATATTATGAGTTCACACTCCTATACAAGTCATAGAAGCTTGTAACGAGATTTTCCGAACACCCTGTACTGAGGCCACGTACCTTGCATTGGTATGTGACGAAGAATTCATGAATTTATTATTTGTGTCCAATGATTGTATGTTTGACATATATAATCTTCTAAATGCTTTTAAGAACCTCATGATCGTCTGTCTACCGCAACTGGTGGTAAACCAAGAATTTTATCTGCCCCTCGAGGTGGTAAACATGACATTTTTCAAATCCTTGCATGCTATGATGCACTACATCCTGAAAACATACCTTTACAAAAAAAAAAAATCGAGTGTAGATAGACAATACGTGTCAAACATGTGCTTTTGAACATGGCTATCAATTCTAATACATTTGAACAGGTCGCAGCTAACGTAGAGCTTATGTATGTTTTGTAGGGAAATAATATAGTATGTTGTTGTTGTTGCTGCCTTCAGTCGTGAGACTGGTTTGATGCAGCTCTCCATGCTACTCTATCCTGTGCAAGCTTCTTCATCTCCCCGTACTTACTGCAACCTACATCCTGCTGAATCTGCTTAGTGTATTCACCTCTTGGTCTCCCCCTACGATTCTTACACTCCACGCTGACCTCCAATGCTAAATTTGCGATCCCTTGATGACTCAAAACATGTCCTACCAACCGTCTCCTTCTTCTAGCCACGTTGTGCCACAAACTCCTCTTCTCCCCAATTCTATTCAATACCTCCTCATTAGTTATGTGATCTACCCATCCAATCTTCAGCATTCTTCTGTAGCACCACATTTCGAAAGCTTCTGTTCTCTTCGTTGTATACGTGGAAGAAACCTGGAGATACTGACAGGTTTCAGATAGATTATATAATGGTAAGAGAGAGATTTAGGAACCAGGTTATAAATTGTAAGACATTTCCAGGGGCAGATGTGGATTCTGACCACAATCTATTGGTAGATTAAAACTGAAGAAACTGCAAAAAGGTGGGAATTTAAGGAGATGGGACCTGGAAACACTGACTTAACCAAAGTTTGTATAGAGTTTCAGGGAGAGCATAAGGGAACAATTGACAGGAATGTGGGAAAGAAATACAGTAAAAGAAGATTGGGTAGCTTTGAGGGATGAAGTAGTGAAGGCAGCAGAGGATCTAGTAGGTAAAAAGACGAGGGCTAGTAGAAATCCTTGGGTGACAGAAGAAATACTGAATTTAATTGATGAAAGGAGAAAATAAAAAAAATGCAGTAAATGAAGCAGGCAAAAAGGAATACAAGCGTCTCAAAAATGAGATCGACAGGAAGTGCAAAATGGCTAAGCAGGCATGGCTAGAGGACAAATGTAAGGATGTAGAGGCTTATCTCACTAGGGGTAAGATAGATACAGCCTACAGGATAATTAAAGAGACCTTTGGAGAAAAGAGAACCACATGTATGAATATCAAAAGCTCCATGTTTCACTTCCATACATGGCTACACTCCATACAAATACTTTCAGAAACGACTTCCTCACACTTATATCTATAGTCGACGTTAACAAATTTCTCTTCTTCAGAAACGCTTTCCTTGCCATTGCCAGTCTACATTTTATATCCCTCGACCATCGTCACTTATTTTGCTCACCAAATAGCAAAACTCCTTTACTACTTTAAGTGTCTCATTTCCTAATCTAATTCCCTCAGCATCACCCGATTTAATTCGACTACGTTCCATTATCCTCGTTTTGCTTTTGTTGATGTTCATCTCATATCCTCCTTTCAACACACTGTCCATTCCGTTCAACAGCTCTTCCAAGTCCTTTGCTGTCTCTGACAGAATTACAATGTCATCGGCGAACCTCAACGTTTTTATTTCTTCTCCGTGGTCTTTAATACCTACTCCGAAGTTTTCTTTTGTTTCCTTTACTGCTTGCTCAATATACAGACTGAATAACATCGGGGAGAGGCTACAACCCTGTCTCACTCCCTTCCCAACCGCTGCTTCCCTTTCATGCCCCTTCGACTCTTATAACTGCCATCTGGTTTCTGTACAAGTTGTAAATAGCCTTTCACTCCCTGTATTTTACCCCTGCCACCTTTAGAATTTGAAAGAGAGTATTCCAGTCAACATTGTCAAAAGCTTTCTTTAAGTCTACAAATGCTAGAAATGTAGGTTTGCCTCTCCTTAATCTATTTTCTAAGATAAAATGTAGTATAGCACACATCATTACATATTTCAGATAAAAAATTGCGTTCCCTTAGATACTTTTGAACATGGCGCAAAAAATTTCGATTCTTGGAATAAATTCCTAATCTAATTCCCTCAGCATCACCCGACTTAATTCGACTACATTCCATTATCCTCGTTTTGCTTTTGTTGATGTTCATCTTATATCCTCCTTCCAACACACTGTCCGTTCCGTTCCATGACGCCAATTTACTGCAACGTAGACGATGTGACATATTTCCGAAAAGCAATGCAAGTAGAACAAATTCAGGTGTCAGCTTTGTATGTGTGTGTGTGTGTGTGTGTGTGTGTGTGTGTGTGTGTGTGCGTGTGTGTTATGAAATTTACCGTTGAGTCAAAATTTTTCCTGATGAGACTGACAGTACTGTGTATCAGGTTTCTACTGACACAGCATTTCGCCACATGCTTCTAGGCAGCTGGCCTGTGTGAGGCAAGACGAGCTCACGCGGTGATTTTTACAAAATGGTTCAAATGGCTCTGAGCACTATGGGACTCAACTGCTGAGGTCATTAGTCCCCTAGAACTGAGAACTAGTTAAACCTAACTAACCTAAGGACATCACAAACATCCATGCCCGAGGCAGGATTCGAACCTGCGACCGTAGCGGTCTTGCGGTTCCAGACTGCAGCGCCTTTAACCGCACGGCCACTTCGGCCGGCTGATTTTTACACTAGACATGATTGTCTTAATGGGATTTTCGCGATTGGTCATTAAATAAAAATATGGCATTTCGATCTTTGATCGCTATTTTTTATTTTCAATGGCCGGTTTCGGGCTAGCTGCCCATCTTCAGATCATATATTGCAGTTAGAGAGTAACTTGTCAGTCGTTACTCTGTAACTGCCATATATGATCTGAAGATGGGCAGCTAGCCCGAAACCAGTCATTGAAAATAAAAAATAGCGATCAAAGAGTAAAATGCCATATTTTTATTTATATTTTTATATGTTGAGAGGAATCCCTATAACCATTCTGCTATCGCGGCATTTGGCGGTATCTGATCCATGAGATAAGACCGGTAACTATCAACGGTACTATGCGTGACTACGACGTATCAGACGCTTCTGAAGATGTTTGAATTATTTTGTGTGGCGAGTTTAAGCCAAGCTTGCGGACTTCCCTAAAACTTTCGAAATAAATTTTTCCCTTTTTTTTCTGAAGTGCAGCTTTGCGTTTAAGTAGTAATTGCATGAATCCGTTTGCAGAATAGCATTATTATTCGCATACATTTCTTGGATAAGTACTATTTATAGAACGACTGGAGTGATCAGAAGTTTATTTTGTATTTGTTAGTCGCAAAAGTAACTCGAGAGGTGAACCGTTGGTTACAAAGAAAGTCAGTCATTTTGGCATTCTCTCCTAGTTCACACAATCGTGTGAAGTAAATGATTTGTTTAGTAAACTACGGCCACACTGGTGTCGAGGACAACTATTAGTATTTTATACTAGCCCTGTTACGCCTGCAGTGTGATTAATTCCCTCAAAATAACTGATAGTAACAGCTGCTTAGATGGGCGTGTTGCCACCTCCTCGACACACATATAGTAAACGAATTTTAAACAGAGTCACGCAGTTCTTTAGTAACACTCGTTCACTCCTTCCCTACAGAATTATCCGGTCTCCTTACTGTACCTATATCACACTGACATTGATAACATGTTCTGCTTTATTAAACGGCTAAGCAGTGTTAGTAATGACGCAAGAAAATAAGTAAGAAGTAACAGTATTACCTTCTCAAGGAAATCTACGTCATGGGGCGGATCTGTGGCCATTAGGTCGCAAAAAGTCTTAGGGCGAAGAAGCGATGTAATCTTTTATACAGGAAACACGAAGCTGGACTAAATTACACCTTGCATCGTATCTGATTGCCTCTGATCGATGTGCGCAATTGATCTCGGAGAATCTGATATTATTACTGAAATTTCAGACCAGAATATTTTGCTTTCCGTGGTCTTGACTTGAAACGCTTTCTCGCTGAGCTGTCACGGCAGTAATCAGACAGTCTGGACGTGAATTTCATTCTCTAGGACAGTAGCTGAAAATTTTTCGCTTTCTCTTCTCGGGATCAGACGAATGACAAGGGCCGTCAGTAACACAGCTTTACTGAGATTCTCTTTAAAGCAAAAATGGCTCTTTGTACAACGCATATATTCAACTTGAAAAGCGAAGTCGTCGTAATCCTTTGTACGCAGACTGGTCATATCCTCACACACTATTTATGAATCGATGTTGTTGGAGGAGAAATGATATTACTCTGTAATCAACAAAATGAAAAGAATCTGTCTGCCTTGCATCATACTTAATTTAACTGTCTTCTCCCAAATTTAGAAAGTACGTGAATGCATTTGCATCCACAGAGAGAAATAAATTTAAAGGCAGTGGGACAGTAAACAGAAAATCGACTACAAAAGGACAGAGAGTTCAGGTCACCTTCCGTGTTGTCACCTTGCTGGAGCCACTACAGCAGGAGCCAGAGCCTGTAACTGCAGCAGAGGTATTAATGTGTTCAGTGAAACTCGCTAACGAGTGCTTTCATATCAACCTCATACTCGATGTGGACGTAACATCCATATTGAACTTTAGGTTTCGTTGTTTTAGCGTCATGTAGTTAACGATTCCAGAAAGTTACTGGATAATCAGTTATCTATAGTAACTGCCCTCGGGCGCCAGCTTGTGTCATATTTTAGCTAAAAACCATGGTATCTGTTCGGATCATATTATGAAGAAGATGCACATTACTTCATTTTTATTCGTTGAGCGAAACCATTATAACGGGTTTTCGATTCCGTTCAACAAATGGCCGGAATACTTACGTTGATTTCCAAAGAAGCTTATCACCAAATGCCTCTACTGAAGCAAAGTTACTGCGAAGAGAATATTTAAGACATTCGTTTTCGCATCAAACGTGAGAATAGTTTTAGTATCACCATCAATTGTGTGCCAGCAAATTTACCCAGCGGCTAAGAATAGTAGAGTTATTCTTGAGAACTCACCGGAATTTCTTACACAAATTAAAATTCCCAACAATATTATTATTCCTAAGCTGCGACATGGGCGCGAATAAAACAGTGACCCGAATATAGTATAAATTTCCTTTACCTTACGTCTTTGGTCACAAGATTTTTTGTCGTCAGACTACCCGTTTCGGTCTATAAAGACCATCGTCAGATCTTTCCAGAATGAGATTTTCACTCTGCAGCGGAGCGTGCGCTGATATGAAACTTCCTGGAAGATTAAAACTGTGTTCCGGGCCCAGACTCGCTGGCAGAAGTAAAGCTGTGAGGACGGGGCGTGAGTCGTGCTTGGGTAGCTCAGTTGGTAGAACACTTGCCCGCGAAAGGCAAAGATCCCGAGTTCGAGTCTCAGTCCGGTACACAGTTTTAATCTGCCAGGAAGTTTCATCTTCAGATCTGTTTTATACAAACATATGTACAGCAGTACTGATGACCAAAAAAATTGTGACCGTAAGCGGGAAGTAAAGGAAAAAAATTATTATTGGCAAATTTGAAGTTATATATTTGCTTGTAATGCTTCTGTTGAACAGTTCTGTGACTGAAACACGTTTATCTGGTAATATTTTCGTATGTTAGAGGTAAATTTTAGATACGCATTTTTTATTTATGATCAAATCATGTCGGCCAGCCAATACTAAAGAGCACTCCTGGCGTTATAACGTGTAGCCTATATCTGGGTGCTATCTTATGGTGTTTGGAGGTCTTGAAGTAGTGGACGAAACAGTTATATATTTTGCGACAAAGTATTATACAGAATGGACGAACTGCGATAAATTAGGGAAATACAACGGCATAGTTTTCGTCTGTGCAGTTCTCTCCATTCTTTGAGAGAAACGTTTTGTAAGTGTATCAGGGATATAACCACTGAAATGCCAAGGAAAATAAATTGTTTTAAAACTCTTACATAAGTCATCTAGAGCTACACCTAACAATTCGTTCACAAAATGGCCATTCTAAGATCGAAAAACTTTCAAAACAGTGGATCGGAGTGCATCAGTTTATCATCTCAAATGCTTTACATGGAATAATATCGCAGTCACCTAGGGCAAAGCGTTATACTTATCTAGCAATCTTAATTGTGCAACTTACTTCAGTGTGTTTGGCGTAGAACATTGATCTGATAAAGGTAAATATTTACGATAAATCTGGAAGCGATGTGCAAATTTTGTCTGATGATATTGAAAGATGCTGGGCGAGAGTGATAATTTTAAGCCAGTAACGTTTTCTCAAGATGTGAATTTGAAACCAAATGTCGTTTGCAAAACAATTTATAAGTTGTGGAAATACATATTGATAAATTAAGTAGCGAAACAGCTGTTAGATCGTCCTTTCTTGATCATTAACGCTCATTTAACAGCTGCAGCTGTTCTTCATTTATCAAGACTAACGTAGTTTATTTGTATGTGTTGTAACATCTCTATCAGCTTCCGCCGCACTTGAATTCAAAAGGAGCTGGGGTCATGTCTACTTTATGTACCGATGTTTCAATATTTCGTTAATATCCCATATTGAATACTGCTTTTTCCCTTAAGCAATTCAAGGGTATTTACTGACTGTAGCTTCGTTAAAATTTTATTTACTTTTCCAGCTTTTAATGACCACAGCGCTGTTAACATGCTCTGCTCTACACGACTAGAAAGGAATCTTTATGGGAACCGTAGGCAGTCATCATTTCTTCTTCCTTCTTTTCCTCTTACCTCCAGGATATCGAAAAATCTTGAAGTACTGCTGAAATATCTAGATGAAACTACTCTAGACCGAAATTAAGGAGAAATTACAACTGAGAAAGTTTGTAGACAAACTGCGAAAAAGAGAACGTGGAGGTGACAGCAACATAAAACATAAAACATAAAAAAAACTGGGAAATTTCAAGGATAGTTTGGTGAATAAAATAACTTTGTATGAATGAAATGCACACAATTCAAAAGATGGTACGGGACTTTATTTTGAAGTCTTCTTCGCTTAAATCATTTATTTGTAATAACTGTATTGAAGTGTTTTCTACTCACCAGGCGTATTTTGTTTCTAGGTAATTTCGAAATCCAATTTTATTCTAGATAGATTCCTAGATTTATGGAACGCAATTCGTTTATCATATAGCATGCAGGGGAAAAATGTTCCTAAAAAACTACATGATTTCTCTCAAGTATTTCTTTTGTTTCCGAGTACCACGGATGATTTACATGAGAAACTTTGGTGGAAAAGCAGTATGCTTGAGATGTTGCACTACAGTCACACGTAGTGGGAATCTGAACCATAAAAAATGCTAGCGCTCTCATGAAACGCAATTGACATAGAATAAAAGGAAATCTGTTACGTACGATGTCCTCATTTGAAGTGGCTCACTTTACGTAACAAAGCATTACACAGCCCGTGCTGTTAATTACCTCGGCCGTGAAGGCCAGTTACCAAATAGTGCTATAATGCGCAGTAGTAGCTGTAAGGGAGTAAATACTCCCGCTTTTTATAATATCTGTTGTATTCTGTTAGAATATAACTTTACACCTGCATCTAAACCCGGCGAACTATCGATACTGTGTGGCGGAATTATCATATTTTACACTTTCTATTACATTTTCTACTAGCATAACCAAGTAAGAACCTATGGTTACCTCCACGTTCATTTGTTTTATTCTTATTTTACCTTCACTGGCATTTCACTACAAACGTGATGGAGAAAGTAATAGTACTTATATAATTCGGGAATTTTAAAAGTAATTTTCTCTATGATACACGACACTCGTAGCGTTTGTCATTGGGCATATTGGATGGGTACGCTTTTGATCTTCTCTAGTTTCTCTATGAATTCTATCACAGTTACAGAATAGCGACCAGTACCCAGTGATTGGCTGAACGATATTTTTGGAGGATAACACTTTACACTGTTGTAGTAAGATTTCAATGAATCACAATGGACCATGGGGCACACCCAAAACTCTTTATACTTGTGATATGCCGTTTCACGTCAAATCATAATGGATGTATATTCGTGATTTACAACATATTTTTTGAAAATGTTGTTTTGTATTCTAGCTGCGGAATCATAGGAAGCGCTTATTTTATTTTATACAAGGGTGTGCTGAGAAGTAACACCCACATATTTTTTATGTAAGAACTCTTAAGACTTTTAAAATAAAACAAACGTTACTAACATTCTACATCATTATTCTTCATATCTATGTATTTGTATCTCAGTATAGTCACCATGGGGACGAACACACTTCTCCCAATGAGAGACGTGTTTGTTTATTCCGTCACTGTAGGACATTTGTGGTAACATCTTATGGAACCAAACTGCTGAGGTCATCGTTCCTTAAGCTTACACACTACTTAAACTAAGTTAAATTAACTTACGCTAAGGACAACATACACACCTAAGTCCGAGGGAGGAGTCGAGCTACCTCGCGCTGCCCGTCATTACAGAATATTTGTTGACAGACGACAACCTCACATCTGGCTGCACCGCTTCTTGACTATCAAAGTGAAGTCATCTAAGATGGTCTTTAAGTTCCTTTTTCGAGGATGATCGATGACAGTGAAACAAAGGCGTCGAATTGTTGCGGATGTCGCAGGGCACTTGAGTGGTAATGCTGAAGGAGAGAGTGCTCTTTTGTAGACGAACTCTCCGATTTCGAACTCGACCTCAGCACACTGTTTCACACGCAGCGACATAATTACGGTTCACACCGCCAAGTTATGCTCTACAATTCCGACCCCCCTAGATGCAGGCGGCTGCAAATATGTAAGCATGGAGAATAATGTTTTGTTTAACAAGCTTTAAGAGTTTTTACATGAATTCGGCAAAGGCATTCCTTTTCAGCAAGTCCTTGTACAAACTAAGTTAGGATCTTATGTAGAGTAGTAGTTTTATACATACCGTGTGATTCTTTAACAGGTGGCCTGGACGCGATGTCGGAGAACGTACCCTGGTCAGATACTGGACTGTGGATAAATGCTCGTGTTCTTGCGCTTGCTGGTATGTGGAGACCGCCATGGATCCAACCAAAGTGGTATCTACTGTACAGAGCATGGGTGCTCTTCACACTCTTCAGCTTCCTCGTCGCTCAGATTCAGGCCCTCTGGCACTTCTGGGGAAACATTGACAAAATCACCCACGACACATGTCTTATGATTAGCATAATTCTAAGTCTAATAAAATTCTTTAGCTTCGTTTTGAGACAAGAAGAATTTTTTCGCATGGTGCAGAGAATAGACGATATCAGCGCGGAACAAAAGAAGACTGGCGATTCAGAAACAATCTCTATCCTCGACGCATCGTACAGATCTGCGAGAGCTGTCACGCTGTACATGACTTTTCTGGGAGGGTCTATGCCTGGCGTGTGGGCTACAATTCCCAGTATCATGCGGAAGCTCGGCGTATTTCCACCGGAGAGGGAACTTCCTGCCACGGCCTGGTACTCCAGCAGGGACACTCAGACACCGTACTACCAAATACTCAGCACGCTGCAGTACTTCAGCATGCAGTACAGTTTCTTCACTGCAGTGGGTCCAGACTTGCTTTTTGTATCCATAATAATCCACGCAGCTGGTCAACTGGAGGTTCTCAATGCTAGACTGAGACGTGTTGGTAAAGTGAGTGCAAACCGCAGCACTACCAGTACTAAACAGCAGAAGACAGAGGAGGAACTTTCGGTCGAAGTTTCCAGCGGCGAGGTGATGTGGAAAGATCTCTGCAGCTGCATCGAGCACCATCAGGACGTCATAGAGTGAGTATGCATTGCAAGGTAAATGTTAAATGGCCCCTTTTGATGAAATATATAGTCGCAAAATGTCTAAGTATTTAAACCGCATTCATTGTGACGAAAAGTCAATTTAAAAATCTGCATGTATTGGCCTACATCCTGCTTACGATTGCTTTTTCCTTTTACAGGCTAATTAAGGAAGTTGAAAGGCTTGTGAGCAAAACAGTCCTCCTTCAGTTCATGGGAGCTACTGTCATTATTTGCGTCACACTCTACCAAAGCTCTACGGTATGTTCTATGTCCATCAAACTCTTAAATGAGTTTTATTTCTCTCTTCGATACGCACATCACTGCACCTGGCACACATTTATATATTTTGGAATGAATTTCCTGTTGTAATTTTTGTAAATCGATCCATTTGTAGAATACCGAGAATATTGCAGCGCTCTTGATGCTACAAGGATACTTAGGACTCATCATGTACGAAGTATTCATGTATTGCTGGTACGCTGAAGATATATTATATCAGGTAAGTCACTACAATCGGTTTATAGATACGGTTCTTTCTGTCTAGCATAAGATTTTCAGTCTTTGTAAGCTTTCTTTCATTTTAAAGTACAAATAGAAAGGTACCAGTCAGGAACGTAGTCATAATGTATTTTGAGTAAATATTAAATTTCATTTCCGAAGATAGAGATAAAACTGTTTAACGTTATCTTTATTCATGTGGACATGAAGTGTGACGTAAAATTTATCTTGCCTGAGAGGTTTCCTAACAGTATTTCCTATTCGATTACTTTGCTGTTGATTTGAGCTGATCGTTTGAAGCAAAATAAAGCGTAACGGACGCTATGGTCCTACGTTCGAGCATCACCATTTCCTTCAAGAAGTTTCCTGTCATGGCGAACGCACTGATGAGCTAAAAAGTTATACCACTTGTTCAATACCGCATTGATCCCAATTGTAAGTAGCTTGGATTCAAAAACTCCTTTGTGCGTTTCAGGATACATTAGGCACGGTATGTCCATCACAGGTCACGCAATTTTCCTCAAGTATGCGCCAGTGATCTATGGCGACGTGCTCTTACCCAGTAGTAACCGACGTATTCCATCGGATTCAGGTCAGTAGAATTTCGTGGCCAAGAGACGAACATTAAATTACCATCTGACTCCTCAAACCACTGTAACACGATTCTGTACTGGTGAAACGAACAGCCATCCTTCTAGACTATGCCATCGCTGTCGGGCGTGAGATAATGCATGAAGCGATGCAGCTGGTTCGCAATAACGTTCATGTAGTTCACAACCGTCACGGCGCATTCGATTCCTACCGCAGGTCCTGTGGAAGCCAACGTGAATGTTCACCATATCATATTACTGCCACCACCGAGTTCCATCCGTTGCGCATAGAATATTTTGATCAGCGATTCGGCTGGTTGACAGAATATTTCAGCCCGATCATCGAGTTGACGTAACAAGACACATGATTCACCCTACCAGGTGGCACATTTCCACTGATCTATGTTCTATGCCCACTGACATCGTAACTGACGTTGTCGTAGAACCAACATGTGATCACGTAGAGGACCTCTGCTGCGGATCACCATGTTTGCTTAACAATGTCCACTGAACGATATGCTCCGAAACACTTATACATGAAAGATGGTAGTCTACGTGCCGACTCGACACACTGCTCAGAGTGCAGGGTGCACACACAGAACGCAGGTTAGCTTGCTAGCCAAGGTCCAGCAGTCCCATTACCAGTACAAGGTCGTGTGTGGTCCATTAGATGTGCAAATATTCTCACATGTTCTTGCAAAATCTATGCATTAAAAATATTGAGTTGTAAGTTGTTTATAGCTATATGGCAGATTCATGGTGAAGTGTCCATCATTTCCTTAGTGGTTATAGTTATTGTAATATTTCACATTTCAGTAAGACACTGCACGAAATTCTATATAGTTGCAATGCAAAAGAAGGGTCGCCATAAATTTGCGTTTGGTTCACGTTGGACTATATATTTATGTGTATGATATGTATCAACAATTTTGAATTTTTCTTCGAACTTCGTAGAGGCTCAATATCTGCCTCCGGTCTCGAGAAAACGGATTTTATTTAGCACATTCACTTCCCATATTACCTGCTCAGGATGAAATATTCGTAACATCTCCTATATCTCCTAAACCATTCGAGGTACCGAAACGAGATTTTGGCAAATGATAGCACTCAAAGAGGAGAGTAATTTGCCAAACGGTTAAATTTTAGAACTTTTTTAACCAAGGCGAGATAGCAGAACCAATACTTCAATTATGTTTAGGTTATCGACACCTAGTGGAAAGTTAATTTACTAGCATGAAAATAAACATAAAGTTTCTTGTCTTATGTTACTGAAAACTAATACAACCAGATTTTCTGTTAGCTATTAACCACTCTGGTAGCCACTACTTGTTTGATGTGACCCTCTGTTTCAGCATTCTGTCACAAATCCTACTGCTAGTTGAGTTTGTGAAAATTATACTTTGTTTTGAAAAAAGAAACAAAAGTAAACCTTTCAATATGAGAAATGTAGTCACTGCTCACAAACAATGATGCCTCTTCGAATGAGAAGAGGCACACTGTTCAGACAAAAATAAACCACAAGTTCTGGTGCAATTTATCTGAAGGATTTTTTCCCGGCTGTTGATGTGAGAAATATGAAATACTTCGTAAGCAGTGCTGTACCATAGTTTTGTTGCGATACCCGTTCATAGTGAAGATGTGAACTTCTTCACCTGAAGTATCGTTCACAGAATCAAATTTTTACCCTGCAGTGGCGTGTGCGCTGATGTTAAATTGCCTTGCTGATTACAACTGTGCAGGACCGTGACTCGAACTCATGACCTTTTCATTTCGCAGGTAAGTGCTCAGCCGACATTCCTGCAAGGTTCGCAGGACTTACGTCGAAGGTAGGAGATGAGGTAGTGACGGAAATATGGCTGTGAGGAGAAGCTGTGAGCTGCACTCGGGTACTTTACTCGGTTGAGCTGCGAAAACCAGGTGGTCGAGTTCGAGTCTTGGCTTCGCACGCACTTTTAATCGACTAGGATATTTCACATCAGTTCACAGTCAGCTGCAGAGTGAAAATTTCATTCTCAAAACATCAAACTTCTGTACTCTAAATGGGGCTAGAAGCAAAACATTGTACCCTACATTCTGCGAATTATTTTTCTAATTCTCAGACGAAGAACAGGAAGAAAATCCTTTCCTCTCCAGTCGTTCACTATTGTAAATACGATGGGTTATAGGATTCTGCCGAAGTTGCAACATAACTGGCGATTTATCTTTGTCTGAATTATTAACCTCTTCTCATTTTAAGAAAAATCATCATTTATGAGTGATGGACAGCAGCGTTTTGGCTCTTCAGTGGAAGTGATTCCAAGTCACTACTTACCAGACACACAGAAACCAACAGTTCCTGTACGGGATTTACTTCGAAAATGTGTTGTACGATTACTAAATTACAGAGGCTTTAAGCGCCGATAATACGCTTTATAAGTAAACCTGAATTACAATTCTTTATCTGATGTGTCAACCATTGCATTTTAGACATCTATAATGGTTTAGTCGCCTCTTGTGCCATCATCTTCTATTTAGTTCAATCGAACGTAGCGGCTACTGATACAATTACCTTCTTGTTAACATGAACACGCAATTTACAACCTACACGATTGATGTCTCAGAATGAATAGTGTCCAATACATGTCTAGCTATCAGATGATACGATATTCTTGCCCCGTCCGCACCCTTATTGTCTTCCTTCGAATATCTTCATACACTCACAGGAACGAATACGAAATCTTGCAGACGCATCCAAAAGTAATACCGATTAAGAAAATTTTATATACACGTATCCCTGCGAATCACGTAATAATTTGATGGAAGGCGTGCGAGCAAGCCTCTGTATGAAACATGTAGCTCACTTCTTTGCAGAACTCCCGACTTGCTGAGTCCGCCTACTCATGCGGGTGGCCCAGCGCACCTCTGAAGCTGCAGCGCGCGTTGGTGATCGTCATCTGCAGGACGCAGAAGCCACTCGGACTGACTGCCGGAAAATTCTACTATGTGTCGCGAGAGACGTTTGTCCGGGTAAGTGCAACATGGCAATTGAGCTGTAAAAGTGGTTATATTAAAGTAAGACGTCGAAACACACTTAAAATGAAATTGTCGTTCGTAAACATCATACTGTGCACAAACTCTTATTTTGTTTGACCTCGTTTCCTTTACGGGCAGTGTTTCGATGTAGCAACACTGCTGTATTCATTAGAGATAAAACTCATCGTAGGTGACTTTAATACTGTGTGATGGACGAGCATTTTCATAGTGGCACTTGCCGCCTTCGTCTTCATTTACTTGTTGAATGTATTCCAGGGTTTTCTCCTATTATTTTTACACCCTCCAGCCCCTCTAGTGACATGGAAGTTACTTAGTCATGTTTTAACACATCTCCTATAACTCTAAAAAAAGTTGTAGATGTGTGGTAAGGTCCTATGGGACAAAATTGCTGAGGTCATCGGTCGCTAAGCTTACACACTACTTAATCTAGGTGAAAGTAACTTCTCGAACCGCCGACAGGGAAGCTACGCGGTCCGTGACAAAACACCCAAGAGCGCTCGGCTACCTCGCGCGGCACCTACAATTCTGTCCTTTTTTCTTGTCACTGAACTTGAATATTCACTTTTTCCCCGATTCTGCCAAAATCCCCTGCTTTTCTCATGTTATAAGGACACCTGGTCTTCAACAATCTTCTCAGACGCATCGATTATCTTCTTTTCCGGTCTTCCGTCCGTCTATCATTCAATACCATGCAACGCTGTACGCCAAACGTATATTTTCAGAAATTTTGTCGTTTTTATGGAAGACAAAATGTCATATTAGAAGGCTCCTTTCGCCCCGGAATGCCAGCTTCCTCTGTTATAGTCTGCTTTTTATGTCCTCCTTCTTTAGTCCATATTGTGTTATTTTGTTTCCGGGCAAGCAGAATTCATTCATTTCTTCTAATTTCAGATCCGCAGATTTGATGATAAGTTCTTCAGTAATCTGATTTCTTCTAGTCCTCCTCATTTCCTTCTTTCTTTGGTTTCTCCTCAGTCCATATTCTGAGCCCATTAGACTCTTCATTCCACTCAATAAGTCCCGAAGACGCTGCTCGCTTTCAATGAGGGTATTAACGACACTAGCGAGTCTTGCCTTTGGTACCCTTTAAGGTGAACTTTAATCCCACTTACTGTTATTTCGGTCATTTGCTTCTTCGAGGCATAAGCAGAACAGCTGGGGAGAAAGGTAGCATCACTGTCTTCCCTTGTTTTAATGTGAGATCTTCGCTCTTCCTCTTCCGCTGTAATTGTTCCGCCGGCCGGGGTGGCCGAGCGGTTCTAGGAGCTACAGTCTAGAACCGCGCGATCGCTACGGTCGCAGGTTCTAATCCTGCCTCGGGCATGAATGTGTGTGATGTCCTTCGGTTAGTCAGGTTTAAGTAGTTCTAAGTTCTAGAGGACTAATGACCTCAGAAGTTAAGTCCCATAGTACTCAGAGCCATTTGAACCATTTGTATTGTTCCATTTTGATTTTTATTCCTACTGTTTACTACTCGTCTTTCCATATAGCTTACATCATCTTTAGAACGTGTTGCACCATTTTACATCTTTGAAATGTTTCTGAAGTATGCCTTTCATTATCAAGGAAGAAGTGCCACTCTGGTGCATTTCGTATCCGAAAACCAAACTGCTAGTCATCCAACAGAAACTCAGTTTTCTTTACCATACTTCTGTATATATTTATTCTGTGCAACTACGATTCATGACGCATTGAGCTGAGAGTGTGATAGTTGTCGCACTTATGTGCGTGCCACTGCTGCTAAACTGTTATGTGTGTCATATTTTTTCGAATGTGTTCTTGCATGTCTACAGTATCACACATTTTACATACCAACTTGAATAGCTTTTTGGTGGCAACTTTCTCCAATCATATTACAAATTTCTAACGAATGTTACCTATCCATTGCGCCCAATTTGTTTGCAAGTCTTCCAATAGTATGCGAAACACTGACTGTAATAGAAGGTTCTCTATGTCTTCCATACGGACTCTCATTGCTTAGGCTACATGTCGTCAGACAAGCCTTCTTGAAGCCGAGTTTAGCCGATAAACAACTTTTACTTGAGCAGTGACTGATAATGAACACACTTCATTGGTGAAATGTCTAGCCGACATGATGGATAAGCATTTTCGCCCATAGTACTGAATTAGCCTTCTACGGAACTTGAAAGACGTCATGCGACATCCTCACAGAACCACTGACGAGAAAACAGACGTGCCGCGGTATTGCAACCAGCTGATAACGCGATTAGGGCAGTTGAGGCTGAATTGCAATTGTTTTTAAGTAGAATAATCGACCATTACATGAAGGCTGCTACAGACGTAAAACCGCTTCAGCTACCTAAGTAGTCCACACAGTTTTAATCTATCACGAAGTTTCATATCAGCGCAAACTCCGCTGCAGGGTGAAAATCTCATTCTGGGAACATCCCTCAGGCTGTGGCTAAGCCACGTCTCCGCAATATCCTTTCTTGCAGGAGTGCTAGTTCTGCAAGGTTCGCAGGAGATTTTCTGCTAAGTTTGGAAGGTAGCAGACGTGGTACTGGCAGAAGTGCGGCTGTGAGGATGGCGCGTGAGTCGTGCTATGGTAGCTCAGTTGGTAGAGCACTTGCCCGCGAAAGGCAAAGGTCTCACGTATGAGTCTCGGTCCGGCACACAGTTTTAATCTGCCAGGAGGTTTCATATCAGCGCAAACTCCGTTGCAGAGTAAAAATCTCATTCTATGCTGGATGCCAACTTCAAGCATTTCCCACTGGCATGAAGATTTCACAGAGAGACGTCACTGTAAAATCCTGGGCACCATTCAAAGCAGTCTACCACCAGTCAATCAATTTTAGACAGCTTTTACCTATAGGGATCTCATAGGTGCAACTAACATTTCCTCCCCTATTATTATTTTGTTTATCTTTTCTGGTGACAATGATAATGGGATTTGCCGTAATCGACGCTTTACAGGTTAATTATTTCTGGCCTTTGTTTTCTTTAGACGATTATCAGCAGCATATGTATGTTTCAGAAAACTCAAGCCGCAAAACAGCGTTAGAACAAATCATTTACTACAAGTTTCGATCTATGATCATCGTATGGTGTGATAAATTAGTCAATAAATATCACCTGCCACTCATTTAGAAACATAAAATTGCAGTAACGATCACGCTCATGAGTAACAGCAAGTTAGACAGCAAGTATCGTCATATCGACAAACAAGTAACTCAACGTATGTCAAATATGTGGACAACAGACCAGGACAAGGATAAACAACCTAGACGACGACAAGGTGCTACGCAAAAATGCTGCCAGAACGATGGCATCATGGGCAACGATTGTAGACCTACAGATCAAAGTTGTGGCCAAAGAGAGTAAGGGGGTTACAAACAAGGTAGTTATCAATCAGTCTTAACACAGCGAAGATAGGTCCACAGTATCACGCGGAAGCCCTGAGCTTATGGTCTGTGCACTAGGCAGCCATTTATACAGGGTTCCTCAAACTTTAGAGTCAGATTCGAACAGGTGACAGTGGGTCAAAAATCGATTATACTGAGACAGAGAATGAATGGTCACAAATGCATTTTTATAGTGTTATGGTCATACACAGAGTACATCTCATAACAATATAGGTCATAAAAATTGTCCAAAGATGCACCGGCAGCCTCAATGCATATGCTACAGCGGGACATTCAGTTTTACCACACAATCTAAAAGATCGCATGTGTCTGCTATATCCCTGAGCACCAAATAGACATATGGTGTACAACTTAACTCATAGCAAATGTGTTGTGTGATCACTGCATGCATCACACCATGCATTAATCTATGCCACATGCACACCACTACCCTAGCATCTGTAGTCCATTGCATCAGACAGCTTGTGGTATGTCCATGGTGGTGCATGTTACTGCCTGTCTCCCAGTTCAACAGACCACAGGGATCTTTGAGAGAGTGCAGCAGAGCTTTATGCAACGTTTCCATGCATGAACTGAGACTAGCAGTCACCACTTTGAACAATTACTATGACCAAAATTGTTGTTATGCATTGTATGCTGTGTATGTCTGTAACCAATAAACACGCATTTCCTATCATTGGTTCCCTATCTCAATATAACTGGTTGTGGACCAATTGCCACCTGTATTAATCTCACCCAAAAGGTTTGAGACACCCTGCATGCCAGCTGCGTGGGACACAATTGGGCACCGTACTCTTGGTGAGATGGTGGCACACTCAACAGGTGAGCACAGAACTGTGCTGACACGTTGCCCCTTAGAGCTATCCTAGACCATCTGCTTAGGTGTGCATTCAACCCCTGAGGCTCCTGATACCATATTACTGTTGCCCCCTCCCCAAAACAAGAATGTATGGGTGGAAATGCTCAGGAATGCTCTGTGTGTGTGTGGGGGGGGGGGGGGGGAGGGGGGGTTGGATACAAGGTGTGGGTGAAGACCCAGTGACCCAGTCCTTTCGACAGCCTGTTGAGGAGTGTTCATCTACACATCATTGAATATGAAGGTGAGGACGCTATAGGCTTCCCCTGATCTCCATCGGTAAGAAGCTAGATTTGGTGTGCCTGTAGGGAGTCGCCAGCAATCGTTAGTGGCGCTAGCCCTGGGACGTAAGGTCACTAGAAGATGAAGGAGATGGGATGGGGTGGTGGTTGATGCGATGCCTCTGCTTGAGGATGGAGATGGTTGTAGTTTTTTTTTTTTGGTCATCAGTCTACTGACTGGTTTGATGCGGCCCGCCACTAATTCCTTTCCTGTGCTAACCTATTCATCTCAGAGTAGCACTTGCAACCTAAGTCCTCAATTATTTGCTTGACGTATTCCAATCTCTGTCTTCCTCTACAGTTTTTGCCCTCTACAGCTCCCTCTAGTATCATGGAAGTCATTCCCTCATGTCTTAGCAGATGTCCTATCATCCTGACCCTTCTCCTTATCAGTGTTTTCCACATATTCCTTTCCTCTCCGATTCTGCGTAGAACCTCCTCATTCCTTACCTTATCAGTCCACCTAATTTTCAACATTCGTCTATAGCAACAACATCTCAAATGCTTCGATTCTCTTCTGTTCCGGTTTTTCCACAGTCCATGTTTCACTACCATACAATGCTGTACTCCAGACGTACATCCTCAGAAATTTCTTCCTCAAATTAAGGCCGGTATTTGATATTAGTAGACTTCTATTTCCAGAAATGCCTTTTTGCCATAGCGAGTCTGCTTTTGATGTCCTCTTTGCTCCGTCCGTCATTGTTTATTTTACCGCCTAGGTAGCAGAATTCCTTAACTTCACTGACTTCGTGACCATCAATCCTAATGTTAAGTTTCACGCTGTTCTCATTTCTACTACTTCTCATTACCTTCGTCTTTCTCCGATTTACTGTCAAACCATACTGTGTGCTCATTAGACTGTTCATTCCGTTCAACAGATCATTTAATTCTTCTTCACTTTCACTCAGGATAGCAATGTCATCAGCGAATCGTATCATTGATATCCTTTCACCTTGTATTTTAATTCCACTCCTGAACCTTTCTTTTATTTCCATCATTGCTTCCTCGATATACAGATTGAAGAGTAGGGGCGAAAGGCTCCAGCCATGTCTTACACCCTTCTTAATACGAGCTCTTCGTTCTTGATGGTCCACTCTTATTATTTCCTCTTGGTTGTTGTACATATTGTATATGACCCGTCTCTCCCTATAGCTTACCCGTGCTTTTTTCAGAATCTCGAACAGCATGCACCATTTTATATTGTCAAACGCTTTTTCCAGGTCGACAAATCCTATGAACGTGTCTTGATTTTTCTTTAGCCTTGCTTCCATTATTAGCCGTAACGTCAGAATTGCCTCTTTCGTCCCTTTACTTTTCCTAAAGCCAAACTGATCGTCACCTAGCGCATTCTCAATTTTCTTTTCCGTTCTTCTGTATATTATTCTTGTAAGCAGCTTCGATGCATGAGCTGTTGAGCTGATTGTGCGATAATTCTCGCACTTTTCAGCTCTTGTCGTCTTCGGAATTGTGTAGATGATGCTTTTCCAAAAGTCAGATGGTATATCGCCAGACTCATATATTCTACACACCAACGTGAACAGTCGTTTTGTTGCCACTTCCCCCAATAATTTTAGAAATTCTCATAGAATGTTATCTATCCCTTCTGCCTTATTTGACCGTAAGTCCTCCAAAGCTCTTTTAAGTTCCGATTCTAGTACTGGATCCCCTATCTCTTCTAAATCGACTCCTGTTTCTTCTCCTATCAGATCAGACAAATCTTCACCCTCATAGAGGCTTTCAATGTATTCTTTCCACCTATCTGCTCTCTCCTCTGCATTTAACAGTGGAATTACCGTTGCACTCTTAATGTTACCACCGTTGCTTCTAATGTCACCAAAGGTTGTTTTGACTTTCCTGTATGCCGAGTCTGTCCTTCCAATGATCATATCTTTTTCGATGTCTTCACATTCTTCCTGCAGCCATTTCGTCTTAGCTTCCCTGCACTTAATATTTATTTCATTCTTCAGCGACTTGTATTTCTGTATTCCTGATTTTCCCGGAACATATTTGTACTTCCTCCTTTCATCAATAAACTGAGGTATTTCTTCTGTTAGCCATGGTTTCTTCGCAGCTACCTTCTTCTTACCTATGATTTCCTTCCCACTTCTGTGATGGCCCTTTTTAGAGATGTCCATTCTTCTTCAACTGTACTGCCTACTGCGCTATTCCTTATTGCTGTATCTATAGCGTTAGAGAACTTCAAACGTATCTCGTCATTCCTTAGTACTTCCGTATCAAACTTCTTTGCGTATTGATTTTTCCAGACTAATGTCTTGAACTTCAGCCTACTCTTCATCACTACTATATTGTGAACAGCGTCTATATCTGCTCCTGGGTACGCCTTACAATCCAGTATCTTAGACACTGGACTCGCATTCGGGAGGACGACGGTTCAATCCCGCGTTCGGCCATCCTGATTTAGGTTTTCCGTGATTTCCCTAAATCGCTCCAGGCAAATGCCGGGATGGTTCCTTTGAAAGGGCACGGCCGACTTCCTTCCCTATTCCGATGAGACCGATGACCTGGCTGTCTGGTCTCCTTCCCCAAAACCAACCAACCAGTATCTGATTTCGAAATCTCTGTCTGACCATGATGTAATCTAATTGAAACCATCCCGCATCTCCCGGCCTTTTCCAAGTGTACCTCCTCCTCTTGTGATTCCTGAACAGGGTATTCGCTATTACTAGCTGAAACTTGTTACAGAACTCAATTAGTCTTTCTCCACTTTCATTCCTTGTCCCAAGCCCATATTCTCCTGTAAGCTTTTATTCTACTCTTTCCCCTACAACTGCATTCCAGTCGCCCATGACTATTAGATTTTCGTCCCCCTTTACATACTGCACTACCCTTTCAATATCCTCATACACTTTCTCTATCTGTTCATCTTCAGCTTGCGACGTCGGCATGTATACCCGAACTATCGTTGTCGGTGTTGGTCTGCTGTCGATTCTAATTAGAACAGCCCGGTCACTGAACTGTTCACAGTAACACACCCTCTGCCCTATCTTCCTGTTCATAACGAATCCTACACCTGTTGTACCATTTTCTGCTGCTGTTGATATTACCCGATACTCATCTGACCAGAAATCCTTGTCTTCCTTCCACTTCACTTCACTGACCCCTACTATATCTAGATTGAGCCTTTGCATTTCCCTTTTCAGATTTTCTATTTTCCCTATCACGTTCAAGCTTCTGGCATTCCACGCCTCGCCACGCCTCGACTCGTAGAACGTTATCCTATCGTTGATTATTCAATCTTTTTCACATGGTAATCTCCCCCTTGGCAGTCCCCTCCCGGAGATCCGAATGGGGGACTATTCCGGAATCTTTTGCCAATGGAGAGATCATCATGACACTTCTTCAATTACAGGCCACATGTCCTGTGGATACATGTTACGTGTCTTTAATGCAGTGGTTTCCATTGCCTTCTGCATCCTCATGTGGTTGATCATTGCTGATTCATCCGCCTTGGGGGCAATTTCCCACCCCTAGGACAAGAGAGTGCCCTGAACCTCTATCCGCTCCACCGCCCTCTTTGACAAGGCCGTCGGCAGAATGAGACTGACTTCTTATGCCGGAAGTCTTCGGCCGCTAATGCGGATTATTTATCAAAATTTAGGCAGTGGCGGTAATCGAACCCGAGACCGAAGACGTTTTGATTGTGAATCAAAGACGCTACGCCCCCCCCCCTTTTTTCATATTGTTCGTTGTTGATCGTTGTGTTTGGTCGTTGCGGATGTCACAAGACACCTGCCACTACATGAGTTATCACCCCGTTTTTGAGCAGCTATCACACGATGCTATTAAGGTGCCCCATGGGTGGGAACAGGAGATCCTGATGGTGTCCCTCCTGCCTATTCCATTATTATGCACTTGCCATGGCTGTGTGGATCAACTCCTATTGGAATAATGTGACTTGGATGCTGTAGATGGTGGTAGAGACCTACAGGCAACGAGTTACATGTGTTGAAACTCAGAATGGGCTTAAGCACCGATGGCTGTAGTTGCGGGGCTTAAGCCCATTCTGTGTTTCAACACACGTAACTCGTTGCCTGTAGGTCACTACCACCATCTACAGCATCCAAGTCACATTATTCCAATAGAAGTTGATCCACACAGCCATGGCAGGTGCAAAATGATGGAATAGCCAGGAGGGACACCATCAGGATCTCCTGTTCCCACCCATGGGGCACCTTAATAGCCTCGTGTGATAGCTGCTCAAAAACGGGGTGATAACTCATGTAGTGGCAGGAGGATTCGACACGTTTCTTCAATTGTTGCTTAAAGATCCAAAAGAGACATTCCACTTCACTGTTTGAAGAAGGATCAAAGGGTGGAATGAAGATATGTTTTATACCACTGGCTGCACAGAACTCCTTGAACGCTGACACTGTGAAAATTCGAGGTAACCTTTCGATGTTCAAAACCTTGGGCAAGGCAGTTTGGACGGGTTCAGTCAAGGTGAAGACAATATTTTACTGCCGCCAACTTTTATTTCGCGGAAAGACCACAAAGATAAGATGAGAGAGATTAGGGCTCGTACAAAGACATATAGGCAGTCATATTTCCCTCGTTGTGTTTGGCAATGAAACAGGGAGAGGAGATGCTAGTTGTGGTACGAGGTACCCTCCGTCACGCACCGTATGGTGGACTGCGGAGTATGTATGTAGATGTAGATAGACGTATGCACCACATATGAAAGCTTTGAGTAGGAATTCACGATGAGCAACCGTATCAATCCCAGAAGTATGCTCATAAAGTCGCGATTGTTGCAGCACCAGGGACGGTAGGAAGTAGGCCAAGGTGTACCTGGCCAGTACACGTGTTGGTGAACCACTTGTTCATGGAGGATATTCCCCAATGTCCCCAGCGTCACAAGCTCAGGACTCATAACAGCAATTCAACTGGAATGATTATCAATGCAGTTAAGTCTCAGTATCAAAGAGAATGACGTCATCGACCACTGAGGACCCGGGAGCGATGTGTTTCCAGGGGCTGAGATCAGTCACCAGCAAATGGTGTGGAAGGCTAGTCAGCTATGGCTATTGGAGGACTTGCTGCAAGGTGGGGTGATGGCGTGTGGTTGCGGTTACATGTGTGGCCATGAAGGGGAAACTGCTTGTTGTATGTTGTCGTGAACTGTCAGTTTGGAAGCAGAGGACCTCCTGTTGGTCGAAATTATCTTAGCTAGATGCTGTTGGAATGTTGTGCCATGAGCTTAAACTGGGAGGTACGTCTAGCATTCGAGGCATTGAGCTGTTTCCTCAGGTAGATTGTATTGGTGCCATAATAATGTGTCCAAGGTTTATGATCTGTAATTAGAGAGCACTTTGCCCTAGAAACTTAGTCAAGAATTTTTTAACACATACACTATCGGAAATGCCTTTCTTACAATCTCTGACTAGTTGTCCTGTCAAGGTCTTGGAATTGCATGCAACTGATGGTTTGGTGGCATTCTTATTCCTTGTGCTGGAACCATCCCAGTGCCATAGGAGAATGCTTTGGCCGCCACAAACAATGGACGTTTGGGAGAGAAAGACGAGAGAGAAGGGATGGAGTTCAGCATGGTTTTAATTAGTTAGAATCCTAGTCTCCTGGGAGGGGTCCAGTTGTGGAACACTCGCCTTCAATGTAAGTGACTGAGGTGTTACAGAATGGGACTAGCTTGGAGTAGGCACTTGGAGTAATAGTTGACTTACGCCAAAAACACGTGCAGTTCGGGTAAATTCCTTAGAAGGAGAAGGGCAGAGGGTCCCAGGAAAGTGCAGAAAGGGCTTCAGCTTCTAAGGGTGCAGGATGAACACAGGAAGAGGGTAGACACAGCAACAATGAATATTTTAGTTGTAAACTATCATAGCTATGTTTCCAAAGAACCAGAGCTCAAAGTGCGTCTAGAAATTAATGCAGCTCAAGTTGTTACAGCTACTGCTCGTCGTTACTGGATTTGTTGGAGTAAATACGTATTCAGAGCTGGTGGTAGGTATAGAATTTCGTCAGAAAATTAGTAAATGCTTTGTACGAAAATTATTTTGAGCAATTAGTTTAGCAGCACATTCCATATGTACATGATTGTGGTAATGTACTTTTCATCTGAGCAATAAATAATCCTGAGCAAATAAGGAGAATCACGATGGATGCAGGGATTAGTAACCACAAGATAGCTGCTGCGACCGACCGCTGCAACATCCAAACCCATCAAGGGTGAATGGAAAATGTAATTAAAAAATATTTTCCAGAATTCGAAACACAAGTAACAGCCAACATGAGGAAGTTAGACCTAGATGTCCTCGGAGTATCGAAGTATCTTAAATCACTTAATAACAGTAGGTTTTCTAGACCAGATAGCATATCACGAAGCTCCCGTTCAGAGTACACTAACCCAATAGCCCCATGCATAACAATCATAGAAGAACGCTCGCTGGACGAAAGATCCGTACCAAAAACCTACAGGTTATACATGTCACACCGATACTCAAGGAAATAGGAGCAATCCGCTGAATTGCAGACTCATTTCACTAACTTCAATTTACAGCAAGATTTCGATACTGTGCTCGAACATTATGAACGATCTCGAAAGTAGTGGTCTATAGACACACAGTCAGCAATAATTCAGAAAATGTAGTTCTTGTGAAATACTACCAGCTCATTCATACAAAGGAATGAGTGTTATCGACAGGAGATATTAAATTGATTCCATATTTGTAAATTTCCAAAACGCTTATGACAAAGTTTTTCACAAGAAACTTCCAATCAAATTGCGTGGCTATGGAGCATCGCTTCAGTTCTGTGACTGTATCCGAAATTTCCTCACAGCAATGTCACGGCACATAGTAATCGACGGAAAATCTTTGACTAAAGCAGAAGTGTTCTCCGGCGTTTCCCAAAGAAGCGCTATAAGCCTTCTGCTGTTCTTAACCTACATAAAAGATTCAAGAGATTATGTGAGCAGTGCTCTTAGATTGTTCGCAGACGATGCTTTTATTTACCGTGTAGTAAAGTCATCAGAAGATCAAAACCAATTGAGAAATGGGATTAATAATATTGCTGCTTACCACTCGAGTAGTCGTACAATTGTACCAAGTCCAACTATGATGACTAAATGCTGTGCCACCTGTCTACTGTAATCAGCGTTGTTATGCCAGGTGTGGCTTGGCTGACCGGCACAGCAACCCATAAAATTTATGGATTCGTCTGGTGAACTGCTTACGGTTCTATGGAACTATAACATGGTGGAGCAATTTTGAAATAACATCAAGCTAATTCTATTCCAACTTAATTTCACCCAGCAAGGATTAACTCAGATACATTTAGAGCAATAGCACAACCACTTCTTTGATCATAAATCATATTCAGATTTGCTGCAATAAATGTGCCATTATAAGTGGCATTTGACAGGTCAGTCTGAATCCTAAGGACCCCTGTTTACAACGGCGGTATAATTGACATGGGCTCCGTTGTTACTCTTCGATGCATATATCTACGTTACTGATATTGAAAAAGTTAACGTCGGGAAATATTTTCAGAAATGAATATGTATAATGTGTAGAGACTTACCACATAAAACCTTACTACACATAATGGGAGAGGGAAAGAGGCAAATTGAGTTCCTATTTGTATCAAGATAATTGGAGCTGATATTGTTGTGGTATTTAGTCCAATTGATGATTTGATACAGCTCTCCGCATTTATCTTTTATAGCTCCTTTAATCCTTTTCCATTTTTTCATAATACTACCAACTACAGATATTTCCATCTCTTAGCTCCAGTAAATTTTTAATCACGCCCCCACGATTTTTATCCCTCTCGCCCACCCAACATGTCCCTCTGTAAACAAGTTGACGATTCTTTGAAGTCTCATTATCAATCACTCCAATCTTTTCGTCAGCAGCTGCCACACATCTCCATGAATTGATTCAGTACCTTCTCATTAGTAAGCCAACCTACCCATTAAATTACCAGCATTCTTCTGTAAAATCAGATTTCAATTTTTTCTGTGCTGTCCTAATCTCACATGTACAAATATCACTTTTTACTTCCACATAAGGCTGCACTTTCAGTAAATACGTTATATCACTTAAGTTTACATTCGTTGTAGACTACTTCTCTCTTCTCTCTCCTTTTTTCTGCTATTTACAATCCGCTTTCGATTTTGTAGCCCGTTGCGAACAATCATTACATCAGGAAGAATTCAGTAAACATTTCCACAATGTGTGTTTGCTTTAAATCTACTGAACATAGTGAAAGATGACCTTCCTACAAAACTACAAGTATTTCTAAAAGTAAGTCGAGTTCTCTTACATGTACGTTCGTTCGGTAGCCCATCCATCGAACTTAACGAAGGAAATGTTATCTTTGGCAACTATTTAGTCACTCCTCTGGAGGGATTTTAACCCAGTAAAGAAACCTGATATTCTTCGGCTACAAGCTCAGTATGTTTAAAAGCATTGTTTCCTGTATTGTTGCGGTCACGCCCAACTGGATTCACGAAGTTAATCATCGCGTATAGTTCTCGACTTATAACAATTTATGTAATGTTATGTCTCTAATCTATGGTATTGAGCTCGTTTCGTACAAATCTAAGGGGTGAACAGAAATCTACAAGTTTGTAACTGTCACGTAAATTTTATTTCCCAACCACAAGTTTAAGTTTGCAGAAGAGCAACGATGTTAAGTTTCATCCATAAATGACTGTAGAACCGTCGTTGTAGCCTTATGAAACTGTGTCAATGGCAAGAGTAGTTTTCGGAGTTTGAAGAACGAATGCAAGCTACCAAGTATGCTTGGTATCTATGTGGATATGGATGTAGATGTAGATGTAAATGTGGAAGTGGCAGTGGAAGACTGCGTAATATCCGACAACTTGGAAAAAAGGGCTTTCTGAGTTGGTGCCTAAAGTAGTCTTGTTTTCTTTTACGTGTCGTCGGTCTTATGAATGGTTCTGTGCTGCTCACCACGAATTACATTCGTGTGTCAACCTCTTCATCAAAGAGTACCACGTGCACCCTAGCTTCTCAGTAATTTTTTGTATATGTTCCAATATCTGCCTTGCAGTACCCCTTTTACCTCCTACAGCTCCCTCTACTACTATGGGAGTTATCTCCTGATGTCTTAGCACATGCCTATAATCTTGTGCCTTCTCCTGGGCATTTATTTTCATATGTTCTTTTTAAGTCCAAGCCCGCCGGTGTGGCCGAGCGGTTCTAGGTGCTACAGTCTGGAACCGCGCGACTTCTACGGTCGCAGGTTCGAATCCTGCCTCGGGCATGGATGTGTGTGATGTCCTTAGGTTAGTTAGATTTAAGTAGTTCTAAGTTGTAGGGGATTGATGACCTCAGAAGTTAAGTCCCATAGTCCTCAGAGCCATTTGAACCACTTTCAGGCAGAAGTTTAATATTAGTAGACTTCTTTTGGCCCGTAATGCTCTCTTTGCCTGTGCTAATCTGTTTCTTATGTGTTTCTTGCTTCAACCATCGTGTGTTACTTCGCTATCAATGTAGAAGCAGTCCTTAAGTGCGTCTACTTCGAGGCACCCAATTTTGATGTCAAGTTTATCCGTAATCATATTTCTGCTGCTCCTCATTACTTCCGTCTACTTCCGATTTCCTCTCAATCTATATTCTGTACTAATTAGACTTGCTTTCGTATAGTTCTTCTACGCTATCACCGAGGATAGGAAGGTCATCACCGAATCATATCATCAATATCCTTTCATACTTATTTTTGATCCCTTCGATTGAAGATTGAACAGTAAGGGCGAAACACTGCAGCCCCGTCTTCCAACATTTCTAATGCGAGCATTTTGTTCTTGGTATTCCATTCTTATAGGTCGCACGTTATAATGTGAAGACATAGTTATAATGGAAGAACTGCTTCTGTGGTGCACTTACCTTTCCGATAGCCAAACTGATCGTCCTCTAATAGATCCACAGTTGTTTCCAACTACGAGGTTATCAGTTACAAATGTTCAAGCTGAATTCGAGTCCTATGGAATTGTGGCTATATATTCAAAATCCAATGAGAGCAACCTCACATAGCTACATGTGATGAATCCTGGAATGTGTATTGCAACTGTTTCAACCTACATTTCAGAACCTGGAAGCCAAATTCATGTTAGAGTGATGTAAGTGTTATTTGCTTGTGATACATTATGAAGAGAAACAGGCTGCATCAGCTCGTTCCTAGGATGGGACAACAATACAAACGACGAGCCAGATCGCAGGGAACATATTTGTGAATGGGTTCAAGGTATGGATATACTTAGGCTAGGATTTACGGCCAGCACTGTTTGGTCGGAAAAGGCATTAACCAAATTAAACAGACCAGTGAATCGGTATAATTGTTTTTACTGGGTTGCAAATAATCCTCACATTAAAATTGAAAAGCTCTGTATTTTCATCACGTGTTCCTGCTTGTCTTCCAGAGGTTTCATTGGACCTTTTCGTCCTGAATCAGCTGAAACTGGAGAGAAAGGACGTATCACTGCTTCAGTGCTTGCTGATGTCTCCTTCCTGCTTCACTATGTACGATAATGACAGGTTTCCTTATAACAAAATGGCGCCCCACAGCAGCGTCATAGGAATGTGCGAACGCATTGCGGTGGTAATGTTCCACAAGATAGTGTGGGGCGTAGTGGACCAACAGTTTTCTGCACGATCACCAGAGCATACGCTGCTCGATTTTTCCAGTGAATGATTTTTCCAGTCTTTTATTATATGATGAAGTGAACCGTCATAGACCATGCAGAGAGGACTCACAACTAGTTGCGATACAAGCGGTGGGTGCAATAAAACTGCTCGGTAATTTGTTGCACTTTATGGAACCTTTCGTGGCTCGTACTTAGAAATGAATCGGTGCAGACATCCAACTGAACCTATCCTTTCTTCTCCATTCTGAACAACGAGTTTAGCCAGACTTACGTTTGTAGGTGTGAGTTTAAAGTGTGTGTAAGTTTTTTGATGCACTCTGTATAGTATTAGAGACGTAGTTGTCACAAAGATTTCTATATTTTCATGCGAGTATTCTCTGTTACAGCCGCAACCATGGGTGACGTTTCGTTAGTAGAATTGTTGTTGTAATAACTGTGTTGCATTAAAGAACGACTGCACCCAAAAATTGTTTGTTTAGAAATACAGAGAGAATTTTAGAGCTAAAAATATACATTCCATTACATGATTGTTTTGATTTTATTTTACGACTTGTTTTAACGAAAGAGCATAGTGCTAGTTCAGCTCATCAGAAACGTATAGATTTCTCTATTTTCGGCTACTTTAGCTGGGAGTGTTAATCTATTTGTTGTTTCGTGTGTCATGTTTCAGTTGATGAGTGCTTCGTACTCTTACTACGCTCTCCTCCGCCAGGTGAACGACAAATGAATGGAAAATACGTGTCACCACACGTAACTAGGTGGTCAGAACAGCGGTAAAACCATTTCAATAACGAGCAGTGCACTTCACCCCAACATTGATTGTACATCGTTTGGGGAACGATAAACATACACGGAAATATTCAAGTCGATTAGAGTAACTGACTGGCAGAACTTTTCACTTCATTTCTATGTGCGTTCGATCACAGTACTTTTCGTTTTCTTGTCAAAAGGAAGCAATGAAGCCACTGCAAATTCAGAAATATATTCAGCACTGTGTAAGTACTTCTGGTGTACATACGCTTTGATGTAATGTTTGGTGATGTTACACATAATAGAAATAAATTATAGGATCTTAGCCACAGACTAATGAAAATGCCTTTACAATCGACAATAACGAGTATTTTCATTGAATATCTTATTACTCATCGCTATCTTTTGCAGCACGGAGCCAATTTTGAACAAAATGAAAATTATTTCCAGAACTAATACCTCAATACTGCAGCAGTATCTGGTAATGAGGATATCAAATTAGCGTATTTTTATTGAGAGGTATAGAGGTGAATGTGTTATTATACTAAGTGCAAATGTATAAAGGAATGATGTATGAAATTATTTACAGACACACCGTCAGGTGGCTTGCGGAGTATGGATGTAGATGTAGATGTAGAAACTATTCCAGTTTTGAAGGAGAAAAGTAATCGAAAGTTGAATTCAACCTTTTTCAGCTACATTACCAAGTAAGGTTTATCGCGCTCTTGGCAATAGAGTAACCACATATCTACTACATGCAGTCACGTAGTTGTGCGTACACCACGAGTCTTGCATTGGTACACACCATCGACTAGCCAGAATGGAAGCTTTACAGATCAAATGACACTGAAATCAGACACTTACCGATTTAGCTATGATTTGTTGAGAAACAGCACTACTGTTAATTTATAGTTTGTTATTATGACACAATGCATTGTGCATCCGATGACGACCTTTTAAGAACTTGTAAGAAGCAGCGGACAATTACTGGTTAGCTTGGTATCAACATGAAGCGAATATTACAATAAAAATCCTCAGCACTTCGAAACAGTGATCACCAAATATAAAAAAATCTGACAATTAAAAACGAAACAAAAATGTTGCTGAGGAGATCTGCTTGCTGGGCTATTGCATAAGCCTCGTTGACATTGCCCGAATCATTCTGCTAGTGTATATCTATGATACTGGCGCGGCTACAGTCACCGAATGCAACTTCTCCTGGGAGTGCAGTGACTTGTAACTGGTGCACCGCCGCCCGTTTACTGAAACCCTCGCATCCTCTCATTGACGATAGGACACAGAAACTGCTTCGCGATTACGTACCACAGGCTCCGTGGCGACTTCTCTCCAAAAGACTAATGCCACCCTCAGGGGTTGCCTTGCATTTAGGCACGTGCTAGGCTACTGCATAAGATTCGAGGACATTGTCGGAGGCATTCTGCTACTGTACGTCTATGATACTGGCCTTGATACTGTCACCGCATATAACCATTCCTGGGAGTCCATTAGCTTGCAGCCCATGCTCCGCTGCCGTTTACTGTAGCCCTCGCACCCTCTCGTTAACGATGCGACACAGAAATTGCTTCGCAAATGCATAGTACAGGCTCACTTCACTCACTTGACTCCAAGAGAATAGAACCGCCCTCAGGTGTTGGCACGGCATTAGGTGGGCGCTTGGCTATTGTAAAGCCTCGCAGACATTGTCGGAGTCACTCTGCTAGTCTACATCTATGATACTGGCGCGGCTACGGTCAACGCACGGAGCCTCTCCTGGGAGTGCAGCATATTGTAGCCGATGAACCGCTGCTTGTTTACTGTGACCTATGCACTCGCACATTAACGAGGTAACAGAAATTGCTTCGCAATTGCAAGCTGAAGGCTCCCTGCCAATGACTGTCTGAGATACTAATGCCAAACTCAGCAGTCGTCTCACCATTAGATGGCTGCTGGGCTATTGAATAAACCTCGAGAAATTTGTCGGAGTCATCCCGCTAGTGTAAGTCGATGATACTGGCCATGCTATTGTCACCGCATTGAACTTCTCCCGAGAGTACTGTAGATTGTAACAGATGCGCTGCTTCCTGTTTACGGTAACCGTCGCACCCTCAAATTGACACTGTGAGACAGAATCCAATAACTTGTCAGCGATGCACAGCGACGCGTGTACTGTAACACTCCTACGATCACAATGACTATAAAAGACAGATATTGCTTCGCGATTGCATACTACAGGCTCCCAGCCAACTTCTCTCCAAGAGACTAATGTCGCCCTCAGGAGATCTCTCACCATTAAGCAGGTGCTCGGCTATTGCACAAGCCTTGTAGTTATTGTCGGAGACATTCTGCTACAGGAGTTGTCTCGCCACCAGGCGGGTGCTGGGCTATTGCATTAGCCTCAAGGACATTGTCGGAGTCATTCTGCTAGTGTACATCTATGATAATGCTGCAGTTATGATCAGAGAATGGAATCTCTCCTGGGAATCCAGCAGTTCTCTGTCTTACCATTATATAATCTGAAACCTCTCAGTATCTCCAGGCTTCTTCCATGTAATCAGTCTTCTATTATGATTCTTGAACCAAGTGTTAGCTATGATTAAGTTGTGCTCTGCGCAAAATTCTACCAGGCGGCTTCCTCTTTCCTTTCTTAGCCCCAATCCATATTCACCTACTACATTTCCCTCTCTCCCTTTTCCTACTGACGAATTCCAGTCATCAATGACTATTAAATTTTCGTCTCCCGTCACTATCTGAATAATTTCTCTTATTTCATCATAAACTTCTTCAATTTCTTCATCTACAGAGATAGTTGGCATATAAACTTTTACTACTATGGTAGGCGTAGGCTTCGTATCTATCTTGGCCATAATAATGCGTTCACTTTGCTGTTTGTAGTAACTTACCCGCATTCCTATTTTCCTATTCATTATTAAACCTACTCCTGCATTACCCCTATTTGATTTTGTGTTTATAGTCCAGTAGTCACCTGACCAGAAGTCTTGTTCCATGTGACTGTGCATATGTATATCGTTATTATACATCATTTCTCCTAAACTGTTAAGTAAAGCTATACTCCGATCTCTTCTATCACGGAGTGTCAGTGCATGTTTGCTGCAAGACAGAGAGAGTGTTCCAATGCGTAAAAGGGCAGAGGTAGCTCTGCAAGTCACAGGCTACCTGATAAAGACGTATTCCAGGTGGTAGGCAGATATACACTCGTAAAAGTATATGTAGGAAACAAAGTGCAGACGTGAAAAACTCAAGCATCTACATTATTTATATTTTACATATTTCAGGTATTTACAGTTTTCAAGCAAAGAGCCAATCACATATTTGCATCACATGTAATAGTAGTTTTTCAGGCATTTTCATTATTTATAAACTTGTTCAGGTATTTACATTAGTACAATAAAAGCCTTATCACGTATTTTAAACTGTATACAATTATTATCCCCTACCGATCTTTTCATCATAAATGGATATGAATCTGTTGTCTACAAATCAGCGAATAAATCCGTCTCTGATGCCTCGTTCATCACACTAAAGTTGGTTGATATCGTTTGTTAGCTGCAAGTCCTGTTTAGTGATTTTCAGCGTAGAGTCCCATGCCAAACCGAGATTGATAACATCTGCTGCATCCAGTTCATACATGTTAAAGCATAGGCCGCAAAAGGTTTCGACGACATCAGCAAGGATCAGCACATCAGCTTTTAAAATACAAATCGGAATATTCTTAGAGAGGCTTACAATTGAATGCGTTCCATACTCTGCACACTTCTTGTTACTCAGCCTGAGTTATTGTTTCACCTGTTAGCATACTCATAAACATTTTGATTGAGGGAAGGTGATCTTGTAGAAGAATCGATTGGTTGATTACATTTTTTTATACGGAAATTTCCTTTCGGTTAAGTGAATTAGACTTCTGATCATCCAGAAAATATACCCTCATTATCTTAGCTTCTCGTTTCAAATAAGATACTGACTTTTCGCGGGGACACGTCACCAAATTTATTGAATCAATTAATCGGAAAATCACGTTGCATCTCTCCTACTGATTAATCTAAATTACTGGAATATTCTTTGTGAAAGATTTGTATTTTCCCATGTTGGATAGCATAATAGAAACACGACCTGGATTCAGTCTCATTTCTTCGTCACAACCTTTTGTTCAAACAGTTACGTGATTAAGAGATGCCCATCGTAATCGGTCAAATTGTGACATAGTACAATGATGCCTGTAACTTACACTGCAGACAGGATGTGCTGCTCCTTGGTACACACCTCTGCAATAAAGATTATCCCGAGGCTTTACATCGTCTTCCGCAAAAGGTTTATCGTAAACATGACAGACGTTTGCAGAGCAAAATTCCTTGCATTATCGCCATGTTATGTAATAAAAAGGCAGTCGAAGCCTCGCCGATTGCATGAAGCTGAATAGACCATTCCGCGGAATTGCTGCCTCTATACAATTTAAACGAGGAAAGTTCCTGGTTATAGCTGCAGCTGCAGTATAGTAAGTGACGCAGAATGGCTTATGCAAATATACCTGATCGAAATTCGCACCAGAGTCTGTACTACGAATGCATCCCGTGACGGGTCCCAATACACGCCGCCTACCAGCATAAATCATGAAAGGCCTTTTAGTTTATTAATAAATTTTTGAATTTTACAAACCTGTTTTTGCCAGTACGCATGACGCAGACGATTAGTTTAAACTGGGCACAGACAACTGAGTATGCATCTAATCTATCCTGGTAGTTAAAATGACAGAAGCAGCGTTCGCATACCGCAAAGCGATGGTGTGGATGAGTAATAGCAGTTCGCGCTAACTTCTAAAATTTTCTATGAAATGGAAACGACTGATGTCTGTATCCTTAGAACCCGCAATATTAACAAAATCCGTCACAATGGTATTTCTTAACATGTAGGCCACAACTCAGAATTCTTTGTCTTTCCTTTTATCTTCTACTTTCATGCAATCATAATCTCAATAATGGTTGGCGTAGACATTTATAGACATGTCTTCGTTCTCCTTTTGAGGAAAATGTGAACGTGGATGAGCTCTGTAGGCAACGATATGTTGGCGATGTTTAACTTGTCTACACATGGAATACATAAATTTCAGAAGGAAGTTGTGGATTCTGCTGTACAGGATACAGTCCTGCTAGAACTGAGCACTTAAAAGTAGCAAAATCCTTTGATTTGACTTTTGTTATGCATATTTATCTGCTATTACCTTAGGAAGTTTCGTGTGTACCGCTGCATAAAATTCCTTATTTTTGTTAATGTAAAATTGCAACTGAACTATTTCCTTCAGTGCCCAGACAGTATAGCAACCTCGGAAAGTTGCAGTTTTTTTAAAAAGTCACCCTATGAAACTGGCTTGTAACCATTCACTGCTTTCAGCGACGGATAGCGATAAATATGCATTCTTCCCATCGAGGTACATCTGCTCTTCCTTACCTGTTCCAGATTAACGATCAGTTAGCCTTGACGAGCTCGACTCTCAAGAACGGAAAAGCAGGTGTTCAACAAATGTCTGGTGTCCTTAAATCCAAGACTGTTATCTGTAATACCAGCATATATTCATCTAAATTCAGACAAGGCATCAAGGCATTCCAAGGCAACATAAACACACAGTTTATGCTATTTCAGACACTACAATAATAGTATTATTAAGTTGGTTGACGAAAGTTAAGCCTACCGAAACAGATGGTCCTCTTCTTCTTATGCGGGTTCTCTGTTGCCGCTGCTTCTTACAGATTCGGATTCCTCCCCTCTCCCCCCCCCCCCCCCCCCCGCCCCGCCGTCACCAACCATCAGTTCCTCGATCAGGGGGACCGATGACTCTCTTCACTGTTAGGCCAGGAGAACTGCAGATTTCGCAACATTACACGAGAAAAAAGATGTGTTCATATATACGAGCTATGGACTATTTGATTGAGGGTGTGAATAAAAATTAGAAGAGTACTTACTTTCCTTCGGACTACCAACCCCTGTTTCAACGTACGAGAAGCTCATCAGATTATTCATTATTTCCATCATAATATTTTGAAATGACAGTAACTTAGATATTATAGATCTTTATACAAATTTCTGCCACACGTAGCCACTCACGTTCAAGCCAGTCCAGCACTAAAACACTTATCAAGGCAAAAATTCAACCAACATAATCGAGTAGCATCCAAATAAAACTGTTATTCTTCAGATATGAAGCTTCCATATAACAGCATGATTCATTCCACAGGCAAAACCGCACTCAGTAAATTATTTGGCTGCATCAGAGCTTGTGTGTACTGCACAGAAAGTCCGCAGATTGAGTATTAGACTACAGACTCTGTTGTAAGATTAAATGAGGAAAAAACATGTATAACTAGGTATCGAAGAAACAACGCGTAAAAAATAGTGTGGATGAGAATAAGAGGAATATTTATTTTTTTCTTGAATTTGCTTATCCAAACTACTACCACAGTGCAGAAAACTCTAATGCTTCTTTTGGGAGTTGTTTTCCTTCCCAACTGCAGCAGGAGCTCAAAAGCTATTCACAGCGCCAAGAAAATGTAGGAACGACTTCTGGAACTTTATATCTCTGTTTTTTATAACTCTCAAATATTTCTTAAGGAACCTTCCTTCGGTCGGGAGGGCTGCAGTTTCAGCAACGTTAAATGGTAACGGATAGGTATTCATCGATATGACAAACAAACTGTATTCATAGATATGGCAAACAGAACGTTTCAATTGTAGAAGGGATACTCCAGAAGTATACTTATATTTTTACATGTTGAAGTTCCATTTCTCCTCTGTAAACTCGCAACTTATCCCAAATAATGTTGCTGAATGTCCACATTGTTTCAGCATCACCTGAAAGCTACAAACTGAGTATTCCTGCTTCCATACCCAAATTTTCTGTTGAGTCAGCAGAGAATTCTTATCTCATGTGCTGAATCAGGGCTTCCACAAACACCAAGATTGAGGAAAGAGATACACTCAAGAACCTTGAAAGTTTTTTTTTTTTTAAGACAAAGGAAACAGTAACTTTTGGATTTTCTTATGAGTTAAGTGACGACTGTTAAATCCTCCAGATCCTATAAACAGATATTCTGTCTGTGTTACATTTAAAATAACCAGTTAAAACCCGTTTGTTTGATAACATAAACATTTACTTGTATATGCAAACCAATTCCCACACAAAGAATGACAGGAAAATTCAAGATGGTGTACCACATTTATTGTGTGACGTGATGAGTGTCATATTTTATGAGATTGTTTTTGCCATCGAATTTAGCAGACTGAACGTCGTCTTCGACAAACCAAAACGCAGCTGGAATGGCGGCTTTTTATAAAGGACGTTTTCTTTTTGGCTACTCATTCCAGACCTAGCTGCGTCAAACAAATCTGAGGAAATACTAAGTCCTTCTGCACCGAAGGCAATGACGTTAAACACTCGGCCGGGGAAGTGGTCCACTTTACCGTGTATGCAGTGTAAACTTTTATTTAGGCAACAATGTTTCAGCAAGACTGAAAAGCTGTAATCAGTCACCAGGACTGGTTTTTTTTTCCCCACTGCATAACAGTGATATTGATAGTTATTCCCGGTGAACATTAGATAGGGCGTTACACACAAAAAGCAAGACCCCACTAGAGCCGAGATGGTCTTTTTTACCTTCATTCTCCCAGCTTCGGAGAGAATTTCACGTGCAGTGAGTGGTAATAAAAGCAATACCTCCCGCTAAGGGAAAGCGGGTCACAGCGCATATACCCAGCAGCACATTAGTGGTATGTGCATCTGGTGTAGGATTTCTAGATAGTAGATGCGTTTTCCGATAACAGTATCTTCCCAGAAATAAGCATATTAGGTTGTCCTATAGTTTCCTCAAAAAGTAGTACTAAGTTCTTAAAGAAATGTATGTTGAGAGCAGGATATTCACGAGACTATCTGAAGAAGAGTAAGTATAACTTTTAATATTGAAACTGTACAACCTGTGTAGCATCGTGATGATTGCAGATTGTAGTACTACATATACATCTACAAAACGTTCTACCCAGGAAACACACACCTCACCCATTCACTCTGTACAGTGCAATCTGTATATTAACACACATTGTTAGCAGAGAATAACGCAGCTGCCTGTAACGCCTCTTGCAAGAAGGGAGAGTATGAGTGGGATTCACACCAAGAATGTTATCGTGAACAACACGTGATGGAATGCAATTATGCATATCTTTGTGCTTGGCATCATTCTTTTAGCTTTACACCAGAGGTATGTATGTGCACTCACTTTTGCATACTAGAAGCTAGGTGTTACGCTTTCTGCATTAGCCATTCATCCTCAGGCGTTTAGTGGATACTGGATCTATTAACAGTATTCTGAGACTAGACGTATGTCAGTTACTGCAGGGGAGGGGGAATTGAATATTATAATGTTCTTGCCGAGAGGAGTAATCCGTTATGTTTTAGCCGTTAAGCATTAGGTGTCACTGGATGAATCTCACTTACTGGTTGTGGAAAATTGTATATTATAATGTTGTTGCCTGGAGGTCTTATGTACTAAACATTAACCATTAAGTTTCAGGCCTTACTGGGTCTTCAGTAATCTTTTCTTTGACTGTTGTGTAGCGGTTACGTAATTTTACTGCATACCTGGCGCCATTTTGACATATCACCTTAATACTCTATTCTGACTGGTTAGAAAGAGGATTGGTAGGGGGTATAAATCTCACATTATTGGTCTGTTTTCTAAATCTCTTGTTTTTATTTTAATACGGTGCTGTGCTCTGCTACAGACAAGAAGGGAATAGGAAAGTAACTAGATGTATGTATTAGAAATAACTTCTGACCATTTCAGTGCTAAATTCTGATTGGTCGGAAAAGGAGGAGAGGGAGGAGAGCATATAAAGCATGCAACTGGTATGTTTTCAAGTAAAGGAACTCGCTGCTTTGACCATACCATTAACAGAGTTACACCATTTGAACACCATTTTGAAATTTGAATACAGCACTACATCTGGCTGCAGATAAAGAATATGACTGGTTGGAGATAGAGAGATTTGAATTTTCCTCTAATGGAATTAGGCTCTTTCTGCCATCTTGAATATCTCGTTGGTGCTTTAATTTTGAAAACTGTGTTACCATTTGCAGGATATGGGATGATAGGGAGAGGAGGGAAGGGGAAGGTACGATTATGTCATGAGGTCAACGTCAAGGTCACAGTCAAGGTGAAATGTCAGTGGCCCTTCCCCTAAATGTAGACAACAAACTCGAACACTTGGACTTTCCTAGGTCATTTACGTGCAAATAGCACCAACATGCTGATGCCATTATTACTAATCAAGCGTTTATTATGTTAATTCATATGTATCTTAACTCAAATCAGAGGCCCAATTATAACTTTAAATTGGTGTCCTCGTAGTGAATACCATGGGTAAAGTGGAGGCATGGAGAATCGTATACTGCAGTGGCATCGATTACAAATGCTCAAAGCAAGAGATTGACCAGCGCAAAAATGCTGCAAGCCAGCACAGCTTCCTCGTTGTGGCGAAAGTGAGTGGGTCTCGTGACACACGTTTCAGAGTTCCCAGACGACACCACGATGCTGCCCTGTCGTAAGTAAAGATGCAGCAGACACACACCAGAGTCTACAGTGTCGTGATGTAGCTAAAACATGCACTTTCGTGAACTTTTTATAAAAACTGAACTATCTTAGTCTGTTTCCTCACTGTAGGAACAGGATATCCTCTAATTGCCTCCATCGATTCAGAGTCAGGGTGAATCATACCGTCACAACATCTTCAAGAAATTTCACACGATGTCTGCCAAACTCTGATTTTCTAAGTTAACAGTGACACCGCACTGTTTGGAGACACTCAACTACCTATTAAGACACCCACTACGCTTTTTCCAGCTGCCGTCGCAATTAACAAATAATGTAGATTGTTAACCTTTTCTCAGATCTACTGGAATGAAGCTATTAAAACCTCTAACAAAAGCATCTAAAATGACATTCAGCGCAAAGTGTAGCCTGAAAAATCGATAGCAACAGATAAATGTAAAACAGCTATCAACATTCGATTTGAAGAATGCAGTTCAGTATGCCAGTAACTTTTACATATGCAAACACAAGACAAAAACTTGATATCATGAAATAACTGCAGCAACCTCTCTAATGTCAATGGTCTATTAGTATGTGTTTCAATAACTGTACTAACGTGTCTGTGATCCAGAAAGAGTCGAATGCCATATCCTTTCTTATATAGCAGTGACAACTGCTCCCAAGAGTATATGATGTGGCGTTTTATCAGTCTTAGCCTCCACTCTTTCTTTATAAATCATTGGTTAAATTATGGTCTGACAAAGCAGTTCTTTCACGTTAAACTGATAGGAAAAAATTTATGCTACACTGGCATGTTTAGGTAATACCCAAGATTGACATCAGGCAGTTCTGTTTCAATACTAAAATTCGTCCTCCCTTTCGTAAATGATTAAGTGTTATTTGCTTTTAAATTATTATCAAGAAGAAGAGACGGAAATGTCTTAATGACTAAAGTGGGTTCAAAAACTGGCACAATCAGTGATTGTTGGTCTCCAACTAATAAGGTGATGCATGGCGGCAGAAAGTGAGGTAAGTGTTTAGCAGCTAGTATTTGAATTGAATAGCAGTGGTCCTTTAAGTGGATTATACTTCGGAAACAACGTTTTGGAAAAAATGCAGTTTCTTATTACACGTCATGCAACATGCAGTTAAGGCTGCAGCAGTCGAGGGCAGTCAGTAGCACACAGTATTAATAACATCAACATCGCTTTGGTTCGCCAGTTACAATATTTCAATATAGATTCAAAAAACAAGATTAGGGCAGGAAAGTATAGGTAAGTAAACAAAATAATTTAAGCTTTGAGTGATACGTAATTAATCTAAGTCTTAGATATTTTTCATTTTCCGCTTTCTATCCAGAAAAGAGCGACAACAGGAAGTTAGTGGTATAAGAAGAAGTCTGTAAGAACTGTCCATTGTTTTAAAACAAAATCAGCTGCACAGAACATACAAACTTTAGTTTCCTAAAACACTTAATCACACATGCCCTTAAAATCATACAAAAACAATACAGCTGAAGGCACGAACACAAGTTATTAAAATTGCCTTAAGGAATACAATCGACTGAAGGCCTTAGTTACAAAATTTTACATAAAAACTCAGCTGAAGGCCACACACTGGAGATAGAAGAACGGAGGGCTTAAGGCCTGGATAACAAGAATTTCAGATAGAGAAGAAAATTTTAAACGTTTTAAACAAGTGACTTTTCCAATTTTAATTTAAGACGGATGAAGGCCTTATTTTAACATTAAAACAAATTAAATTAATAGACGGCTGAAGACCTCGCACAGTACTTGAGACTAAAAGAAAATCACAATCCAAAAGAACAGAACAGTGGTGCTCAGAAGTGCTCCAAGGGTCGGCCTGAAGAGGCAACTCTAACACAAGTTTAGGTGAGGCAGGTAGCCAAGCGTAATACTAAATAATCGGATGGCAACCCGAACTAGGGACGGCCCAAGGACCGATCAACAATTTAACAAATTCCTTTTTGTCCGGCCAGTGGTACATCGATGGAATATATCGGCCGAGGAGGAGAATACGAACAGCACTACGCCTCATGATATTGGCGTCTAAAATCAGCCAGGGCAACAATAACCACTCTAAGCAAATATGAACCAAACAACTTGAACAATACTAAAACCTGTCACTGTGGACCAAGTAGGACGAATTACTAGTCGACACACACGGAGAACCCAGAAGCGGTCGGCGACCAAATACACGTCGTCCGATAAGACCACCGACCGAAAGACCAACCAGGGTCGTCCACACGCAAGTCACGTGTGTCGGCAACGATCGGGCGAGTCATGGCTAAAGTGGACCTCATTGCTGCTCCGTCCCGACTGCCTTCGGACGCACGACGACCCGGAGACACTGGCTCGGACCGAACCATGCAGAGGGAACACTTGCCCATTGGCTATCCGACACCTCTGCAGAAGGAAGGAACCGACCCAAGTAACGCAAGTTGATCAATTGAAGGGGCCCAGAAGCGATAGGAAAACCAAATACACGTCACCCGATGAGACAACCGACTGAACGACCAACCAACCGCCGTCGCCGCTCAAGTCTCCTTCCGTCGGACAGTGCATATGTGTGTCCGCTGCGATTGGGCGAGTACAGGCTGTGCAGACATCACTGGAGCTCCATCCCGACTGAACTCCCCACACACGACTACCCAGAAATACCAGCCGTCGCTCCCAAGATAGTACGACAGAGCTTTTATCGATAGCGATGCTGCTGCCACTCACGCGCAGGCAGGACAGCAACTTAGTGACACCATAAATCGATTAAGAAACGGGACGGCAGGACCGCTAAGACAAGATGTCAAGTAATTAACGGCAAGAACACGAGTCGCGCACTGCTCAACATTGATGCAAACTTTCTCAAGTGGGGAATTACATGACCTAGCTGGCCATGGAACGTTTTGGCAAGTACGAAGACAAGCAAGAGAAACTCTCGCCGTCTGTGGGCGGGGCGCGGAAATGTAAGTCCAAGATGAGTTTCCATGAAGAGTGACAGACTAGGGAGTAGGGGTGATTATACTTAAAGTTAAACTTTCAAAACGCTTTTGAAATAACACCACTGGTCAGAATGACGACAAATTCCAATGGAATATTATCGGAGGAGGCGGAAAATCTATGGCAGAAGAAAAAAAAAATTGTGTGACAATTGATCAATAAATGTGTCAGAAGATTTTGCTGACGGCGAAACCCACCTCCACTTATAGGATATGTCAATACACAGAATTGTCGAATATGGGCAACGAAAATCCATACGGAAATCAACCAGTACCACTTCATCCTGAAGTGTGGACTTTATGGCAGCATTTAGCATAGGGTCATATGTTTTCGAAGAGACAGGTGCTTTAGGTCCTGTTATTTGTAACGTCACTCGTACGCGCTACGAATGTCTTTTGCGCAACCAGGTCATTCCAGGTATCCGACATCAGGAATGTGTGGATGGGATCGTTTATATGCTGTAAGGCGCGCCTCCGCACATTGCACATCGAGTTATGCAGCTGCTGAAACGCCATTTCGGAAATGCTATAATTATCAGACGGCATTTCCCTACAGTCAGGCCGTTCCCGCTACCTAACCTTAATCCATGTGACTTCTGGTTATGGGGCTGTGTTCAGTGTTCTGATTACAAACTTAGCTGCATTGAAGGCACGCATTGCGCAACACATTCTGATGTGAACCCAGAAACACTTCGATCAGTTGTGGAACATGCTGTTTCTCGATTTCAACTTGTTGCAGAAAACGGTGGACACTATACCGAACATGTTTTGCTCCAGTTACGCGGAAATTTATGATACGATTTGGTTTTTCCGATTTGATCTTTATTGATGCTCTTATTTGTGCATTTTTTGGCCTCATGACAATTAAAAACCGATGTGACTGAGGCCTTTTATGGGTTTTTGGCCTCAGGACAATTAAAAACCGTTTTTTCCCATCCGATGTACGAGTATTATGACCTTGCCATGGTGGATAGACTTACGTAACTAACAGTATCACACCTGTAGACCCATGCCCACTGAGTAGTACAGTTTATTTAACGTAGAACGTACTCCTTAGGCATTGTTGTATGATCCATTTGTTATTTATAGTCGACCACTATTAAATGATGATCATTACAGAGCCATCCATTGCTACATTTTGTAACTATTTTTTTTTCTTCTGTCATGCCACTTCCCCCTTCTTTGATAATATTCCGTTGCAATTTGACGTACTTCTGAGCAGTGGTGTTCTTTATAGAGCAGTTTCAGAGTTTAACATTAATTATAATCACCCTGTATTTTCGACGCACCGTTGTACAGTAATTATGCGAAGGATGAAAACCCAAAGGGTCCTACTATGAAATAAATTTTCGCTCTGACCTTCACACCTGCTTGTTGGGCCGTATGGTAAGAAATAATCACGCTTATATCGAATTACTGTCCGGAGCGTCTCCAGGCACGTCCTCGGCTTCTACCTTCAGTGATTCCAACTTTACCCCAATGACCAGCGCTGATGTGTCGGAGACGCCCCAGACTGTGATTGCATCCTGACCGCAGCTAAACGATGAGTGATGGTCAAGGGTACCATCCCATTTCATAGCAGAATCCCTTCCGTTGTCACCCGCGACATCCGTACAGCACACCGACACATCGACCATATTCTACTCCTCGTTTGGTTATCATTCACGTTGGGAGTTTCAACTGCTTGTCTTCGTGCCTGCCAACTCTACCTTGGCCGTTAAGGTCGGTGACAGGTGACAGGTCACGTGAGTTGTTGTCGGATGCTGCCGATCAGAAGGACAGCAAACAAGCGATTAGTCGCAGGGTTGGACTGAGTTGTGGCGTCGTGAATCAACCAGGCATTCACTCGCACAGACATGAGATTTTCAACATGGTTGAGATTTTGTGAAACAATCGTATAGTTGAATCATAAATGTCTTTGCACAACTCATAAATGGATGTACTAAAATGGAAGTTGTCATTACAACGCACACAAACTTTTCCTTAGAGACCAAACACTGGTAATATAGGGAATTGTTATGACTATGGGGACATCGTTTAATAGTTTACCTGTTCTCTTTCATAACAGTCCTTTGTTTTGGTTTTTAGTGGAATTCATTAGTCCCTCGTTTAATGCGCACCACGAGGTGCATTCAGTCAGTCTCAAATTTCACTAAGCTTCATAACGCTCAAATTAATCATTATTAGTAGACGTATTTTCGTACTAACCCATGATCGTGTTGTATGAATGTCTTTAAATGGGGCTGCCTACGCGAATCAGCGGCGATACTTCTCTTGTATCGCTGGAATTGTCGTCAGGTAAGTGCGTGTACTTGTGTAGGATTCCTGATTCCTCTGCTGAAGGATACTTTTCTTGTGCACACCGAACAACAATCAAGTTGCAGATCACGGGATTAAATCCAGGTAAGTGAAGTTTCCACTTCTCTGAAGCGTCAGCGAAACTGTTCATTTGCATTACTCAATGCACACCAGACACAGAATTTCACTCAGTGTTACACAGTTGGTTAAGAACTTTACTCCAGTCAGAAACCTTTAATTCTTTCTTAGGAGTACGACCACGTTTCACAATAACTGTGACACTGGTTTTCACCTATCGTTTTATCATGAATATAGTTCATATTAGTTCCCATTGATCTCATTAGACTTCTTGGAACTATGAAGTGAACTAAAAAGTATTTTCTTTACATTTACGTGGAGGATATAGTCTCACATCTACAATTGCATTCTTTGCTCGATATTTACAGAGGGATACACATTGCATAAGGTACCCTTTTTCCCAGGGATCTATTCATTAGATTGAGCCAATTCTGCTTTAAACATTTATCATTATACGGACTCGGCACAACTTATAATTTGCACAACACATCAATACAGACGATACTTACTGTCGAGTGTGGCTCATCTCACCGAAGCAGAATGATTACTGAGGATGTATGCAAAATGCACGAAAATCCAAATGAAGTTCTAACCTTATACACAATTAGAGGAACGACAAGTCTTACTGAATGTACAACTTCCGCACTAAAATATTTCTCTGTCACTTAACTATATTTAGTTTTCTGTTTACTATAAATTTGCCTCATTCACACACAAAAAGTTCTATTTCACAAATACAAATCATTAGATAAAAATACTGCTGTACCAAACCCTTAATTATATCACAAGTATTCAAATTTTGTGCTCTCCTAAAGAGGTCATATTAAATTCTTGGTCAGATAACCACTGACTGATCACAAAATGTCGTAACGACTAATGTATACAGATACAAGTGCTAAATCGTGCTATTAGTAAAGTAGCGATCACTTTGAAAAATATACTGCATGAGTTTACATAAAAAAATTAAAGTCCCCCTTTCAGACTATATTCTATCGTTGCATTATGTTCTTCTTCATCTTTAGCACACACAATTGTCAGAAATTAACATACTGTTCATAAAATACATCTTCTTACAGTATATATGCATTGTCTCTTCTTTCTGATTCATCTAGTTACATAGAAACAGATTTGTTTGTAAATATCAGGCAAAAGAGTTTATAGTGCAATGGACCATTTTCTGTACATAAAATAGTGCACTATAGTAAAATTATTCAGATATCAAATTGCTTAGAGAATATTTTTATGTGAGTTACTAATTAAAGACCTATACTTTTTACATTTTCTCAATTCAAAGCATGTAATCGTCACTACTTCTGGTGCAGATACCTTTTTAACTCTTGTTGGGTGTAAAGTCCCATAATTTTGTTTGAATTTGGAAAAGCCAGAAGGTAGCTTCCTGGATGCAGTATCCAGATAGTGTGATTTTGTAATGTGCATAGTACTTGCATTTACTATTTCTCTTCCGTAAGGCTGATGATTTCATGCTTATGAGAGAACGGTTTCTCCAGCTCATTATTCTTGTACCCACCCCAACTATTTGTCATCGGGATTCTTTCGAATTCTAGCCTGTTCTGTGAGTGCAGTCATAGTATTTGTTACCTTCTCGTGCAGTATTAATTCTTCTTTTGTCAAGTGAGGCAGTGGGTTTGTCCATCTGAAGGAGTGTATGCGGCCGGGTAAATTGGTAAGTTGTTTCTCGGATTCCACCCAATGTATATGTTGGTATACTTGTATAAACCTGTATAACACAATTACATTCTCTGAAAATAGTTGCAATTGGGTTACCTTGTGGATGAAATTTTGATATAAACAATATGTCTGATGTTACATCCCTACTGGAATTTTCTCAATTTTTTGCAGTTAAGTTTAAAACAATATGTATTAGGAATGTGACAGGCATACCAACTGTCAGATTCTAGTCTGTAAGAATTTTTTGTATGGCGACAGAAAAATAAACAGGAAAAATTGAGATTGTTATTTACTTCAATGAATATTAAACTTGAAATGTTAAAGTTGGATGGAATGTTACTAGAATGTTAAGTTAAATGTTAATGTGTTTCACAAAGAAGCTTTTCCCTTAATTAAGAAAGCCTTTAAATGGATCTAAGCTTTTAGGACTTCCCAGTTGTGACTAATTTTACTTGCTTGATGTAGGTTTGTACTGTCGTTGTAATGATAAATTGGTAGCGATATGAACCTGTCGCCTCCGCATTCAACACCACTGCTGTTGCAGGCTGCTCTCCTAAACAGCTTATTTAAGTTTATTGTTCATGTTATACATATGTGGCTACCTACACTCTTGGATGTCTGAGTGTAGGTGTCTCAGTTTTTGGGGAAGAAAATATTGGTAAATTACAGTGAAAATGCAAAGATGGGTTATGGCGATGGGACTAGACCGTGTGCAGGTTCTAACTAACACTCCCAAAATTGCAGAGACGAATGTCTAACCTCGTGTGTATTTGAACTTCAAGCACAAATTCCAAAGTTTTCAAAATGATGGAAGTGTTCACCTTTGAATAAACATTTCTTTATGCAATAGTTCTCTTTAACAAACACTTTCATACTTCTGTTCACAAGATATTATGGATCAGTGTTTAACTACACACAATAAAGGCGTCTTTGCATATTAGGAAAACGTGTTAACGAGCCAATCGAATGTCTAACCTCGTGTGTATTTGAACTTCAAGCACAAATTTCCAAAGTTTTCAAAATGATGGAAGTGTTCACCTTTGAATAAACATTTCTTTATGCAATAGTTCTCTTTAACAAACACTTTCATACTTCTGTTCACAAGATATTATGGATCAGTGTTTAACTACACACAATAAAGGCGTCTTTGCATATTAGGAAAACGTGTTAACGATCCAATTGTCTTAGACATTTTGATGCATTGTAGTCACCCACGCGTAATGTGTATCCTAAACCAAACCGTTTCTGCAAGCTTCACTTACACACAAACACACACACACACACACACACACACACACCATTTATAATTTTAACTATTATGTCTATTTTGAATTTTGCAATGTTGTATGTGTATGAATTGTTCAGAAGGTTTCTGCATGAGTAGTATCTTGGCTGTACCTTCTAGTGTGGCCAAATTAGTACACATGTCTCAGTAGTGTTGCTCATTATGTGTGTCTTTCATTAAGAGAATTCGATAATCAGTAATATGTTCATATTAGTTGACAAGCTGAGTCGGATCCTGTGGTAGACGCGACAGGGTCACTAAGTACTACTTATCATTACCTTTTACATACACTATCTCAAAACTGTATTCTTGGTTAATATGTTCTCTTGCATACATATTGCTATCTGGCGGAAACTTCGTGGGAGAATTAGATTGTATTAACCGTCGCCGGACTGCAATTCCCACAATCTCTGGGGAGGCTTTTCCCTTAGTGCATCAAATTATCTAAAAACATGGCTCAAGAATAAATTTACTTCGCATGGTAACTTGAAGCAGCTGGAGAGGCCAACACTCTGCGTTCTCCTGCACTCTCTCTTGTCTATACTGCACTCCTTTGTGTGAAAATGGTGCCCACGCCACTAAAATTGACATGCACATTAATGAATCCATCAAGTTATCGCTGGTACTGCCAGATCTACTCCCAGTCAGTACCTTCATGTCGTAGCTAATATTACTCCGTAAGATCTAAGGAGGAAAGCAGCTGAGATAAATTGCCCGAAAAGGTTACCAATTATAAGAAATGTCTCATGTATGGCGCCCTACAAGATGCACCAACGACTCGTCTGAAATCAGGAAAACCACCCTGGTTGATATTGAAAATATCGGTCATTTTGACGAGACCTTCAAATGACGACCACGCTTGAACGAATATCCGCTCAACAACGCTCACCTGGTTCAAGATCCAACAACAAAGGTCGAGGGATACGGAATACCACGCCAGATTCCGTCGAGGCCTAAGCGCTTTAGGACTGTGGTAATTCCGTCCATCTCCTGACTGCGACTACGGAGCGGAGGAGCAAAGAATTGATCATATTGTTAATAGGTGCCCACTTGGAAAATGTGACTGTGATTTTGGCACTGTGCATCAAGTGACTCATTGTACTCTTGACTTGTTATCCCATTTGGACATTTCCATTTGACTGTAGATACTTTTTATGTACTTGCAAAACCAAAAAATAAAAAAGTAAATAAAAATTCTTGAAGACAGGCTCTCATCTTGCAATTCGAAAATGAAGTAACTTGCAAATTAATAAAACGCTCAGTGCTTGGTGATCGCAAAGTACCTTAATGTGTGTGTCATAAAAGTAATAGCTACATTTTGTGGAACACGTATATCACAGTATCTAGATCGGTAGTGTAATGAAAGGGCTCGCATTCTGAGAGTGTCCTACTTGTAAAACTAATCGTCTGCACTTCAACCTTGTTGCCCTTTTCAGCCTTTGAAACAGAAGGATTCCAATTCCAGAGAAAGAGGCAGCATAGAAGTCCAAATCGACGTCGGATTACACGAGATATCAGAATTTTCCAAAGTATTTTTCGTCTTGGCAACATCTCACTGACATTTGTCTATGCAGCACCATGTAATAATTTGCTTTCACGAATTTAACAGTGCTAGGCTATTGAGGTAATAGTCTGGTATAAAACGGTGGAAAAATTAACAGAGACCAACAAAAGCTCTTAGCTGTCACTTTGTCTTAGGAACTGATAAATTCATTATTGCCCCTTATTTTGCTAGAACCAGGTGCCACTGCTGGAGTACAGTTAATGAGTCACAAACTTCGGCTTTTTAAGATTGACTGTAACTCCAGTTTGTGAAAAATTACATAACTTTGTATCGTATAAAGCAAAATATTTCTCACACGTAGCAGTAGGTATTAAAAGGCCGTCTACATACAGTGTTACCTTATTTAGCAGGCCAGGTAGCAAAATGTATCTAAATCACCAATGAACACTCTGGGACATAAATTAAGTCCAAATTGTAGCTCCTGCTAGCATGAATGAAAGACATTTTATTTCTAGGCACAATATGACCTGCCAGAAGCAAGATCTGATATCGTAGCTAGTTAAAAATTTCAGAATACTGAATTTTTTATACAACTTCTCTAAACTTTCCGGATGTACGAAAACTGGTAAAATAGTTTGGATACTTTCACTTGCTTCCACTACAAATCAATTTGGCCACTATTTTAATCAATTGCTAATAATGGACTGCAATACGAGGAGTAAGCTGTGTAAATGGCTTTTTTTTTTCTCCAGAAATAGCCTCACATTTCGCCCATTGGTTGGAGTAGGATTATCAGTAAAACATGTAATGTCGCATCAAGTCCATATTGCACATTTACGAATTTATTAAGGTTCCTTGTCAAATACTTGTAGATACTAAGTTTGTTGTTGTCATTGTCGCTATAGAGACTTAGAGAAATATTCACAGCTACGCTCTTCGTTTTCAGGAAATTTACTTTAATACCCTGATTATAATTGCTTTGAGCTGCTTGAGTGTGCATTAAATCTACCATGATATTCTAGCGTTCAGTGCACAAATAGCATCTACGTGAAGAAAAGTCTAATTTATGTTCTTTCCTCGAAAAAACTCCAAGCGCAACAGGCATTCATCTACAAGACCCTTCAAAGATAGGAATCGGCTTAACGTGACAACATTTACTTGTGTCTTCCACTTGGTATATGGCGACTTTGCACCTAAAGCCCCAGTTATACGACAGTTCTGTACCGGGTAGGTTACTACTTGATTTATCTTTTTAATCATATTTAGTAAGTTCTGTGACATAACATAACCAGAGGCACCTGTGCACAGAACAGTTAAGGTAGCAATTTTTCCAACTGAGACCTCAGCTGAAGCTTGAACAAATAGCTGTGGGTTATTGGGAAATATGTATTGATCTATACTCAATTCATCTGTTATGTCAACGCCGTCGTTAAAACTTATCAAGTTAACATGAATGCCTTGAAAGCACCTACCCCATGAAACAACCATCACCGAAGGGTTTAATAACGTTGATACCTAGAGACACACCTTTCCTGTGAAACGACCGACGCCGGAGGGTTTAATAAGGTTGAAGTTAGTTTGACGCTACTTTGTTATTGTTTGTTGGCTTTTGCCCACTGGTCACTTCATAGACACGTAGAGACACATCCTGATTCAGCCATTTAGTACCAGCTGGACCAAAATACATGGTATAATATGGAAATAATCAGCAGCCAGTCGCATAAAAGAAATTTAATTTCGTAATCAGTTTCACCACTTAGTGTCCTTCTTCAGACACCTGTACAGGAAAATATAACACAAATTAAAACCGAGGAAGAAAAGTTTTAAACATTTTAAGATTAAAGATGAAAAAGGTTCGTTCTTATAACTTCCGCATTATTTGCGAGTCTGAACAATAAGATGTATGCGGAGTATTGCTGTATTCCTAAAAAAATGCAACAGCGCTATGTAACATAATAGTGATCCATTAATACAATAAGAGCTCGTATGCTGCCGTGTAGTTAGTAGTGCCTGTACAAAAATTGTATAAAGAAGCCAAACAACAAGTGTAAGCCTCATGCCAGAAATGGAGCTAATCAGCTAATGACATGCATATACTGAAGTTGGTCTCAGGGTTGTGGTGAAGAACCATATACAACTATACGTGTCGTAAGGCATAAACGAAAATTAAGTGCACATTATCAGCCAAAAAAGTAATATAAAATCCTGATAATCAGTGAAATAAGTTGATATCAAACACAAATTGCGCTATGGATGGCAAATTTGGAACTCATCTCCAGACAGCTGTAGAGGGGTCAGTTGCATCCTGGAAGCGTACCTGGCAGCATCACGGGGCGAGAAACAATAAATAGAATAAATAGAGAAATAGTTCCTAGTCAGTAGGTAAAGAAAATTAACTACAGAGGAAAGGAAACTTGGGAATCGTTGTATACTTTTGATAATATGGAATAACTAGTTAAAAAATGTATGAAAAGCCTTAAAAGCGCTTGTGAAGTGAATATAATATAGCGACATTCACATACGATGTATGAAATAAGTACGATAGGTTTGACACCAGACAGTGAAGGATTAAAATTAACCTAGTTATTATTTGTAACTTTGGAGTAGAGCACCTGAAACTTTGAGAATAGTATGTCTGTAGTCATTGTCTGCATAGCTCTAACCACCTGTAACAATAATAAATCTTCATCTGTAGGCTGTAGATGGTTTAGTATCTACAATACAACAAAGGTAGTGTGTGAACAGTATGTTGGAAGGTGAACCCCACGGGGAGCGAGCCAGAGATAAGTCCCAGCAGTCGCACCATCTTCTGTGTCTTCAATGGCCCAGTCGGATAGAGCGTCTGCCATTTAAGCCGGAGATATGCGGGTTCGAGTGCCAGTCGTGGCACACATTTTCATCTGTCCCCGTTGATATTTATCAACGCCTGTAAACAGCTAATGGTTTGTATTTCACTGTAATTTCTTTCTTCGAGAGCTGCAGGATCAAAATGGCTCTGAGCACAACGGGACTTAACAAATGAGATCATCAGTCCCATTGAACTTAGAACTACTTAAACCTAACTGACCTAAGGACATCACACACATCCATGTCCGAGGCAGGATTCCTGCGACCGTAGCGGTCGCGGGGCTCCAGACTGTAGCGCCTAGAACCGTTCGGCCATTCCGGCCGGCGCTGGAGGATCACCAGTGGTATCCTTTCGGAAAAAAAAACAGATACCATCTTCATATATTCATACAATAATAAGTGATTCACTACTTGGCAGTGAAAATGACTGACAACTTGTCACTGAAAATGCTTCACTACTTAAAACTGTAGATGCCTAAGAAGTTGTAACTATAGGTGATCAACTTAATAAAAATCTGTGTAAATAAGTTTAAAATTAATTACATGTAACAAATGTACCATTATCAAAAGGTGGACTAATTGGAGCTGTGAGCAGCTTTTAAATGTGACGGAATATAGCTAACCAACAACAAATCAGTACAACAGTGTATCGTCAAACTACAGATTTACTTCTTACAAATGATACAACGTTATCATTCAGTGGCCCACAGTCAATGCGATAATCATTTGAGTGCTGTTATGCTTAATAAGCTACACTCAGCATTTTAAAATTACCATGTTAGCTTCAGTAAATTGTTGAAAGTCGGTACAGTCAGGTAGCAGACAGTTACCTTGGTAGCTGCGCCTTATCAGTCATGAGAATGTAACTGTTATAAGTAAATTTTTTCACGTGTTCGTGTTTATCACTTTCCTCTTCTCTCCCTTCTGCCCCACATGTCATGCTCTACTCAAACAGTTTCCCTTGTTAGTTTGCATCTTCGTCCCTCTTCTTCCCAGAATTGGTTTGTTGTAACTGAAGTGCTTTATCGTCCGTCCCTGACATACAATCAATTCCTCTCTTACATATAATTAGTTATAGGAACCTGTTAACTTCCGGCTGTGCGTTTAAAGGCGCTGCAGTCTGGAACCGCAAGACCGCTACGGTCGCAGGTTCGAATCCTGCCTTGGGCATAGATGTTTGTGACGTTCTTAGGTTAGTTAGGTTTAACTAGTTCTAAGTTCTAGGGGACAAATGACCTCAGCAGTTGAGTCCCATAGTGCTCAGAGCCATTTGAACCATTTTTTTTTGTTAACTTCCAAAGGTATAATGTAATTACTTAGTAAGCCACAATTAGTGCGACAGTCATTCCATTACAGTTATAATCAGAAGATTAAATTCCATAAGTCAGAATTGGTACGTTATATTTTCCATTTTGGTGTAATCATGTAGCAGCCAATTATCACGATTGGTACACCGCATCAGTTCTAAGAATTTAATTGTTGTAAGCAAATTTTGTCCCCATTCATGACATTCCCCGATCTCTATTTCCCAAACCCACCATCCCACACCACCAATCATTTCCCATCCAGTTTTCAACATTGTCACAACTTTCGTTTCCCCACCAGAAAACTCCATGTGTGTTTTACATATATAGATCAGCTTCTTCCTTTCTTCCTCCGCTTCTGTATATTTGGAACCAATTTCCCTCTTCCCCCAAGTTTCGCCAGATCCATCCAGCGTATTTTTCTTATTATTGGTCAATTAAGATTTTATATTGCTTATTACACAACTTCTGGGCACTTACAAAGCTCCTTTATACATTTTTTGTACACGCGCTATGAACCGCATTTAAGTATTTATGAGCTCGTATTTTCTTAATGAATTCACCATTGTACTACTAACTGAGGTTGTACCCTTTTACGACTACAACTATATGCTGCGTACATCTTACTGTTGAGACTAGGAAAAAATGCGAAAATTATAAGTATGCATCATATTTTTATCTTAATATTTCAAAAATTCATCAAACTTTTCGCCCTTACTTTTAATGCTTTATCTAACTTCAGTTTGTTTGGGGTTGTGTTTCCGCGTAAGCCAGCTGAAGAAGGGTACTAAGTGACAAACTGGTTAGGAAATTCCATTTCATTTTTGCATATGGTTGATGATTATTTCGGTACATACAACTATAGTTGCTGAGGATGGATAAAATACTAATACATTAGATTATTTGGTGGATGAGTGTGATAAAATACTAACACACAGGATTTTTCTGTTGGTGGGTATTATTCACATGACTTTGATTCTGATTTTCAAATTCCAACAGCCTTGCTAAACAGGATGATACCGATAATTTATTGTCTCCTGCTACTATAATTCACGTTCAGCGGCCAGTAATAAGAATGTCGTGTGTCATACCCAGATGGTGAAGGAGGTGACATCAAATGTGCACCATGGTTGTCATCAGGCCAAGCCAAGCTGTGGTTCGGCACACGCTGCTGATTTTATGACAGTGTGTTTCTCTAGCAGTTACTGTAATTATTATTAACCCCTACGTCTTCACGTAACCTATCTACAGAGCCAAGTACTGACATAAAATTTTCTAAGGCCTCACCCAACTCATGTACTAATTTGTCGCAAACATCTAAAGGCAGCTTTGCTTTCAGAATTCTTATCACATGTTTACGAGAAGTACGCCCATGCGAACTGCGATTATTAAATAATGTTCAAAATATCTACATTGGCTGTACTGTGTAGCATGGGAGAGCTCAGGATTGAATATCTCTTTCCTCTGTCTTTCCTGATGACATCTTGACCCGTTTTTAGGTAAAAACACTACTGTTAATCGTATGTCTGACAAATTTTGCCGTGTCTGTAGACCATAGGCTGCCATCAACAAGGACATATCCTGTTTTTCAGTGGATCTTTTGTCGACCAATCTGAGACTGAGGTAGCACACAAGTGGAAGCTCTTATGAACACAATGGGGTGTACTACAAATTTATGTGGGAAAAAGATTTGGAATTCTTTGTGTTTAATGAAACATTCTTCTGGCAGTACTGAAGACAATAGTAGGCGTTACGCTGACTTTGTAAGATACCTGGCTTGGTGATAAATTGGAATTCATCGCATTACGGTACGCCACGTAATATGCAATAGGACTGCCATCAGCAGACGGTGGGTTGCCTTTAACTATGCCCATAACTGCAAACAATTTATGTTACACTGTCGTAATTTGTGCAGTCACTTCGTCAAGTCATTCTGGCAAATCTTTGCATAAGTGACTTTTATTTTTGACAGTTCAGACTTTGTCGAATCGCTAGAATTCTCTTGCTCAGACACAGCTGCTGTGACCATTTCATTTACAAATCAACCTGATACTGAATTTAAGTTATCGCCGATTTATATATATATTTGTGCGAAAGCCCCCAGCCGCTGTGGCCGAGCTGTTCTAGGCGCTTCAGTCTGGAACCGCCCGACCGCTACGGTCGCAGGTTCGAATCCAGCCTCGGGCATGGATGTGTGTGATGCCCTTAGGTGGGTTAGGTTTAAGTAGTTCTAAGTTCTAGGAGACTGATGACCTCAGATGTTAAGTCCCATAGTGCTCAGAGCCATTTGAACCATTTTGTGCGAAAGCCATTCTGAAAATTCATCAACATTGTTCCTGAAGTGGTCAATTAACTGCTTCTGTACTTTTGCTTTCTGTTCTACAACAAAATTATCGACTTTATTTCCTAACTCACTACATACAGTCTCTTTTAATTATTTTTGCTCTTTAGACAATGTGTGACGAGGAGAGTCCTTGTTTAACTATGAATCATTATCTGCTAATGTTTTACACTCCACTGCCAGTGTGTTGTAATTGACGGTGAATTTCTCTAAATTATGGGACTGTTTCTGTAAATCATCTCCCATTCATTTATGATGTGTTGACTAACGGCTACAATTCGATTGTTATTCTAAGTCCCTATCTGCTTTTTTCCATTGCTTGAATACTTCGTAATAACAGTGTAATTGGATCAGTTGCTCTATTACTTACTTCCACGTTCAATTCACTGGAGGCGTTGTCTACTAGGACATTTACTCAACGTGAAGCGTCATCATGGTGAACAGTTACATTATGTAAAAAACTGTCTAGGTGAGCATCAACTTCACATAAAATATTATCTGTTATAACACGTGCATCGCTTTCAGAGCATGATGCTACATCATGTTCTGAACTTTGTGAATTTTCATTATACTTGTTACCGAATTTGCTTCGTTCACTGTTAAGTCCCACGCTGTGATATCCTTTCCTATCCATTATTGTCTTCTTTACCATTTTTACTGTAACAGGAAATTTCGGCTAAATCGTTTGAAACAATTTTGAATGAATTCTGAATTGGAAAAGTGTCTACCTGGTAATAGGGCTGAACTTTCACTTTTATCTAGATCAACAATGAAGAACTATGCATGTGGCAATCTGACATGACTTGGCAATTACATGAACTTTTTTACAAGGGTGGCTATCTCCCATATGGTAAAGAGTTTTTATTGCAGTGAACGTAAATCCTAGTATCAAAATTTGTATATACTTTAGGATGAGGAAATTATTTTGCTGTCCTTACCTTAAGAAATGGCATGTTACCATTCTCAGTCACGGTTCATGTTAATCTTTCTCTGAAAAACCCTTGTATTTTCGGTTCGATCGAGTGATTCCTCTTATTTCCATTGTAATAATTTTCACTTTATGTTTGGGATATGAAACATAAATGAAACAATGTCGACATTCACAACTCGTGTCACGGTCTTGTCATCATATTTCTTCCTCTCTTTCGTATGTGATAAAATGTTATTTGTTTTTATGCGATTAGCAAGATGAGAAGACAGAATTATCTTAATGAAACAATTGCGTTTTGATATCTACGCAATCACTGATTGTTGGTCCACTACAAATATAATCACGAATGACCATGGAAAGAAATGTAAGAATTTCAGCGCTAGTATTTGCGTCGATTAGCTACATTTCTTTTGGATTGGACATCGAAAACAGAAGTTCGAAAAAATACAGTTTTTATTGTTCATGCAATATGCATTAAAGACTGCAGCCATGGCGGCCTGTCAGTGGCATTAGCATGCTAGTAACACCAATGCCGTCTTCGCTCCACAATTACAATCCTGCAAAATACTTTCAAAATACAAGGTTAAGACAGGAAACATATTTACAATAAAAAACAAAATTTGGCTTTGAATTATATGCAATTAATCTAAGATTTACATTGAATAATGATCACCTGATTTCCATACAGACAGGAGAGATGGTAAGAAATGTATGTTACAGAAACAACTTAGAGAGAACTGACTGTTGTATTAAAATATAGTCACAGAGAAACATTTCACAGAGGTTATAATTTCTGCTTCATTTCAGATCTAGGCAAGCTATGGAATTTCTTTCATAACGTTCGATTAAATTACATCATCTCCTTCCTCAACACAGTTAAACCAACTTCATCTCTCATGTAACTTACAAAAACTTCACTGACAGTCTAGTAACTGAATTAGATTAGTGCTCTTTTCCTTTACAATATGTTTAATATCATAGAATATCATTGACCTATGCTAAATTCTTGTCGTCAACAGGCATTCGATTTCACCTGAAAAAACGCTGAAACAGACATTTGTGAGGATCTGTCTTTTGACTAGATTAACGATCGATTCGTTTTCTAGGAGTAAAAAATATGCAACAATGCTTTAGGTACTAAGGACATTTATTTTCACGAATCGTCTTCATCGTCGACACTTCATTGGACTCCATTATTAAGGTTAAATAGGCAATGAAAAATTACCAACAATTCTGAAACACAAGCTGTAGCAAATGACGCAGTGTAACGTTTTATGAAACGGATAGACGGAACTGGACATTTTCAGCTACGACTAAAATATAGGGCAACGAGCCATCGGATTGGCTCATTTCGCCGAGGAGTTCAACTGAGTTATTGTCTTGATGTTACTTCAATGTTTGATCAGTCAGCTATTCGTTAGCCACCGGAGCCACAATAACAGACAATGTAAATATTTGCCTCGGGCATGTCTGTGTGTGATGTCCGTAGGTTAGTTAGGTTTAATTAGTTTTAAGTTCTAGGCGACTGATGACCTCAGGAGTTAAGTCGCATAGTGCTCAGAACCATTTTTTTGTAAATATTTCGTAGATTGAATAACATTCGGAGAAAATTCAGATATAATACTCGGGACCTTTGCCTTTCGCGGGCAAGTGCTCTACCAACTGAGCTACCGAAGCACGACTCACGTCCGGTACTCACAGCTTTACTTCTGCAAGTACCTCGTCTCCTACCTTCCAAACTTTACAGAAGCTCTCCTGCGAGTTCGAGTCTCGGTCGGGCACACAGTTTTAATCTGCCAGGAAGTTTCATATCAGCGCACACTCCGCTGCAGAGTGAAAATCTCATTCTGGAAACATCCCCCAGGCTGTGGCTAAGCCATGTCTCCGCAATATCCTTTCTTTCAGGAGTGCTAGTTCTGCATGATTCGCAGGAGAGCTTCTGTAAAGTTTGGAAGGTAGGAGACGAGGTACTGGCAGAAGTAAAGCTGTGAGTACCGGACGTGAGTCGTGCTTCGGTAGCTCAGTTGGTAGAGCACTTGCCCGCGAAAGGCAAAGGTCCCGAGTTCGAGTCTCGGTCGGGCACACAGTTTTAATCTGCCAGGAAGTTTCATGATTAGACAGTCTTCCATGCTGAGCGATATATTCTGTGTGATAAAAAGTGTCCGCCCTCCAGTATGTAATGCGGAAATGACCACTAGATGTCACGAAAGCTAGAGCCGCCATAATATAAAGTGGTGGGGAATATTGTTGTCAGTAGAGAAACTGTAAGCGCTGAATGAGTCGGCCACAAGAACTCAGAGATATCAAACGTCAACTGGTCTAGCTAGTATGATGACTCTGCTTAGGGATTTAGTAAGAACAGACTACATTGATCATGCAGCTGTTTATAGTCCACACATTTATGCAGTCAACATTTTGCGAAGCTTCAGGTCATGTAAATACCTACTTCACTAGACCATAGATGACTGTAAACGAGCCATGAGTCACGCAATACTCTATGGCAATCCAATGCCAGTGTTTGATTTGTTTGAATATTTTGACAGCTTTACTTGCTACCGTGTGTAGTGCCAATAGTGAAGTACGGAAAAGACGATGTTATGATATGAGAATGTTGTGTCTAGGAATGGTGCATACTCGGTTCGCTAGACAAACAATTAAACAACTCGTATGAATGGTCTTCTTACAACAAGACAAATACTTTGATTACACATATGTGTCGGAAGCAAATGGCCCCACACAAAATCAACTAAACTGTAGCGACTGTTGATCTCTGTCTGTGCTACGTAGGGATTTCTAATGAAGAGACTACGAATCATCGCCTAACTTCTCAGAACCGTCTTTCCCCTGTCGTTGCCGAGTGGCGTACCGCCGCCGACTTTACGCCGTAAAATCCATCCCCCGAAAGCGATGAACCGTCGTCGTATATGAGGCATGACAAAGGGCGGAGCAGGGGGGGGGGGGGGGAGACAGGAGCGTGGATGCACTGATGGATCGGAAGCTGTGGCTGCAGGGGAGGTCATACTTCCGGTCGCACACCGACAGAAGGGTACGCGTCCACTTCATGAGGTCCATACCAAGATGTAGTATGTGTCGGCAGCTGCGGAGTGGGACGGTCCAGCTCCATCGGTAGCACGTGAGGAGGCGGAGGAGGCGAAGGCTCCGGCTAAATAGGGTCGTCCTGCGGTGTCGTGATGACATCTTCTTGCGGTTGCTGTGGCAACGCTGTCCTCGGGTTCCGTGAACCGGGGGGAAGAGGTACAGAAGGATCACCGTGCACGTGACAATGGCGAATTTCAGTGAGATGTCGGTGCTGCAATCCGTCTGGACCTGTAATGAGATACATGCAGGCGCCAAGTCGACGAAGGAATTCGCCTAGCGCCCACCGTCTTCTGCCGCTAGCAATCCTGAAAAACACAATATCATGCGGCCCGAAGCGATACTTCTGGCCTTCCTTCGGCGCCGGATGCTGAGGAGGGCAAAGCAGGTGGGGCAGCGCCCGTGACGGTGTCCGTTAAGCAATTCAGCCCGCGATGGTCCATGCAGTATCGGTCTATTTCGGAAACGATGATTATTTGCATCAGGGTTGTCAATGCACTCCTTCACAAAGGAGCATCTGTGAAGCAATTGTTTGTGGCGAATAACAGTCCTGAAATGGATTGGTTTCCCAGCGTCTCGACCTGAATCCAGTAGAATACTTCTGGGATGGGTGTGACTTCGACTTCGCTTCAGACTCTAGCGTTCATCTAATTTCGTAGGTTGAGGAAGAACCGGCAGCTATTCAATCACTGACATTCGGAAATGTCACTGAATGGATCCACAGCAGTAGTCAAGCTGTCATAAACGCGAAGGGTGGAGTCACATCATATTGATGGCCGCTAACAAGGGTCTGGATACTTTTGATCATGCAATGTAGAAAAAGAGTCTCTTACGGACAAAACTTGGGATTTCGACACCTCCAATTACGACTCCTGCATCACAACTCCAACTGCTACATTAAGGATATATTAGTGTTTGATGTACTGCCAAAACTTCTGCCGGTACTTCTCACCACATATATCAAGAAATAGGCAAGATTTCTTCTAAGATCAACAGATACAATCTCCACAGGAGCACGTATGTTCGCTGAAATGATCTAGAGCCAACAGGTTTTGGATAAAATTGGAGAAATTAATCAACGCCTGAGCACGCCGGTCGCTTTGAAGCGCTGTAAATATCGTAGATCCGCTACATGACGATACCGTGACCGAGGACGTAGGTCGTGCAAGTGAAGTGATGTGTGTGTACACGTCGCTATATGGATTCAAATAGTTAAGCGTCTACGGGGAAATGTCAGGTCCTCAAAAAGAAGCTGTCGCATGAGTTTTTAGTATTTAGTGTCTCAATGCAGACGTTCCAACGTGTCTACAGTGAATCGTTTACCACTCGGAGCATCGAAGCCACACGTGGTAAGTGTCACAGTCGTAAACAGATCCCAACAGACTGAAACCAGATACGAGTGCCACGGGTTCTCAATGACTAACGAAACCTAAAAAGTTCGGAGTAGGGGGCCCCACAAAAGGGAGGTATTCAGAGCTGCACATCAAGACGTATGTTCTCAGTGAGCCAGACAACAAAGAAAGAGTACAGTGGCTATCTGGAGTCATACAGTGCAGTACTACGAGTGGCGTTTTGGTCACTTTTCAACTGACGGAAGCTGTCTAGTCTCCCGACGGCCAAGAAGGCGTTTAATCCCGTGTGAGTAGATGGCGTAATTTAGACCGAGAGTGGGAAAGGGGAGGTATTTCTCCTAACGTTACTTGGACCCGCTCATCCCCATAACAGTAAACAGGAACAAGGTTGTCTACTTCAACATTATTAGCACGAAAGTATTGCTATGTATTCTACACCTTCAAGATAAGTTTTCAGTGGACATTTTCGGATTTCGAGGTGACAGCTGCATCGGTTAGAGAGTTACACGCATGATTTGCGGGTCTCACAAACACTAGGCAATCGGATGGCACCAAAATCACCCGATCTTAGTCTCACAAAAAACATCTGGGCATATTTGGAACCGCAGATGGTAGGTAAAATTCAACAAGTGACTAATTTAATAGCTACAACGAATTTAATCGTCAGTGACTGATTTCATCTCGATATGGTGAAATTTTGGACTCTCTTCCGCGTTTAGTTGAAGCTGTTATTACGGCTAGAGGCGGTACTTGCCAGTATTAGCGTGATGTCTCTTTGCATTGAATAAGTTTTTGTGCCTTGAATTTAGCTGGTCGGTTACCTGATCGGCAAGATCAATTAGTACACACCACGTGTTGTTTGTGGCCTCTTATGCATACAATGTGGTGGTAACAACCAGGGCCGTAGCAAGACCTTATTTGATCTCAAGTCACTAGTAGTGGAAACTCTGATAGAAGGTCGTGTCCATTTCTGAAACTAGTGTCCGTCATTTAAATCATTTGAGTGTCATTACGTGAGTAAACCGTGACAAAAAGTTCATTTCAATCACGTATTTTCTTGTCTGTCCGTTTGTACACACGTAAGAATATGACCATTTACGTTTACGGTCGTTAGCCATCACAGTGGGAACCCTTTGTTTTACGCCCACAAGCTACAGGGCGGACATTAGCGATACTGTGCAGCCACCATAATCACCTCATGTGATACCTAATGAGTCTCAGGAAACGGCATATCCAATCACCCAGAACGCATTTCTCAACGTCTTTACTGCTATCGAGGAAGTCGTTAGATGATACGCACTACGAAAGACTAAAATCCACTCCTGGTAACAATACAGCCAAGTCACATAGCTGCTGCTCCTAATGTGAATGGCCGACCTACACGGTACGTAAAGATGAAATTGGGAACTGTATGTACAAGGAAACGTTTTTTGAAGATTTGTTGCGTGCAAAGAAAGTGACGAGCATATGAGCGTGTAGGCTTCCGCAACCGATGTCTGTCTCATTAAGAGCGTTCTCGGTTCATTACCACGACATCTTCTAAAGTTTTAAAGTGAATCAAGGTTTAGTCGTAGTTGCAAGGGCGTGGGGAGGGGGGGGGGGGGAGTGTTCCCCTGGACAAGTGACTATGACTGTAGTGCTTTTCGTGGACAAACGGCATAGCTGCATCACTAAATATAATATGCGATTCAACGATATACTTTGACAGTGAATTTGTGGAGAAGGCGGAAGTGCTTCATTATACCAACCACAATTTAAATTAATCTCTATCTCGAAGTACGATTTCAAGAATTAGATTAGCCAAAGTGGTGTATCGAGCGATGCTAAGTCACTGCAGTACGTACAATGAAGTGTATAGTTTACTTAATTTTGTTTCTGGGCTTCAAATTAAAAATTAAATTTAGTAAGAATGAGATAAAGGGAGATCCATAGATCCTGACAGTGTCTATCTGCATCTTATCGTGCAGCTGATAATGCTGTCTGTATGAAAAAGGTGGTACCTCGAGGGACACTGAATAAATTTTGGAGGGCACTATTTGTGAGGTTCTGTATTCTCGTTTGTCTTTGAGGAACTAAAGAAATTATTCACTATATTTCTGGTTAATATAAGAAGGTTATGAGATGAAGCTGTGATGAGTCAGAGACGTGAGGGGAGAGGGAAAAGCGCAAATCTGCTGAATGTTATATCAGTCCCGATTCATTGATGGAAACAGTAACGAACTTGTGGGATATACGTGTTTAACGTTGAATCGACAACGAAATCATTGGACGTGGAGCACAAGCTCGGATTAGGGAAGGGTGGGGAAGGAAATTAGTCATGCTGTTTCGAAGGAACCATCCTGGCATTTACTTGAAGCGATTTAGGGAAATTTTGGGAAACGTAAATCAGATTGGCAGGACGCGAATTTGAACCATCGTCCTCCAGCATGCGAATCATGTGTACTATCCACTGTGCCAACTCACTCGGTAACAATGATAAAAATGTGCTTAACTGTTGTAGCGTGGTGTTGCAAAACATTTCGGGAAACTGTGAACGGACTGCACACTAATTATCGGAGTTCGTATGTGTACACAAATATTCCTAAGACTATGTTTACTTGTAAACGTGCCTGTAAGCGATATGCAGGGTGATTGAACTCTAGCAACAAACTGTCAGCAGTAGTTGAGTGCTCTTTCATAAGTATATCGTTGTAGGGGAGGCGAGGTATCCAGTAACTCCTTACAGACAAACTGCAGTTCGCCCAGTTTCTTACCTCCTCTCATCTTTGTGTCTGTGTCGTGTGGGATGTCGGTTGTGCTGTTTAACATATCACTAGAGGCAATAATTTGATCTCTGGCGACCTACGGAGGATAAAAGGATCTGATATCGTCAGGCAAATTAATTTACTTTAATGATGACGTCCACACAAAGGAAACTTTTTAGTGAATGATAAATAATCGCGGAAGTCCTATCAAGTATGAAAATATGGGTACCACACCACGCACATTGGCGTATGAATGAGAGTAGGGATCATCTCATCTGTAACACAAACAAATGGTCATTACAACAATAAGCTTAATATCGAAAAACGACACACGTGAGTTAACTACTGAGATAAACAATTGAACACTTAAAATGTGGACAAGGGGCTCTCATGGTGATCTGTGGCCTGGATACAGGTTGTGAGCACGATAAATAGAATACAGTCCCTTCATCATGCTAAAAAAGAGAGATGGAAATAAGGCAATAAACAGGAGAGCCACCAGCAGAACAGAATGTCAGTTATGCTCAGTGTAACATAAAGAGTATTTGATCAAAGTAATGACAACAAAATATTCCGAAACACTTTGCGTGACAGTTTCGGAGAAAACAGGCTATGCAATATCAAGTCTTGGTTGTGAACAAAATGGAAGTCTATGACGTTATGTTAAGAGTCACCTATAACACATGAGGAGCTACTTTTCAAAGCGCATTGTGACCCAAAAAGTTAATTTTTCAGGAAAAACGAAAACCGTACACCGCAAACAATATTCTATTAATTTTTACGAATTTTACACCACCTTCTCAGGTAAGGCTGTTAATCAAAATGTGTTTCATATAAGGAAATTGCTTTTTATACTTTCAAGCTATGAGCACTTCAGTGACAAACAAAATGCGTTTTGTTGGGTTCTGTTGGACAAGCTACATTTTAGTGTAAGCTATTTATGGCATAACGCGTTTTGATTAGTTTTCAGTGACATAGAACTGGTAAAAATACATTTTATTGTTTGAAAATACATTTTTTAGCTTTCAGTAAAACATTTTAACGACAGAAGTAGGAAGAAAAATAAAAGTGTGCTTCATTTACAATAACAAAGTTCACAATATTTTTCCCAAAACAGGTTCCTCTTGTAAACAGTCACAAATAGTATCTTGGGCAATGAGTTCATTACATGTGTGGTGTCACCGCCAGACACCACACTTTCTAGGTGGTAGCTTAAATCGGCCGCGGTCCATTTAGTACATGTCGGACCCTCGTGTCGCCACTGTGTGATCGCAGACCGAGCGCCACCACAAAGCAGGTCTCGAGATACGGGATAGCTCTCGCCCAGTTGTACGACGACTTTGCTAGCGACTACACTGACGAAGCTTTCTCTCATTTGCTGAGAGACAGTTAGAATAGCCTTCAGCTAAGTCCCTGGCTACGACCTAGCAAGGCGCCATTAGCCTTACATAGTTTGATAGTTATCGTATGAAATGTCTCATCCAGAATGCTGTATTCACAACAAGGATAAATAAAAGATAAGTATTCGAGGAGCTGCATACTTTCTTATGAGAATTCACTACTTATCCTGTTCCAGAATTCACGCCCGTCTGCGTTAGATTTCGGCGTCCTCTATCTACAAGGTGTTGGCACATTTACCAACACATCAACATGGAAGGATGATTCAGTGAAAAAGTCAAGTATTTCATTTTCTATCCAGCTGTTTCCATATCTGAGCCTTGGTAGCTTTTTCACATCGTCCTTCTATTCTCGTTTCCATCTCATCAGTGATGAGATGGTAATATTTGATACTTTTTCAAGCTGTGTTTACGTTTACCTAATGGAAAAAAGCGCTGGGAAGGATCATCAGAATAGTAGGTGATGTGCGTTTTGATTTTCACATCAACCACGTATTTCATCAAATTAATTTTCAGATCACGGATCCCATCTACAGGCCTCAAAATGGTACTTAGTTCCTTGAAATTAAATATTTCCCAGTCTTTCCCTAAAATCCTTGTTTCGCCCACTTCTGCATAAACCTCCTGGTACGTGTTTGACTTCAATACTTCCGAAATTTTGCGAAATTTCTTTTCTATTCGTCAGGAGGTGAAAAGGAATATCCTCGAACTGGAAAGAAGAGAAGTACATTAGTCAAATGCAGTGGAGATTCTTTGAATAACCAGAAATCAATTGCATAAATAACTTGGTGATTTATGTTTTGGCCAGTACATCCATCCGTGAACAATCTGAGAAATGTGACAGTTGTGTCAAGGGTCAATTATTTAAAGAAATAGGTGAAGACCTAGGAAATTTCTTGTGACCCTCTACCTGCCTGCGTTTCATTCCAAATGCAAAAATGTAGGTTCTGTACCTCCCAAATTAGTTACACAAAAGGAGGACAGGGATATATGTTTTGCATAGTATGCCCCAGCGATAGATAATTTTGGGAGAGATTGTACCTGCTGTAGATCAAAGACAAATGTCAGGCTACAGTCATATGTATGCTTAATTAATTTGCGGAAAGCTCTAGCTCTTTACTTATGTAACCCTATTTCAATCATTAGCTTATTCTTCGTGTTGATGTCTGTAGAAGTTTTCATTTGGTAATACATTTTATGGCAGAAGGTACAGTATCACTTGCTGGAGTTCCAAAAACTACACTCCTGGAAATTGAAATAAGAACACCGTGAATTCATTGTCCCAGGAAGGTGAAACTTTATTGACACATTCCTGGGGTCAGATACATCACATGATCACACTGACAGAACCACAGGCACATAGACACAGGCAACAGAGCATGCACAATGTCGGCACTAGTACAGTGTATATCCACCTTTCGCAGCAATGCAGGCTGCTATTCTCCCATGGAGACGATCGTAGAGATGCTGGATGTAGTCCTGTGGAACGGCTTGCCATGCCATTTCCACCTGGCGCCTCAGTTAGACCAGCGTTCGTGCTGGACGTGCAGACCGCGTGAGACGACGCTTCATCCAGTCCCAAACATGCTCAATGGGGGACAGATCCGGAGATCTTGCTGGCCAGGGTAGTTGACTTACACCTTCTAGAGCACGTTGGGTGGCACGGGATACATGCGGACGTGCATTGTCCTGTTGGAACAGCAAGTTCCCTTGCCGGTCTAGGAATGGTAGAACGATGGGTTCGATGACGGTTTGGATGTACCGTGCACTATTCAGTGTCCCCTCGACGATCACCAGTGGTGTACGGCCAGTGTAGGAGATCGCTCCCCACACCATGATGCCGGGTGTTGACCCTGTGTGCCTCGGTCGTATGCAGTCCTGATTGTGGCGCTCACCTGCACGGCGCCAAACACGCATACGACCATCATTGGCACCAAGGCAGAAGCGACTCTCATCGCTGAAGACGACACGTCTCCATTCGTCCCTCCATTCACGCCTGTAGCGACACCACTGGAGGCGGGCTGCACGATGTTGGGGCGTGAGCGGAAGACGGCCTAACGGTGTGCGGGACCGTAGCCCAGCTTCATGGAGACGGTTGCGAATGGTCCTCGCCGATACCCCAGGAGCAACAGTGTCCCTAATTTGCTGGGAAGTGGCGGTGCGGTCCCCTACGGCACTGCGTAGGATCCTACGGTCTTGGCGTGCATCCTTGCGTCGCTGCGGTCCGGTCCCAGGTCGACGGGCACGTGCACCTTCCGCCGACCACTGGCGACAACATCGATGTACTGTGGAGACCTCACGCCCCACGTGTTGAGCAATTCGGTGGTACGTCCACCCGGCCTCCCGCATGCCCACTATACGCCCTCGCTCAAAGTCCGTCAACTGCACATACGGTTCACGTCCACGCTGTCGCGGCATGCTACCAGTGTTAAAGACTGCGATGGAGCTCCGTATGCCACGGCAAACTGGCTGACACTGACGGCGGCGGTGCACAAATGCTGCGCAGCTAGCGCCATTCGACGGCCAACACCGCGGTTCCTGGTGTGTCCACTGTGCCGTGCGTGTGATCATTGCTTGTACAGCCCTCTCGCAGTGTCCGGAGCAAGTATGGTGTGTCTGACACACCGGTGTCAATGTGTTCTTTTTTCCATTTCCAGGAGTGTATATTAAATTTTGTAGTAAATATTTTCGTATAAAATGTTTTCTTTACTTTCAGATCAGATGTCACTGAATTGTTATACATGAGGAAAATTTTGTTATACTCAGGTCACATGGCAGATAAAGGCGCTGGCTATTACTTCTGGAGTAGTGTCTCTCCATTGCTTGTAGTTGTGCAATGAATTCAGTTACCTTCTTCGTTCTTGCACTATGATTTCCAGCTTATGAACTCCTCCTATCTTGTGAAGCACTCCTTCACCTGCTTTAAGACCATAAGCGATGGTATGCACTCTTCTTTGGCCAATGCCAAAAAGCTTCCCGAAGAAAGCAGCACAGACAGGAACCCTACCACCGTTTGAATAAACCTGAAAAGCATTAAAGGTACTAATTACAATATTATTTCTCTGACAAGTTTTATCAGAGTAATAAATCACAAATTTGACGATTTATTACTTCGATGATACTGCGTTGTGAGAGAAGTTGGTTTTATTTCTCGGATCATTCCGTACTCTCCTGCGCTTAGGTCTTCTCACATTGAGAAGGATGGAAAGCGTTTTGTCTTGTTCCTTTTTGTCATGTTTAGCAAATACTAACCTGTTAATAGGAATCAACCAACAGCAAAAGTGTCCTACTTTATGCGGCAAGGAGAGGTTAGAGGCTCATGAGATGAGGATCCTTATCCTGATATCTGACAGTAAAAAATTACAAGAGACATAATTATACAGGTAAGAACAAATAGATTAATTTGTACAGTTTTGCAATAACAGTAACATTATTACTCTTTACTCTTACCTGTTTTCATACCCGAGTCCCCTTCTTTATTCGCTCTTTATTCGTTTTCTCGATCCACGATTCATTTCCTCTTCGATAGTCACATATTCACTCGTTATAATGCTCTCCATCTTAGCACAAATACTTTTTCACGTCTGACTTCTATAAGTCTAACATCCAGAATGATAAACGTTCATACAGAACAACGCTGTAATACTGCAAATAAATAGTAACTGGTCATTGTTGGTCGGTTAAAGGGTTTCGCTTTTTTCCACCACTCATACATTGTAGCCAACATAGCTTAATAAAATAAAATAAAATAAACTTAATGCTGTTTGATTCAATCATAATAGAGGACAAAATGCTATTTGTTGCATCTGCTACTTTTCAGCGCTTTTTTTCTGGGTGTTAAAATGCGTTTGGACACAATCTGATGGCAGGAGTGTGCAGAGCGAGTAATAAAATACCGGATTTCGTATCAAACTCAACTTTGTCCAGCAGTGGACATAATGCGTTTTAAAAAGTTGCTGCTCATATGTCTATCGAAGTCATTTTTTTGGATAAGGATGTTTTAGTACCTTTTTTCTTCACACGTTCATTGTCCGCTGAGTATAGTGCCACGGCTGACAGTGTTCGACCTAGCTCCATGGTAAACTTCCTCAAAACACACAGGCACATTTTATAAAAGCCACCTCACTTTTACACATAAATACCGGTACTTCTGCAACGGGAGCTTTATTTATGAAATCGTATATTAATTGTGAGGAACACAGAATGTTACAGTGCTACACAGTCCTACCAAATACTAACCTGTTCTTGTATTGGGGCAGCGCCATTATAGACTCACACACAATTAGGTAGCTTGTTGTTAAGCTTCAGATACACTCAATTCAATTTACAATAAATTACTCTATCCATATTAATAACATTACTGCGCATAATCAGTCACTCAGTCTGAAACATAGCCACATAATATAGGATGCTGCACGAAAGAATAACTTATACTGAAAATCTTGTGCAATAAGTCACATCTAACAGAAAGCTCACAGTGTTTCACACTGAATAATTCGCGACGTATTCAAAAACAGAAATGTAGCAACTTAAACCGAGCAGTAAAAGAATAACAATTACAGAAATACATATGTGAAACAAACTAGCCAAAAGAAAATCAACTCCTATCTCATTTCTGTTATTGTATCAGTAAAATTTTTTTAATTCTAAGAAGCAAAGTTACAGCTAATGAAAATTAGAAAAACGGCTACTAATGCCCCCGATGACTGCTCACATTTGTGCTACTCTATGGATAATATGATGTGCATATCCGTAATTGAGTAACGTACTAGCAAAATTAGTTAAGACAGCATCAAGCGTAAGTGACACAAACGTAACATATCTCCAAAAATGGCGTATTTATAAATGCTGACAAACTGTAGCACCTGTGATGGGATGCATTAAAAGTACCATCTTATCAGTTGCAAATAATATACACCACCAACGATGGCGTGCCGTAAAAATCTTGCAGTAATGCACATGAAGACTAATGGCTCGTCTTTAAAGTAGATATTGGTCGGAAATAATGACAATTTTCTGGCCCTGAAAATTACAGTAAAAGAATTACAAAACACAACAGTCACTTCAGTGTTCTTTTTGTCACACATGAGGAACACGGAAACGATACACATAGTGTCTACAGTCTGAGCAGATCACCTCGTGCTGGTATGACACATTTCAGTAGTCAAAAATCAATGGTTCATGCAAATGATACACCTTGACTGTATACAGTGTACGGACTAGCATAGAATTTATGACCATAGTTTGCTCCCCACAGGTAATAGTTCTTCTCTTCTACAGTAACAGTGTCCACTTCCATGTAGTCCGACAACTCCCTGCTCTAACATTTGACCGGTCATCAGTAAATCTATGAGCAATCGTGGAAATGTTCATGATTCACAAGAAATGAATTGACGCTATGGCAAGTGTCGTTAAAATGCTCATTCACCATATACACACAAAGGAGAAAGACGACGTCATTAATAGCAGTATTATGCATGTTTCTGCATAGCATGAGTTACGATTGAAGCGCATAACAATATTTCATGTTCGTTGACATATGTGCAACATCTAAATGTGTAGTATAATTCAGTGGTGCCTAAAGGTTCATGGAAAGTTCCTTGTTTACACACACAAGTGTGCGTATGTTTCAGGTCGACTAAAAGCCTGCCCCATATTTACTTACCAACCATCTGCTCAATGACTCCATAGTGTCATCTCATACTCTGAGGTAGAAATGGGTCCCTGCCTGCAGTAAACAGGTTGGGCGAAGAAACCGGTCGTCCAGGGATTGTGTCTCTACCTACAGTCGGCATGCACTTTTAGCAGGTAGGTTCCCTCTATCTTCCAGCAGAGTTAGGGAGCGGCAAGCAGTGTTCTCTTCACTAAGGTACTCAAGAAACCTCACAGAGTGAGAAAAAAAAAGGCAGGTGAAATATTAGCGTTTGTACAAGATGAACCTGTGGAATGTGTGGTGACGTGTACGCTCCAGTGTACGGACAGTGTACATGAGGAATACAATGATGACAACACGCGCTTAACAAGTGAAAGTATACTGAAACAAGTGTAGAGGGATGTAGTTCGACGCCCTTGTCGGACAGAGAGCAACAAGTCCCGTGTCCAGTGAAACGAAGTAAATGACAATCGCTGTCCATGAAGTGGGTACTAACATAATCACGTATATGTAAGATGATCCGCAGTACAGTAAAAAAAAAAAAAATATGAACAGAATTCGAATAAGTTCACAGTAATATGATCGTGTAGTGCATAAGTAAAACTAGGGATATTCAGGGCAGAACAGGGTGCACTTTTTACAAATACTGGTGTTTGCAAATTTCAGTGATGCTCAATAGAATTTATAGGATGAGCTTCATAATGACCTACTACGTTACACACAAAAATTTGTTCGCGACACTGATTACAGTGACGTCAAGGAAAGCAGTAGATGGTGGCATAAGTGGAGTCAGTGCTACAGAATTGGAAGATGTAAGATGAAGAAATTTGAAACAAAGCGTCAAAAAAAAAAAAAAATGCGGTATCACACCTTAAATTTTGTAGATGAGACAAAAAAAAAATTATCCCATCGTTCAAAAACTAATCTGTTTTCAACTCCAACCAATCGGGAATAAAAGAGAAAATGTCTGTGAATGGAACCCTGGAAAATGGAGGTACTAAGAGAGTTGCATTAGGATCTACTAACATCAGTGCATTATCGGATTTGTATACAATTATGCCGACGGGATGGTTGGTTGGCTCTGAGCACCATGGGACTTAACATCTATGGTCATCAGTCCCATAGAACTTAGAACCACTTAAACCTAACTAGCCTAAGGGCATCACACCACACCCAGTCATCACGAGGCAGAGAAAATCCCTGACCCCGCCGGGAATCGAACCAACTGGATGGAAAACTGGCTAGAAAAAGTTATTTATTGTACTGTGAGAAGTTGGACGTGTTCTGACCCCTACAATTCTTGCTTGTGTGCATCATTTGCAAGGGCAACACCAAGCAAAAGTGGAGAAATGTGCATAAGAGAACTACAGCTATGTTATGAGCCCTCCTTTGGGCCAATAGCTGATCAAAATAGCTTACTTTTGCTTCATTTCTGGTCCACGTGGAAAAACCATAGCCATTAAGTGCAAACTATCCCTCCTGAAAATGCGTATGACATTACAAATTCATATTATCTGGCAGCGCTGGAAAAATTCAGCCTCTCGATGAGCTTATAAAACAGACTGTTTAACATTCGGCTGCATGCCATCACATTCCACCAATTCTCATCAGACTGTTGAAACATCCCTTTAGAACAATTATACATGACTGTGCTTAAACTGACACACAACATTTTTTAGCGGAACGCAATCTGACTTTCAATAATTCCTACAAAAGAATTGCCCTGACTAACAGTAACCTATACCTTTCACAAATCACTTACCTCACAAAAATCTTCGTTACTCGAACTACTGCAATACAGCGACCGCCACTACTGCCAGCTAAATAAAAGATTCAAACTACGGAAGGCACTAACTACTGATAGGCATCGTTAGCAAATGAAAGATTTTAATAGAGAACAAACAATGTATTTACCTTAATAGTCATAATATATATAGCAGTTCATGACATCCAGTCTTACAAATTTCAAAACTCCGCCATCTCTCTCCCCACATCCACCACTGCTGGTGGCTCACCTCCAACTGCTCAGCGCTACGTGCTGTTAACAGCCAACAGCCCAACACTACAATGGCGAATATTACAACAATGCCACCCAGCCACAGACTGCACACAGCACAGCCAGTGATTTTCATATAGAGCGCTACACGGCGTTACCAATATAAAAACCTACACAGCCTACTTACATAGCCCTCATTCTCCCCACAAAAAATTTTACAAATTGTTTTGGGCAGTGGCCAATACAGATTTGAAATAATTTTTCATAATTACAATAACAAAGATATCAAATGCACATACTTATTGATACAATGTTGGTCAAAAGCTAAAATTTTCTCACAGTCCATAAAGACAGTGCTGATTGTTCATCACAGTAAAATGGCAGTGTTTTTCTCAAAGTCTGAGCAGTAAAAGAAAATGCACACGGAAGTAGTGGATTTCCATGCAGTCTTGAAGATGTAGTGTTGTCCTTCTAACAGAAAGACAGTGCTGACTCTTGACATGCAGGCAGGTAATGGGCCACAACAGAGCAAACCCACAGCGGAGTCAGTCGAAGTTTTGAAGAATATTGGTAGGTAGGTCATCACAGAGCAGACCCACTGCAGTCCTGGTATAGATTATGGTATTGGTGGGCCATCAGAGGTGCAGACCCACTGCGGTCCTTGAAGAAATAATGGTATTGGTGGGCCATCAAAGATGCAGACCCACTGTAGTCCTTGCAGAGACGGCCAGCAACCATCTGTTGCGACTGTGCAAGTGCACAATCACCATCGAAGAGTCTTGCAGACAATATAGCTGTGGTGTCACCACCAGACACCACACTTGCTAGGTGGTAGCCTTTAAATCGGACGCGCTCCGCTAGTATACGTCGGACCCGCGTGTCGCCACTGTCAGTGATTGCAGACCGAGCGCCGCCACACGGCAGGTCTAGAGAGACTTCCTAGCACTCGCCCCAGTTGTACAGCCGACTTTGCTAGCGATACTACACTGACAAACTACGCACTCATCTGCCGAGACGATAGTTAGCATAGCCTTCAGCTACGTCTTTGCTAAGACCTAGCAAGGCGCCATTATCATTTGCTATTGATCTTGTAATTCATGTATCATCAAGAGCGATGTTCACCAATTATGGATTAAAGTTAAGTATTCCAGAAGCTACGTACTTTATTTGCTAGTATTCATTACTTGACCTGTTCCAGACCTCACGACAGCCTGCGTGAGCTTAAACGCGTGCCTTTCGGCTACCTCACAGTGGCTTGGCTGTCTGGCCAAGTCACAACAATTTGGCGACTAGGATTTTGCGTTCGTATTGATACAGACTAATTTACTTGTGTCATAGCTTCGCCACAATCTCCAGATGTACTGTCCGAATTTTATCGCTTGCAGAATCAGCAGACACAGGCCTTATTGGATGCCCTTGGACAGATCGTCCAGGGTCAACGTGCAATGCAAAACGATGCGGCAGCCGCCGCTCCACCGCTACCCCAGCCACAACATGCTGTTGCACCACCTTTTCGTCCTTTTGATGCTGCACTGGAAAGCTGGACGGAGTGGTCACGCCAATTTGGATTCCATCTCGCCGCCTACAGAATTCAAGGTACCGAGCGGCAGCCTTTTCTCCTTTCTTGCGTCAGCATGGCCACGTACCATGTGATAGTGAAATTATTTCCCTGACGCGACGTAGCAACTCTGTCCTATGACGAAATTTTGTCTGCATTAGATGCATATTTCAAAGAATCAGTTAATGTAGTTGCAAAAAGGTATATCTTCTTTCGTACAAAACGTACGGCAGGTCAGACTAATAGAGAGTGGGTTGCAACCTTGCAAGGCCTTACTAGGGATTGTGCTTTTGAGTGTGAATGCGGACTTCCTTATTCAGATACTATGGTGCGTGATGCAATTGTACAGAACATTTCTGACGTTCATGTACGGGAACAGATTTTGAAACTAGTCAATCCCTCCCTTCAACAAGTGATGGACATATTGGATCGGCAGGACACACTTGACTTTGCTCAGGAATCATTTCAAACTACACCAGCTGTGTGTCACATAAACTGGCCCGCCGGGCAAGCTACATGGAACAGTAAACAGCCCTCGCACCCGTCCTCGCAGCTGCCACCAAGCTCTCCGCCACGTGTCCCGCGCCGGCAAGCAAATGCAGTGAAATCATGCCCGCAGTGTGCTACTAGACATTCGTGTGAGAATTGCCCGTCACGCCAGGCTATTTGCTTTTTCTGTAATAAAAACGGACATGTTCAAAGTGTTTGCCAGAAATAGCTCAGAACAGACACTCACAACTATTCCAGGCCCTTTGCTTCGCGCCGGAATCGGAAACGAACCAAGGATATTCAGGCTCGCGACACTTCACCCATGGAAATTCATGTACTTCATTCCACTCAACCCAGTTCTACTCTCTCTCACAGCGACTGTGTTCGTCCCACAAATAGTGTGCTTCGGCATTGCCGGAAAGCCCGTCAAGTCGCAAGTGATTCTGCACCAGTGTCAGTTCATGTTGCTCGAGACAGTCGCTCTTGTCGTCAGCAGGACAATAAACTTTTTGTAGATTTGAACATTAATGGCAACGTGATACCATTCCAGCTCGATACCGGAGCTGCAGTTTCACTGATCAATCACGACACGTACAAACAGCTGGGCACCCCTCCGTTGTGTGCCGCAAATGTTCAGTTACGTAGTTATTCAGGACAAGCAATCCCTGTGTTAGGACAGTGCAGCCTTCTTGCAACATACAAGGGTCAAACAAAACTTGTGTCATTTTACGTCTTTCGTTTTTCTTCTGCTGTGAACTTGTTTGGTTTAGATTTATTTCAGTTGCTTAACTGGTCTATAGTCAATCAGGTGCTATCAGTGAACCAGACTGTGCCTTCAGCCAGTGTTTCTCGTCTATGTGAAGAATTTGCAGACATTTTTGCACCGGGCCTAGGTTGCGCTAAGAACTATAAAGCACATTTGGAACTGAAAGTCAACGCACAACCAAAATTTTTCAGAGCGCGCAATGTTCCCCACGCATTGTGTGATGAGGTCGCAAGAACATTACACGATTTGTGAATCACAAGGTGTGATTCAACGTGTGCAGGCTTCTCTCTGGGCCTCACCCTTAGTGATTTTGCCAAAACCTTCCGGAAAATTGAGACTTTGTGTGGACTTCAAGGCAACAGTGAATCCACAACTAGTGATTGCAACTTTACCTTTACCCCACCCGGAAGATCTTTTTGACAAACTGTGCCTGGGAAATATTTTTCGAAGTTGGGCCTCGCAGATGCGTACTTGCAAATACCGGTGGACGAATAATCCCAGCGCGTCTTGGTGGTTAACACGCATCTTGGTTTGTATCGCTTCAAAAGACTGCCATTCGGGTGTGCATCCGCCCCTCCATTGTTTCAGCAATATCTGCAAACTGTTTGTGCGTCGGTCCCTACTGCAGCAAACTATATGGACGATATTGTGATCTACGGAAAGAGGGAAGAAGAACATTTAGCCAATCTCAGAACATTATTTCAGGTTTTGCGACAAAATGGTCTTTGCTTGCGGAAGGACAAATGTGTGTTTTTTGCTCGTGACTTGCCCTATATGGGACATGTAATCAATGCCCAAGGCATACATCCCAGTCCCGAGCACCTCCGTGCCATACAAGACTTGCCTTCGCCGCAGAATTTGATGCAGCTACAGAGTGTGCTGGGAAAAATCAATTATTATCATCGCTATGTGCGCCACGCCTCTTCCATTTCAGCTCTGCTTCATCGCTTACGCCGCAAAGGTGTTCCGTTCGTGTGGACGGCGGAATGCGAACGCGCCTTTCGCCAGTTGAAATCGGCGTTGCTTTCCAATACTTGCCTTACGCCATTCGATCCCCAGAAACCCCTTTTGTTGATGGTAGATGCATCGGATTTCGGGATCGGTGCTGTGCTTGTGCACAAAGATGGATCGCACGATCGCCCTATTGCCTCTGCGTCCAAATTGCTCTCGTCTGCGCAAAGACATTATTCACAGATCGAGAAAGAAGCTTTGGTTCTCGTCTTTGGTGTTTCTAAGTTTCATGATTTCTTGTATGGTCGTCACTTTACCATCATCACAGACCACAAACCTTTGACGTCGCTTTTTCATCCGAACAAGCCTGTACCTCCACGTACAGCGTAGAAATTCATTCGCTGGTCTACTTTCCTCTCGCAGTACCGCTACGATATCTTGTATCGGTCCACTGCTAAGCACGGAAACGCCGATGCGTTGTCCCGTTTGCCTGTTGCTGAGGATAGAGCATTCGATTCTTCAGAACTTGCTTGCATGTTCATTGATGCGGAAACCGATGACGTGGTCAAATCGATTCCGATTGATTTTCGTCGTGTAGCTACAGCCACAGCTGCTGACTCTGTCCTTGCTACCGTTCTGCGTTTTGTTGCCACGCAATGGCCCTTGTCAAAGTCACGGATCGAGGATCCGTTGGTTCGCCGATTTTTTGCTCACAAGGAGAGACTTTTGTACGACGTGGTGTTTTGCTGTTGCGTTCTGATAATGATCAGTCCATGGTCGTGGTCCCACGTTCGTTACAGTCCTCTGTCCTACGGCTTCTCCACCAAGGACATTGGGGTATAGTGCGCACGAAACAACTTGCTCTTCAGCACTGTACTTGGTTCGGAATCGATGCTGCGATTACGAATATCTGCTCTTCTTGCATGGCGTGTGCCGAACAACAATCCGCACCACCGCGGAAATTCTTTGCATGGCCAACAGCCACTTCCCCTTGGCAACGCTTACACATCGATTTTGCTGGTCCATTCTGGAATGCTCGATGGTTGGTTCTGGTAGATTCATTCAGTAATTTTCCTTTTGTTGTCCGGATGTCTTCCACGACGTCATCTGCCACCATCCAAGCGTTATCTGCTACCTTCTGCATTGAAGGTCTTCCACAGACCATTGTTTCCGACAATGTCCCACAATCATGTCCGCAGAATTTCAGTCATTCTCCAAGGCCAATGGTATTCAACATCTGACATCCGCGCCGTTTTCGCCTCAGTCAAACGGTGCCGCTGAACGATAAGTCCGGACTTTCAAGTCACAGATGTTGAAGTTGAAAGAGTCGCATCCTCGGGAGGACACATTATTGCTCTTTTTGTCCTCATATCGCTCTCAGCCCCGAGATGGTCGCTCGCCGGCTGAGTTGCTCCACGGTCGTCCTCATCAAACCTTGATGACTTTGCTACATCCGCCGCATCAAGTCCGTGTGCAGCGTCAGCCACCTGCTTTTGCTCCAGGCGACGTTGTATACTATCGCAACTATCGAGGTTCACGGCGTTGCCTCGCAGGGCGCATTCTTCGCTGCCTCGGCCGCGCTATGTCACCGCTATGTCACCGCCAGACACCACACTTGCTAGGTGGTAGCCTTTATATCGGACGCGGCCCGCTAGTATACGTCGGACCCGCGTGTCGCCACTATCAGTGATTGCAGACCGAGCGCCGCCACACGGCAGGTCTAGAGAGACTTCCTAGCACTCGCCCCAGTTGTACAGCCGACTTTGCTAGCGATACTACACTGACAACCTACGCACTCATCTGCCGAGACGATAGTTAGCATAGTCTTCAGCTACGTCTTTGCTACGACCTAGCAAGGCGCCATTATCATTTGCTATTGATCTTGTAATTCATGTATCATCAAGAGCGATGTTCACCAATTATGTATTAAAGTTAAGTATTCCAGAAGCTACGTACTTTATTTGCTAGTATTCATTACTTGACCTGTTCCAGACCTCACGCCTGCCTGCGTGAACTTAAACGTGTGCCTTTCGGCTTCCTCACAGTGGCTTGGCTGTCTGGCCAAATCACAACAATAGCAAGTCCATAAACCACCACTTGTGTACTCACAAAACTTTTTGGAATGTCTTTAGAACCAGTAATGCTGCTATCCAGTCCCTTGCTGAATTATCAACACACGTGCAAGCACTAACAGTCCCAACTTCTCACATACTGTGCATATATTATGACCAACCGAAACGTGTGCAGGGAAATGATACTTAATTTGAAGAACTGGTAACAATTAGAATTTGATAACATAAAAATACAATAACAAAGGTACAAACTATATCATTAAAGAACATAACAATACAGATAACACAGGCTTTACAAAAGAATAGAAATAAACACGTACACCAGTGTTACAAGAATTATGACGTAAGTACCTACATAAAAGATCAGAATAACTTTTGAAACATCAACTTCACACATGAGCATTAAAACAAAACAGAATAAATAATGTCTAAACATCTTTACAAAGTAAATAACATATTATTAGAAAAATTCTACAACATAACTCTTATTAGCTAAACACATAAAGACAGGAAAAACACAAATATACAAGAGTACACAAACACATAGGGGGATAAGACGATGGGAAGGACAGGGTTCGTTTCCAGTGTAACATTTGGTACTGCAGTCCAACCCAAAACTTCATTCCATAGATCTTTCATCTCATTTCAACATTTGTTTTCACCAAAACATCCTATCCAAGCATGCTTTCTGTATTTATATATTCACATATTTCTTACCTCATTATTTATTTTCCATTATCTTACACCATTTATTTCCAAGAAAATCCTACCTAAACTTGTTGTCCCTAAACCCTACTTTTTTGTTCATATCCTCTTTCAAAATACTTTTTTGGCCAAACCATATTCTTATAGCTTCTCAATGCATTTCTTCCAATTCATCACAACTCGTTCTCTGATATAGCCTACCCCATTTTAAGCTAACTTAAATCTACTGAGCTCAGATATATGTACTAAGGGACGAGGCAATGCAGCAGCACAAAACAATTAACACAAACAGCAATGACATAAAAATGGAAATTGGCAAAGCAAGCAGCAGTAAATGTAAATTACCAAGCAAATGCAACATTTCAACTAATATGAACCAATGTGCAGCAACAAGAAAAATAAATCTGTAGTAAAACTGGCTTAACAGAGTAATACAAAGTGAAATGTAGTAGCACTATGCCAGGCAAACAGCAGCAGCAAATGCAATAACTTATATCTAAACATGAGAAAGCTCAAGCAGAAAAAATATTATAGTAAAAATGGCAATGTTTAATACCTATGTTACATTTTAACACTAGAGTGATGCATCACCTTAACTTACACTACTAAATAAGTCACCCAGTCATTGACAAAAATTATGTATGCAATTCCTGTGAAGGGAAATGTCTTTTTGTGCTCCCTCGTTTTTTTGAAGTAGATTATGAAGTTATTATTTACTGGATCTGTAGGCATAAAGTATTTATATTAGTACATCTATAAAATTTTATTTTAACCAACGCTGCAGTGCAGCTAGAAACTAGATATTAAACAAAATGAGCAATCTCTCAACTGCAGAAACAATAGTTGTAAAATGATTCTCATCATTTCATTGGGCATTTTAGTAAATATCATAAATTAAGAGCTCCACAGTGTAATCATATATTTTCAAGTTTGAGCGTGTCGTATTTGCGATGCTTTCGACAAAGAAATGTCAATAGCGAGGATAATGGTCTCTTTTTTTTTTCTCCACCTAATGGCTTTCTTTTGTCAGATGACTATTTCTCAGCTGGGCACCCAAAACGCATTACATCAAGGTCACATACCTTTCTTACTGAAATATTTACGACAGCAGTTTCCATTACAGTGACAGTCTCATATAAAAATATTTTCACAGGTTGAGAATTTGCGTTACAAACGTGTAGAAAATAAAATTCTATAAATATAACAGTGTAGATGTAGATGAAGATGAAATGGGAGATAAGATACTGCGTGAAGAGTTTGACAGAGCACTGAAAGACTTGAGTCGAAACAAGGCCCCTGGAGTAGACAACATTCCATTAGAACTACTGATGGCCTTGGGAGAGCCAGTCATGATAAAACTCTACCATCTGGTGAGCAAGATGTATGAGACAGGCGAAATACCCACAGACTTCAAGAAGGATATAATAATTCCAATCCCAAAGAAAGCAGGTGTTGACAGATGTGAAAATTACTGAACTATCAGTTTAATAAGTCACAGCTGCAAAATACTAACGCAAATTCATTACAGACGAATGGAAAAACTGGTAGAAGCATACCTCGGGGAAGATCAGTTTGGATTCCGTAGAGATGTTGGAACACTTGGGGCAATACTAACCTTACGACTTATCTTTGAAGAAAGATTAAGAAAATGCAAACCTACGTTTCTATCATTTGTAGACTTAGAGAAAGCTTTGGACAACGCTAACTGGAATACTCTCTTTCAAATTCTGAAGGTGGCAGGGGTAAAATACAGGGAGCGAAAGGCTATTTACAATTTGTACAGAAACCAGATGGCAGTTATAAGAGTCGAGGGGCATGAAAGGGAAGCAGTGGTTGGGAAAGGAGTGAGACAGGGTCGTAGCCTCTCCCCGATGTTATTCAATCTGTATATTGAGCAAGCAGTAAAGGAAACAAACGAAAAATTCGGAGTAGGTATTAAAATTCGTGGAGAAGAAGTAAAAACTTTGAGGTTCGCCGATGACATTGTAATTCTGTCAGAGACAGCAAAGGACTTGGAAGAGCAGTTGAACAGAATGGACAGTGTCTTGAAAGGAGGATATAAGATGAACATCAACAAAAGCAAAACGAGGATAATGGAATGTAGTCAAATTAAATCGGGTGATGCTGAGGGGATTAGATTAGGAAATGAGACACTTAAAGTAGTAAAGGAGTTTTGCTATTTAGGGAGTAAAATAACTGATGATGGTCGAAGTAGAGAGGATATAAAATGTAGACTGGCAATGGCAAGGAAATCGTTTCTGAAGAAGAGAAATTTGTTAACATCGAGTATAGATTTAAGTGTCAGGAAGTCGTTTCTGAAAGTATTTGTATGGAGTGTAGCCATGTATTGAAGTGAAACATGGACGATAACCAATTTGGACAAGAAGAGAATAGAAGCTTTCGAAATGTGATGCTACAGAAGAATGCTGAAGATAAGGTGGGTAGATCACATAACTAATGAGCAGGTATTGAATAGGATTGGGGAGAAGAGAAGTTTGTGGCACAACTTGACTAGAAGAAGGGATCGGTTGGTAGGACATGTTTTGAGGCATCAAGGGATCACAAATTTAGCATTGGAGGGCAGCGTGGAGGGTAAAAATCGTAGAGGGAGACCAAGAGATCAATATACTAAGCAGATTCAGAAGGATGTAGGTTGCAGTAGGTACTGGGAGATGAAGAAGCTTGCACAGGATAGAGTAGCATGGAGAGCTGCATCAAACCAATCTCAGGACTGAAGACCACAACAACAACAACAACAGTGTCCAAAAAATTTTCGACAGCATTCTAATACATTCACACATGTACACACATTTCATAATTCTTAAAGTACGATTCTTGGTTTCCAACATCCTTTTGCACAAATCTGAGTCCCTAACCACTATTCATTATTCCTTACCTTATTATACATATACATATTCGTCGACACTTCTTCAATATTTCATCATAAGAAATACGTAGCATAATCAAATTCCTCATATTTGGTAGCATCATCTTATTGATCATAAACACATCCCAACAGCATAATACACATCGTTGTCATAATAATATCATAACATATCAGTCAATTCTCAAAATCGTCATAGCTTCCTCCAATAATTTCAAAACCTAAAAAAAAATTCTCTGCTCATTTCAATAGTGTCATCTACCTCAAACGTACTTTAAAAATCATGATCCCATACCAAATATATCATTCAAAGCTCTCATAATATCACAATGGTTCCGAAAAATATGAAGGGTTCACACAGTACAGACAAAATACAATTTCATAAGTGTGAAGTTATCCAGCTGTGTAATTGCGTAAATATCTGTCACTGTCATAGCAAAAAAAGTGTTTGTCTCTCAGTTAAATGATCAGATAGCTGTGTAATTTATGTGTTAGAGAAATATGGTACCGAAGTGTAAAGTTGTATAAGCAAATACCATATTAGCTAGGGCTCCATGTGCTTGCCAAACACATGGTACACAAAGTAAGCGTGTACCCCCCTGACGATTAATGTAATTATACCCTCAAGTGTTACAGATTACTGCAATGAAATGAAATGTATCGTGGAAAAATTTTGTGTCATTGTACTTCAAATATCTTTAAAAATAAATGTTTTAAGTACAAAATTAATCACTCAAATACGTGTACTGTGGCGCTAAACTGTGCGTCTTGTTGTAAGATAATCGCTGTGGAAGTGTCGTAGTTATCGTCCTCCGAAAGCTAAGTTCTGCAGAAGTCAATGTACTTACCTCATGATAAACAAAAGTGAAATGCTTTGCGCATAGATATCTTAGTTATTACGCTTAAGGCCGTGATGAAGAAAGTACTGTGCTGTAACGTATTGTTGTACTATGGAAAAGGCAGTCTCATTGTAGCTATACCACAAAAGTTACTACTAAAACATGTTCTACTTTCCAGAATAATTCAGAAAAACTGTGCAGATATAAAACAGAAACACCGCAAAAGCAACACTGTAAATTGTCACTCATTAGTAGCGTCGTGATAAAATCGTGTAGCTGTCACATAAACTAACCACTGTGTCATCTGGTATCTCACAGAAAGTACTTTAAATCCAGAATGTATTTTCAACTAAACCTAAATGTTGCATTAAAATCTCATTATCTGTACTGGTAAATGTTCTAAGTAAGTGAGCCTTATAGTCGTTACGTAATTGTGCAACTAACATGAAAGAATGTACACACACAATAACACTGTGTCGTCTGTTCGCAATAACAATGCATTCGTAATTTCTGTTTAAATAAGTTCTCTTGGTTCTTGACTGGATATTTAACTTCAAACATTGTTGCATGTTGACAGATTCTAAGTCTGACAAAGCTTACTAGTAATGTAAAGTGAAATGTTATATGGGAAAGACAAAGTTATAAAGCAGATTATCTTTCAATAAACGGTTTTACATGTGAAATGTGGTGTAAACCTTTACCCTTCCTAGTACGCAGAGTTTCAGTTTCAATGGAATTATCAAGTGGTATATGGTACATCGCTAAAGAATGCTAAAAATTTTCTCAAGGTTAGCGTCTATGTAATTTTCCCTGAGCCAGCCGGCGCACGTGGCTGCCTGCGGTGCGAGTCATTGTCTGTCTCTTTGTTGGCATGCGTCGTTATTGGGATTAGGGGACCTAACTTCTACAAATTCACCTTGTCGAGAGGGCCCTGCTCTGTTTGAATCCCGCCAGTTCTGATGCAATTCAGGTCTGTCGTTACGATCATATCGTCTGTCGTCATGTCGGTAGATTCCATAGTTTCTTTCTTGTTGGTCACGTGGTGGAGAATTTCTCCCTGAATCGTAACTGCGCACTGGACCGTTGCATTTCAAGTTATTCTGTCTCCCTTGATAGTAATTATTTTGGTTCCCATATTGTCTGTTTCTCTTATTGTCTTTGTGATAGTAATTACCGCAGAGAGGTGATCTTTCCCTATAGTTATTACTACTGTGCTAACTGTTGTCATACGGGTGGTGTCTGTTTTGGTCACGATTTACGTTGTAAGAATAACCTTATCCTATATTATTTCTGTCATTGCGGAATTGTGACAGATGTGACCTGTAATTGTTGTGCTCCTGTTTTCGCGTTCCGCGATTGTCAGTGTCAATTTCCAGTTCTTGTAACAGTCCCTGAAAAGCTTCAATGTCGTCTTTGCAACGTCCTGCTAAAATAATATGTCGTAAATGTTCAGGCAATTTGATTAAGCAAATGCGGATGAGTTCTGAGGGACTGTATGGGTTTGAAAGATACTGATTCTTATGCAACATGTCTTCAAAATATTTCATAAGACTGGAAAATTCAGATTGTTCGAAATGTTTCATCATTATGATGCTATGTTTTACTCGGTCTTGTGTAGCTTGAGACCAATATGCTGAGAGGAAGGTATGATAAAATTCTCCTTCACTGTGACAATCGTGAATGACCAATCGCATTCTTACAGCTGGTTCATTCTCCAAGTAGCCACGCATAAATTCTAACCTGTGCTCCAATGACCAGTTGGGAGGAAAACAATGAGAGAATTGATGAAGCCATGCTTGTGGATGAATGTCGTTGTCAGAATTCTTAAATGTTTTGAATTTACGTGTAGTAATGAACAGCTTATAGTCAAAATCATCATGTCGGCGAGTCGCACATCGCTCATTGTTACTTCGTTTCGGCAGTTGCATCTCAAAATCCAATCGCCTTGCCAATTTCTTTCATAATTTCCGAAGTGTCCTGTGTTATTATTTTGTGGTTGTTCCGTATTTCTATGTCCCTCTTCCCATACTGGAGCGCGAGTGTCCTCTGAAATATGTAATTCTTGTATGCCAAATGATCTTGTACTTCCCGGATTTCTCTTTTGTACTGTGTATTTATTTGATTTTGATTTAGTTTTTAATTTTCTAATTTGTTCATACTCTCCAGCGTCCGTGAAGGCTACAGGTCTTGTGTCATTCAGATCATCATGTACCTTTGTAGATAAGTTAGTGAACTGATCTGCAAGTTCGGCTACTTTGTCCGTTAGTGAAATGATTTCCTCTGTGTGTTTTTCTGGACCAAGTTTCAGAGTGTCCATTTGTGTTGAAATCGTATCTACTGTGTCCTTCAAGTTTTCCTGAGTTTTTGCAACTTGCGTAACCGAATCGGTAGATCCCACTGAGTCAATTTTAGCTTGCAAGGTGTCGTGATTTTCATGAACAATAGTTTGCAGTTCTTTTATGGCTGCTTCGTGATTCTGTAATGCATTTTCATGACGCGAAAAAAGAGGTTGGAAATGCTCACAAATTTGTGTTTTTACGTCATTACAGACTTTTTGACATTTCGATTCAATGTTATGTAACTCAGTAGTTAAATCTTCACGTGTTTGTTCAAGTGTGGTGCCTAACTTCCGAAGATTTTGTTCCATTGTGTCTAACTTTTGATGATTCTGTTCCATTGTGTCTAACTGTTGCTGTCCAGAATGAGATTTTCACTCTGTAGCGGAGTGTGCGCTGATATGAAACTTCCTGGCAGATTAAAACTGTGCGCCCGACCGAGACTCGAACTCGGGTCCTTCGCCCTTCGCGGGCAAGTGCTCTACCAACTGAGCTACCGAAGCACGACTCACGCCCGGTACTCACAGCTTTACTTCTGCCAGTACCTCGTCTCCTACCTTCCAAACTTTACAGAAGCTCTCCGGGCGTGAGTCGTGCTTCGGTGGCTCAGTTGGTAGAGCACTTGCCCGCGAAAGGCAAAGGTCCCGAGTTCGAGTCTCGGTCGGGCGCACAGTTTTAATCTACCAGGAAGGTTCAACTGTTGCTATGTTTGTCTCTGGTGTTGTTCCATTGTGTCTAACTTTTGAAGATTTTGTTCCATTGTGTCTAACTTTTGAAGATTGTGTCCCATTTGTTTCTGATTTTGTTCAAGCGTTGTGTCTAACTTTTGTAGCCTTTGTCCCATTTGTTGCATTAACTGTAATAACAGTGCACTGGTGTCTGAAACATGTACCTCAGTGCTAATCGGCAGTGAACTTGAACCGGCAATATTAGCATTTTGAAAAGCTGAAAATGTGTCTTGATTTATTTGAGAAAACGTTGAGGACGCAAATCCTGAATCTACAGTATTTGCAAGATTGTGTCTTGTCATTTCGGAATCCTGAGGCGAGCTGTTCCCGACCGATCGATCGATAATGCTTCCCTGTTCACTAATCGTTTCACTGCCTACACCATTATTTGCAGCTCGCTTCATTTCCCTATGCACAGTTACCAAATTACCACTTTGAACATTAGTTAATTCATTACATGGTGGCGCTAACACACTGCTTTCCTCTTCACTGTCATTTCTCAGTTTACTTTGGAGCCTAGTATTACGTTTTTCACACGCCATTATTGTCACAATATTTCATACGACAACACATAAAAAACACAATTTGAAGAGAAAAAATAATAGAACACATTACCATAGCACTGAAAATAATATCTAGTTAATTGCAAGCGCAGCTGCGAAATACTTGGTGAAAATTTACATGCGTGCAACACCTGTTTTAATGTACAACAATGAAAGATTGCAACTACAAAGGAGATTCTCTCTACAATTACGCGATAGCAATAAACAAAATCTACACTAATTACACAAACTACAAGAAAAAAATCAGAAGATTCCAGTGAGTTATCCTCGGCTAACGGTCTAAGTATGAAACGTCCTCTAAGAACAATTATACATGACTGTGCTTAAACTGACACACAATATTTTTTAGCGCAACGCAATCTGACTTTCAAAAATCCCTACAAGAGAATGGCCCTGACTAACATTAACCTATACGTTTCACAAATCACTTACCTCACAAAAATTTGGTTACTCGAAATACTGCAATACAGCGAGCACCACTACTGCCAGCTAAATAAAAGATTCAAACTACGGAAGGCACTAACTACTGATAGGCATCGTTAGCAAATGATAGATTTTAATAGAGAACAAACAATGTATTTACCTTAATAGTCATAATATATATAGCAGTTCATGACATCCAGTCTTACAAATTTCAAAACTCCGCCATCTCTCTCCCCACATCCAGCACTGCTGGCGGCTCACATCCAACTGCGCAACGCTACGCGCTGTTAACAGCCAACAGCCCAACACTACAATGGTGAATATTACAACAATGCCACCCAGCCACGGACTGCACACAGCACAGCCAGTGATTTTCATACAGAGCGCTACACGACGTTACCAATATAAAAACCTAAACAGCCTACTTACACTGTTACGTCCGCCCCTCGTGGTCTCGCGGTAGCGTTCTCGCTTCCCGAGCACGGGGTCCCGGGTTCGATTCCCGGCGGGGTCAGGAATTTTTCCTGCCTCGAGATGACTGGGTGTTATTGTGTCGTCATCATCATTATCATTCATCCCCATTACGGTCGGAGGAAGGCAATGGCAAACCACCTCCACTAGGACCTTGCCTAGTAAGGCGGCGCGGTTCTCCCGAGTCGCTCCCCTACGCTCTGTAAAAGAAGTATGGGACTCATCATCATCATCATCATCATACATTATTTATATATATTTATTTATTATTTATTCTATATACATTATTTATTATTATTATATATTTCTATATACATTATTGTATACATTCGATCTCGATGGTGCGAACCTTTGTGATCATCTGGCGTGCAAGTTTATGGTTTGTTCTGAACATTTGGCGAATGTCGACGATGCCGACTCTGTGAACTGTAATTCATGCATTCGATACAAGGCAGATATCTACACCTCCCGGACACTCATTTTCCGTCGCCCTTCTGATGCACATGGTGAGTCATTAGCAGCCAATATTTTTCCTCTCATAATTGTTAACACAACATTTTCAAATGAGCCTTACTAAAGACTGAACATTCGATCTCTCACTCTAAGGCTCCCTTCTGAGTCAAGGCTGCTTCAGTTCTGCTGGCGCCGGCTGTGACCTAGAAACCCTCAAACAGTTTACATCATGACATTAGGCATACAGTGATTAATTTCCACATAAAACCTTTATCCATGACCGTCACATAAGAAAATATTATTCTAAGCACTCTCGTGAGAAAGCAGTAATAATTACGTATCTGTGACCTCAAAAAACATAGCCGTTGAGATTCTAAGCAAATACTCAGGCTCTTACCCCTTCCAACACTGTGAATTCTTTACAGATATATACAAATATGAGTTTGGCTCCGTACGCCAGAAATGGTTTACGTCAACGAGTTCAGGCTTCTTGGACACATAACAACGTTATAAAATATTTTATGATAAAAGTAACGTTACATCAATCTACTAATATTAACAAGGTTTATTCGAAAAAAGTTGTTTTTAGCAAGATTAACCACTGTTAGCGGACGTGCAGGTAGTTTACATTGTTATATTTCCAAGGCATCCGTGGATGCTAGACGGAATTTGCTCTACTTACATTGAGCAAGTACACTGCTGGACATTAAAATTGCTACACCACGAAGATTAGGTGCTACAGACGCGAAATTAAACCGACGGGAAGAAGCTGCTGTGATATGCAAATGATCAGCTTTTAAGAGCATTCACACAAGGTTGCCAACGGTGGCGACACCTACAACGTGCTGACATGAGGAAAGTTTCAAACCGATTTCTCATACACAAACAGCAGTTGATCGGTGTTGCCTCGTGAAACGTTGTTGTGATGCCTCGTGTAAGGAGGTAATGTGCGTACCATCACGTTTCCGACTTCGACAAAGGTCGGATTGTAGCCCATTGCGATTGTACTTTATCGTATCGCGACATTGCTGCTCGCGTTGGTCGAAATCCAATGACTGTTAGCAGAATATGGAATCTGTGGGTTCAGGAGGATAATATGGAACGCCGTGCTGGATCCCAACGGCCTCGTATCACTAGCAGTCGAGATTGCACGCATCTTTTCCGCATGTCTGTAACGGATCGTGCAGCCACGTCTCGATCCCTGAGCCAACAGGTGGGGACGCTTGCAAGACAACATCCATCTGCAAGAACAGTTCGACGACGTTTGCAGCAGCATGGACTATCAGCTCGGAGACTGTGACTGCGGTTACCCTTGACGCTGCATCACTGACAGGAGCGATTGCGATGGTGTACTCAACGACTATCCTGGGTGCACGAATGGCAAAAGGTCATTTTTTAAAATAAATACAGGTTTTGTTTGCAGCACTATGATGGTCGCATTCGTGTTTGGCGACATCGCGATGAACGCACATTGGAAGCGTGTATTCGTCATCGCCATACTGGCGTATCACCCGGCTTGATGGTATGGGGTGCCATTGGTTACACGTCTGGGCCACCTCTTGTTCGCACTGACGGCACTTTGAACAGTGGACGTTACATTTCAGATGTGTTACGACCCGTGGCTCTACCCTTCATTCGATCCCTGCGAAACCATACATTTCCGCAAGATAAAGCACGACCATATGTTGCAGGTCCTGTACGAGCCTTTCTGGATACAGAAAATGTTCGACTGCTGCCCAGGCAAGCACATTCTCCAGTTCACTCACCAACTGAAAACGTCTGGTCAATGGCGGCCGAGCAACTGACTCGTCACAATACGCCAGTCACTACTCTTGAAGAACTGTGGTATCGTGTTGCAGGTGCATGGTCAGCTGTACCTGTACACGCCATCCAAGCTCTGTTTGCCATAATGCCCAGGCTTATGAAGGCCGTTATTACGGCCAGAGGTGGTTGTTCTGGGTACTGATTTCTCAGAATCTATGCACTCAAATTGCGTGAAAATGTAATCACATGTCAGTCCTGGTATAATATATTTGTCCAATGAATACCCGTTTATCATCTGCATTTCCTCTTGGTGTAGCAATTTTAATGGACAGTAGTGCATACCTCGAAATTTACTGAAGCACCTTACAATCAAGTACTGTGGTTGTACTGCATGTAATCATAGTTCCTGGTTTATATTGTGGGCCTTGGTCTCTCTCTTTCTCTTTTACTGACTCCTCTCGATCAAGGTTTAGTTTAAATATGGCTTACACAATACACTTGCGTAGAACCACTTTGAAATACACAAGCATCACGAACGTAAGTTTGAAGACTACGAAACATCTCTCATTACGATTGAAAAATTCTTTACACCATCAATTATAAACACTTGTACCGGTCTTCATATATTATCTCTGTTTTTCACGTTAAAATGTTTTTTCAGCATGGGTGATATAACTGCTGTAAAATAAAATACCTTAATTAGCGTGACATGGTCTTCTTCTGGACGGTAGTCGTATCCCCTGCGAACAGTATATACAAAAGTACGCAGGTAATCTTACATTATCAGTTGGTCGATCACACATACTTTTACGTGATTTTCAGTGCTAATCGTTGCTAAACGATCGCTCAGTGCCTCTCGCTAGTGCCGCCTTTAGTCACAGATACAGCAAAAATGACCACAAACCCGGTGCTCCGTCGTGTCTCGCAAAACAACTTTACATGAGTGCTCCATAGCTGTCGGAAATCATCGCTCAATAAATCTCACTGCTGGCCTCAAATTAAAAACACACAAGTCCCAAGGCCTCCTTATCGGGAAAATTCATCCGAGCGTCTCATCCAGTGGACTCATTACTGTAATTCTTTCAATACAGCTTCATTGGCTTGAATCCCATCGGAAGTCATCCACATACTCTTCATCATTCTTCCTCAACTCCTCTTTTCTTTTCCTTTCACCATGGCTATCTAAACGGCTGTTCATTACTTGACAAAGACGTTAATGTCGGAAATGTGGTATCTATCATTCGATTTTCGACGCCTTCTGGTCTCAGTTTTTCAAATGTGATCGTGTATAATCTTCATGGCCCACAGTACACACGGAAAAGTTATGGATAGTAAACTTATCATTGCGTGACCTCCTCTTGTTTCCAGTATCACTCTACCAACCGCGTTCTTTGCTTATTTTGTGGTCTCTTATCACACCAAACCAGTATTTATTTTCTGAATACAACTACATGTCCGCATTCCAACACTTCAATGCTCACAAACTCTTCTACCGCACATACAGAACACAAAATACCTCCCAGTTACGTAATTCCTATGCTTCTTACAATGCACAAAATACTTCCGAATTATTTAATTTCTTAAGTTCCTAAACTTACACTAACTAAAACTTGTTAATACGCGGAGTGTGATATCATCCAAAGATCGTAGAATCATTCCAGAGCTGCCAAAGGACATCGATATCGCTGGCGAATGGGGAGGTTGTAGAAGAAACACCATCTCTCTCGGCACAACAGCACCATCTCAGATCTAAATGTACTCTTGCAGATGCTGAACATGATACTTCAAGAGAACAGCTTGTTAATTAGTGTATCAAGTGATGCTTTAATAGTCAGTGACAGTTTTAACTATCAGCCTCTTCTGTAACAAAACAGCCGGCCGCTGGTGGTCGAGCGGTTCTGGCGCTACAGTCTGGAACCGCGCGACCGCTACGGTCGCAGGTTCGAATCCTGCCTCGGGCATGGATGTGTGTGTTGTCCTTAGGTTAGTTAGGTTTATGTAGTTTTAAGTTCTAGGGGACTTATGACCTCAGCAGTTGAGTCCCATAGTGCTCAGAGCCATTTGAACCATTTGTAACAAAAGATCATATCACCTCAGGTAAACAGTGTCATCATTCATGTAATAAAGTGAATCAATGTTTCGACTGTTTTAGTTCCCATGAGTCGTCTCTCGCCGCAAATGAGGAACCGCCAGTTATTTCGAGATGGTTGTAATTTCATCTGGTCATAAGAAAACGAATGTTCCAGCAGATTCATTTCGTCTAACGGCAAAGTGTGACACTCAGCTATCGACTGTCTCGATTCCACTTCATTTTCTGATCGGTTTCTTCGTGGATTTTGGCTCCGTACATCAAAAGCTTCTGCGGTCTCTCTTTTCTGGCCATCATGTCCTCTCTGATTCCACCTATCATCTGTTCTATATGGCTGAATCCACGAATCCAGTATTTTTGTTCCGCTGATTACCCATTTTTCGAGCTGGATGTCTCCCTCGCCACTTCGGAATCGGTGGCCCATATCGTGGTAAGTCTGTACCAAATGCACTGTTTCTCCGATCTCGGTTTCCCGATCGTAGCGAAGTTCTCTAAGCAGAAACAAGAATGTGTCTGCAACGTCAATATAACGACCAATTAATGCAGTGGCTTTTGAATACGGTTCGGGAGTTTGGTTTGTCATATCCGCATCAGCTCCTTTGCCTCTAACGGTGTGTCCAAAACCTGGTTTCTCCCGACCATTTCTCTGAATTACTGAGTCGGATTTCGAAACTTCGAACTTGCGTAAGGCTCCATCACTAAAATGTATGGTCTGATATTTTCCTGTGTTTTTTTCCCCAGAATTCTTCCTGAAAAGCGTATTTAAACTAGTCATAAGTATTGGACTTTCATGGATCACGCGCATTGTTGCGGCTGCCTCTCCACAAAGATGTGTGCAAATATAAAGTTGGTTTTATAATCTGCGCACCAAGATCTAGGAAGACAGTCCTGAAACTACTCAATCCCAATTTAGGGGTGTAGACTGTTGATCTGTCCATAAAGAGAGCGTACTTTCGATCAGGAAAAAAATTGTTTACTATCGTCGCCCTCGTCCACGCCCTGAGAATTTGTTTACACTGATGCAGCTGATTGCACGTTCACAATAGGTGATGGACAATCACCATGTGCTGGACAGTCTGTCTGTCAATTTTATCAATTCGTCCTCCTCTTTGCGCCTATCTTCTCATCTCATCAAAAATTCACCGATTCGCGTACTGTTTGTCGAACCACTGTGTCGTTAGCTCTGTTTAATAACTACACCAACGCCTCACAATTGGCACACCGGATATAGGCTTCAATTGCTTTAAATTGAAACAGAATTTTTATTTCTTCATTATCTTTTAAATTAACAGGGATGATCCTATCCAAATTCGGGTCATTATTTGATGACTATTCCTACACTGGCTTCTTATCTTGATAAACGTTATGCGTGACTACGTGCTTCCATTACTTATTTTTTTGTAAGTCCTTTTGTAGCTCAACAGTCGCGTCTTTCCCAGCGTCACTCATCGTGTCCAGCTTATTTTCGGGGTTGTTTGTCGCATCCTAGATGATCTCTTACGTCCTCTCTTCAGATCTCTTAACATCTCCCCCAATTTTTTGTCTAATTACTCCCTTCGTGCGTCACACTCTTGTGCGTAACCTGTTAACTGTTGTTCTAGACTTAAAACGATCATTATGTTTCTGGAATAGCTCTTGAACTCTTAAAACTTTCATAATTTTTATCGTCTTGTTTCTTGAAATTTTTGTCTGTACTTGTGAAATTTTCGTCTATCTTTTTGGCCCTTTATCAGAAACATTCTCCTGCTGTTTTGAAATTGTCAAGAATGATTTGCATCATGTTAGGAGTTGCCGGTGAAGAAAAATATGGAGCGCGCTTGGCAAAACCGTTTGTCATGATTTTGTGGGCACAGGTTACGGAATCTTCCATTGGTTGCTTCCTTTAACACCTCTGCTTTTGATTCTTCTACACACCATGCACGCAATTTCACTACGAGCAGCTTGTGTGGTACAGTGCCAAAAGCCTTCCGGAAATCCAGAAATACGGAATGATGAACTTAATTTTGGTGGCAAACCAATGTGTTTGAGATGTTGCACTACACTCACACATTGTGGGAATCTGAACCATAAATAATTCTAGCGCTGTCATGAAACGCAATTGACATATAATGAAATTAAATCTGTTCCGTAGGATCTCCTCATTTGAAGTAGCTCACTTTACAGAATAAAGGATTACACGGCCGGTGCTCTTAATTCCCTCGGCCGTGAAGACCAATTACCAAACAGTGCTATAATGCGTAGTAGTAGCTGTAAGGGAGTAAATATTCCCCCTTTTATAAAATCTGTTGTATTCTGTTAGAATATAACCTTACATCTGCATCCAGATCCGGCAAACTATCGATACTCTGTGGCGGAATTATCATGTTTTACACTTTCTACTACGTTTTCTACTCGTATAACCGAGAAAGAACATATGCTTAACTCCACGTTCATTTGTTTTATTCTTATTTTAACTTCACTGGCATTTCACCACAAACGTGAGGGACGAAGTAATAGTGCTTATATAATTCGGGCATTTTAAAAGTAATATTCTCTAAGATACACGGCACTTACAGCGTTTGGCATTGGAATTGGATGGGCACCCTTTTGACCTTCTCTACTTCCTCTATGAATTCTATCAAAGCTACAGAATGGCGATCAATACCCAGTAATCGGCTCACCGGTATGTTTAGAAGTTAACCCTTTACACTCCAGTAGTAAGATTTCAATGAATCGCAATGGGCCATCGGGTACACACAAAACTCTTTATTCTTGTGATATGCCGTTTCACGTCAAATCGTTGTGGATGTATATTCCTAATTTACAACATATTTTTTGAAAATGTTTTGTATTCTAGCTGCGGAATCATGGGAAGCTCTTATGTATTTTATACACGGGGGTGTGTTGAGAAGTAATACCCCCATATTTTTTATGTAAAAACTCTTAAGACCTTTCAAATAAAACAAACGTTATTAACATTCTACATCATTATTCTTCATATCTACGTATTTGTTTCTCAGCATAGTCACCCTGGTGACGAACACAGTTCTCCCAACGAGAGACGTGTTTGTTTATTCCGTCACTGTAGGGAATTTGTGGTAAGATCTTATGGGACCAAACTGCTGAGATCATCGCTCCTTAAGCTTAGACACTACTTAATCTAACTTAAATTAGCTTACGCTAAGGACAACACACTCACCCATGCCCGAGAGAGGAGTCGAACCTCTGATGGGAGGGAGCCGCGCCGAACTTTACCAGACGCCCAGACCGCGCGGCTACCCCGCGCGGCCCGCCACTGTAGAATATTTGTTGACAGACCACAACCTCATATGTGGCTGCACTGCTTCTTGACTATCAAAGTGAAGTCATCGAAGGTGGTCTTTAAGTTCTGGAAACAGATGAAAATCGTATGCAGTCAAGTCCTGACTTGGTCGAGGACGATCGATGACAGTGAAACCAAGGCGTCGGAGTGTTGCGCATGTCGCAGGGCAGGGGTGTGCTAATGCTGAAGGAGAGAGTGCTCTTTTGTGGACGAACTCTGCGAATTCGAACTCTAACACAGCACGCCGTTTCACACGCAGCGACAGTAGTACGGTGCGCACCGCCACGTTACGCGCTAAAATTCCGAGCCCCCTAGTGGCAGATGGCTGCAAATACGTAGGAATGGAGAATAATGTTTTGTTTAACAAGTTTTAAGAGTTTTTACATAATCATTCGGCAAATTCATTCGTTTTCGGCACTCTATTGTACAAACTAAGAGGGTAAGTCAAATTAAAACCTTAAATATTCTTTTAAATATTATTTATTGTGCAGAAGTAGTACAAAGCTGTATTACTTTCCAGCATAATTTCCGCCACGCTCAATGGAAGTCCACCAGCGCTCACATAGTGCATAAATTCCTTAAGAAAAAAATTCTTTTGGTAGTCCGCGCAGCCCCTCATGCACCGCGTGGCGTACCTCTTCATCACAACGGAACTTCTTTCCTCCCATTGCGTTTTTGAGTGGTCCAAACATGTCACTTTGTGATGAGGAATGGCCCCATTCCTTGCTCGCTCTCTTCGTTTCCGGTTGATGGAAGTGGACCCAGGTTTCGTCCCCAGTAACGATTCCTGCAAGGGAGCCATCACCTTCTCGTTCAAAGCACCGAAGAAGTCCTTCACAAGCATCAACAAGTGTACGGACCAAGGACTGATCTGTACACATGCTGCTATGTCATTCAGTGTTACTCGGCGGTTTTCCTTCACTGTGGCTACAACTGCTACAAAGTTCTGTGGAGTCACAACTCGTTGTGCCTGACCTGGACGAGGAGCATCTTCCACTAAAGACACACCATTTGCGAACTTCCTACTCCAATCGTAGACTTGCTGCTGTGACAAACATGCACCACCATACTGACATTTCATTCGTCAATGAATTTCAATAGGTTTCACACCTCCACTACGCAAAAACCGAATAACAGAGCGCTGTACTCCTCTGGTGCAAGTCGCAAGTGGAGACGCCATTTTTATGCTGATACTGCGACGGTATGTGTGGATCTGCATTAGGCTGCCACCTACAGGCCATTCTGCACGCTCTTCGTAGCACGTTTACCAACTTACAGGATATTGGCGCGAAATTTCGGTTTTTTATTACAAATTTAAGGTTTTCATTTGACTCACCCTCATAACTGAGGATCTTATGGAGAGTAGTAGTTTTATACATACCGTGTGATTCTTTTAACAGGAAGCCCGGACGCGATGTCGCAGAACGTACCCTGGTCAGGTACTGGACTGTGGATAAATGCTCGTGTTCTTGCGCTTGCTGGTATGTGGAGACCGCCATGGATCCAGCCAAAGTGGTATCTGCTGTACAGAGCATGGGTGCTCTTCACACTCTTCAGCTTCCTCGTCGCTCAGATTCAGGCCCTCTGGCACTTCTGGGGAAACATTGACAAAATCACCCACGACACATGTCTTATGATCAGCATAATTCTAAGTCTAATAAAATTCTTTAGCTTCGTTTTGAGACAAGAAGAATTTTTTCGCATGGTGCAGAGAATAGACGATATCAGCGCGGAACAAAAGAAGACTGGCGATTCAGAAACAATCTCTATCCTCGACGCATCGTACAGATCTGCGAGAGCTGTCACGCTGTACATGACTTTTCTGGGAGGGTCTATGCCTGGCGTGTGGGCTACAATTCCCAGTATCATGCGGAAGCTCGGCGTATTTCCACCGGAGAGGGAACTTCCTGCCACGGCCTGGTACTCCAGCAGGGACACCCAGACACCGTACTACCAAATACTCAGCACGCTGCAGTACTTCAGTATGCAATACAGTTTCTTCACTGCGGTGGGTCCAGACTTGCTTTTTGTATCCATGATAATCCACGCAGCTGGTCAACTGGAGGTTCTCAATGCTAGACTGAGACGTGTTGGGAAAATGAGTGGAAACCTCAGCACTACCAGTACTAAACAGCAGAAGACAGAGGAGGAACTTTCGGTCGAAGTTTCCAGTGGCGAGGTGATGTGGAAAGATCTCTGCAGCTGCATCGAGCACCATCAGGACGTCATAGAGTGAGTATGCATTGCAAGGTACATGTTAAATGGCCCCTTTTGATAAAAAATATAGTCGCAAAATGTCTAAGCATTTAAACCCGCATTCATTGTGACGATAAGTCAATTTAAAAATCAAGTATTGTCCTACATCCTGCGTACGAATGCCTTTTCGATTTACAGGCTGATTAAGGAAGTTGAAAGGCTTGTGAGCAAAACAGTTCTCCTTCAGTTCATGGGAGCTACTGTCATTATTTGCGTCACACTCTACCAAAGTTCTACGGTATGTTCTATGTCCATCAACCGCTTAAATGAGTTTTATTTTTCTCTTCCATACGCACATCACTGCAACTGGCACACATTTGTATATGTAGTAATGAATTTCCTGTTGTAATTTATGTATATCGTTCCATTTCTAGAATACCGAGAACATTGCAGCGCTCTTGATGCTGCAAGGATACTTGGGACTCATCATGTACGAAGTATTTATGTATTGCTGGTACGCTGAAGATATATTATATCAGGTAAGTCACTACAACAGTTTTATAGATACGGTTCTTTCTGTCTAGCATACGATTTTCATTCTTTGTACAATTTCTGTCATCTTACATGACAAAAAGAAAGGTACCACTGTTAGACGTATTTGGAGTAAATAAGTAAGTTCATTTCCGAGGATACAGATAAAAGTTTTTAACGTTATTTTTATTCATGTGGACATGAAGTGTGACGTAAAATTGTTTCTTGCCTGAGAGGTTTCCTAGCAGTAATTCCTATTCTATTACTTTGCTCTTGATTCGAGCTGATCGTTTGAAGCAAAATAAAACGTAGGGGGCGTCAGGATCCGACGTTCCCGCTTCAACATTTCCTTAAAGAAGTTTGCTGTGATGGAGAACGTACTGATGAGCTAAAAAATTACACCCCTTGCTCAATACCGTGTTGATTCTCCTTTGACGGCAATACAGCAGAGGTTGTAAGTAGCATGGATTCAAAAACTCCGTCGTACGTTTCAAGACACATTAGACACGGTATATCCATCACAGGTCACGCAATTTTCCTAAAGTATGTGGCAGTGATCTATGGCGACGTGCTCGCGCCCAGTATTATCAAACATGTGTTGCATCGGATTCAGGTCAGAAGAATTTCGTGGCCAAGAGACGAACATGACATCGCCATCTGGCTCCTCAAGCTACTGTAACACAATTCTGTAATTGTGACACGGACAGTCAGCCTTATAGACGATTCTATCGCTGTCGGGCATGAGATAAGGCATGAAGCGATGCAGCTGGTTCGCAATAATCTTCCTGTAGTCCACAACCGTCACTGTGTGTTCGATTCCTACCGCGGTTCCTGTGGGAGGCCATGTGAATGTTCGGCATAGCATGATGCTGCCACCACAAACTTCCATCCTTTGCGCGTAGAATGTTTTGATCAGTAGTTCGGCTGGTTGACAGAATATTTTGTCCTATCATCGACTTGTATCGAGATACATGATTCACCCAAACGGGGGGCACATTTCCACTGATTTCTGTTCTAAGCCCACTGACATCGTAACTGACGTTGTCGTACAACCAACATGTAATCACGTAGAGGTCTTTTGCTGCGGATCCCCATGTTTGTTTAACAATGTCCACTGAACGATATGCTCCGAAACACTTCTTCCAGAAAGCTGGTAGTCTGCGTACCGACTCGACACACTGCTCAGAGTGTAGGGTGCACACATAGAACGCAGGTTAGCTTGCTAGCCAAGGTCCAGCAGTCCCATTACGAGTACAAGGTCGTGTGTGCTCCATTAGATGTGCAGATATTCTCACATGTTCTTGCAAAATCTATGCATTAAAAATATTGAGTTGTAAGTTGTTTATAGCTATATGGCAGATTCATAGTGAAGTGTCTATCATTTCCTTGGTGGTCATAGTTATTGTAATATTTCACATTTCCGTAAGACACTGCACAAAATTCGAAATAGTTGCAATGCAAAAAAAGGGTCGCCATAAATTTGCGTTTGGGTCATATTGGACTATATATTTATGTGTATGATATGTATCAACCATTTTGAATTTTTCTTTTAACTTCGTAGAGGCTCAAAATCTGCTTCCAGTGTCGAGAAAATGGATTTTATCTATCACATTCACTTCCCATATCACCTGCTGAGGATGGAATATTCGTAACATTTCTTACACCTCCTAAACAGCTCGAGGTACTCAAATGAGATTTTGGCAAATGATAGCACGCAAAGAGGAGAGTAAGTAGCCAAATGGTTAACTTATAGAACTTTCTTAACCAAGGTGAGATAGCAGAAGCTATTTTCTTCATTTTTTTGGAACCTATACTGCAATTTTGTTTAAGTTATCGACACCTAGTGAAAAGGAGATTTGCTAGTAAGAAAATAAATTTAAAATTTCTTGTCCTATTTTACTGAAAACTAATACAATCAGCTTTTCTGTTAGCTATTAACCACTCTTGTAGCCAGCTGCTTGTTTGATATGAACTTCTGTTTCATTATTCTGTCACAATAGCTACTGCTAGTTGAGTTTGTGCAAATTATACTGTGTTTTGAAAAAAGAAACAACATGAACCCTTTCAATATGAGAAATGTAGCCACTGCTCACAAACAATGATGCCTCTTCGAAAGAGAAGAGGCATACAGGTCAGACAAAATAAATCACTAGTTCTGTTGTAATTTTGACTGATTTTTTTCCTGTTCTTCATGTGAGAAAGATGAAGTACTTCGTAATCAGTGGTGTACCATACTTTTGTTCCTATGCCTGTTCATAGTGAAGTGATGAAGTTCTTCACCTGGAGTATCGCTTCCAGAATGAAATTTTTTGCTCTACAGATGCGTGTGCGCTGATGTTAAATTTCGTGGCAGATTAAAACTGTGCAGGATCGTGACTCGAACTTGGGACCTTTACATTTCGCGGGCAAGTTCTTAGCCGACATTCCTGCAAGTTTCGCAGAACTTCTGTGACGTTTGGAAGGTAGGAGATGAGGTAGTGACGGAGATATGGTTATGAGGAGATGCTGTGAGCTCTACTTGGGTAGCTCACTCGGTCGAGCACTTGCCTACGAAAACCAAGGGGTCGAGTTCGAGTCTTGGCTTAGAACAGAACTCTCGACTTCTCATTAGAAGAAACATCATCATTTACTAGTGGTGGACCGTGGTCGCAGCATTTTGGTTCATCAGTGGAAGTGATCCCAAGTCACTAATTACTAAACACACAGGAACCCACAGTTCCTGTATGAGATATATTTCTGAAATATGTTGTACGATTACTAAATTACATAGTTTTTAAGCTCCGATAACAAGTTATGTACTATCTCGACAAAAGTTTTTCCTGTGTGATATCATACAAGTATTCAACTGTTTTTTGAGAGTCATCAGTTCTCCGAGTAATGTAAAACCAGAAACAACTCTGCATATTCAAACAACGTCATTATTACTAGATGCGACGTTTGAAGTTCACTTTATAAGTAAACTTGACTTACAGATCTTTATCTGATATGCCAGCAATTGCGTTTTACATATCTATACTGCCTTAGTCACCTCTTGTATTAACATCTATTTAATTCAGTCGAACGTAGTGATTACTGATACAATTACACTCTTATTAACATGAACACGCAATTTACAACTTACACGCTTGATGTCTCGGAATGAATAGTGTCCAATAAATATCTAGCTGTCAGATGATACGTTACTCTTGTCCCGTCCGCTCCCTTATTGTCTTCCTTCGAATATCTTCATACACTCGCAGGAATAAATATGAAAACTTGTAGATACATCCAAACGTAATACTGATTAAGAAAATTTTATATACACATATTCCTGCGAATCACGTAATAATGTGAGGGAAAGCGCGCGAGCAAGCCCCTGTACGAAACATGTATCTTTACTTCTTTGCAGAACTCTCGACTTGCTGAGTCCGCCTACTCATGCGGGTGGCCCGGCGCACCTCTGAAGCTGCAGCGCGCGTTGGTGGTCGTCATCTGCAGGACGCAGAAGCCACTCGGATTGACGGCCGGCAAATTCTACTACGTATCGAGAGAAACGTTTGTCCGGGTAAGTGCAGCAGGGTAACCGAGCTGTAAACGTGGTTATATTAACGTAAGAGGGCAAAACACACTTAAAATACACTACTGGCCATTAAAATTGCTACACCAAGAAGAAATGCATATGATAAACGGGTATTCATTGGACAGATATATTTTAATAGAACTGACATGTGATTACATTTTCACGCAATACGGGTGCATAGATCCTGAGAAATCTGTACCCAGGACAACCACCTCTGGCCGTAATGATGGCATTGATACGCCTGGGCATTGAGTCAAACAGAGCTTGGATAGCGTGTACAGGTACAGCTGCCCATGCAGCTTCCACACGGCAACACAGTTCATCAAGAGTAGTGACTGGCGTATTGTGACGAGCAAGTTGCTCGGCCACTATTGACCAGACGTTTACAGATGGTAAGAGGTCTTGAGAATGTGCTGGCCAGTCGAACATTTTCTGTATCCAGAAAGGCCTGTACGGGACCTGCAGCATGCGGTCGTCCATGATCCTTCTGAAATGTAGGGATTCTTAGGGATCGAATGACGGGTAGAGCCACGGGTCGTAACACATCTGAAATGTAACGTCCACTGTTAAAAGTGCCGCCAATGCGAACAAGAGGTGACCGAGACGTGTAACCAGTGGCACCCCATACCATCACACCACACCGGGTGACACGCCAGGATGTCGATGACGAATACACGCTTCCAAAGTGTGTTCTCCGCGATGTCGCCAAACACGGATGCGACCATCATGATACTGTAAACATAACCTAGATTCAATCGAAAAATGACGTTTTGCATTCGTACACCCAGGTTCGTCGTTGAGTACACCATCGCAGGCGCTCCTGTCTGTGATCCAGCGTCAAGGGTAACCCCGGGCATGGTCTCCGAACTGATAGTCCATGCTGCTGCAAACGTCGTCGAACTGTTCGTGTAGATGGTTGTTGTCTTGCAAACGTCCCCATCTGTTGACTCAGGGATCGAGACGTGGCTGCACGATCCGTTAAAGCTATGCGGATAAGATGCCTGTCAAGTTGACTGCTAGTGATACTAGGCCGTTGGGATCCAGCACGGCGTTCCGTATTACCCTCCTGAGCCCACCGATTCCATATTTTGCTAATAGTCGTTGGATCTCGACCAACGCGAGCAACAATGTCGCCATACGATAAACCGCAATCCGCAATAGGCTACAATCCGACCTTTATCAAAGTCGGAAACGTGGTAGTACGCATTTCTCCTCCTTACACGAAGCATCACAACAACGTTTCACCAGGCAACGCTGTTTGTGTATGAGAAGTCAGTTGGAAACTTCTCTCATGTCAGCACGTTGTAGTTGTCGTCACCGGCGCCAGCCTTGTTTAAATGCTCTGAAAAGCTAATCATTTACATATCACAGCATCTTCTACCTGTCGGTTAAATTTCACGTCTGTTGCACGTCAGCTTCGTGGTGTAGCAATTTCAATGGCTAGTATGTTAAGATGGAATTGTCGTTCGTAGACAACATGGTAACTGTGCACAAACTCCAATTTTGCTTCACCTCGTTTCCTTTAGGGACAGTGCTTCGATGTAGCAACACTGCTGCAATAATTAGAGGTAAAGTACATCGTAGGTGACTTTAAAACTGTGTAATGGACGAGCATTTGAACCTGTCTCTCTGTCTTTGTCAGAAAGTGTAATACTTCAGAGAGAAACTTACTGACCAGCTCAAGATTTCATGTTTGCCGTGTTGATTGTATAGGACTCCCGCGAGCTAGATAATCCTTAATGCTGAAGGTGTCACTTAATGGCCAAGCGAATACTGCTTGATATCTAAAACTGTTTCAATATTATCAGCATTTTCAGCAGGCCAGATTACTTCGTTCTAGAGGAATATAGTAGGATGGTTTAAGAGATGTTCACTCTTACTTCATTCCGTAGCAGCCATCGGATAGTTTCCTTTTATTTTTTTAGGTCCTTATACCTCTGACACGGTGCCCCTTGAATTCCTCTCTTGTGCCAACCTCTTCAGATAATAGTAGCACTTGCCGCCTGGGTCTTCAGTCACTTGTTGGGTGTATTCCAGTGTTTTCTCTTATTATTTTTACACTCTCGTGCCCCCTCTAGTGCCATGGACGTTATTTACTCATGTTTTAACACATGTCCTATCATTATGCCCCTTTTACTTGTCATTGATCTTTAATATTCACTTTTTCGCCCATTCTACCACAATCCTCTGCATGGAAAATATTGAAATAAGCGATATCGGAATTGAAAAACAACTGCTATCACTTAGTAGCGGAAAAGCATCCGGACCAGACGAGATACCCTTAAGATTCTACAGTGATTATGCTAAAGAACTTGCCCCCTTTCTATCAGCAATTTATCGTAGATCGCTGGAAGAACGTAAAGTACCTAGCGACTGGAAGAAAGCGCAGGTCGTTCCCATTTTCAAGAAGGGTCATAAATCAGATGCGAATAATTATAGGCCTATTTCGCTTACGTCAATCTGTTGTAGAATAATGGAACATGTTTTGTGTTCTCGTATTATGACGTTCTTAGATAATACAAATCTCCTTTATCATAGCCAACATGGATTCCGCAAACAGAGATCATGTGAAACGCAGCTCGCCCTATTTGCCCAAGAAATTCACAGTGCCGTAGACACTGGCGAGCAGATTGATGCCGTATTCCTGGACTTCAGGAAGGCATTTGATACGGTTCCGCACTTAAGTTTAGTGAAAAAATACGAGCTTACGGAATATCGGACCAGGTTTGTGATTGGATTCAGGATTTCCTAGAAGAAAGAACACAACATGTCATTCTTAACGGTTCAAAATCTGCAGATGTAGAGGTAATTTCGGGAGTACCGCAGGGAAGCGTGATAGGACCTTTATTGTTTACAATATACATAAATGACTTAGTTGACAACATCGGTAGCTCCGTGAGGCTATTTGCAGATGACACGGTTGTCCACAAGAAAGTAGCAACATCAGAAGACTCGTACGTACTCCAGGAGGACCTGCAGAGGATTAATGCATGGTGCGACAGCTGGCAGCTTTCCCTAAACGTAGATAAATGTAATATAATGCGCATACATAGAGGCAGAAATCCATTCCAGTACGATTATGCCATAGGTGGTAAATCATTGGAAGCGGTAACGGCCGTAAAATACTTAGGAGTTACTATCCGGAGCGATCTGAAGTGGAATGATCACATAAAACAAATAGTGGGAAAAGCAGGCGCCAGGTTGAGATTCATAGGAAGAATTCTAAGAAAATGTGACTCATCGACGAAAGAAGTAGCTTACAAAACGCTTGTTCGTCCGATTCTTGAGTATTGCTCATCAGTATGGGACCCTTACCAGGTTGGATTAATAGAAGAGATAGACATGATCCAGCGAAAAGCAGCGCGATTCGTCATGGGGACATTTAGTCAGCGCGAGAGCGTTACGGAGATGCTGAACAAGCTCCAGTGGCGGACACTTCAAGAAAGGCGTTACGCAATACGGAGAGGTTTAGTATCGAAATTACGAGAGAGCACATTCCGGGAAGAGATGGGCAACATATTACTACCGCCCACATATATCTCGCGTAATGATCACAACGAAAAGACCCGAGAAATTAGAGCAAATACGGAGACTTACAAGCAGTCGTTCTTCCCACGCACAATTCGTGAATGGAACAGGGAAGGGGGGATCAGATAGTGGTACAATAAGTACCCTCCGCCACACACCGTAAGGTGGCTCGCGGAGTATAGATGTAGATGTAGATGTAGATTTCTCATGTTATAAGGACACCTGATCTTCAACAATCATCTCAAACGCATCGATTCTCTTCCGTCTGTCCAGCATTCAATACCATGCAATTCTCTACTCGAAACGTATATTTTCAGAAATTTCGTCCTTTTACGAAGGCCGGCATTTCATATTAGTAGGCTTGTTTCGCCCAGGAATGCCCGCTCGCTCCGTTCTAGTCTGCTTTATGTGTCCTCCTTCTTTTGTCCATAATGTGCTATTTTGTTTCCGAGGTAGCAGAATTCTGCATTTCTTCTAATTTACTATCCCCAGTTTTGATGATAAGTTTTTCACTAATCTCATCTCTTCTAGTCGCCCTCATTTCCTTCTTTCTTTGGTTTCCCCTCAGTCAATATTCTGAGGTCGTTAGGCTGTTCATTCCACTCAATAAGCTCAATAAGTCTCGAAGACTCTGTTCGCTTTCAATGAGGATATTAACGACACTAGCGAGTCTCGCCTTTGATAGCCTTTAAGGTGAATTGTAATCCGACTACGGAATCTTACTGTTATTTCGGTCCTTTGCTTCTTCGAGTCATAAACTGAACAGCTGAGGAGAAAGGTAGCACCACTGTCTTCCCTTGCTATAATGTGAGATCTTCGTTCCTCCTCTTCGGCTGTTATTGTTCCATCTTGATTTTTTTTCGTATTGTTTACTACCCGTCTATGAATATGGCTTACATCAACTTTAGAACATGCTGCGCCATGTTACATTGTTGAAACATTTCTGAAGTATGCCTTTCATTATCAAGAAAAAAGTGAGAAGTGCCACTCTGGTACATTTCGTATCCGAAAGCCAAACTGATAGTCATCTAACAGAAACTCAGCTTTTTTATCTTTTCTTCTGTATATATTTATTCTGTGTAACTAATATTCATGATGCACTGAGCTGACAGTGTGATAGTTGTCGCACGTATGTGCCATTGACGATAAAGTGTTATGTGTGTCATATTTTTTCGAATATGTTCTTGCATGTCTCCAGTATCATTCAGCTTACATACCAACTTGAATAGCTGTTTTGTGGCAACTTTATCCAATGATACTACAAATTTCTGACGAATGTTACCCATCCATTGCACCTAACTTGTTTGCAAGTCTTCCAACATTTCGTGAAACACTGACTGTAACACAAGGTTCTCTATGTCTTCCATATCGACTCTCATTTCATATTCTACATGTCATCAGAGCGGAGAACGAGAACTTACACGAGAAGAACAAGTGTCTCAGATTAGGCTCGCTTCCGTCTCAGTAGTTATATCAGCAAGCAGAAGTGCAGAATGTGGGGTACCGTAAGCCCACGAGTGACAGATTTTGGGGTAGCGTAATTCCGCGAGTGATTGTGGATGATGAGGTACATCAGTCTCCTCGAAGCCGAGTTTAGCCGATAAACAACATTTACTTGAGCAGTGACTGATAATGAACACACTTCATTGGTGAAATGTCTAGCCGACACAATAGTTAAGCACGTTCTCCTAGAGTACTGAATTTTCCTTCCTCAGAACTTTGAAAGACGTCATGCGACATCCTCACAGAACCACTGACGATAAAACGGACTTGCCACGATATTGCAGCCAGATGATAATGCGATCAGCGTTGTGAGGCTGAATTGCAATTATTTGTAAGTAGAATAATCGATCATTACATGAAGGCTGCTACAGGCGTAAAACCGTTTCAGCTATCTAAGCAGTCTACAAAGGCCAAAATGTGACGACACTAACGAGTGGTTAAGTTTCGGTGAAATCGATGAGGTTGGTTGAAGTTTCATTTTCTTGCAATAAGATTGTTATTGAAATGAAAAGAGACGATATTTGTCTACTTATTTTACTGGCAAGTGTAGTCAGCCGATTTCCACAGGAAATCTGTAAAATTTCTATCGCAGATATTGTTTTAGGACAATGTACTGTAAAGATGCATAAATTTCCCTCAAAGACACCTAACGATAAAATTCAGGGGAGCTAGTCGATTATTCTAAAATCATCATATACAGCAGGAGTGTTGGCACAAAACCTCGTTTTAACCCTCCACTCTGCTATCAGATGTGTCGAAACACGTCTCCTCGCACGTAAACCTTCAAGAATTTCGGCATCTGACGAGGCTCATCGGTTGGCTCCGTATTTGTGTGGTTTGCGGTGGCCAGATGCTGAGATTCTGCAATAAGCGTTGTCCAAGGTTGCGCTCGTGGAGAAAATAAATTTAGTTGCAAAGAACTGTTGCAACACATTTCTATACATTAGTTCTCTTTCCTAGAAGTACTCCTTCATTTTTTTTCCATTCATTATTCAATTTCACTTTTAGCATTTTTCTCCACAAACTGCAGAAACACTCGCTCAATTTTCGCTCCATCTTTTTGATTGTCCTCGATTAATAGATATGTAATACGACACTCCAGGTAAGCATTTCAAGTATCTCTTTCTTCATAATATTAGAACTCTTTTGATCGTAAGTATTCTGCTTCGTACCTCCTCCATTTAGATTCCGTTTACCGTCAGCAAACTTTATAAGTAACTAGAAGAGTTTACTTGGCCCAATCTCTTTCTTCCTAAGCAAATTCTGATGGAAACCTGATGTTCGGTTAGTCTCATTCATTTTTGGTCTATTCTACATTTATACTCATGTAATACTTTTATCTCGCTCCTGTCCATCATATAGTTCTTTCTTTGATGCAGTCAACATTGCATTATCATCTATACATGTAACAGTTTTTAACATTCCTCCTCTAACTGTCGCCCATCTGGCTTTACACATTACTTTTCTCTTTACTTCTCAGTATAAATGTGGATTAGCATTAATGGCAAACACTCGCTCCTGCCCAACACTGCCCTTCCTTTCCTTGTGTATGGTTCTTCTATCAGACATCTGTCTTCCCACTGCAGATATTTTTTTTCAGTATCTCCTGAGTGGTACTTCTGCGAAAGGTTTGAAGCTCTTTTTCGCAATTACCAAAACAGATATGTATATCCCAATAAATTGTCAACACTGTTTATCTCATCTTTCTCAAATATCCAATCGCTACTCGTGTTCCTTTTACTTTCCTGAACCCAACCTGGTCTTCCATCCGGTACTCACTTTTCCTATGCAGTTTTCTTAATAAATGAAAGTACATGACCTTTGTAATCTTGTATACATCGCTAATTTTCCTGTAGTCTTTGTATTATTTCGTGGTGCCTTTCATTTGTAAAAGTATCTTGAATGTTGTAGGCTAGATCTTCAGCCCATACTCCCTCGTCTTGTATCATTGTTGACTCCCATGTTTCCAGTTTTATTTAGTGCACCCGCCTGCTAATTTTTCGTGTACGTTTGATACCTACTTAACTGTTCTGCACATTTCTTACAATTTACGTTGCTTTTCCAGTTCTTCATTGTCATCGTACAGATACTTAATCCATCCATCTATAACTTGATCAATTACTATTCGTAATTTGTCATTCAACGTTTCCCTTTCTATAAAACTGCTGTTACTGCCATTTCCAATGGCCTTCCATTTCTAACGTGCTTGATGTACATCTCTAATAGCAGTCCATTCCTCTGGTACTCCGGTATTATCAGCTGAACATTCTCGTCTTCCTCTTCTGACCTGAATGTAGTGCTTACATCTCTGAATGTTGAACTAAGCTACATATATTTATATTACCAGTCGTCAGCTTTTAATACGCTTCACCTTTCATCGTAAGTTTGCCATCATGAAAATAAGACATATGTTGGATTTTGCCATTTTGATACTGGTTATGAGTCTTTAGTTCGTTATAATACAATATATCTGGTATTTCGTACATCACTTTCTGCTTTTTATGCATACAGTCTTGGGTGGAGGTTCTTAAACTAAATGTTTGTAACCCAGACGTCAAAGCGAAGGCTATTAGTTTCTATTGCCTTTTGTATTTTTCCCCAGTCCATATTCTCCATTTACATTCTTCTGTGTAACTTTCCTTATTACAGTATTTCAGTGTAGCGTCATTTACCTGCCCGGATAACAGTGCGTGTTAAAAAGCCACTTCCGGGACAGGTAGGTATGCAAGCCCCGTATCGATTCTTCCTGGCGGATTACCGACGACGATCTGTGTACCAGACTACCTAGATGTGGTGCTAAGGCTGTTTCCCACACACCACTTTGGGAAATACGAGTCTGTTACCCAAGCACCGAAACATGCAAACGTGCGAGCATGCAAAACCTTTCCCTCACTTTTATATGAATAACACCACACACAGAAAGTTGGGGTACACATATTCCACCCCGGGGGCGGCTGAGGCAGCAGGATTGGCACCAGGCCATCCCATAAACTTATCATGCCAAATCTGTTCAGAACCCAGGGCCGATGAGACACAGAAGATAAACAAGAAGAAGGGTCCCGTTATTGCAGTTTTTACTTGTCACTTTCCATTTCCTTCTTATACTTGCGCTATTTGTTCATGTACGTCACGTATTTCAGAAGTAACAAATGTTGGTATGTAAACGTCTATGACAATATCCACAGGCCTGCGCAGTGCCTCAGCTGCTATCACTCTTCCATTCAGTGATATTTCTTAATGTTTTTATGCAGATATTAATGCGGCACGTTTAGATCTTGCCTCTTCTGCACTGAATAGCACTTTATAGTCTCTATCTTTCAGTTCTTCTTCTTTCTTCCACAACACTTCACCTAAACCTAAAATTTGTATGTCGTACTCCTTTATTTTCTTAATTACACTGTCTTCGTTACTTGGCCCCTGCATCTTTGGTTCTTCGTACATCACTGCACAGATGTTGCTCCCTCTCTACTAAAGGGAGGTGTTGTAAGGATCTTCTCTTGCTCAGTTCTACAAAGATAAAGGAATTTCATAGACTCTCTGCTATTTCCAGAGAGGTCTTTCGTACCTTTTCGCTTTAAGGTATAACGCTGATGAATTTACTGTTATAATGACGAACATTCAAGTGATGTTGAGTTACAAAGCCAAAGCGTTAAGTATAACACAGAGATTGGCTAAAAAATACAAGATATGTGAGCAGGAATTTCTTAGCAGTCTTCGTATCAAACAGGAGCAACCAATTCCATTAAGATCTGAGGGGCAAAATGGCAGTGAACGGAGTTTGTGTGCGACACAGAAGACACTTGCTACAGCAAACAAGGTATAACTGATTCGTCTGAGATTATTTTAGAACCATATACTCACCGGAATTCACTACACAGTCCAAAATTCATTGTAAACTAAATTTCGGGGATTGTCTGTAAACAGAATTCCCACAAAACCGATTCAATTAAAAGAAATATTGCTAATCTTCAAAGTGACAGGGCATTTTAAATTTCCTGGCGTGCATGGTACTCGAATATACTTCCTTAAAAGAATTTGAAATATGTTACGCTTAAAACTAAAAGGTCTACATCTTTTAAAAAAATACATGCCCACAACTATGCTGGAAGCCAAAAGTTCCTGGCAGATTAAAACTGTGTGCCGGACCGAGACTCGAACTCGGGGCCTTTGCCTTTCGCAGGCAAGTGCTCTACCATTTGAGCTACCGAAGGACGACTCGCGGCCCGTCCTCACAGCCTCACTTCTGCCAGTACCTCGTCTCCCGCCTCCCAAATTTTACAGAAGCTCTCCTGCGAACTTTGCAGAACTAGCACACCTGAAAGAAATGATATTGTGGAGTGCTGTAAAATCCTGGGCTCCATTCAAAGCAGTCTACCACCAGTGAATAAATTTTAGAGATGCTTGTACCTATAGGGATCTCATAGGTGCAACTATGTATCATTTTATTTCCTCCCCTATTATTAAATAAGTTTTGTTTAGCTTTTCTGGTGACAATGATACCGGGATTTGGCGTAATCGACGCTTTACAGGTTAATTATTCCGGAATTTTGTTTCCAGTAGGCGATTATCGGCGGTATATGTATGTTGCAGTAAACTCAACACACAAAACATCATTAGAACAAACCATTTACTACAAGTTTGTATCTACGACCATCGTGTGGTGTGATAAATTAGTCAATAAATGTCACATGCCACTCATGTAGGAACATAAAATCACAGTAACTATCGCGCTCATGAGTGACAGACTGACAGACAGCAAGTAGCGTCATACCGACAAACAAGTGACTGAACCTATGTCAAATATGTGGACAAGAGAACAGGACAAGGATAAACAACCTAGACGAGAACAAGGTGCTACGCAAAAATGCTGCCAGGACGATGACAACATGGGCAACGATAGTAGACTTACAAATCAAAGTTGTGGCCAAAGAGAGTAAGTTGGTTACAAGCAAGGTAGTTATCAATCAGTCTTAATATAGCGAAGATATGGCCACAGTATCATGCGCAAGCCCTGAGGTTATCGACTGTGCACTAGGCAGCCATTTATACAGGGTGCCTCAAACTTTTGGGTCAAATTCAAACAGGTGATAGTTTTTCCATAATCAATTATACTGAGACAACGAATGAATGGTCAGAAATTCATATTTATAGTGTTATGGTCATACACAGAGTATATCCCATAGCAATAAAGCTCATAAAAATTGTCCAAAGCGGCACCACCCGTCTCAATGGTTATACTACAACGTCACATACAGTTTGCCACTCTCTCTAAAAGATCTCATGCGTCTGATATACCCCTGAGGACCAAACAGACATATGATATACAACTTAACTCATAGCAAATGTGTTGTGTGATGAGTGCATGCATCACCCCATGCATTAATCTATGCCACATGCACACCACTGTCCCTAGCATCTGTTGTCCATTGCATCAGACAGCTTGTGATGTGTCCATGGTGATGCATGTTACTGCCTGTCTCCCAGTTCGACAGACAACAGGGATCTTTGAGAGAGTGCAGAAGAACTTTATGCAACGTTGCCATGCATGAACTGAGACTGGCAGTCACCACTTTGAACAATTACTATGAGCAAAGTTGTTGTTATGCATTGTATGCTGTCTATGTCTGTAACTAATAAACATGCATTTCCTATCATTTGTTCCCTATCTCAATATAAGTGGTTGTGGACCAATTACCACCTGTATTAATCTCACCCAAAAGGTTTGATACACCCTGTATGCCAGCTACGTGGAACACTATTGGGCACCATACTCTTGGTGAGATGGTGGCACACTGGACAGGTGAGGACAGAACTGTGATGACACGTTGCCCCTGATAGCTATCCTAGTCCATCTCCTTAGGTGTGCGTTCTACCCCTGAGGCTCCTGATACCATATTACTGTTGCCTCCCTCCCCAAAACAAGCATGTATGGGTGGAAATGCTCAGGAATGCTTTGTGTGTGTGTGGAGGGGGGGGGGGGGGGAGGGTTTAAAAGGTGTGGGTGAAGGCCCAGTGACCCAGTCCCTTCGACAGCCTGTTGACGAGTGTTCATCTAGATATCATTGGAGGTGAGAGCGCTAGAGGCTTCCCCTGATCTCCATCGGTAGAGAGGCTAGATTTGGTGTGCCTGTAGGGAGTCGCCAGCAATCGATAGTGGCGCCCGCCCTGGGACATAAGGTCACTAGAAGATGAAGAAGGAGGGACGGGGTGGTGGTTGATATGATGCTGTGCTTGAAGATTGGTTGTAGTAGCGGCGCTGAAGCCCATTCTGTGTTTCGACACACGTAACTCGTCGCCTGTAGGTCTCTACCACCATCTACAGCATCCAAATCACAGTATTGCAGTAGGAGTTGATCCACACAGCCATGGCAGGTGCATAATGCTGGGATGGCCAGGAGGGACACCATCAGAAAATGAGGCAGGATCTCCATTTCCCACCCATGGGACATCTCAATGGCATTGTGTGATAGCTGCTAAAAAACAGGGTGATAACTCATGTAGTGGCAGGAGGATTCGACACTTTTCTTCATTTGTTGTTTAAAGATCCAAAAGAGACATTCAACTTTACGGTTTGAGGAAGGATCTATGGGAGGAATGAAGATACGTTTTATACCATTAGCGGCACAGAACTCCTTGAAAGCAGACACTGTGAATTGTGATCCATTATCAGAGGCCAAAATTCAAGGTAACCATTCGATGTTCAAAACCTTGGGCAAGGCAGTGAGGACGAGTTCAGTCAAGGTGAACACAATATTTTACTGCCGCCAACTTATATTTCGCGGAAAGACAACAAAGATAAGATAAGAGAGATTAGGCCTCGTACAAAGGCATATAGGCAGTCATTTTTCCCTCGTTGTGTTTGGGAACGGAACAGGGAGAGAAGATGCTAGTTGTGGTATGATGTACCCTCCGCCACGCACCGTATGGTGGACTGCGGAGTATGTATGTATATGTAGATAGACGTATGTAACATATATCAGTGCTTTGAGTAGAAATTCACAATGAGTAACCAAATTAATCCCAGAAGTATGCTCATAAAATCGCGACTTTTGCAGCGCCAGGGACGGTAGGATGTAGGCCAAGGTAAAAAGGATTTTGGTGGTTCTCCTTGAAGCCAGGCATACACTGTGTGGGCATGTACCATTATATTGATGTTGCTGTCGATACCTGGCCAGTACACATGTTGGTGAACCAACTTATTCATGGAGGATATTCCCCAATGTCCCCAGTGTCACAAGCTCAGGACTCATAACTGCAATTTAACTGGAATGATTATCAATGCAGTTAAGTCTCAGTATCAAAGAGAATGACGTCATCGACAACTGAGGACCCTGGAGCTATGTGTTTCCAGGGGCTGAGATCAGTCACCAGCAAATGGAGAGGAAGGCTAGTCAGCTATGGCTATTGGCGGACTTGCTGCAAGGTGGGGTGATGGCGTGTGGTTGCGGTTACATGTGTGGTCATGAAGGAGAAACTGCTTGTTGTATTTTGTAGTGAACTGTCAGTCTAGAAGCATAGGACCTCCTGTTGGTCGAAATTATCTTAGCTAGATGCTGGATGCATCAAGGTATAAGTGTTGGAAAGTTGTGCCATGGGCTTAAACTGGGTGGTACGTCTAGCATTCGAGGCATTGATCTGTTTGCTCAGGGAGGTTGTATAGGGGCCATAACAATGTGTCCAAGGTTTATGATCTGTAATTAGAGAGCACTTTGCCCCAGAAACATAGTCAAGAATTTTTAACACAAACACTAACGCAAATGCCTTTCTTACAATCTCTGAGTAGTTGTCCTGTCAAGGTCTTGGAAGTGCATACAACTGACTGTTTGGTGGCATCCTTATTTCTTGTGCTGGAACCATCCCAGTGCCATAATCGAATGCTTTGGCCACCACAAACAATGGACGTTTGGGAGAGAAAGTCGAGAGACAAGGGACGGAGTTCAGCATGGTTTTTAATTAGTTAGAATCCTAGTCCCCTGAGAGGTGTCCAGTTGTGGAACACTCCCCTTTCACGCAAGTGACTGAGGTGTTACAGAATGGGACTAGCATGTAGTAGGAACTTGGAGTAATAGTTGAATTCGACCAAAAACACGCGCAGTTTGGTTAAATTCCTTAGACGGAGAAGAGCAGAGGGTCCATGGAAAGTGCAGAAAGGGCTTTAGCTTCTAAGGGTGCAGGATGAACACAGGAAGAGGGTAGACACAGCTACAATTAATATTTTAGTTGTAAACTATCATAGCTATGTTTCAAAAGAACCAGGGCTCAAAGTGCGTCCAGAAATCAATGGAGCTCAAGTTGTTACAGCTACTGCTGGTGGTTACTTTAGTTTATCCTCGATTTGTTGGAGAAAATACGTATTCAGAGCTGGTGGTAGGTGTAGAATTTCGTCAGAAAGTGTAGTAAATGCTTTGTACGAAAATTATTTTGAGCAATGAGTTTAGCAGCACATTCCATGTGTACGTGATTGTGGTAATGTACTTGACCTCTGAGCAATAAATAATCCTGAGCAAATAAGGAGAATCATGATGGATGCAGGGATTAGTAACCACAAGATACCTGCTGCGAGACTGACCACCGCAGCACCCAAACCGACCAAGAGTGAACGGAAAATGTAATTAAAAAAATATTCCAGAATTCGAAACACCAATAACGGCCAACATGAGGAAGTTAGGCCGAGATGTCCTCGGAGTAGCGAGGTTTTCAAGACCATATAGCATATCACTACGCTCCCTTTCAGAGTACACTAATCCAATAGCCCCATGCATAACAATCATACAAGAACGCTCGCTCGATGAAAGATCCGTACCAAAAACCTAGAGGTTATACATGTCACACCGATACTCAAGAAAGGAGATGGGAGCAATCCGCTGAATTCAATTTGCAGCAAGATTTCGATACTGTGCTCGAACATTATGAACGATCTCGAAAGTAATGGTCTATAGACGCACAGTCAGCAATAATTCAGAAAATGTAGTTCTTGTGACATACTACCAGCTCATTCGTACAAAGAAATGAGTGTTATCTTCAGGGGATGTTGAATTGATTCCATATTTGTATATTATCAAACGCCTTACGACAAAGTTTCTCACAAGAAACTTCCAATCAAATTGCGTGGCTATGGAGCGTCGCTTCAGTTGTGTGACTGTATCCGAAATTTCCTCACAGCAATGTCACGGCACGTAGTAATCGACGGAAAATCTTTGACAAAAACAGAAGTGTCCTCTGGCGTTTTCCAAAGAAGCGCTATAAGCCTTCTGCTGTTCGTAACCTACATAAAAGGTTCAAGAGATTATGTGAGCAGTGCTCTTAGATTGTTCGCAGACGATGCTTTTATTTACCGTGTAATAAAGTCAAGTCATCAGAAGATCAAAACCAATTGCAAAATGGGATTGATAGTATTGCTGCTTACCATTCGAGTAGTCGTACCATTGTACCAATTATGATGACCAAATGCTGTCCCAGCTCTCTACTGTAATCAGCGTAGTTATGCCAGGTGTGGCTTGGCTGACCAGCATATCAACCCATAAAATTTATGGATACGTCTGGTGGACTGCTTGCTGTTCTATGGAACTATAACATGGTGGAGCAATTTTAAAATAACATCAAGCTAATTTCATCCAAACTTAATTGCACCCAGCAAGGATTAACTCATGTGCATTTAGACCAATAGCGCTGCCACTTCTTTGATCACAAATCATATTCAGATTTGCTACAATCAATGGCATTTGACAGGTCAGTCTGAATCCTAAGGACACCTGTTTACAACGGCGGTATACATGTTGACGATTCTTTGAAGTCTCATTATCAATCAGTCCAATCTTTTCGTCAGCTGCTGCCACACATCTCCATGAATTGATTCAGTACCTTCTCATTAGTAGGCCAACCTAACCATTAAATTTTCAGCATTCTTCTGTAAAATCAGATTTCAATTTTTTCTGTGCTGTCCTAATCTCACATGTACATATATCACTTTTTACTTCCATATAAGGCTGCACTTTCAGTAAATACGTTATATCAATTTAGTTTACATTCGTTGTAGGCGACTTCTCTCTTCTCTCTCCTTTTTTCTGCTATTTACAATCTGCTCTCGATTTAGTAGCCCGTTGCGAACAATCATTACATCAGGAAGAATACAGTAAATATTTCCACTACGTGTGTTTGCTTTAAATCTACTAAATATAGTGAAAGCTGGCCTTGTTACAAACCTACAAGTATTTCTAAAAGTAAGACTAGTTTTCTTACCTGTACGTTCGTTCGGTAGCCCATCTATCGAACTTACGAAGGAAATGTTATCGTTGGCAACTATTTAGTCACTCCTCTGGAGGGATTTTAACCCAGTAAAGAAACCTGATATACTTCGGCTACAATCTCACTACGTTTAAAAGCATTGTTTCCTGTATTGTCGGGGTCACGCCCAACTGGATTCACGAAGTTAATCATCGCATATAGTTCTAGACATATAACAATTTATGTAATGCTATTTCTCTAATCTATGGTATTGAGCTCGTTCCGTACAAATCTAAGGGGTGTACAAAAATCTGCAAGTTTGTAACTGTCATGTAAATTTTATTTCCCAACCCCAAGTTTAAGTTTGCAGAAGAAAAACGATGTTAAGTTTCATCCATAAATGACTGTAGAACCGTCGTTGTAGCCTTATGAAACTAAGTCAATGGCAAGAGTAGTTTTCGAAGTTTGAAGAACGAATGCAGGCTACCAAGTATGCTTGGTATCTATGTGGGTATGGATGTAGATGTAGATGTAAGTGTGGAAGTGGCAGTGGAAGACTGCGTAATATCCGACATCTTGGAAAAAAGGGCTTTCTGAATAAGTGCCTAAAGTAGTCTTGTTTTCTTTTTCATGTCGTCGGTCTTATGAATGGTTCTGTGCTGCTCACCACGAATTTTCGTGTGTCAACCTCTTCATCAAAGAGTACCACGTGCACCCTAGCTTCTCAGTAATTTTTTGTATATGTTCCAATATCTGCCTTGCGGTACCCCTTTTATCTCCTACAGCTCCCTCTACTACTATGGGAGTTATCTCCTGATGTCTTCAGCACATTCCTATAATCTTGTGCCTTCTCCTCGGCAGTAATTTTCATATGTTCTTTTTAAAGCCAAGCCCGCCTCGGTGGCCGAGAGGTTCTAGGCGCTACAGTCTAGAACCGCGCGACCGCTACGGTAGCAGGTTCGAATCCTTCCTCGAGCATGGATGTGTTTGATCTCCTCAGGTTAGTTAGGTTTAAGTAGTTCTAGGGGACTGATGACCTCAGAAGTTAAGTCCCATAGTCCTCAGAGCCTTTTGAACCATTTTAAGGCCAAAGTTTAATATTAGTAGACTTCCTTAGGCCCGTTATGCCCTCTTTGCCAGTACTAATCTGTTTCTCATGTGTTTCTTGCTTCAACCATCGTGTGTTATTTCGGTATCAACATAGAAGCACTGCTTAACTGCGTCTACTTCGAGGCACCCAATTCTGATGTCAAGTTTATCCGTAATCATATCTCTGCTGCTCCTCATTACTTCCACCTATTTCCAATCTCCTCTCAATATATATTCTGTTCTAAATAGACTTGCATTCGTATAGTTCTTCTACGCTATCACCGAGGATAGGAAGGTCTTCACCGATTCATATCATCAATACCCCTTCATACTTATTTTTGATCCGTTCGTTTGAAGATTGAACAGTAAGGGCGAAACATTTCTAATGCGAGCAATTTGTTCTTGGTATTCCATTCTTACAGGTCGCACGTTCTAAAAAGAAGACATAGTTATAATGGAAGAACTGCTTCTGTGGTGCACTTACCTTTCCGATAGCCAAACTGATCGTCGTCTAATAGATCCTCATTTGTCGTTTCCAGCTACGATGTTATCAGTTACAAATCTTCAAGCTGAATTCAAGTTCCATGGAATTGTGGCTATATATTCAGAATACAATGAGACCAACCTCACACAGATACAAGTGATGAATCCTGGAATGTGTATTGCAACTGCTTCAACCTACATTTCAGAACCTGGAAGTCAAATTCATGTTAGAGTGATGTAAGTGTTAGTAGCTTGCGATGCATTATGAAGAGAAACATGCTGCATCAACTAGTTCCTAGGATGGAACAGCAATACAAACGACGAGCCAGTTCGCAGGGAACAGTTTAGTGAATGAGTTCAAGGCATCAATATACTTATACTAGGATTTACGGCCAGCACTGTTTGCTCGGATAAGGCACAACCCAAATTAAACAGAACAGTGAATTGGTAGAATTGTTTTTACTGGGTTGCAAATAATCCTCACACTAAAATTGAAATGCTGTGTTTTTCATCACGTGCTCCGGCTTGTCTTCCAGAGGTTTCATGGGACCTTTCCATCCTGAATCAGCTGAAACTGGAGAGAATGGACGTATCACTGCTTCAGTGCTTGCTGATGTCTCCTTCCTGTTTTACTAAGTACGATAGTGACAGGTTTCCTTATAACAAATTGGCACCCCACAGCAGTGTCATAGGAATGCACTAACGCATCGCGGTGGTAATGCTCCAGAAGACAATATTGGACATTGTGGACCAACAGAGTTTTCTGCACGTTCACCAGTGCATACGCTGCTCGATTTTTCCAGTCAAATATTTTTCCAATAAGTACAAGTCTTTTATTATATGATGAAGTGAACAATCATAGATCATTCAGAGAGGACACACAGCTAGTTGAGATACAAGCGGTGGGTGTAATAAACCTGCTGGATAATTTGTTGCACTTTACGGAATCTTTCGTGGTTCGCACTTAGAAATGAATCGGTGCAGATATCCAACTGAACCTATCCTTTCTTCTCCATTCTGAACAACGAGTTTAACCAGACTTACGTTTGTAGGAGTGAGTTTAAAGTGTGTGTAAATTTTTTGATGCACTCTGTATAGTATTAGAGACGTAGTTGTCACAAAAATTTCTTTATTTTCATGCGAGTATTCTCTGTTACAGCCGCAACCATGGGTGACCTTTCTTTAGTAGAATTGTTGTTGTATTAACTGTGTTACATTAAAGAACGACTGCAACCAAAAATTTTTTGTTTGGAAATACAGAGAGAATTTTGGAGCGAAGAACATACATTCCCATACATGCTTGTCTTGATCTTATTTTACTACTTGTTTTAACCAAAGAAAATAGTGCTAGTTCAGCTCAACAAGAACGTATAGATTTCTCTATATTCGGCTTCTTTAGCTGCGAGTGTTAATGGATTTGTTGTTTCGTGTGCCATGTTTCAGTTGATGAGTGCTTCGTATTCTTACTACGCTCTCCTCCGCCAGGTGAACGACAAATGAATGGAAAATACGTATCATGACACTTAACAAGGTGGTCAGAACAGCGGTAAAACCATCTCATTTATGAGCAGTGTACTTCAACTCAACATTGACTGTACATCGGTATGGGAACGATAAACATACATGGAAATACTCGTCGATTAGCGTAACTGATTGGAACAACTTTCCACTTCATTTCTATGTGTGTTCGACCACAGTACTTTCCGTTTTGTTATCGAAAGGATGCAATGAAGCCACTGTAAATTCAGAAATATATTCAGCACTGTGTAAGTACTTTTGGTTTACATACGCTTTGATGTAATTTTTGGTGATGTTGCACACAATAGAAATAAAATTATAGGATCTTAGTCATAGAGTAAAGAAATGCCCTTACAATCAACAATAACGAGTATTTTCATTCAATATCTTATTACTGATTCTTGTCTCTTTTGCATGACGGAGCCAGTTATGAATAAAACGAAAATCACTTCCAGAGCTAGTACCTCATTTCTGCAGCTGTATCTGGTAATGAGGATAGCACATTAGCGTATTTTTACTGAGAGGTGTAGAGGTGAATGTACTATTATACTAAGAGCAAATGATAGAACGGAATAATGTATGAAATTATTTAGAGAATGGAGACTATTCCAGTCGTGAAAGAAAAAAGTAACCGAAAGTGGAATTCAAAGAGTTTTTATGTTGGCTGCTGTCTTCTCACTTTCACACAGAGCTACATTTGCAAGTAAGGTTTATCACGCTCTCGGCAATAGAGTAACCACATCTCTACTACACATTGTCACGCAGTTGTGCGTACCCCACGAGTCTTGCACTGGTACACACCATCGACGAAACAGAATGGAAGCTTTAGATAGGTAAAATGACACTGAAATCAGACACTTACCGATTTAGCTATGATTTGATGAGAAACTGCACTACTATTAATTTATAGTTTCTTATTATGACACAATGCATTGTACATATGCTGAGGACCTTTTAAGAAACTCGTAAGAACCAACGGACAATTACTGTTTAGCTTGGTATCAACATGAAGCGAATATTACAGTAAAAATCCTTAGCGCTTCGACACAGTGATTACCGAATACTGAGAAAAAAACTGACAATTAGAAACGAAACAAAAATGTTGCTGAGGACCATATAATTAGTCCATCTGACAGAATGTTTAGAAACATTTGTAGATTTCATTATAATGTTTCTACCTAGTAAGCCGTTCTTGTTCTAAAGTTAATAATTAAAAACCAAATCAAACGATCGAGTAAAATCTGTTTGAGTGTCTTCTTATGTCGTTCCCAGCATTTAATTACATTCTAAAGTATCATGGACTATTTAGAACAAAAAAAAGCCTCGAGGACATTGTCAGGGTCATTCTACTACCGTACATCTATAACACTGGCGCGGCTACGATCAAAAAGTCGGTCCACTCCTGGAAGTCCAGTAGCTTGTAGCCGATGCACCGCTGCTCGTTTACTGAAACCCTCGCACCTTCACACTGACGATGCGACACAGAAATTGCTTTTCCATTGCGTACTATAGGCTTCCTGCCGACTTCTCTCCAAGAGACTAATAACGAACTCAGGAGATGTCTCAACATTAGGCGGGTGCTGGGCTACTGCATAAGCCTCGAGGACATTGCCGGAATCATTCTGCTAGTGTATATCTACGATACTGACTCGGATACGGTCACCGCATGGAACCTCTCCTGGGAGTCTAGTACCTAGTAACCGATGCACCACTGTCCGTTTACTGTAACCGTCACAACCTTGCATTGACGATGTGACACAGACATTGCTTCGCGATAGCATACTGCAGGCTCATGCCAAGGTCTCTCCAAGAGACTAGAACCGCCCACAGGATTATCTCCTCATTAGGTGGGTGGTGAACTACCATATAAGCCTCGATTATATTGTCGGAGTCATTCTGTTAGTCTGTATCTGTAGTACTGGCGCGGTTACGGTCACCCCATGTAAGCTCTCCAGGGAGTACAGTAGCTTGTAACCGATGCACTGCTGCCTGTTTACTGTAAAGCTCGCATCACAATGACGATGTAGAACATAAATTGCTCCGCGATTGCATACTACAAGCTCCCTGCCGACATCTCTCCAAATAACTAACGCCGGCCTCAGGAGATGTCTCGCCAGTAGGTGGGTTCCGGGCTACTGCATTAGCCACAAGAACATTGTCAGAGTCATTCTGCTAATGTACAGTCGTGGACAAAACGAACGAGACCCCTCGCCTTTTCGTTATACTGATCCGCACAGCTTTAAAGTCTGGTTCACAGCATAACAGGCAAGGTGACGAAGTGCTACCAACATATTATGCACAGGCGTGAAATTGAAAAACTGTCTGAACTTTGTTAGACAGTTTTCAGTCATGTGTAACACTACATTAATGCTGATTAGTGTGTTAAACACAACACATAAATATAAGATGTAAACGAAAGAAGAAACGCTAATTAGTATGAACTGTACTATTAAAAATCAATTTCAGCTTATCGAGATAACATAAATGTTTTAGCAAAATATTATGCGCATTCGGCCGCGAAACGGTCTGAATCAACGCTCAGATCAGTCATACTGGATTACCGTTGCTGACCTACCATGACAGTGTGCAAACTGAACAATGCTTGAAGATTCATAACGAAATTCAGTGAAAAATCATTCAGTGCCACACTTAAGTCAGTTCAATTATTGACAGACGCGGAAAAAGGAAGCAGTAACAAGTATGAAATTCTACAAGTATTTCATATTGACATCCACAGGGCGCCGGTACAGAATAAAGGTAGCAATAAAACGTACTGGGGACGCGAAAATTTCTTAAAATTGCTTTACTGATAATCTATCTACCTCCATCCAGATTAGAACCGAAAACAAACCAGACCTCCCTTGCAGCAGCAAAACACCTTTCACTACGCTAGTAGACATTCCAGGCAAAAAGACCTCTATTATTACCCCAGACATGAATAAGCCGGCATTTTCACAATGTAAATGACAAAATGATCTGCAATTTCAGTTGCCTAGAGCTTTCTGGAATCAAAAACATGAATTTTCTACCTTTATGTCACCGCTTATGTGACAATCATTCGGCATGTTTATCGAAACAACAAAACACTGTTATTAGCGAGTAAATTTAGTAGGATAATTCTGCACCACACATTTTTTCACCTTTCGCGTAGATTTTCTTTATATATACGGCCGTATCCTTAGATTCCGTTGACATAAAAGCTCACTTTTCTACACCACCAAGGGACTGTAAACCGCAGGAAATGCCATACATTTCCGCTAATTATTTCTACCCGTAATCGAGGTAAAAGGGTTTTAAGGGTTGGGTAGACAGATAGATGGTCAAGAAAGTGAGACTAGTAGGGTTCCATTTTTACCGATTTAGGTGACGAAATCCTAACAACGAACACAGCTACGACATTTACTGAAGATGAGGGCTGCATAAATAATTCCCCCTACTCATCGTTCGAAGTGTTCTAGTTGCAGTCGATACACCAGCATTTTAATCGTAGCTACGCTTTCGATCCAAATCATTTTTACAGGAATACAAATAAAATCCATTTGCCTATACAAGTGGTAATTTAGATCCCAGTATTAAGGCGACCGCGTTTTAGAAGTGCGAGCATTCCCATTGGTAGCTAGCTTGAGAAACACTTCGGCTATTTTTGAACGTTTTATGGCTGTGGTGAGTCTAATGGAGAGTTCGAAACATTGTAGAATACGTTTGGCAGCTACTGTCGCCGTTTATTTCCTGTGGTGGTGCAGAATTATCCTACTAAATTTACTCACTAATAACAGTATTTTGTTATTTCGATAAACATTCCTAATTATTGTCACATAAGCGGTGACATAAAGGTAGAAAATTCATGTTTTTGAGTCCAGAAAGCTCTATGTAACAGAAACTGAAGGTCAGTTTGCAATTTCCATTGCCGGCTTATTCGCGTCTGGGGCTGTCTGCTAGCATAGTGAAAGGTGTTTTTACTCCTGCAAGGGAGGTCTGGTTTGTTTTCGGTTCTAATCTTGATGGCGGTAGATAGACTATCGGTACAGCAATTTTAAGAAATTCTAGCGTCCCCAATACGTTTAATTGCTATCTTTATTCTGTACCGGTGCCCTGTGGATGTCAATATGAAACTCTTTTAGAATTTCATACTTGTTACTGCCTACTTTTTCCGCTTCTGTCAATAACTAAATTGGCTTAAGTGTGGCACTGAATGATTTTTTTCACTGAATTTCGCTATGAACCTTCACGCATTGCTAAATTTCCACACTTTCATGGTAGATCAGCGACGGTAATCCAGTATGACTGATCTGAACGTTGATACAGACCGTTTCGCGGCCAAATGCGCGTAATATTTTGCTAATTCCTAACGATCTGGATTACTTTGTCTTACTAAAACAGTTATGTTATCTCGATAAGCTGAAATTCATTTTTATTAATACAGTTCATACTAATTAGCGTTTCTTCTTTCATTTATATCTTATATTTACGTGTTGTGTTTAACACACTAATCAGCGTTAATGTAGTCTTAAACATGATTGAAAATAGTCTGATAAAATTCGGATAGTTTTTCAATTTCACGCCTGTGCATAGTATGTTGGTAGCACTTCGTCGCCTTGCCTGTTATGCTGTGTAGCAGACTTTAAAGCTGTGCAGATCAGCATAACGAAAAGGCGAGGGGTCTCGCTCGTTTTGTCCACGACTGTACATCTGTGATACTGGGCTTAATACTGTCACCTCATATAACCATTCCTGGGAGTCCAGTAGCTTGTAGCCGAAGCTCCGCTGCACGTTTACTGTAACCCTTGCACGCTCTCATTGACGATGCGACACGGAACTTGCTTTGCGAGTGCATACTATAGGCTTTCTGCCGACGTCTCTCCAAGAGACTTTTGCCACCCTCAGGAGTAGTCTCACCATTAGGCGGGTTCTGGGATATTCCATAAGCCTCCAGGACTTTGACGGAGTCTTTCTCTAGTATACATCTATGACACTGGCACAGCTACGGTCACCGCATGGAACGTCTCCTGTTAGTCCAATAGCATCTTACCAACGCACAGCTGCATGTGTACTGTAACTCTCGCACCCTGACATTGACGATGGGACACAGAAATTTGTTTGAGATTGCATAGGATAGGCACACTGTCGATTGCTCTACAAGAGACTAATGCCGCCCTCAGGAATTGTCTTGCCATTAGGCGGGCGTTGCACTATAGTCTTGAGGTCCTTGTCGGAATCATTCTGCTAGCGTGTATCTAAGATACTGGCGCCGCTACGGTCACCCTATGGAATATCTCCTGGGAGTCCAGTAGAATGAAACCGATTCACCGCTGCTCGTTTGCTGTAACCGTAGGATTCTCATACTCACTATTTGATACAGAAATTGCTACGTGATTGTGTACGAAAGACTCCCTGAAGACTTGTCTCCAGCTGCCTAGAGTCGTTCTCACGAGTTTTCTCGAGGACATTGTCTTAGTCATTCTGCTGGTGTACATGTATGTTACTGGCGCGAGAACTGTCATCGAATGAAATCTCTCGCAGAATGCCAGCAGCATGTAACCAATGCACCACTGCATGTTTACTGTAGGGCCTAACCCTCGCACCGGCTTATTGACATTGCGTTACAGAAATTGCCTCGGAATTGCATAATGGACGCCCATTGGCGACTTGTCCAGGAGGTGTCTCGCCAGTAGGCGGGTGCTGGGCAACTGCATTATCCTCGAGAACATAATCGGAGTCTTTCTGCTAGTGTGCATCTATGACACTGCCACGGCTACGGTCGCCCTGTGGATCATCTCCTGGGAGTCCAGTAGCTTGTAACCGATGCACCGTTGCCGTTTACTCAGACATTGTATAAGTCTCGGGGACATTGTCAGTCATTCTGCTAGTACATATATGATACTGACGCGGATACGGACACCGCCAAGAACCCCTCCTGGGAGAAAAGTAGCTTGCTTCCGATGCACCACTGCATGTTTGCTGTAACCCTGATACCCACACCGTGACGATGCGATACAGAATGTACATCTTGACTGAATACTACTAGCTTCATGAATACCCCTTTCCAAGAGATACGTGCCACAATGAGGAGTTTTCTCGCCGTTAGGCGGGTGCTGGGCTATTGCATAAGCCTCGAGGGTAATATCAGAGTTACTTTGCTACTGCACATACTGCCCCTGATACGGACACAGCAAGGAACCTCCTCTGGGAGTCCCGGAACGTTTAACTCATGTACCACTGTACGTTTAATGTAACCCTCGCACTCCCACATTGATGATGTGACAGAGAACTTGCTTCCCGATTGCAACCTTCAAGCGCTCTGCCGACTTCCCACCGAGAGAACCAAGATGCTCTCAGGATTTCTCATGCCAGTAAGCAGGTGCTGGTATATTATATAAGCCGCGAGGTCTTTGTCGGAATCATTCTCCTAGTGTACATCTATGAAACTGGCGTGACTATGGTCAACCCATAGAACCTCTCCTGGTAGCCCAGTAGTATGTAAGCGATGCACGGGTGCCTATATACTGTAACCTTCGCACGCTCACATTGGCAATGCATCACAGAACTCGCTACACAATTGCATACTACAGGTTCCCACCCGACATCTCTCCTCGAGACTAATGGTGTCCACAAGAGTTGCCTCGCCATTATTGTGCTGAGATGTTGCACACGGGGAGACAGTCGGAGTCGTTTTGCTATTGTACATCTATGATACTAGCGCGGCTGCGTTCACCGCATTTAACCTCTCCTGGGAGCCCAGTAGATTTTAACCGATGCACCGCTGCCCATTCATTGTAACCCTCGCACTCTCACATTGACAATGTGATACAACAATTGCTTCGCAACTGCAAACTACAGGCTCCAAGCCGACGTCCATCCAAGAGACTAATGCCGCCCTCCGGAGGTGTCCCACCATTAGGAACGTGTTTGGCTATTGTATATGCCTCGAGTACTTTGTTGGAGTCATTCTGCCAGTGTACATCTGTGATGCTGGCGCGGCTACGGTCACCACATGGAACCTCTCTGGGAGTCCAGTAGCTTGTAACCGACTCACTACTGTGTGTTTACTGTAACCGTTGCACTCTCACATTGGCGACGTGACGCAAAAAATAGCATTGCGATTCCATACTACAAGCTCTCTGTCGACGTCTATGCAAGAGACTAAAGTCACCCTTTGGAGTCGTCACGCCATAGGCGGGTGCTGGGCTATTGCATAAGCATCGAGGAAATTATCGGAATCATTATGGTTGTGTACTTCTATGATACAGGCGTGGCTACAGTTGCCACATCGAAACTCTCCTGGGTGTCCAGTAGCACGTAACGATCCCACCGAAGCCCATTTACTATTATAATTGCACCCTCACATTGACAAAGTGACGCAGAAATTGCTAACAATTGCATACAACAGGCTCCATGCCGATGTCTATCAGAGAGACTAATGCAGCCCTTAGGAGATGTCTCGCCATTAGGCGCATGCTGGGCTATTACATAAGGCTCGAGGACACTGTTGGACTCATCCTGCTAGTGTACATCTACGATGGTGGCGTGGTCACGGTTTCTCAGTGGAACCTCTCTGGGAGTCCATCAGTTTGTAACCGATGCACCGCTGGCTGTTTACTGTAACCGTCGCACCCTCACAATGAAAATTCGGCAGAGAAACAGAGAAGTAGCTACACGATTGCATACTACAGGTTTCCAGCCAATATCTCTCAAAGACACTAATGGTGCCCTTCGGAGTTTTCTCGCCATTAGCTGGGTTCTGGGATCCAGCATAAGCCTCGAGGACATTGTTGGAATGAATCTGCTAGCGTACATCTAAGATATTTCGCGGCTAGGGTAACCACATGGATCCTCTCATGGGTGTGGGTGCCCAGCAGCTTGTACCCAATGCACCACTGTTAGTTCACTGTAGCCCTCAATCTCACGTTAATGATGTGAGACAGAAATTGCTTTGCGATTGCTTACTACTGCCTCGCTACCTACTTCTCTCCAACTGACTAATACTGTCCTCAGGAGATGTCTCTCCATTAGGCGGGTGCTGGACTATTGCATGTCTCGAGGACATTATCGGAATCATTATGCTTCTGTACATCTAAGAAAATAGGACGGCTACAGTCATCACATCGAAACTCTCCTGGGAGTCCAGTAGCTTGTAACCGATGCACTGCTGCCTGTTTACTGTAACCCTCGCACCATCATATCGACGCTGCATCATAGAAATTCGTTCGCGATTTCATACTTCAGGCATCCGGCCGCTTTCTCTCAAAGAGACTAATTCTGGCCTCTGGAGTTGTCTCGCCATTATGCGGGTACTGGGCTATAGCATAAGCCTCGAGGACATTGACGGAGTCATTCTGCTAGTGTACATCTGTGACACTGGCGCGCATGGAACCTCTCATGGGAGTCTAGCAGCTTGTAACCGATGCACCGCTCCCCGTTTACCGCAACGCCCGCACCCTCACACTAACGATGCGACAGAGAAATTACTTCGCTATTGCGTACAACAGGCTCCCTGCCGACGTCTCTACAAGCAAATAATGCCGTCCTCAGGAGTTGCCTCGCCATTAAGCGGGTACTGGGCTTTCCACAAGCCTTTGAGGAAGCTTTCAAGCAACTGGTAAGAAATGTTATTGGTGGCGTCATCATTTGTATACAGGTGGTATCAAGGATTTTGTAATCGTAAATGGAAATAGTAGTGACTGTCAAAAATATTTAATAGAAGTCAAATAGCAGTCTTGAACGCATTTGGAAATTCATTTAGTAACGCTCACTGGCTGTAGTCATAGATCATCATCGGACCATACTCCAAAGGTGTCATGAGGACATGGTGACACAATGCAGGAAATCTATGTGCGAGACATGGACATCAGCAGTTAAAGCCAGTCACGACTTTTGAAGAAATGTGTGTATGCGATCAAAATTGCCTTGTAATTTTATCAGACAACACTTTAACATTAGAGTCATAGTTTTCTATACAAATAAGCTGCAGAAGACTATCTGTAAAATAACAACAGCTACTCCGTGTAATACAGAAACCTACTGAAACCACAACATAGTTTAACACGCTTTTATGTTGGTGGTCATAGTATTTTATCTCATCAGTGCGTGTAGTTCCACAGGCTTTAAAGAAACGACTCACATATTCCCACAGAAGGTACAATTGGCCAAAGATAGAAGAAAAGTCCAAAACCAGTACCTGTTCAGAAATAATCGTCTGCCGCCTCGTGCTCGCATGTGTGTGACGTGTCAGCAGAGACTACAGGCAGTGCTGCATTTGGTTTCCATGCCTCCTGACACAGCCTTCAGCCTTTCTTCGCGGTGAATCACACGATATTTCAAATACACTGCTTCCATTCAGACTGCATCAGACGATTGGTCGTAAATTCCTAAAAGGTATGCTCATTCTCGCTGGTTCTGTTGTTCCACAAACTTTCAAGTGTCCCCATAGGCACAAATTCAAATGGTTTTGTTTTGGTGAACGGCGAGATTCTTCCCCTTGAGCCCCTCCACCTATCCCTCGACTATTAAACATTGTGGTGAGGTACCGTCGTACGTTCCGTACAGAACTGGATGATGCTCGTCTGTGCACAGATCACAGTTGTCTGTTTGCAAGAGTAGCGTTCTCCAATAACACAGATGATTCATCTCGCAGAAACAGGTGATAAACAGCACCGTTTAATCTGTCTGGTAAAGTCCCTATGAGTAATGCCCCTATCAGTCAGCCACCGCCACATATGCCCACACGTGCCAGTTATCGTAATTTACTACGAAATCTCTTGTGAATCTTATCAGTAAATAAATTGCAGGATGCGAATTGCGGATCCCCTACGGCTCATGTATGAATAGGTACTATTTCCGGAAGTATTTTTACAGGAACTTCCCCTCTACTTTTGAGCAATACCACCTCTTTTAGAATTACCTGAACCTTTTATTCTGACATGTTGCATATGGCACCATAATAATGGCTTACGTCTTAACCATTTGTCCTTATCTAGGAAAGGCCTCGTTCGGTATGTTCTCATCTCTCGCTAGCTCGCGGAGTGATTATCAGTTAGTCTGCATCTTCTCTACATTTGACGCCAGGACTCTCTCTCTCTTTGTTGTGCAATGCCAGATGACGACTACTCACACATTCCGACAATCAAACAGGATTTACAACATGGATTTATGGCACTGCGCACGGGGTACCTAAGGAACATCTCCGTCCGGCCGGATGTACTCGCACCATCGAATGCTAGCATCTATTCTAGTAGACGGATGCCAGTCCCAAGACGTATGTAGAATTATATGAACGCGTTTACAACAGTTTCCTCGGACTTCCTCTTTGCTGATTTTGCTGTTATTAGGTTTTTTTTTAAATTAAAATGTTGTTAGATCCACTATGATTAAATAAAGACACGGTTCTGCTCATTTTGTAGCTATGAGTTCATTTTCAAGTAGTGTGGGGCCATTTCCTGGTTGAAAAGAAAGTCCAGACAGAGAAGTGTTGCTACATCACAGAATAATTTGTTGTGAAAGAAAACATGGTAATAATCATACTGTATCTTTTTATGGAAAAACAGTTTCTTACTATAGGAAGTGTAACCATCAATTCCGTCACACGAAAGTATTTGCAGCCATATGATGAATCTATCAGATACATCTAGAAGTCTCCATCTCACAGAAATTAAAAATTAATGTAGCATAACTATGAAACTGTGAGCAATTTGGAGTTATACATAGCTTCCAAGACTGTTCCAACTGAGATAAAAGCCAGAACGCGTGTAATGTAATGCGGAAGTTGAATGAGTATTACTTAAGTGGAAAGTGCTGCTAATGGAGTATCCGATTAGCGAGCATTAATCTGAGGAACATTTTTACTTAAACGAGTAAGTACTGGCAGGTCACCATACGCTAAGGACAGCCTTATATGATATGACTGCTTCCAGCTACCTTTCCTTGTCGATCCTTTACACAGGTAACTGGTTGTTAATCACCACTCATCATCAGCTGTGCCCATGCGCTACTACTGGGTGAAAGGATTCAGTTTGTATCTACTTGCAGCAGTAAACGCTCTTCAGATCCTGGACACATAGATATACGCAGAGGTAAGACAACATAGGTGAACCATTACGTGGAAGGATATAAACGTTCACCAACATCTCTACAACAAGTATAATCACTGTGTGCTGTTTTGTGAGAGAGGTTAAGTATGTAATAATTCAGGAAAAGTTCGGTTTCTTTCCTGTCGACAGTGAACAAGAAAAGGCAGAACTATCGAATACTGATGTCTACAATTGATCATTAAAAAATTAGGAAAACGAAAGGAGAGTTCACATACTTGTACTAATCGTCCTACTGTCTTCTTCCTTGTCATAATGTTTGAAATTCCTTGACCAGTTAATTTATGAATGTAGAAAAATAAGGTAGTTAGTATGTTGAATCGAAATGAATAAAAACAAATTGTAGCAAAAGTTTAGATAAAGTGCGAACTAATAGTTCATATTACTTTTTTATGAAATTATGGATATTGAAATTAAGTCCATCGAAACAATAAAGCAAATTTCGATCCTTAATTCATAAGAATTACAAGAAGGTTTAACACTGCTGAGTTGCTGGTACTAAGACCAATATCTGGAGTAGTCAATATATACGAAATACTGGGCCAACATTTAGTCATGGTTTCAGACAACATTCTCTATGGGTTCAAATTTAGATTAGATTTTCACCTACACTACTTTCATCCAGAAGTATTCCAACTAATCTCGAGTGTGTCACACAAAACCAACAATGTGTATTTTACAGATATTGACAAATAGAATAATTTGAGAAATCGGTAAGTACTGTATTTATTTTGGACTAAATAGAGATTGTTCTGTATATCTCTCATTCATTCTAACCTTTATTTAGCTGTTGATCTGTAACTCTAATAGGTATATAAATCTTGGAAGAAGGTGTATAAAGGACCACTCAGTTAATTTTTGTGTGGACACCATAATCATTGCTAGGCATTACACTGTATTCTACATTATGTGGAAAATTCATGAGCATTCACTGAACCATATTTCTATAAGATAGATTTGAAATTCTTGAAATATTATAGTGGTGGTCTGTAAGGTCAACAGCTAATGGAGTAAAGGACGACAGAATTCGGTACTCAAATGAAATTTGATTATCATTTAGCATAAAGTATACTTGGTTTGGTTAATACAAAGGAATAGTCATACATGTTTTTAATTGACACAATTTCTTACACTGGGTGTGCTAACCACTACTAGGGTTCACAAGAATGGAATACGTAAAATAACCAAGATTCACCAACCACAAATATTTAACAACCCAAATTATCTCTTTGCGCTCTAAACAACATGCCAAAATATCTGACTGTGACATGCCCTTAATATTTGGGACAGTATTTAGTATTTCATAATCCATGAGTAAGGTTTCGTTCATTTCGAATTGACGAAATTTGATGAAATGATAACTGCGGTAAAACTAATATATAAATGAGTAATTAATTTAGAATACTATAATAAATACAATTTATATAAATATGATGAAAGTGATTTAACTACAGTGTAAGACTAAGGAGAGAGCGTTTCATTTTGTTTACAGTGGGCCTTTTAACACGCATAGTATACATCTCAAACATGGTTATACTACCATTTATATCAATAGCATAATGTGTGCTGCCATCATTCTTATCATTTTGTGCCAAACACTTTATTATCTCCAGCCAATCATAGTGCAGTATTATAAATTCAAGATAGCGAAAAGAGTCAAATTGTGTAAGAAGAAAACTTAAAATCTGTCCCCTCCCCTAACTCTACTCAGTCATAGCGCAGTACTAAAATGAAACAACCAATGAAAAATCCAAGATGGCATAAATAAATGAAATGAATTAGTTAAGTCTCTCCTCCAATATCGCAACCTCGAACCAATCACAAAGTGCAATACTCCTTATCTGCAACGAATAGAGTTCCAAATGGCAGAAGGCACTGCAATTGCCTCAATGGAAAATTTAAAACCGACTGACTGCTTATCTAGAATAGACCAAGTGGATGTATTATGCCCTGTCCGTCCTCCGTCTTTCCAACAAAGCAAAGTGTAGTATTAGAATATGGCGCGAGGTATGAACTAAACGTTAAGTGACCTCGACCTGAATGTGAAAGACATGCTTTATATCTCTTGAGCGTTGTTCGTTCTTATCGAAAGATATCTACATAGCTCTGGCGATTATTATTATTATTATTATTATTATCAGTAATAAAAATGGTGTTAAGTTACAGCATTTTCTGTGAAACTCACAAATGGTTGCGTTCACATCCATACTTCTCACGTAATACTAAAATTACTCCAAGTTCAGAGGTGTGCTATATATGCATGAAATGTTGTCTCTGTGTTTAAAACACTGTGCTGCTTATAAAACATGTAATTTCTCTGTATTTATTATGTAAAACACTATTCTTACTAACCACATGTCTAAATACAAATAGTATTTTTTGTCTGTGGATTATAAGTCGTATACACTGTGCACACCAGTAATTCTCTGTCACACACACACACACACACACACACACACACACACACACACACACACACACACACACACGAGCACAAACATCTCTGTATTTTATATGTCAAATATGCTGTACTCCTTAATCATGTATGTAATCAGTAATCAGTTGTTAGTTTTTCCAAATACAGCAATACGAGTAACGTTCCTAAGAAATTACGCTCTGTACCACCTCCTCATTTAAATTCTTCACTAAATTCCATTTGACTTGTGGTGTCACCGCCAGACACCACACTTGCTAGGTGGTAGCCTTTAAATCGGCCGCGGTCCGTTAGTATACGTCGGACCCGCGTGTCGCCACTATCAGTGATTGCAGACCGAGCGCCACCACACGGCAGGTCTAGAGAGACTTTCTAGCGCTCGCCCCAGTTGTACAACCGACTTTGCTAGCGATGGTCCACTGACAAAATACGCTCTCATTTGCCGAGACGATATTTAGCATAGCCTTCAGCTACGTCATTTGCTACGACCTAGCAAGGCGCCATTACCAGTTACTATTGATACTGAGTCATGTACAGTCAAGAGCGTCGCTCATCATTTTTGGATTAAAGTTAAGTATTCCACCAGCTACGTTCGTTTTTCTAAAGTCTAAATTCCTTGTCCTGTTCCAGACCTCACGCCAGCCTGCGTGAGCTAAAGCGCGTGCCTTTTGGCTTCCTCTAGTTACCCGGTGTTGGCTCTCCTGCCAACCCACAACATGACGTATGTGACTGTGCATATGTATGTCGTTATTATACGTCATGTCTCCTGAATTGTTAAGTAAAATAACAGTCCAAACTCTTCTATCATGGAGTGTCAGTGCATGTTTGCTGCAAGGCAGAGAGAGAGTTCCAATGCGAAAAGGGCAGAGGTAACTCTGCACGTCACAGGCTACCTGATAAAGACGTATTCCAGGTGGTAGGCAGATGTACACTCGTAAAAGGATATGTACACGTGAACAACTCAAACTCAAGCATCTACACTATTTCTATTTTGCATTTTTCAGGTATTTACAGTTTTCAAGTGCAGAGACAATCACATATTTGCATCACATGTAATGGTAGTTTTTCAGGCATTTTCATTATTTGTAACTTGTTTCAATTATTTACATTATTACAATAAAAGCCCTATCACGTATTTTAAACTGTATGCAGTTATTATACCCTATCGATCTTATCATCATAAAGGGATATGAATCGTCTCCAAATCAGCGAATAAATCCGTATCTGATGCCTCGTTCATCACACTGAAGTTGGTTGATATCGTTTATTAGCTGCAAGTACTCTTTAGTCGTTTTCAGCGTAGTCTCCCATTCCAAACTAGGTGTGATAACATGTGCCGGGTCCAGTTCACACATGTTAAAGCATGGGCCGCGAAAGGTTTCGAGGACATCAGCAAGGATCAGCACATCAGCTTTTAAAATACAAATCAGAGTATTTTTCGAGTGGCTTACAATTGAATGTGTCCCATACTCTGCACGTTTCTTGTTATTCAGCCTGAGTTGTTGTTTCGCCTGTTAACATACTCATAAACATTTTGATTAAGGGAAGGCAATCTCGCAGAAGAATCGATTCGTTCATTACATATTCGTATAGGGAAATTCTAGTTCTGTTAAATGAATTAGACTTCTGATCATCGGGGAAATGTACCCTCATTATCTTAGCTTCTCGTTTCAAATAAAATGGTGACTTTTCGCGGGGGCACGTCACCACATTTATTTAACCAGTTAATCGGAAAATCATGTTGCATCTCTCCTACTGATTAAATCTAAATTACTGGAATACTCCGTGTGAAAGATTTGTACTTTCCCATGTTGGATTGTATAAAAGAAGCGTGACCTGGATTTACTGTCATTTCTTCGTTACAATCTTTTGTTCAAACAGTTTCGTGATTAAGAGATCCCCATCGTAATCGGTCAAATTGTGGCATAGCACAATGACGCCTCTAACTCACACTGGAATCAGGATGTGCTGCTCCTTGGTTCACACCACTGGAATGAAGATGATCTCAATGCTTCACATCCTCTTCCGCAAAAGGTTCATCGTAAACGTGACAGACGTTTGCAGAGCGAAAGCCAGTCACAGCCTCACTCATTGCATGAAGCTGAATAGACCATTCCGCGCAATCACTGCCTCTATGCAGTTTAAACGAGGGACGTTCTTGGTTATAGCTGCAATATACACTCCTGGAAATTAAAATAAGAACACCGTGAATTCATTGTCCCAGGAAGGGGAAACTTTATTGACACATTCCTGGGGTCAGATACATCACATGATCACACTGACAGAACCACAGGCACATAGACACAGGCAACAGAGCACGCACAATGTCGGAACTAGTACAGTGTATATCCACCTTTCGCAGCAATGCAGGCTGCTATTCTCCCATGGAGACGATCGTAGAGATGCTGGATGTAGTCCTGTGGAACGGCTTGCCATGCCATTTCCACCTGGCGCCTCAGTTGGACCAGCGTTCGTGCTGGACGTGCAGACCGCGTGAGACGACGCTTCATCCAGTCCCAAACATGCTCAATGGGGGACAGATCCGGAGATCTTGCTGGCCACGGTAGTTGACTTACACCTTCTAGAGCACGTTGGGTGGCACGGGATACATGCGGACGTGCATTGTCCTGTTGGAACAGCAAGTTCCCTTGCCGGTCTAGGAATGGTAGAACAATGGGTTCGATGACGGTTTGGATGTACCGTGCACTATTCACTGTCCCCTCGACGATCACCAGTTGTGTACGGCCAGTGTAGGAGATCGCTCCCCACACCATGATGCCGGGTGTTGGCCCTGTGTGCCTCGGTCGTATGCAGTCCTGATTGTGGCGCTCACCTGCACGGCGCCAAACACGCATACGACCATCATTGGCACCAAGGCAGAAGCGACTCTCATCGCTGAAGACGACATGTCTCCATTCGTCCCTCCATTCACGCCTTTCGCGACACCACTGGAGGCGGGCTGCACGATGTTGGGGCGTGAGCGGAAGACGGCCTAACGGTGTGCGGGATCGTAGGCCAGCTTCATGGAGACGGTTGCGATTGGTCCTCGCCGATACCCCAGGAGCAACAGTGTCCCTAATTTGCTGGGAAGTGGCGGTGCGGTCCCCTACGGCACTGCGTAGGATCCTACGGTCTTGGCGTGCATCCGTGCGTCGCTGCGGTCCGGTCCCAGGTCGACGGGCACGTGCACCTTCCGCCGACCACTGGTGACAACATCGATGTACTGTGGAGACCTCACGCCCCACGTGTTGAGCAATTCGACGGTACGTCCACCCGGCCTCCCGCATGCCCACTATACGCCCTCGCTCAAAGTCCGTCAACTGGACATACGGTTCACGTCCACGCTGTCGCGGCATGCTACCAGTGTTAAAGACTGCGGTGGAGCTCCGTATGCCACGGGAAACTGGCTGACACTGACGGCGGCGGTGCACAAATGCTGCGCAGCTAGCGCCATTCGACGGCCAACACCGCGGTTCCTGGTGTGTCCGCTGTGCCGTGCGTGTGATCATTGCTTGTACAGCCCTCTCGCAGTGTCCGGAGCAAGTATGGTGGGTCTGACACACCGGTGTCAATGTGTTCTTTTTTCCATTTCCAGGAGTGTATATAGCAAGTGACACTGAATGGTCTATACAATATGCCTAATCGGAATTCACACCACAGCCTGTACTACGAATGCATCCATTGACGGGTCCTCATACACGTCTCCTACCAGCATAAATCATGAAAGACCTTTTTGTTTATTAATAAATTTTTGAATGTCACAAACCTGGTTTTGCCAGTAGCCATGACGCAGATGAGTAGTTTAGACTCGGCACAGACAACTGAGCAAGCATCTAATCTATCCTGATAATTAAAAAGACAGAGGCAGAGTTCGCATACTGCAATGCAATGGCGTTGATAAATAACAGCAGTTCGTGCTAACTTCTAAACTTTTTTATGTAATGGATATGACTGATGTCTGTATCCTCAGAACCCGCAATATTAACAAAATCTCTCACAACGGTATTTCGTAAAATGTAGCTGCACAACTCGGAATTCTTTGTCTTTCCTCTTGTCTTCTACATTCATGCAATCATAACCTGATTAATGGTTGTCGTTGGCATTCATTCTTCGTTCTCCTTTCTCGAAAATGTGAACGTGGATGAGCTCTGTAGGCAGCGGTATGTTAGCAGTGTTTAATTTGTCTACACATTGAAAGTATCAATTTCAGAAGAAAGTTGTGCATTCGGCTGTACAGGATACAATCCTGCTAGAATTGAGCGCTTAAAAGGTGCACAATCCTCTGATTTGAATCTTGTTAATGCACATTTATCTGCTTTTACATTAGGAAGTTTCGTGTGTACCACTGCATAAAATCCCTTTCTTTCTCTAGTGTAAAATTCCTTCAGTGCCCAGACAGAACCGCAACGGTGGAAGGTTTCGTTTCTTTAAAATTCGCTCTATGGAACTGGCTGAGTACCATTCACTAACGTCAGCGGCGGATAGCGATAAATATGCAGTCTTCCCATCGAGGTACGTCTGCTCTTCCTTACCTGTTTTCAGCAAGAGAAAGTTCCAGATTAACGGACAGTTAGCGATAGCAGGTTAGTTAATTTGACGAGCTCGACTCTCAAGAACGGAAACGCAGGTGTCCAACAAATGTCTGGGGTCCTTAAATCCAAGTCTGCTATCTTTAACACCAGTATATCTTCGTGATCTAAATGCAGACAAGGCATTCCAAGTCAACATCGAATACGTTTTTTCCTGGTTCAGAGACTCCAATATTAGTATTATTATGTTACTTGGCGAAAGTGCAGCCTACCGAAACAGACGATCCTCTTCTTTTTACGCGGGTTTTCTGTTGCCGCTGCTTCTTACAGATTCAGATCCCCCCCCTGCCCCCCCCTCCGCCCTACCCAACAGTTCCTCGATCAGGAGGACCGATGATTCTCTTCACTGCCAGGCCAGGAGAACTGCAGATATCGCAAACATTACATGAGAAAAAAAGATGTGTTCATAGATATGAGTTACAGACTATTTGATTGATGGTGTGCATAAAAATTAGAAGAGTACTTACTTTCCTTTGGATTCCCAAACCCTGTTTCAACTCAGGTGAAGCTCGTCTGATTCTTCATTTACTTATTTCCATCATAATATTCTGACAGGACAGTAACTTAGAAATTATATTTCTTTATCCAAAATAAATAAATAAAAATAAGCAAAAAAACCAGTTCAGTACTAAAACACTTATGAAGGCGAAATTCCACCGACATCATCGGGTAACATCCATATAAATCTGTTATTCATCAGATATAAAGCTTTCATACAACAGCGTGATGCATTCCACAGGCGAAATTGTACTTAGTAAATTTTTTTGCTGAATCAGAGCATGTGTGTATTGCAGAAGAAGGACTGCAGATTCAGTATCAGACTACAGATTCTGTTGGATTAAATGAGGCAAAACGATTTATTCCTAGGTATCGCAAAAACAATGCTTAAATAATAGTGTGGATGAGAATAAGAAGAATACTTAATTTTATCTTGAATTTGCATATCCAAACTGCTACGATAGTGCAGAAAAACTCTAATACTTCTTTTCGATTTTTTGTCTTCCCAAATGCAGCAGGAGCTCAAAAGCTGTTCACAGTGACAGGAAAAAGGTAGAAATGACTTCTGGGACTTTAAATATCTGCTTTTTATAACTTCCGAATATTTATTAAAGAACCTTCCACGTATCAGAAGGGCTGTAGTTTCTGTAACGTTAAGTAGGAACACTTATATATTTATCGATATGACAAAGGAACTGTATTCATAGACATGGCAAACAGAATTTTTCAGTCATAGAAAGGATACGCCAGAAGAACAATAGTTTTTTTACATGTTGAATTTCCATTTCTTCTCTCTAAACTCACAACTCATCCCAAATAATGTTGCTGAATGTCCCCAATGTTTCAGAATCACATGAAAGCTACAAACTGAGTCTTCCTGTTTCTACACCTAAATTGTCTGCTGAGTCAGCAGAGATTTCTTATCGCATGTGATGAATCTGGGCTTGCCACAAACATCAAGATTGAGGAGGGAGATATACCAAAGAACCTTGAGAGTTGGTTTTCTTCCAAGACAAAGGAAGCAAATGGCTCTGAGCACTATGGGACTTAACTTGTAAGGTCATCAGTCCCCTAGAACTTAGAACTACTTAAAACTAACTAACCTAAGGACATCACAATCATCCATGCCAGAGGCAGGATTCGAACCTGCGACCGTAGCAGACCACCGCGGCCGGCCAAAGAAAACAGAAACTGATGGACTATTGGCTTTTCTTATGAGTTAAGTGACGACTGTCGAAACCTACAGCTCCTACAAACAGAGATTCCGTCTGGGTTACATTAAAAATAACCAGTTAAAACCCGTTTTTTTTACAACATAAACATTTACTTGTATTTGCAAACCAATGCCCACACGAAGAATAACAGGAGATTCAAGACGGTGTACCACATTTATTGTGTGGCATGATGAGTGTCATTTTTTATGGGATTCTCTTCACCATTGACCTTAGCAGACTGAACGTCGTCTTCGAGAAACAAACACGCAGCTGGAATGGCGGATTCTTATAAAGAACTTTTTGTTGGCTACACGTTCCAGACCTAGCTAAATAACGGTGATATTGATAGTAATTCCAGGTGAACATTACTTAGGACGTTACACACAAACGGGAAGACCATACTAGAGGGAAGATGGTTATTTTTACCTTCATTCCCCCAGCTTCAGAGAGAATTTAACGTGCAATGAGTAGTAATAAAAGCATTACCTCTCGCTGGGGGAAAGCGTGTCAAAGCGCATGTACCCTCCAGCACATTAGTGGTATGTGCATCTGGTGTAGGATTTCTAGGTAATAGACTGCGTTTTCCGATAATACACTCCTGGAAATTGAAATAAGAACACCGTGAATTCATTGTCCCAGGAAGGGGAAACTTTATTGACACATTCCTGCGGTCAGATACATCACATGATCACACTGACAGAACCACAGGCACATAGACACAGGCAACAGAGCACGCACAATGTCGGCACTAGTACAGTGTATATCCACCTTTCGCAGCAATGCAGGCTGCTGTTCTCCCATGGAGACGATCGTAGAGATGCTGGATGTAGCCCTGTGGAACGGCTTGCCATGCCATTTCCACCTGGCGCCTCAGTTGGACCAGCGTTCGTGCTGGACGTGCAGACCGCGTGAGACGACGCTTCATCCACTCCCAAACATGCTCAATGGGGGACAGATCCGGAGATCTTGCTGGCCAGGGTAGTTGAATTACACCTTCTAGAGCACGTTGAGTGGCACGGGATACATGCGGACGTGCATTGTCCTGTTGGAACAGCAAGTTCCCTTGCCGGTCTAGGAATGGTAGAACGATGGGTTCGATGACGGTTTGGATGTACCGTGTACTATTCAGTGTCCCCTCGACGATCACCAGTGGTGTACGGTCAGTGTAGGAGATCGCTCCCCACACCATGATGCCGGGTGTTGGCCCTGTGTGCCTCGGTCGTATGCAGTCCTGATTGTGGCGCTCACCTGCACGGCGCCAAACACGCATACGACCATCATTGGCACCAAGGCAGAAACGACTCTCATCGCTGAAAACGACACGTCTCCATTCGTCCCTCCATTCACGCCTGTCGCGACACCACTGGAGGCGGGCTGCACGATGTTGGGGCGTGAGCGGAAGACGGCCTAACCGTGTGCGGGACCGTAGCCCAGCTTCATGGAGACGGTTGCGAATGGTCCTCGCCGATACCCCAGGAGCTACAGTGTCCCTAATTTGCTGGGAAGTGGCGGTGCGGTCCCCTACGGCACTGCGTAGGATCCTACGGTCTTGGCGTGCATCCGTGCGTCGCTGCGGTCCGGTCCCAGGTCGACGGACACGTGCACCTTCCGCCGACCACTGGCGACAACATCGATGTACTGTGGAGACCTCACGCCCCACGTGTTGAGCAATTCGGCGGTACGTCCACCCGGCCTCCCGCATGCCCACTATATGCCCTCGCTCAAAGTCCGTCAACTGCACATACGGTTCACGTCCACGCTGTCGCGGCATGCTACCAGTGTTACAGACTGCGATGGAGCTCCGTATGCCACGGCAAACTGGCTGACACTGACGGCGGCGGTGCACAAATGCTGCGCAGCTAGCGCCATTCGACGGCCAACACCGCGGTTCCTGGTGTGTCGGCTGTGCCGTGCGTGTGATCATTGCTTGTACAGCCCTCTCGCAGTGTCCGGAGCAAGTATGGTGGGTCTGACACACCGGTGTCAATGTGTTCTTTTTTCCATTTCCAGGAGTGTAGTATCTTGCAAGAAATAAGCATATGCGGTTGCCCTATAGTTTCCTAAAAAAGTAGTACCAACTTCTTAAAGAAAGCCGGGAAGAGTGGCCGAGCTGTTCTAGGCGCTACAGTCCAGAATCGCGCGACCGCTACTTTCGCAGGTTCGAATCCAGCCTCGGGCATGGATGTGTGTGATGTCCTTAGGTTGGTTATGTTTAAGTAGTTCTAACTTCTGGGGACTGATGGCCTCAGAATGTAAGCCCCGTAGTGGTCAGAGCCATTTGCACCATTTGTTTCTTAAAGAAATGTATGTTGAGAGGAGGATATTCAGGATATTATCTGAAGAAGAGTGAGTATAACTTTTAATACTGAAACTGTACAACCTGTGTAGCGTCATGATGATAGGAGATTGTAGTACTACATATATATCTACAAAAGTTCGATCCAGGAAACACACTCCCCACCCATTCTATCTGTAAAGTGCAGTCTGTATATTACCAAACATTGTTAGCAGAGAATCACGCTGCGGCCAGTAACGCCTCTTGCAAGAAGGGAAAGTATGAGTGGGCTTCACACCAAGAATGTTACCGTGAACAACACGTGATGGAATGCAATAATGCATATCTTTGTGCTTGGCATCATTCTTTTAGCTTTACACCAGAGGTATGTATGTGCACTCACTTTTGCATACTAGAAGCTAAGCGTTATGCTTTCTGCACTAGCCATTCAGCCTCAGACGTTTAGTGGATACTGGATCTTTTAACAGTATTTTGACAGTAGAAGCATGTCAGTTGCTGTAGGGGTGGGGGAATTGAATATTATAATGATCTTTTAGAGAGGCGTAATCCGTTATGTATTAGGCGTGAAGCATTAGGTGTCACTGGATCTTGGATCGTATTCTAGCACTAGATGAATCTCACTTAATGTTGGGGGAAGCGGTATATTATAATGTTGTTGCCTAGAGGTATTATATATTTAGGATCCGTTTCTTTGACTTTTGTGTAGAGGCTACGTAATTTTTACTGCATAATAGCGCCATTTGAGATTTCATTTTAATACTCTATTCCGACTGGTTAGAAAGAGGATTGGTAGGGGATATAAAGCTCACATTATTGATTCGTTTTCAAAAACTCTTGCTTTTTTTTTCTAATTTTTTTTAATACGGTGCGGTGCTCCGTTGCAGATAAGAGGGGAATAGGAAAGTAACTAGATATATGTGTTAGAGTTTTAGAAATAACTTAACTTCTGACCATTTCAATGTTACTTTCTGATTGGTTGGAAAAGGAGGAGAGGGAGGAGAGCATATAAAGCCCACAAAAGGTATGTTTTCAAACAAAAGAGTGCGCTGCTTTGAACATACCATTTAAACAGTTACACCATTTCCCACCACTTAGAAATTTGAATACAGCACTACGACTGGCTGGAGATATAGATTGGTTCGAAATAGAGAGAACTGAATTCGCCTCTAATTCAGTTGGCCTCTTTCTGCCGGCTTGGGTTTCTCACTGTTGCTTTCATATTTAAAAGTGTGCTACCATTTGATGGATATAGGTTGAAAGGGAGGGGAGGGAAGGGAAAGGTATTCTTATGTCACGAGGTCAATTTCAAGGTCACAGTCAAGGTGAAGTATCCGTGGCCCTTCCCCTAAATGTAGACAACAAACTCGAACACTTGCACTTTTCTAGGTCATGTACATGCAAATTGTGCCAACTTCCTGATACCCCTATTACTAATCAAGCGTTTAATATGTTAATTTATAAGTAGCTTAACTCAGATATGAGGCACAGTTATAACTTTAAACTGGTGCCCTCGTGGTGAATACCATTGGTAAAGTGGAGGCATCCACAAACGTATGAGTATATTGCAGTGGTATCCACTATCAATGCTCAAAGCCAGAGATTGACAAGCACAAAAACGCTGCAAGCCAGCTCAGCTTCCTTGATGTGGCTAAACTGAGTGGGTCTCGTGACACACGTTTCAGAGTTCCCAGACGACACCACCATGCTACCTCGTCGTAAGAAAAGATGAAGCAGACAAACAGTGGAGTCCACATTGTCTTGATGTAGCTAAAACGTGCACATTCCAAAAATTTTTATAAAAACTGGTCACAAAAATGCCTTAGCCTGTTGTCTCATTGTAGGCACAGGATAGTCTCTAATTGACTCCGTCATTTCAGGGTCAGGATGAATCATGCTGTCACAATACGTCCAAGAAGTTTCATACGATGTCTGCCAAACTCTGATTTTTCCGAGTTAACAGTGACACCACACTGTTTGGTGACACTCAACCTATTCAGACACCCAATTCGCTTTCACCAGCCGCCATCGATAATTAACACACAATGTAGATTGTTAACCTTGTCTCAGATCTACTGGAGTGAGGCTATTAAAACCTCTACCAAAAGCAGTTAAAATGACATTCAGCCCAAAGCGCAGCTTGAAAATTTGATAGCAACAGATTTAATGTAAAATAGCTATGAACATTTGATTTGAAGAATGCAGTTCAGTATGCCAGTAACTCGTTCGTAAGTCAATACAAGACAAAACCTTAATATCATGAAATTTGCAGCGACCTATCTAATGGCAATGGTCTACTAGTCTGTCTTTCAATAACTGTATTAACGTGTCTGTGATCTAGAAACAGTCGAATTCCATCTCCATTCTTATGTACCAGTGACAACTGCTCCCAAGAGTGTATGATCGTCCCTTAATGAAGCATTTTATCAGTATTAGCCTCCACTCTTTCTTTATAAATCATTGGGTGACATACGATGTGACAAAGACGTTCTTTTACTTTAAACTGATAGGAAAAACTTTATGCTATACTGACATGTTGAGGTAATACCAAAGAATGACAGCACACTACATCAAACGATTCTGTTTCACTACTAAAATATGTCCTCCCTTTCGTAAACATTTAAGTGTTATTTGATTTTAAATTATTAGCAAGAAGAGGATACGGAGTTGCCTTAATGATGATAATGGGTTCAAAAACTGGCACAATCAGTGGTTGTTCATCTCCTGCTAATAAGATGATGCATCACCGTAGAAAGAGAGGTAAGTGTTTCGAAGCTAGTATTTGCATTGAATAACAATGGTTCTGTAAGTGGATTATACTTCGGAAACCACATTTAGGAAAAATGCTGTTTCTTGTTTCACATCATGCAACATGCAGTTAAGGCTGCAGCAGCCGAGGTCAGTCAGTAGCACACAGTATTAGTAACAACAACATAGCTTCTGCTCGCCAGTTACAATATTTCAATACAGATTCAAAAAACAAGACTAGGACAGGAAACTAAAGTAAGTAAACAAAATAATTTAATCTTCGAATCATATGCAATTAATCTAAAAACTTTTACATATTGTTAATTTTCGCTTTCTGTCCAAGCAAGAGCGACAGCAGGAAGTAAGTGGTATAAAAAGAAGTCTGCGAGAACTGTCCATTGTTTTAAAACAGGATCATATTGAAAATATTTTGCCGAGGCTACAGTTTTTAATTCATTTCAGATCTAGAAATACTATAAATTTTCTTTTGTAATGGCGTTGACACATTTGTAGTACTTAGCTTGACATCATTCAACTAATTATCACACTGTACATCTATGACAAAAATTTAAAATAAATGTTTGACTGTTTCGAGGGAAAGAACTTCACACATTGAGCAAGTCAGTTATACGTTGCCCCACCTGTGGCCGTTATCCAAGGAGTTATTCAGCTTGGGACTGATTCATAGAGTTCTTTGATGTCCTCCTGAGGAATATCGTGCCAAATTGCACAAGATCGGTGATTTAGATCTTTGCAACCCAGAGCTGTCTGGAAGACCCTGCCATATTGATGCAAAATTTAACTGCGGAGAATTCCATAGCCATGCCAGCCATGGAAGGGTTTTGGCAAGAACAAAGACAACCGAAAGAAACTCTCGCCGTCTGTGGGCGCGGCGCGGAAATAAGAGTCCAAGATGAGTTTCCATGAAGGGCAACAGACTAGAGAGTAGAATATGGGGTGATTATACTTAAAGTTAAACTTTCAAATCGCTGTAGAGATAACACCACTGGTCAGAATGAAGTCAATTTCCAGTGGAAGGTTATCGGAGAAGGGGGAAAATCTATGACAGAAGGAAAAAAATAGTTTGACAACTGATCAGTAAATGGCGCTGTATGTGTCACAAGATTTTGTGGACGACAAAACCAACCTCCATCTGATAGGATATGTCAATACACAGAATTGCCGAATATAGGCAACGGAAAATCCATACGGAAATCAACCAGTACCACTTCATCCTGAAGTGTGGTGCAGGCTTACGGCAGCATTTATCATAGGGTTATATTTTTTCGAAGAGACAGGTACTTTCGGTCCTGTTATCTGTACCGTCACTGGTGAGCACTATGAGTGTCTTTTGCGTAACCACACCATTCCAGCTATCCAACAGCATGGATGCGTGGATGGAATAGTTTTTATGCAAGATGGCGCGCCTCCGCACATCCGGTTAAGCCGCTGCTGAAGAGCATTTCGGAAATTCTAGAATTTTCAGACCACAGTTCCCTACAGCCAGACCGTCCCTATCACCTGATTTTGATCCGCGTTACTTCTGGTTGTAGGGCTATCTGAAAGATGTTGTGTTCAGTGTTCCGATTGCAGACTTAGCTGAACTGAAGGCACACATGACGCTACACATTCTGACGTGGCCCCGGGAACACTTCGATCAGTTGTGGAACATGCTGTTTCTCGATTTCAACTTGTTGCAGAAAACGGTAGACAGCATATTGAGTATGTTTTGCCCCAGTCACACGGAAATTTACAATACGATTTCATTTTCCGATTTCATTTTGATTGATGCTTTTTATTTATGCGATTTTTGGCCTCATGATAATTAAAAACCGGTGTGATTGATGCTTTTTATGCGGTGTTTGGCCTCAGGACAAATAAAAACCGATTTTTCCAATCCGATGTGCTATGATCTTGCCGTGGTGGATGGGCTTACGTAACTAACAGTATCACACCTGTAGATCCATGCACACAGAGTAGGCATTGTTGTATGATTCATTTGTCATTTGTAGTCGACCACTATTAAAGGGAGACGTTGATGAAAAACACACACTATTTCAAAAATACAGCAAATCCACAGTTTTGGTGATGTGGCAATGAAATTTTGTACCACGCTTAACATGAACGTAACACATTTACATATAAAAACCTTGGATTGTATATATTGAACTTTTTTTTAATGGAACTTGAAGTTTTATTTTCAAAATATTATGTCTGTTCCTTTTTCTCAGAAAATATTGAAGAGATTTCTACAAAAATTTCTCTGTTTCATCTCTTTATACACTCCTGGAAATGGAAAAAAGAACACATTGACACCGGTGTGTCAGACCCACCATACTTGCTCCGGACACTGCGAGAGGGCTGTACAAGCAATGATCACACGCACGGCACAGCCGACACACCAGGAACCGCGGTGTTGGCCGTCGAATGGCGCTAGCTGCGCAGCATTTGTGCACCGCCGCCGTCAGTGTCAGCCAGTTTGCCGTGGCATACGGAGCTCCATCGCAGTCTTTAACACTGGTAGCATGCCGCGACAGCGTGGACGTGAACCGTATGTGCAGTTGACGGACTTTGAGCGAGGGCGTATAGTGGGCATGCGGGGGGCCGGGTGGACGTACCGCCGAATTGCTCAACACGTGGGACGTGAGGTCTCCACAGTACATCGATGTTGTCGCCAGTGGTCGGCGGAAGGTGCACGTGCCCGTCGACCTGGGACCGGACCGCAGCGACGCACGGATGCACGCCAAGACCGTAGGATCCTACGCAGTGCCGTAGGGGACCGCACCGCCACTTCCCAGCAAATTAGGGACACTGTTGCTCCTGGGGTATCGGCGAGGACCATTCGCAACCGTCTCCATGAAGCTGGGTTACGGTCCCGCACACCGTTAGGCCGTCTTCCGCTCACGCCCCAACATCGTGCAGCCCGCCTCCAGTGGTGTCGCGACAGGCGTGGATGGAGGGACGAATGGAGACGTGTCGTCTTCAGCGATGAGAGTCGCTTCTGCCTTGATGCCAATGTTGGTCGTATGCGTGTTTGGCTCCGTGCAGGTGAACGCCACAATCAGGACTGCATACGACCGAGGCACACAGGGCCAACACCCGGCATCATGGTGTGGGGAGCGATCTCCTACACTGACCGTACACCACTGGTGATCGTCAAGGGGACACTGAATAGTGCACGGTACATCCAAACCGTCATCGAACCCATCGTTCTACCATTCCTAGACCGGCAAGGGAACTTGCTGTTCCAACAGGACAATGCACGTCCGCGTGTATCCCGTGCCACCCAACATGCTCTAGAAGGTGTAAGTCAACTACCCTGGCCAGCAAGATCTCCAGATCTGTCCCCCAGTGAGCATGTTTGGGACTGGATGAAGCGTCGTCTCACGCGGTCTGCACGTCCAGCACGAACGCTGGTCCAACTGAGGCGCCAGGTGGAAATGGCATGGCAAGCCGTTCCACAGGACTACATCCAGCATCTCTACGATCGTCTCCATGGGAGAATAGCAGCCTGCATTGCTGCGAAAGGTGGATATACACTGAACTAGTGCCGACATTGTGCATGCTCTGTTGACTGTGTCTATGTGCCTGTGGTTCTGTCAGTGTGATCATGTGATGTATCTGACCCCAGGAATGTGTCAATAAAGTTTCCCCTTCCTGGGGCAATGAATTCACGGTGTTCTTATTTCAATTTCCAGGAGTGTATGTTGCAAGCTTCTCTCATGAGGCTTTTGTAACAGGTCAAATAGGAGAATTTTCATAATTTCTTAATCACTATTCCACAAGTACAATTTTAAATTCATGCAAAATTCCAAGTACTTTGCCCCATATCTCAGCTTTCAACGATAATTTCAAAATTTGCTCTTGAGACAACGTTTGTTACGTTTACAGAGGAATGTATACAAAATTTCATAATTGTAACATTCATGGAATCTGAGCAAAAGGTAAATAAACATTAAGTAACAAACTCTTCAGGAAACGCAAGTCCAACGTAACTTTTTTCCTTGTATCACTTCTTCAGAAGGCGCCGCATTTGTACTCTGGGTCGTATTTCATTTCAAGGCTTCTCTTCTGGTGTCTTGTTGTCTCTCTCCTTTCCTTTTCCAGGTCTTGACTTTTCAGCTGCAGAGACGGGCTGTAAATCTATTTTCTCGGGATGTCTTGAGTAAAATTTCCTGTCTTGAAGCCCATTCTTTCTAATACCTTCATCCTCCCGACGTTTTCATCATTAAATACATTACCTGCATCATATGTTGCAATTCTGACAACAGCATATGCAAACGTGTTTTTAGGGCATCGTTTTCATATGAGTGAATTTAGAGACTCGTTTGGATTTTGTGTTTTGCCATAAACACACTTTTTGAGAAGTGCAGGATCGGCCAAAGATGATCTACAAAACCAAAGGGTGTGTATCACGGCCTTCTAGATGTATCCCGCACACGTTTGGTTGAAAGTAATACATGGAATAGATGTTCACTGAGCTGGTATTGAAGTGCTGCTTCAAAACGTAGGGGTGGCAGGGAGTCCGCGTCTCACTTTTAATTAATTTTAAAGCACTTCCGATGGGATTTCAACATCGAAACTTTGGGAACTTGATGTCCATGAGTTGTTCTACCAATAAAAAATAAATCTAAAATTGACATTTTTGATCAATTTCATCAACGTCCCCCCTTAAATGATGATGCTAACAGTGTCATCCATCGCTACTTTTTGTATCTATTTATTTTTCTTTTGTCATACCTTTTACCCTTTCTATGATAATATTCCGTTGCAATTTGACGTAATTTTGACCAGTGGTGTTATTTCTAGAGCGATTTGAAAGTTTGACATTAATTATAATCATCCTGTATTTTCGGCGCACCGCTGTACAGTAATTATGCGAAGGATGAAAACCCAGTGGGTCCTGCTATGAAATGAATTTCCACTCAGACCATCACTCCTGCTTTTGGGGCCGTATGGCGGCTAACAGTCCCGCTGATATCGAATTACTGTCCGAAGCGTCTCCAGACACGTCCTCGGTTTCTTTCTTCAGTGATTCCAACTTTATCCCAATGACCAGCGCTGATGTGTCGGAGATTCGAAAACATAGTCCCGCACTGCCCGCTGAGCGCCTAGCACGTCGGTGTTGCAACCCGCCCGACATGGCTCGGCGCCAGGCCGGCGCACCAGAGTACGCGCACTTCTAGTTCTACTACAGAGTGCGTACGGAATAACTCCGCCTGCCACTGCCTGCAGAGTCTACGTCCGTTATCAGCGTGTTGTGTAATCAAGGTCACCCGCTCTCTATATAAGCGGGCAGTGCACGCCAGCGCAACCATTCCGCTGTGAGCTCTCTCTGCAACAGCATTGAAGCACTATGCCCCTTCGACGTGTGTATCGTCAACGCCGCCACGGCATGCCAGTCTACAAATATCTTATAAGCCTCGAAAGTAAAGTTGGAGGCAATGATAGAGCTCAAGCGGTAATCTTAAATGGATCTATATTCATCTGACGCTGCAGGGTGAATTTTGCTTTGGATGTCGCTACTGGAAATTCTGATAGTGGCTGGTTCACCCTAACCATCGTTCGTTGTGGAAACGCCTCCATTCCTGGACTGGAATCTTTCGCCGACCGAGATGTCATCGCTTACAAGACCTGGCACTGTGGAATAGATCCGAGGACCCGAAGTAGCCCTAGTTATGTTCATAGTAATATGCCATTTACATTGTCTGCACGTTATTGTAGGAAAGTTGCTAATGATGAAAAAATACATGTGTGGATGAAAGGACTTGGTGTACTTGCTGAGAATGTGACAGTAACTGGAGATATTACTTTGTACTATAATTATTAATAAAGTGTGATTCCATCCCGATTGCAGCTTACCATTACGGCCCGACATCGAGGAGTGATATTTTCGTAAGTCCCATAGTGCTCAGAGCCATTTTTGATATTTTCGTGTGCTATTTCATTTCATACCAGGACCCCTTTGGTTGTCATCCGCGGCATCCACACATCACAGCCATACATCGACCATGTTCTACTGCTCGTTTGGTTACCGTTCACGTTGAGAGTTTCAACTGCTTGTCTTCGTGGCTGCCAAACACAACGTTTGTCATGATGGTCGGTGACAGGTGGCAGGTCAGGTAAGTTGTTGTCGGATGCTGCCAATCAGAAGGACAGCAAACAAGCGATTAGTCTCACGGTTTGGCTGAGATGTGGCGTCGTCAATCAACCAAGCAGTCAATCACACAGACACGAGGTTTTCAACATGGTTGAGATTTTCTGAAACAAAGCATAGTTGAATGAAACGTGTCTTTGCACACCTCATATATGGCTGTACTATAATAAAAGTTATCATTACAACGGACACAAACTTTTCCTTAGAGATCAAACATTGGTTATATAGGGAGTACATAAAGAATCAGCAAGTGTGCGCTCTATTATTATGAAAATGGTGACGTCGTATAATAGCTTACCTGTTGTTTTTCATAAGAATCCTTTGTTTTGGTTTTTAGTGGAATTCATTAATCGCTCGTTTACTGCGCACCACGACGTGCATTTAGTCAGTCTGAAATTTCACCAAGCTTCACAACGCTCAAATTAAACACCCTCCTTAGACTTATTTTCGTTTTAACCCATGATCATGTTGTATGAATGTCTTAAAATGGTGCTTCCTGCGCGACACATCGTCGAAACTTCTCATGTGTCACTGGAATTGTCGTCAGGTAAGGGCGAGTACTTGAGTAGCATTCCCGACTCCTCTGCTGAAGGACATTTTTCTTGTGCACACCGAACAACAATCAAGTTACAGTTCACGGGTTTAAATCCAGGTAAGTAAAGTTATCACTTCTCTGAAGAGTCTGCGTCAGCGAAACTGTTCATCTGCATTACTCAGCGCACACCAGACACAGAATTTCACTCAGTGTTACCCAGTTTGTTAGTACCTTTATTCCAGTCACAAAAGTTTAATAGTTTCTTAGGAGAACGACAACATTTCACAATTGCTGTGATACTGGTTTTCACTCACCGTTTTATCGTTTATGTCACATGAATATACTTCAGACTATTGCCCATGGATCTCATTACACTTATTAGAACTATCCAGTGAACTGAAAAAGTATTTTCTTTACATTAACATGGAAGATATCAGTCTCACATCTATAGTTACATTCTTTGCTCGATATTTACAGAGGGATACGCATTGCATAAAGTACCCATTTTCCCAGGGATCTATCGATTAGATTGAGCCAATTGTGCCTTAAATATTTATCACTATACGGTCTCGGCGTGACTTATAATTTGGACAACAGATCAATACAGACGATACTTATTGTCGAATGTGGCTCATCTCACCGAAGCAGAATACTTGTTCCGCTTGTGTGCAAAATACACGAAAATCCAAATGAAATTCTAAATTTATACACAATCAGAAGGGCAAGTTCCACACTAAAATATCACTCCATCACTTTACTATATTGTTTTCTGTTTACAGTTAATTTTCTGTTTACAGTTAATGGACTATAAATGTGCCCTATTCACACACAAAAAGTTCTGTTTCAGAAATACAAAGCTTTAGAGAAAAACACTGTTACACCAAACATTAATTATATCATAAGTATCTACATTTTTTTTCTCCTTAAGAGGTCGTATTCAAAGTACTGGTCAGATAGCCACTGACTGATGACAAAATATCTTAACGACTAATGTATTCACATACAAGTGCTAAATTGTGCTATTAGTGAAGTAGAGTAAAGTAGCGATCACTTTAAAGAATCTACTGCTTGAGTCTACATTAAAGAAGATAAACGGCCTGCTTTTAGACTATATTATAGTACTGCCTTATGCTCTTCTTCATCTTTAGTACACACAAGTGTCACAAAGTAACGTTCTGTACATGAAGTACATCTTCTTACAGTATATTTGTATTGTCTCTCCTTTATGATTAGTCTAGTTACATAGAAACACACTTGTTTGTAAATATCAAGCAAAACAGTTTAGAGTGTTATGAATCATTTCCTGTACATAAAGTAGTACACAATACTGAAATTATTCAGATATCAAATTGCTTAGAGCATATTTTTATGTGAGTTGCTAATTACAGATTTATACTTTTTACATTTTCTCAATTCAAAGCGTGCAATCATCACTACTAATGGTGCAGATACCTTTTCAACTTTTGTTATGTGTAAAGTCCCCTAATCTTGTCTCTTTTTGGAAAAGCCAGAAGGTAGCTTGCTGGATGCAGGATCCAGATAGTGTGATTTTGTCCTGTGTATAGTACTTGCATTTACTATTTCTCTTCTATAAGGTTGATGATTTTGTGGTTTTGAGAGCACGGCTTCTGCAACTCATTGTTCTTATACCCACTATTTGTCATGGAGATTCTTTCGAATTCTAGCCTGTTCCATGAGTGCAATCATAGTATTAACTGCTTTTTCTTCCAGTATTAATTCTTCTTTTGGCAAGTCAGGCAGTGGGTTTGTCCAATTTCTAATTGCTTTTCTGTTTAATTTGAAGGAGTGTATGGGGTTGAGTAAATTGATAATGTATTTACTATGTACTCAAATGGGTCCTTGGATTCCACCCAATGTGTATGTTGGTACACTTGCATGAATGTGTACAACACAATTACATTCTCTGACAAGACCTGCAAATGGGTTACTTTGTGAATGAAATTTTTATATAAACAATATGTCTGATGTTACATCCCTATTGGAATTTTCTCCATCTTTGCATATTAAGTCTGAAACATTACCTATTAGGAATGTGACAGGTGTACCAACAGTCAGTATGTGGAATTTTTATATGGCGACAGAAATATAAATGGGAAAATTTTAAATTGCTATTTACTTCAACGAATATTAAAATTGAAATGTTAAAGTTGGATGGAAGGTTACTAAAATGTTATGTTAAATATCATTGTGTTTCACAAAGAAGCGTTTCCCTTAGTTAAGAGGGCCTTTAAATTGATCTAAGCTTTTACGACAGCCCAGTTATAACTAAGTTTACTTGCATGATGTAGGCTTGTACAGTCGCCATAGGTCATTGTCTACATAAATCTAACCACCTGTAACAAAAATAGTCATCTGTAGGCTGTAGATGGTTTAGTATCTACAATATTACACGTGTGTTGTGTGGACAGTAAGTTTGAAGTCTGGGTCTCACGGGTAGCTTGGCAGAGATAAGTCCCTACACTCGCACAATCTTCTGTGTCTTCTTTGACTCAGTCGGATAGAGCATCTGCCATATATGCAGAAGATCCCGGGTTCGAGTCCCAGTCGGGGCACACATTTCATCTGTCCCCGTTGGTATTTATCAACAGCTGTACACATCTAATGGTTTGTATTTCATTGTAATTTCATTCTTAGAGAGCTGCAAGATCACCAATGGTATCTGGTCTTTCGGAAAGAACAGATACCATCTTCATATATTCACACAATAATATTCTAGATCAACAATGAACAACTGTGCATGTGGCAATCTGGTATGGACATGGCTATTACATGAACTACGTTACAAGGATGGCTATCGTGAATCCACAAAAAAATGGTTGTATGACAAAATTTATCTTCCATATGTTAAAGAGTTTTTTATTGCAGTGAACATAAATCATAGTATCAAAATTTGTATATACCTTAAGATAAGGAAATTATTTTCTCCTCTTACCTTAAGAAACGACATGTTATCACGCTCAGTCACGGTTTGTGTTAGTCTTTTTCTGAAAAATCCTTCTACTTTCGGTTTGAACGAATGACTCCTCTCATTTCCATTGTAATTACTTTCACTTTCTAGTTGGGAGATGAAACATAAATGAAACACTGTAAGACATTCACAACTCTTGTCACGGTCTCGTCATTATATTTATTCCTATCTTTCGTATGTGATCAAATGTTATTTGTTTTTATATGATTTGTAAGATGGGAAGACAGAATAACTTTAATGACGCAAGTGGGTTTAAATATCGACGCAATCACTGATTGTTGGTCTGCAACGAATATAGTGACAAATGACTGTGGAAAGAAATGTAAGTATTTCAACGTCAGTACTTTCTTCGATTAGCTACATCTCTTTTGGATTGGACATCAGAAACAAAAGTTCGGAAATCACTGTTTTTCATTAATAATGCTAGTAACACCAATGCCGTCTTCGCTCTACAATTAAAATCCTGTAAAATACTTTCAAAATACAAGGTTGACACAGGAAACATTTAGCTTTGAATTGTATGCAATTAATCTCAGATTTACATCGAATAATGAGCACCTTCTGATTTCGATACAGACAGGAGAGATGGCAGGAAATAAGTGTTACAGAAACAAGTCAGTGAGAACTGTCCGTTGTTTTAAAATAAAAACGTTGCGAAAATATTACACTGAGGTTATCATTTCTGCTTCATTTCAGATCAACGCAAGCTATGCAATTTATTTCTTAACGTTCGATTACACTACATCATATGCTTCCTCACCACAGTTAAACCAACTCCATTTCTCTTGTAAATTACAAAAACTTAATTGACAGTCTAGTAACAGAATTAGATTAGTACTCTTTTCGTATACAATATGTTTGAATTCAAAGAAGACCATGGATCTATCCTGAATTCTTGTCGTCAATAGGCTTTCGATTTCACCTGAAAATTAATCAGGATCTATTATTTGGCTAGGTCAACGATCGATTCGTTATCCAGAAGTAAAAAAAATTCAACTATGCTTTAGGTACTAAGGACATTTATTTTCACCAATCGTCTTCATCGTCGACACCTCACTGGTTTCCATTATTTACGTTAAATAGGCAATGACAAATTACCAACAATTTTGAAACACAAGCTGTAGCAAATGAGGCAGTGTAACGGTTTGTGAAACGGATAGACGAAACTGGACACATTCAGGTATGACTAAAATATAGGGCAACGGTCCATCGGATTGGCTCTTTTCGCCGAGGAGTTCAACTGAGTTATTGTCTTGATATTTCTTCAATGTCTGATCAGTCAGCTAATCGTTAGCCACCGGAGCCACATTAACAGACAATGTAAATATTTCGTAGATGGAATAACCTTCGGAGAAAATTCAGATATAATACTAGTTCATTTGCAAGGAAACATGACAATTATTTTAACAGCACAAAATAAAATAGGCTGCTGATACAACAAGCCAGAAAACTAGTTTTGGAGCAGTCAATAGGTTGGTGAATGTTTGACGCAATCGAAGAATCCTTAAGAATACTGTCACAATATGCTACAACCTAAATATGTGAATGTAGGTTTTTCCTATTGTAGCAGTGAAACCAAAGTAAAGAATACAACCAACTGGAAGCATGATTAAACTTTTGTATTTGTGGAGAGTAAACAGAGAGTAAAAAATAAATATCTCAATCACTCATTGTTTATAAGATTAGTAGCACACATAGCAAAATATGTGTATTTAATATGTGTGAAGTTTAACTAGTTGTTTTTCACCTTGAAAAGTGTACACTCATGCTTAATTCCGACTGACATTTCATTAGGTGCTTATCAATACTCGGGATACTGGCTGATGCGTAATATCGTTCCTTTTTAATAGTAAACGAAACGTAGCTACCGCTATTATGAATGGTTTGACACGTTTTCTGTGGGCTCGACGGATTAGCACGCATGACGATGATATGATTTCCACTCTACAGAAATGACAATCTCATCATACTGCAGTAGGAGCATGAAAGCCGCCATTTCAGCTCAAGAGTACTTGGTGGATTAATGCTAAGCCTCACCATGGTAACTATGATAAGACAGTCTGCCACGTTTAGGAACGTATCCTGTGTGATAAAAAACGGGTAGTACCCATGGTCTAGGGGTAGCGCCTTTGATTCATAATCAAAACGTCTTCGGTCCCGGGTTCGATCCCCGCCACTGCCTAAATTTTGATAAATAATCAGCATTGTCGGCCGAAGACTTCCGGCATAAGGAGTCAGCCTCATTCTGCCAACGGCCTTGTCAAAGAGGGCGGAGGAGCGGATAGAGGTTCAGGGCACTCTCTTGTCCTAAGGGTGGGAAATTACCCCTAAAGGCGGAAGAATCAGCAATTATCAACGACATGAGGATGCAGAAGGCAATGGAAACCACTGCATTAAAGACACATGACGTGTATCCACAGGACATGTGGCCTGTAATTGAAGAAGTGTTATGATGATCTCTCCATTGGCAAAAGATTCCGGAATAGTCCCCCATTCGGATCTCCGGGAGGGGACTGCCAAGGGGGAGGTTACCATGCGAAAAAGATTGAATAATCAACGAAAGGATAACGTTCTACGAGTCGGGGCGTGGAATGTCAGAAGCTTGAAAGTGGTAGGGAAACTAGAAAATCTGAAAATGGAAATGAAAAGGCTCAATCTAGGTATAGTAGGGGTCAGTGAAGTGGAAGGAAGACAAGGATTTCTGGTCATATGAGTATCGGGTAATATCAACAGCAGCAGAAAGTGGTATAACAGGTGTAGGATTCGTTATGAATAGGAAGGTAGGGCAGAGGGTGTGTTACTGTGAACAGTTCAGTGACCGGGTTGTTCTAATCAGAATCGACAGCAGACCAACACCAACAACGATAGTTCAGGTATACATGCCGACGTCGCAAGCTAAAGATGAACAGATAGAGAAACTGTATGAGGATATTGAAAGGGTAATGCAGTATGTAAAGGGGGACGAAAATCTAATAGTCATGGGCGACTGGAATGCAGTTGTAAGGGAAGGAGTAGAAGAAAAGGTTACAGGAGAATATGGGCTTGGGACAAGGACTGAAAGAGGAGAAAGACTAATTGAGTACTGTAACTAGTTTCAGCTAGTAATAGCGAATACCCTGTTCAAGAACTACAAGAGGAGCAGGTATACTTGGAAAAGGCCGGGAAATCCGGGAAGATTTCAATTGGATTACATCATGGTCAGACAGAGATTCCGAAATCAGATACCGGATTTTAAGGCGTACCCAGGAGCAGATATAGACTCAGATCACAATATAGTAGTGATGAAGAGTAGGCTGAAGTTCAAGACATTAGTCAGGAAAAATCAATACGCAAAGAAGTGGGATACGGAAGTACTAAGGGATGACGAGATACGTTTGAAGTTCTCTAACGCTATAGATAGAGCAATAAGGAATAGCGCAGTAGGCAGTACAGTTGAAGAGGAATGGACATCTCTAAAAAGGGCCATCACAGAAGTTGGGAAGGAAAACATAGGTAGAAAGAAGGTAGCTGCGAAGAAACCATGGGTAACAGAAGAAATACATCAGTTTATTGATGAAAGGAGGAATTACAAACATGTTCCGAGAAAATCAGGAATACAGAAATACAAGTCGCTGAGGAATGAAATAAATAGGAAGTGCAGGGAAGCTAAGACGAAATGGCTGCAGGAAAAATGTAAAGACATCGAAAAAGATATGATTGTCGGAAGAACAGACTCAGCATACAGGAAAGTGAAAACAAACTTTGGTGACATTAAAAACAACGGTGGTAACATTAAGAGTGCATCGGGAATTCCGCTGATAAATGCAGAGGAGAGAGAAGATAGGTGGAAAGAGTACAATGAAAGCCTCATGAAGGTGAAGATTTGTCTGATGTGATAGAAGAAGAAACAGGAGTCGGTTTAGAGGAGATAGGGTATCCAGTATTAGAATCGGAATTTAAAAGAGCTTTGGAGGACTTATGGTCAAATAAGACAGAAGGGATAGATAACATTCCATCAGAATTTCTAAAATCACTGGGGGAAGTGGCAACAAAACGACTAATCACGTTGGTGTGTAGAATATATGAGTCTGGTGATATACCATCTGCCTTTCGGAAAAGCATCATCCACACAATTCCGAAGGCGGAAAGAGCTGAGAAGTGCTAGAATTATTGCACAATCAGCTTAACAGCTCATGCATCGAAGCTGCTTGCAAGAATAATATGCAGAAGAATGGAAAAGAAAATTGAGAATGCGCTAGGTGACGATCAGTTTGGCTTTAGGAAAAGTAAAGGGACGAGAGAGGCAATTCTGACGTTACGGCTAATAATGGAAGTAAGACTAAAGAAAAATCAGGACACTTTCGTAGGATTTGTCGACCTGGAAAAAGCATTCGACAATATAAAATGGTGCAAGCTGTTTGAGATTCTGAAGAAAGTAGGGGTAAGCTATTGGGAGAGACGGGTCATATACAATATGTACAACAACCAAGAGGGAATAATAAGAGTGGACGACCAAGAACGAGGTGCTCGTATTAAGAAGGGTGTAAGACAAGGCTGTAGCCTTTCGCCCCTACTCTTCTATCTGTACATCGAGGAAGCAATGTTGGAAACAGAAGAAAGGTTGAGGAGTGGAATTAAAATACAAGGTGAAAGGATATCAATGATACGATTCGCTGATGACATTGCTATCCTGAGTGAAAGTGAAGAACAATTAAATGATCTGCTGAACGAAATGAACAGTCTAATGAGTACGCAGTATAGTTTGAGAGTAAATCGGAGAAAGACGAAGGTAATGCGAAGTTGTAGAAATGAGAGCAGCGAGAAACTTAACATCAGGATTGATGGTCACGAAGTCAGTGAAGTTAAGGAATTCTGCTACCTAGGCAGTAAAATAACCAATGACGGACGGCAGCAAGAAGGACATCAAAAGCAGACTCGCAATGGCAAAAAAGGCATTTCTGGCCACGAGAAAACTACTAATATCAAATACCGGCCGTAATTTGATTAAGAAATTTCTGAGGATGTACTTCTGGAGTCCAGCATTGTATGGTAGTGAAACATGGACTGTGGGAAATCTGGAACAAAAGATAATCGAAGCATTTGAGATGTGGTGCTATAGGCGAATGTTGAAAATTATGTGGACTGATAAGTAAGGAATGAGGAGCTTCTACGCAGAGTCCGAGAGGAAAGGAGTATATGGAAAACACTGATAAGGAGAAGGGACAGGATGATAGGACATCTGCTAAGACATCAGGGAATGACTTCCATGGTACTATAGGAAGCTGTAGAGGGCACAAAAACTGTAGAGAAAGGCAGAGATTGAAATACGTCAAGCAAATAATTGAGGACGTAGGTTGCAAGTGCTACTCTGAGATGAAGAGGTTAGCACAGGAAAGGAATTCTTGGCGGGCCGCATCCAACCAGTGAGTAGACTGATGACCAAAAAAAAAAAAAAAAAAAAAAAAAAATCGTTTGGTCAACAGTATGTAATGCGGGCCTGTTTAGTGGATGTCACGAAAGTTGGAGCCGCCAGAATATAAAGTGGCGCTGAATGGGTCGGTCACAAGAGCTGAGTCAACTGGTGACTGGATGTCATGTGAATAACATATTCGTCGTGGACATGTCAGCAGTTCAAATAGTTCAAGTGGTTCTGAGCACTATGGGACTTAAGTTCTGTGTTCATCAGTCCCCTAGAACTTAGAAATACTTAAACCTAACTAAGGACAGCACACACATCCATGCTCGAGGCGGGATTCGAACCTGCGATCTTAGCGGTCGCGCTCTTCCAGACTGTAGCGCCTAGAACCGTTAGGCCTCCCCGGCCCGCTGTCAGCAGTCCAAAGCTGAACAAGTCGCCTGTTGATTGTATCATTCTCTAGCGGATACGCGAAGGAAGAACCAAAGCTAGACTGAGATCAGGAAGACCACATATACTGACGCTCTTCAGCCGTCCAGCATTGCGAAGATGGTAGCAAAAAATCAGATGAAATCAGAGGAAGGAATCACTTGTTAGTGACAAAGTGCTACCAGCAGTCTAGCTAGTATGATGACTGTGCTTATGGAGTTAGTAAGAACAGAGTACATTGATCATACAGCTGTTTATAACCCACACATTTATGCAGTCAACACTTTGCGAAGCGTCAGGTCATGTAAATACCTACGTCACTAGACTAGATGACTGTAAACGAGTCATGAGTCACGCAATACGCTATGGCAATCCAATGTCAGTGTTTGATTTGTTTGAATATTTTGACAACTTTACTTGCTACCATGTGTAGTGCCAATAGTGAAGTACGGAAAAGACGACGTTATGATATGAGAGTGTTGTGTCTAGGAATGGTGCATACTCGGTTCACTAGACAAACAATCAAACAACTAGTGTTAATGGGTTTTATTATAACAAGAAATATACAAATAGTTTGATTAGACAGATGTGCCGGAAGCAAATGGTGCCACACAAAATCAACTAAACTGCAGCGACTGTTGACCTCTGTCTGTGCTACCTAGGGATTTCTAATGAAGAGACTATGATGCATCGGCTAACGAAGTGGCTAATGTTGAAGCTGCTATGACATTGAGTCCCCACCAGTCAGGCAAGGCTCTTATGTCCTCTTCACCAACGTGCCGCTACCATCGCATCGCGTTGTCGTCGTGGAGGGACTTTGGTGGATGGGGTGGCGGGGGGGGGGGGGGGGGGGAGCGTGGATGCACTGATGGATAGGAAGCTGTGGCTGCAGGGGATGTCATATTTCCGGTAGTACAGCGCCAGAAGGATATGCGTCCACCTCCTGAGGTCCATACCAAAATGTAGAAGGTGTCGGCCGCTGCGGCGTAGGCCGGTACAGCTCCATCTTTAGGACGAGAGGAGGCTGAGAAGGCGAAGGCTTCGGCTCCATGGGGTCGTCCTGCAGTGTAGTGATGACACCCTCTGGCGGTTGCTGTAGCAGAGCTGTTCTCGGTTTCCGTGAATCGTGGGGGAAGAGCGACAGAAGGATCGCTGTGCACTTGACAGTGGCGAATTTCATTGCGATGTCGGCGCTGCAATCCGTCTGGGCCTGAAATGAGATACATGCAGTCGACAAGTCGACGAAGGAATTCGTCTAGCGTCCACCGTCTGCTGCCGTCAGCAACCCTGAAAACCACAATATAATGCGGCGCGAAGCGATACTTGTGGCCTTCCTTCGGCGCCGGATGCTGAGGAGGGCAAAGAAGGTGGAGCAGCTTCCGAAGGCGGCGGCCCTTAAGCAATTCCGCCGGCGATGTTCCATGCAGTGTAGGTAAATTTTGGAAACAATGATTATTTGCATAAGGGTTGGCAATGCACTCCTTCACAAAGCAGCATCTGTGAAGTAATTGTTTGTGGCGAATAACATTCCTGAAATAGACTGGTTGCCCAGCTTATCCACTGGCTATAACGTCGACTTCGCTTCAGCCTCTAGCGTCCAGCATCATAACCTCTAATTTCGTAGCTTGAGGAAGAACGGGCTGCTGTTCAACCACTGACATTCGGAAACTTTACTGAATGTATCCATAGTAGTGTTGAAGCTGTCATAAAGGCGAAGGGTGGACTCACCTCATATTGAAGTCAGCTAACAGGTGTCCGTATACGTTTGACCCTACAGTGTAGTAAAGGAATGTCTTTGAGGAATTAGGGACAAAGCATGTTATTTCGACACCACCAATTACGAAACCTTTATCTTAACTCCAACTGCTACATTGAAGCTATATTAGATTGCCACATACTGCCAAAGTTTCTGCCGCTACCTGCATGGCAAGCCATAACCACATATATCAAAAAATATGCAAGACTTCTTCGAAGATCAACAGGAGCCCGTATGTTCGCTGAAATGACCTAGAGCCAACAGGTTTTGGATAACATTTTGTCAGATGAAAAATTAATCAACGCTAAGGGCACGCCGGTGGCTTTGGAGCGCTGTAAATATCGTGTATCCGCTACATGGCGATACTGTGACCTTCCACTGATGACGTAGGTCGTGCAAGTTGTGTATATGTATATGTCGCTATATGGATTCAAAATAGTTAAATGTCTATGGGTGAATGTCAGGTTCTCAGAAAGAAAGTGTTGCATCTGCCTGATACTGTCCGACCGTTTAGTGTCTCAATGCAGACTTTCCAACGTGTCTACAGTGAATGGTTTACCACCCGGAGCATCGCAGCCACGCGTTGTGTCGTAGTCGTAAACAAATCCCAACAGACTGATGTCAAATACAAGAGCCACGGGTTCGCAATGACTATCGAAACCTAAAAATTTCGGAGTCAGGTGCCCCACAAAAGAGTGATTCAGCGCTGCACATCAAGATATGTCCTCAGTGAGCCAGACAACAAAGAAACTGTACAGTGGCTAGCTGGAGTCATACAGTGCAGTCCCACTTTTCAGAAGATGCAAGGTGTCAAGTAGCCCGACGGCGTTTAATCCCGTGTGAGAGGATGGTGTAATTTAGACCAAGAGCAGGATAGGGGAGGTGTTTTTCGTAATTTTACTTGGGCCCACTCATCCCGATAATAGTAAACCGGCGCAAGGTTGGCCGGCTGCTGTGGCCGAGCTGTTCTAGGCGCTTCAGTTCAGAACCGCGATTATGCTACGGTCAAAGGTTCGAATCCTGCTTCGGTCATGGATGTGTGTGGTGTCCTTAGCTTAATTAGGTTTAAGTAGTTCTAAGTCTAGGGGACTGATGAACTCAGAAGTTAAGTCCCATAGTGCTTAGAGCCATTTGAACCATTTTTGAACAAGGTTGTCTACTTCAACATTATTATAATGCAAGTATTGCTATCTATTCTACACCTTCAAAATAAGTATTCTGTCGACATTTTCGGATCGGATTCCGAGGTGACAGCAAGATCGTTTAGAGAGTTACACGCAAAATTTGCGGGTCTGACAAACACTCAAGAATGGTAAGGCACCAAAATCACCCGATCTTAGTCCCATATAAAACATGTGGGCATATTTGGAACCCCAGATGATATGTAAAAACAATCAACCAACAGATTTAATCGTCAGTGACTTAATTCATCTCTAAATGGCGAAATTTTCGACTCTCTTCCTCGTTTAGTTGACGCTACTAGAGGCGGTGACGTCTCTATCGATTGAATAATGTTTTGTCCTTTGAATATAGCTGGTCGGTTACCTGATCGGCAAGATCAATTAGAACACACCACGTATTGTTCGTGGCCTCTTATGCATACAAATTGGTGGTATCAACCAGGGCCGTAGCAAGACCTTCCTTGATCTTATGTTACTAGTAGTGGAAACTCTGATAGAAGGACGTGTCAATTTCTGAAACGAGAGTCCGTGATTTAAATCATTTGAGTGTTATTACGTGAGTAAACCGTGACACAAAGTTAATTTCAGTCACGTACCTTCTTGTCTGTACGTTTGTACACACGTAAGAATATGACGATTTACGTACACGGTCATTAGCCATCTCAGTGGGAAACATTTGTTTCACGCCCACAATCTACAGGGCGGACATTAGCGATACTGTGCGACCACCATAATCACCTGATGTGGTACCTAATGAGTCCCTTGTGTGTCTCAAGAAACGGCATATCCAATCACCCAGAACCAATGTCGGAACGTCTTTACTGCTACTGAAGAGCTCGTTAGATGTTACGCTCTACGAAAGACTAAAATCCACACCTGGTAACAATACAGCCAAGTCACAATGCTGCTGCTCGTAATGTGGATGGCCGACCTACACGGTACGTAAACATGTAATTGGAAACTATATGAAAAAGGAAACTTTTTTAGAGGTTTATTGCATGCAAAGAAAGTGACAAGCATATGAGCACGTAGCTGATGGATGTCAATCTCAATAAGAGCGTTCTCGGTCCATTACCGCGTCGTCTTATAAAATATTTAGATTGCTAAAGTGAATCAAGGTTTAGGCATAGTCTCAGGGGGCTTCCCCTCGACATATGACTACGACTATAGTGCTTTTCGTGGAAAAAAGGCGTAACTGCATCACTAGATCTAATAGACGTCGCACTGATATGCTTTGACAGTGAATTTATGAAGAAGGCGCAATTGCTTCATTATACTCACGAGAATTTAAATTCATCCCTATCTCGAAGCATGATTTCAAGAATTAGACTAGCCAAAGTGGTGTATCAAGCGATGTAAGGTCACTGCAGTACGTACAATGACGTGTATAATTTCACTTAATTTTCTTTCTGTGTAATAAATTAAAAATTAAATTTACTAAGCATGAGATAAAGAGAGTGCCAGAGATGCTGACAGTGCCTATTTGCGTCTTATCGTACATTTGATAATGCTAACTATCTGTATAAAAAAGGTGGTACCTCGAGCGACACTGAATAAATTTGGAGTGCACTACTACTGAGGTTCTCTAATCTCGTTTGTCTTTGAGGAACTAAATAAATTATTCACTGTGTTTCTGGGTAATATAAGGAGGTTATGAGATGAATCTGTGATTAGTCAGAGACGTGCGGAGAGAGGGCGAAGCGCAAATCTGCTGAACGATATGTCCCGATTTACTAATGGAAACAATAATGAACTAGTGAGATATTCGTGTTTATCGTTCAATCTACAACTAAATCATTAGAGGCGGAGCACAAGATCGGGTTAGGGAAGGGTGGGGAAGGATATAGTGTTGTGTCTAGGCAAGACAGCCTAGACACAATGAGAGGAAGCCGACAGGCACGCGCTAAGCCAAAGAGGATGCTTGAGGTCTGAAACAGGATACGTAATGATTGCTATAAAGAAAAGTACGTAGCTTCTGTAATACTTAACTTTAATCCATCCTTTTGGTACATCTGGAGATTGTGGTGATACAAGTGAGACTCTTTAGATACATGCAATGTTACTAATGGCGCCTTGCTAGGTCGTAGCCATTGACTTAGCTGAAGGCTATTCTAACTATCTGCTAGGCAAAGGAGCGAGGCTTCGTCAGTGTAGTCGCTAGCAAAGTCGTCCGTACAACTGGGGCGAGTGCTAGTCCGTATCTCGAGACCTGCCTTGTGGTGGCGCTCGGTCTGCGATCACACAGTGGCGATACGCGGGTCCGACATATACTAATGGACCGCGGCCGGTTTAAAGCTACCACCTAGCAAGTGTGGTGTCTGGCGGTGACACCACATATAGGTCATGCCCTTTCGAAGGAACCATTCCGGCATTTACTTGAAGTGATTTAGGGAAATTCCAGGAAACGTAAATCAGATTGGCAGGACGCGAATTTGAACCATCATTCTTTGGAATGCGAATCTAGTGTACTAACCACTGTGCCAACTCACTCGGTAACAATGATAAAAGAATGCTTAAATGTTGTAGTGTGGTGTTGCAAACTGTGATGTAGACCCATTAGTCGCAAAACATATCGGGAAACTATGAACGGACTGCACACCAATTATCGGAGTTCGTATGTGTACACAAATATTCCTAAGACTATGTTTACTTGTAAACGTGCCTGTAAGCGATATACAGGGTGATTGAACTCTAGTAACAAACTGTCAGCAGTAGTTGAGTGCTCTTTCACAAGTATATCGTTGTAGGGGAGGCGAGGTACCCAGTAACTCCTTCGTCCAGTTTCTTACCTACTCTTTTCTTTGTGACTGTGCTGTGTGGGATGTCGGTTGTGCTGTTTAACATATCACTAGATGCAATACTTCGATCTATGGCGACCTACGGAGGATAAAAGGATCTGATATCATCAAGCAAATTAGTTTAATTAAATGATTGCGTCAACACAACGGAAACGTCTTACTGAATGATAAATAATCGCGATGGTCCTATCAAGTATGAAAATATGGGTACCACACCACGCACATTGACATATTAATGAGAGTAGGGATCATCTCATCCGTAACAGAAACAAGTGGTCACTACAACAATAGGTTTAATGTAGTAAAACAAAACATGTGAGTTAACTACTGAGATAAACAACTGAACACTTGAAACTGGGACAAGGGGTTCTAATGGTGAACTCTGGTACCGCGGGCCGCGGAATTTCAATCCGCGCCCGACGTCATGGACGACGAAGACCCCTAGAGGTCTCTGCACTATCATGCCGTAAGCTGTGGCGGCGCGCGCCTCCTGGCCCGCTTTTAGTGTGAGGGCGCCACAGTGGAACACGTGGTTCCAGCGGCCAATAGCGGCGCCCCCGAGAGCGTACTTAAGCGCCTGCCTCTCGCTCAGCCAGATTTATCTACATTGCCAACCCCCCTTTTGCACCACTCCTGGCAATTCCCTTCGTCCCCCCCCCCCCCCGGTGAGGACATCATCAGGTTCCTCACCATCGTCCTTCAAAATGTTCATCCCTTTCAGGGCCCCCACACCCTCCAGCAGATCTCCCTTGCCGCCCGTTCCATATTCCAACTCAAGATGTACGCCACCTACTCCAACAACCAGGCCCATTTCACCTTCTCCCGTCTTGACACCCTCGTCTAAATCCCTGTCATGGCGCGACAGCAACGTATCCTTTTCAACAATATCCGCTCCCTCTCCGCCAACAAGAACCTCTTCCTGCACACCCTTGCCATAGACCACGTGGATGCCTTCCTCCTCAATGAAACCTTCCTCCAACCCCACCACTCCATCCACACCTCACCCTATCTCCTCCACCGCTCCGATAACACCCTCCCAATTGCGCGTGGCGGAGTTGCCATTGGTCACCACCGCCAGATCCCCGTTCGGCTCCCACCTCTCCTTCCCAACCCCACCAAACACCTGATCCTTAGTCTCTTCTTCCCCGGCCTTACCGTTACCTGGGCCACCATCTATGCCCGCCCTAACGCCCCTATTCCCTTCGACTTCCTCTCCCACATTGACCGTACCTTCTCCTCCTACGTGATCGCCGCCGACCTCAACATCCATAGTCGTTCCGCCGCCCAGTTACGGCGGTGGCATCGGTTCCTCTCCTCCCTTCAAGGCGACCTCATCCCCAACCCCCAGCACACCCGTCCCGAATCCAACTCCACTCCTGATGTTATCCTCTCCTCCCCCAACCTCCTTGGCCGCATAACGGTCGATGTCCAGCAGCCTATTGGTAGCGACCATCTCCCTGTCCTCCTCACCGTTTCAGACGGTTGTCGCCCTCGCCCCGACCCTCGTACTGACCCTCCCCCCCAGTATGTCCACGACTATTCCCGTGCCGACTGGAACGCCTACCGGGATACACTTTCCACCCAGGTCGATAGCCACCCCTTCACCTACCACCACCCTGACGATGTCACCCATGCCGCCTCCTTTCTCCAGCAGACCTTGTCTGAGGCCGTGGAGGCCCACGTCCCTACTGTCGCCATCCACCCCCACCGTCCTACCTTACCCCCACGGGCCGTTGTCCTCCTCCGTGAATCCCGTCGTCTCTACCGTGCCTTCCTCCGCACGCATGACCCGGACACACTACGACGCCACCGGAAACTCCAGCGACACATTCGTAATTTGCTCGCGGCTAAGAAACGCCGGGACTGGCGACAGACATGCACCCGTTTAAATGCTACCCTACCAATCAACTCGTCCAAGTTCTGGTCGGCCTTCCGTCGCCTTACCGGAACTAAACCCTCCCCCTACTATCCTCTTCTCCATGATGATCACCCTTTCCCTGACACCCTTAGTAAGGCCAATCACTTCACCTCCTACCTCTCCGATGTATTTTCCATCCCCGATGATCCCCAGTTCAATTACTCCCTCTTCCCGGATGTCCGCGATCGAACTGACACCTCTGTCCCTCCCCTCGCTCCTGGTTTCCAGTACTTGGACAACATTGCACACACGGAACTCAATGCCCCTATCACTACACAGGATCTCATTGCTACACTCCGCACAAAATGCAACACCGCTCCTGGTCACGATCGTGTCACCTACCGTCACCTTCGTGAAGCTCCTGTCTCTTTCCTCTCCACCCTGGACGGGCTCTACAATGTAGTCCTGTCCACCGGATACTACCCCAACCTGTGGAAAACCTCCCATATCCTCATGTTCCTTAAACCTGGCAAACCGCCGTCCGCCGTCTCCTCCTACCGTCCCATCAGCCTTACCTCGGTCTTCAGCAAGGTCCTGGAATCTATCCTCACTCGACGCATCCACCAGCATCTCCGCCAGCACCGCCTCCTTCCTGTTACCCAGTGTGGCTTTCGGCCGTCCTTCTCTTCCGACGACCTTCTCCTTCACCTCACTCATCTCCTTTCCGAACAGCTTAATTCCCGTCGCTCCGCAATCTTCCTCTCCCTGGACCTCGAACGTGCTTATGACCGCGTATGGCATTCCGGTCTCCTCTTCAAGCTCCAAACCTTCGCACTTCCCATTAACTACGTCCGTCTGATCGGCTCCTTTCTCTCCCGCCGTCCTTCCTATGTCACCATCCATAACACAGATTCCTACACCATTTTCCCCTCTGCCGGTGTGCCCCAAGGCTCCGTCCTCTCCCCCCTTCTGTACCTTCTGTACATGGCGGACATGCCGCCACCGTCGCCCCCCGTCCACCTTCTCCAGTTTGCCGATGACAACGCCTTCCTTGCCCTTGCCCCCACCCTGCAGCGTTCCCAACACCTTCTCCAATCCCATCTTGACCGATTCACCGCTTGGTGCAACCAGTGGTTGCTCAAGGTCAATCCCTCCAAAACCCAGGCGATCATTGTAGGCAAAACCACCCCTTCCTTCCGCCTCCTTGATTTCTATCTCACCATCTATGGCCGTCCTATCGCCCTCACTCCCACCCTTAAGTACCTTGGCGTCACCCTCGACCGTCGCCTCTCCTGGACTCCCCACCTCCAGACAATCCAAGCCAAGGCACGCTCCTGACTCAGTCTCCTCAAGCTCCTCTCTGGCCGTACGTGGGGTCTGGACCCCTCCACCATCCTCCACACCTATAAGTCCCTCATCCGCCCTATCCTCTGTTATGCCCATCCGGCTTGGATCTCCGCCCCCCCTACCTTTTATAAATCCCTCCAAATCCTTGAACGTCATGCTCTCCGCCTCGCCTATCGCGTCTGTCTCCCCTCCCCCACGCGGATCCTGTACAATCTCATCCCCTTCCCCCACCTCCTCCTTTTCCTTGAAAGGATATGGATCCTATACACCTCCCGAAAACTCGATCCTCCTCACCCACTCGTATCCCCGCTCCTCTCCCACCCCTGCCCGCTGCTGCGCCTGCATTCGCACGTCCCACCCGGTCTCCATCTCTCCACCCTCCTTACCCTCTCCCAAGGTGGCTTCCGCCAGCTCCCCCTCCCTGATGATGCCCTCCTCCCCTGCATCTACCCCTCCTATCAACTTTGATCCTCTCCCCCACCTCCTGTATCCATTCCTATAAGCACCCTCCCTCCCTCCCTTCCCTTCAGTTCTCTTTCCTTTCCCCCCTCCCTCCTCCCCTCTCCCCCGGGCTTCCTCCCCCTTCCTCCCTCCCCCTCTCTCCTTTGCCCATGGCATCTCTGCTCTCCCCTCTCCCATTCCCCTTCCCCTACCTTCTCCTCCACCTCCTCTCTTGGCAGGTCCCCGGACTCGTACACGCTCAGTGAACATTCGCGCGCCGGAGATCATCGCCATCTGTGTGTCGTGTGTGTGCCTCGATTTGTGTTTAGTGTTCTGTCTCCGTCACGCATCAACTGTTCACGTGTGCCGTCGCCGTCATCCGTGTTCTGTGCGCCATGTCACCAAGTGTTTCCTGTTTTTTCGAGTCCAGCGTGAACGGCTTCATGTTTCTTGTTTTTTAAATCTCCTTTTTTTGCCCGCCGTTTTTACTGTAGTGTCTGTATCACCCATATGTCTTGTTATTGTTGCGCTTAAGGCTTAAGAGCAGCGTACTATGCTGCTGACAGCCCGCCTGTATCAGGTGATGAAAATTACATTAAAGGAAAAAAAAAACCTTTTGCTTTCTGTTTTAACTTTCCGCAATTTTCCGCCATTTTGCACTTTAAATCGCCATTTTATCGTCTGTTTTTGCTTGTTTCTTTCTTCTTCCTTTATTTAAAAAAAGTCTGTAGGCTGTAGAGCAGCGTAGTAAGCTGCTGATGGCCCGCCCCCTTCGGGGGGAATTGAAAATCAATAAAGGAAAAAAAAAAAAAAGCTCAGCCAGACAGTCTAATCTCGCGTATGTCTGTGGACACATCGCCTCGTGTCAGACTTACTTTCTTGTTATGTGTACGAGTCGACGTGTTTGTTAGGATTCCTTGTGACTCCGTTGTTCGATCTTGTTGTTGTTCGTTCTTTCCATCGTTCGACGTGTCCGTCCTCTCCCGTTGTGTTGTTATCCTCTGGCCTCTCCGCGGCTCCAGCCGCCCTTTCCGTCATTTCAACCCCATGACCGTCCCGGTCGCAGTTACAACAGTGAACTATAACCTGGATACAGCTGTGTGAGCCCTATAAACGCAAGGTCTTGTGAAGAACACACGAATAGGACCAGAGATTGTTGAAACGCACGCTAAACACGCTGGGCTGAACAGGTAATAGGACTGTCGAAAAGGCCAAGGGTTGAGGTCCGTTTCTGCTTCTAATTGTCGTTTATTGTAATTTAGCAACTCTTTCATGGCTGAAGGCCTACATCAAGAAATCTTAACAAGGTAAAAATCCAATTAAGATAACAATAAAATAATTAAAAAAACAACATACGCAAAGTGCAATACAAATAGCTGAGGGCCACAATTTATTTCCATAATTTTAGAGTGTATTACCATAGACCTTTAAAGGCAGAAGGCCAACAAGAAGTCTTTAAAAAATCCAAAATTCAATTAAGATAGCAATTTGAAATCCAAAAAGGCAACATATGCAAGGTGCGACACAAATGGCTGAGGGCCACAATTAAATTTCAAAACTTCAGAATATATTATCATAGACCTTTAAAGACAGAAGGCCAGCAAGTTTAACAACAAGAAATCTTAAAAATCAACAAGATAAAAATCCAATTAAGATAGCAACAAAATAATTTAAAGAAACAACATATGCAAGGTGCAACACCAATGGCTGAGGGCCACAATCAAACTTCAAAATTTCAAAATATATTACCGTAATCTTTAAAGGCAGAAGACCACAGTGATTAAGCTTGAAAGATAAATTTAAAAATTAATTTTTGCATCATTTTAAGAAATAAACAGTAACCATCAGCCTAAAATTTAAAATAGCTGACAACAGATAATGAAACACCAGTGGCACTCAGAAGGCCTCCAGGAAGTTCGGTCTGCCCTCGTTCACTTGGTGAGACAGGTGGTGAGCCCAACTACACTTGATCCGTCAGAACCCAACCAGGGAGTAGTCACGGACCGACCGACACAAAAACTTGCTTCCCATCGTTCAGTACATGAGAACCCCCACCAGCAATGTTAAAAACATGATAATCCACAATGGAGTACGTATTAGCTGTCACAATTGCACACCATGTTGGACAGCGACAACAGGTGAGAAAAGGAAGCTCCCTGAAATTACGTTAGTGGCCGGGGGAGTTAACCAGAGCACTAACGGCCAATAGGCAGAAAATTCCGCTGGGAAACTTGAATTTGAAGCACGGTTATAGTTAACTCGCTCAAAGGAATACTGCCTGAATTTACGTCAGTGTCCAGGGCAGGTAACCGGAACACTAACGGCCACAAGACAGAAAATTCCACTGGTGCACTCAAATCGTAGTCGACCAAAATAGATAATTGCACCGCATAGCGGAAATCTCAGCACTAGAACCACTCGGTGTTGCTCACCGAAAAACCTCCCCAACAGCAAACCACCGAAGCGAACCACCACAACGTGAAATGACGTGGCTTGGGTAGTTGAAACCACTACTCAACGCTGACGCCCTGAGTCGGCGAACCTCGACGCTCGTAGCGATCGGACAGCTCCACACACGCTCCGACACTGCGCAGGGGCTGCCAGCGGCCCCAGCCGACTTCCCTCGTCCGCAACAACCGACCGACTGCCTCTAGACACCCTTACCGGAAACTATATGCACCAAACCGAAGATGGTACACGGTGCAAATATCGATACACATCACTGTTGCCACACGTTGAAGGAAGAAGAGCCACGACGTTACCGCGGCAAGGGCGGGAAACCAAACACAGACAGGCAGCGAAGCCCACGAAAACGCATAGTTGGGAGACAGCACAGCTTAGTTGTAAGTATGGTTATTAAATTACGGAAAAATTGATTCAAACACTAATGAGGTCGGTGAAGTGCATGTTTGAAGCAACTAGTTGTCTGTGAAGGATTAAAATGGAATAACTGGCTCCTGGAACGTATGAACTAATGTCTGATGCGGTCGGAATATCGACTTCAGCTCTCTCTCCGGGCCTGATATTCATTTGAGGACATCGTTCTGTGTGACCCTAATGATCACCAGTTGGTCCAGCAACAAGTCTCTTCTGTATAATCTCTAGCAGCCTCCTATGTCTTCAGTGTTTCCACTCTGAAACTTTGCTGTCCCTGAGAGAGCAGGATTGCTGCCAGGCAATGATGACGATAGGAGTGACGAGTTCCTTTAAGTACAACGTAACTGATTATGTGAAACACTCACCTACACTTGCCGATTTACGCTGTGTTTAACCAAAAGAGCCACAGGGCGGGGAGAGCAGGCAGGAAGTCGCTCCCACGCCATGGTAGAATTTCAAAATAGACCCTTGAGACGCTCACCTTGTGGGCACAGACGAGAAAGAGCGTGGTCCACTCGAGTAGAACACTGGATTCTGATTTTGATACCTGCCGTCAGTTTGTGGCATCGCTCGTGAGGAAACTGAGATCCACGCGCTACCCTTTGGAAAGCGGCAACTGGCTAAACACTTTATCTTCCTCAAAGGCTTCTTTGAGAAATGGTGTGTTTTCGGCTGGGAGATGGCTGTCCCGTCGCCCGCCAAGTGTATGGTGATGGTGGAACTGAATGCTGTATTGGGTGCCTGAGCTGACACGTAGCCATGAATTCTAAACATTTTAATGGTATCCTGCTCGTGGCCTCTTAAGCCCGCAGTCCCTATACCATGCTAAAAAAGAGAGGTGGAAGTAAGGCAATAAACAAGAGATCCACCAGTAGTACAGAATACAATGGCAATTTGGATCAGTGTAACAGATAGGGTACTTCATCAAAATAATGACAGCAATATTACGAAATACGTTGCGTGACAGTTTCGGAGAAAAAAGGTTATGCAATATAAAATCTTGGTTACTCTTGGCATAACGTCATGCCTATGACGTTATGCCAAGAGTCATCTATAACATATGCCTATCGAGATCATTTTTGGATAAGGATGTTTTAGTTCTTTTTTTTCTTTGCACGTCCATTGTCTGCTCAGTATAGTGCCATGGCTGACAATGTTGGACCTAGCGCCATGGTAAACATCCTGAAAACACACAGGCACGTTTCATAAAAACCACCTGACATTTACACATAAATACTTGTACAATTGGATCTTTAATTGTGGAAACGCGTATTAATTGTAAGGAACACAACATGTTACAGTGCTACACAGTCACACTTAATACTTTTATAATATTCGTGTGTTGGGGCAATGCCATTATAGACTCACACAGACTTAGATGGCTTGTTGTTAAGATCCACTTACACTCAATTCAATTTACAATAGCCCGCCGGAGTGGCCAAACGGCTCTGGGCGCTACAGTCTGCAACCGCGCGATCGCTACGGCCGCAGGTTCGAACCCTGCTTCGGGCATGGGTATGTGTCATGTCCTTAGGTTACTTAGGTTTAAGTAGTTCTAAGTTCTAGGGGACTGATGACCTCAGAAGTCCCATAGTGCTCAGAGCCATTTGAACCAATTTACAATAAATTGCTCTATCCCTACTAATAACCCTACTGCACCAAATCAGTCACTCAAACTGAACCATAGCCACATAATATCGGATGTTGCACGGATGAATAGCTTTTACTCAAAATGATGTGCAATAAATCACATCGAACAGAAAACTCACTGTGTTTCACATTGAATAAATGCGCGGCATATTCAAAAACAGAAATGTAGCAAGTCAAATCGAGCAGTGAAAGAATCAGAATTAAAGAAATACATATCTGAAGGAAGCTAGCCACAAGAAAATCAATTCCTGTCACACTTCGGTTATTGTATGCCTGAGTATCAGCACAATTTTTCCAATTCTAAGATGCAAACTTACAGTCAATTAAAATTATAAAATCGGTTACTAATGCCCTCGATGACTGCTCACATTTGTGTTACTGTATGGATGACATGATGTGCATATCCGTAAATGAGTAACATATTAGCAAAATTAGTTAAGACAGCATCAAGCATCAGAGACACATCGTATAACGTATCTCCAAAAATGACATATTTATAAGTGCTCACAAAATGTAGCGCCTGTGATTGGATCCATTAAAAGTACCATCTTATCAGGTGCAAATAATTTGCACCACCAACGATGGCGTGCCTTAAAAATCTTGCAGTAATGCACATGAAGCCTAATGGCGCGTCTTTACAGAAGATATTGGTCGGAACTAATGGAAAGTCTTTGGCCCTGAAAATTACAGTAAGAGAATTACAAAAACAACAATCACTTCAGTGTTCTTTTCGTCACACATGAGGAACACGGAAACGATACATATAGTGTCTACAGTCTGAGCAGATCACCTCGTGCTAGCATGACACATTTCAGAAGTTAAAAATCAATGGTTCATGCAAATCATACACCTTGACTGTTACCAGTATGCTGACTACCATACGTGCGGTAGCGTTCTCGCTTCCCACGCCCGGGTTCCCGGGTTCGATTCCCGGCGGGGCCAGGGATTTTCTCTGCCTCGTGATGACTGGGTGTTCTATGCTGCCCTTAGGTTAGTTAGGTTTAAGTAGTTCTAAGTTCTAGGGGACTGATGACCATAGATGTTAAGTCCCATAGTGCTCAGAGCCATTTGAACCATTTTGACTATCATAGAATTTATATGACCCTAGTTTGCCCCTTACAAGAATTAGTCCTTCTCTTCATCAGTAGCAGTGTCCACTTCCATGCAGTCCAACAACTCCATGCTCTAACATTTGACGGGTCGTCAGTAAATTTGTGAGAACTTTCATGACTCACAAGAAATGATTTGACGTTGTGGCAAGTGTCGTTAAAATGCTTATTCACCATATACGCACAAACGAGAAAGACGACATGGTTAATAGCAACATTCTGCATGTTTCTGAATAGCCTGACTTACGACTGAAGCGCATAACAGTAGTCCATGTTCGTTGACATATATGCAACATCTAAATGTGTAGTATAATTCAGTGGTGCCTAACGGTTCCTGGAAAGTTCCTTGACTACACACAGGTGTGCTTATGTTTCAGGTCGACTAAAAGCCTGCCCCACATTCACTTTGCCGCCATGGGCTCGATGAGCTCCGTAGCGTCATCCCATACTCTGTGGAAGAAATGGGTCCCTGCCTGTAGTAAAAAGGTTGGGAGAAGAAATTCATATCACCTGGCGCCACTGGAAAAATTCAGTCTCTGGATGAGCTTATAAAACATGTTATCGCACTGCGTGCAGCTACACCTTAAAAGAATGGCCAGTTTCATAATAAGTCCCACGACAGACTGTTTAACATTCGTCTGCATGCCACCACATTCCATCAATCCTCATCATCCTGTTACACCAATATGATTCTGCATACATTATTTGAGAGTGGATAACTACCTGAACGTCTCGCACGGTTTGTTACTCTCAAGAAGTTCGCATTCGATCTCGATGGTGCAGATCTTTGTGATTATGTGGCGTCGTTCGGTGTTCATGGTGCAAGTTTATGGTTTGTTCTGAACATTTGGTGAATGTCGACGATGTCGATTATGTGAACTGTAAGCCATGCATCCCATTTAAGGCAGATATCTACACCTCCCGGACACTAATTTTCCGTCGCCCTTCTGATGCATATGGTGAGTCATCAGCAGGCAATATTTTTCCTGTCATAATTGTTAACACAACATTTTCAAATGAGCCTTACTAAAGACTGAACATCGAACCTCTCACTCCAAGGGTTCCTTCTCAGTCAAGGCTGCCTCAAAAATGGTTCAAATGGCTCTGAGCACTATGAGACTCAACTGCTGTGGTCATAAGTCCCCTAGAACTTAGAACTACTTCCTAATCCTAACTAACCTAAGGACATCACACACATCCATGCCCGAGACAGGATTCGAACCTGCGACCGTAGCGGTCGTGCGGTTCCAGAATGTAGCGCCTTTAACCGCTCAGCCAATCCGGCCGGCAAGGCTGCCTCAGTTCTGCTGGCGTCGGCTGTGACCTAGAAATCCTCAAACAGGTTACATCATGAAATTGGGCATACAATAATTAATTTCCACATAAAACCGTTATCCATGACCGTCACATACGAAAATATTGTTCTAAGCAGTCTCGTGAGAAAGCAGTAAAAATTACGTCTCTGTGACCTCAAAAAACATGGCCTTTGATATTCTAACCAAACACTCAGGCTCTTCGTCCTTCAAACACTGTGAATTGTTTCAAACATATACAAACATGAGTATGGGTCCGTACCCCAGAAACGGTTTACGTCAACGAGTTCAGGCTTCTCTTTTACTGACTCCTCTCAATCATCTTTCAGTTTAAATATGGCTTACACTATACACTTGGGTAGAATAACTTTGAAATACACAAGCACCACGAACGTAAGTTTGATGACTTCATAAATCATAAGGTTTTCTACGTAACTTCTCTCATTGCAATTGAAAAATTCTTTACGCAATCAATTACAAACACTTTTATCGGTCTTCATATGTTATCTCTGTTTTTCACGTTAAAATGGTCTTCACCGTGGGTGATACAACAGCTGTAAAATATCTTAATTAGCATGACATGTTCTTCCTCTGGACCTTAGTAGCATCCCCTGCGAACAGTATATCCAAAAGTACACTGGTAATCTTACATTATCAGTTGGTCGATCACACATACCTTTACGTGACTTTCAAATCTGATCTTTCCTAAACGATCGCACAGTGTCTCTCGGTAGCGACGCTTTTAGTCACAGATACACCAAAAAGGCCCACAAACTCGGTGCTCCGTCATGCCTCGCAAAACATCGCAACCTGGGTACCCTATGGCTGTCGGAAATCATCACACAGTGAATCCAATTACTAGCCTCAAATTATCGGGAGAATTCACCCGAACGTCTTATCCAAATGACTCATTACTGTAATTCTTTAACTACAGCTTCATCGGCGTGAATCCCACCGAGATGTAATCCACATACTCTTCATCAAAATTACTTAACTCCTCTTTCCTTTTTCTTGGACCATGGCTATGTAAACTGCTATTTGTTACTTAACAATGACGTTAAGGTGGGGAATGTAGAATCTACCTCCCGATTTTCGACGTCTTCTGGTCTCAGTTTTTAGTATGTCATCATGTGTAATCTTCTTGACTCGGTATGTCCCACATTACACACAGAAAAAAATATTGCGTGACCTCCTTCTTGTTTGCAGTATTACTCTATCACACCTCGCTATTCAGTTATTTTGTGGTCTCTTATCATACCAAGCCAGTATTTATTTTCTGAATGCAACTACATGTTCACATTCCAACACTTCAGTGCTCACAACGCCCCTATCGCACATACATTACACAAAATACCTCCCAGTTACGTAATTCCTATGCTTCTTCCAATGCACGAAATACTTCCGAATTACTTAATTTCTAAACTTCCTGAGCTTACACTAACTACAACTTCTTAATATGCAAGGTGTGGTATCATCCAAAGATCGCAACATCACTCCAAAGTCGGCGAAGGACATCGATATCGCAGGCAATAGCTGCAATACGCAACGACGAATGGAGGAGGCAGAAGAAGCACTATCTCAGATGCAAATGTAGTCTTGCAAATGTTGAACATGGTACTTCAAGAGAACACCTTGTTAATTAGTGCATCAAGTGATGCTTTAATAGTCATGGACAGTTTTAACTATCAGCCACATCTGTAACAAAAGATTGTATCACCTTAAGTAAATCTTTTCGTCATTCATGTAGTAGAGTGAATCAATATTTAATCTGTTGTAGTTCCCATGCGTCGTCTCTCACAGCAAATGAAAAACCTTCAGCTATTTCGCGGTGGTTGTGATTTCATCTGGTCATAACGAAACGAATGTTCCTGCAGATTCATTTCGTCTAACGGCAAAGTATGACACTCAGCTGTCGGGTAAGTCTCGCCTCCTCAAAATTTTCTGATGGGTTTCTTCGTGGATTTTGGCCCCGTATATCAACAGCTTCTGCCCTCTCCCTTTTCTGGCCATCGTGTCCTCTGTGATTCCACCTATCATCTGTTCTATGGGGCTGACTCCACGAATTACGCTGATTATTTCTGTTCCACCGATTACCCTTTTTTTGAGGTGGATGTCTCTCTTTCCAGTTCGGATTCGGTGGCCCATATCATGGCGAATCGTTGTGACTCTGTACCAAATGTACTGGTTCTCCGATGTCGGTTTCCCGATCGTAGCCAAGTTCACTAAGCAGAAACAAGAATGTGTCTGCAACGTCAATACCACGACCTAATAATGCAGTGTCTTTTGAATATGGTCCGGGAGTTTGGTTTGGCAAATCCGCATCAGCTCCTTTGCCTCAAATGGTGCGTGCGAGACCTGGATTCTCCTGACCATTTCTCTGAATTACTGAGTCGGACTTCGAAACTTCGAAGATGCGTAAGGCTCCATCACTAAAATGTAAATCTGTCTCTTTCCTGTTTTCCGTTCGCCCAGAATTCTTACTGAAACGCGTATTTAAAATCTTCATAAGTATTGCAGTTTGGTGGGATCACGCGCATAGTTGCGGCTGCCTCTACACAATGATATATACTAATATATAAAGTTTATTTTATAATCCGCACAACAATATCTAGGAAGACAGTCCTGAAACTACTCAATCCATATTTAAGGGTGTCAACTGTTAATCTGTCCATAAATAGAGCGTACTTTCGATCGGAAACAAAATGCTTACTTTCATCGTCCACGCCCTGATAATTTGTTTTCACTGACAGAGCTGATTGCACGTTCACAATAGGTAATGCAGAATCACCACGTACTGGACAGAGTCTATCTGTTAATTTTCTCAATTCGTCGTCCTCTTTGCTCCTATCTTCTCCGCTCATCACCGATTCGATAACTGTTTGCCGAACCTCTATTTCGTTCACTCTGCTTAATCACTCCACCAACGCCTCACTATTGCGACAGCGGATATCGGCTTCAATTTCTTTAAAATGAAACAGCACTTTTATTTCTTCATTATCTTTCAGATAAACTGGGATAATCCTATCCAAATTCGGGTCATTATGTGATTTATATTGCTACACTGGCTTCTTATCTTGATAAATGTTATGCGTGACTACGTGCTTCCATTACTTAATTTTTTGTACGTCCTCTAGTAACTGAACAGTCGCGTCTTTCACTACTTCACTTACCGTATCCATCTTATTTTCGGCGTTGCTTGTCTACCTCGATGATCCCTTAACACCTTCCCCGTTTTTTGTCTAATTATTCCATTCGTTCGTCACACTCTTGTGCGTACCTTATAACTGTTGTTCTAGACTCTTAAAATGATCACTATGTTCCTTGAATAGCTCTTGAACTCTCAAAACTTTCATAATTTTTATCGTCTTGCTTCTTGAAATTTTTGTCTGCACTTCAGAAATTTTCGTTTATCTTTTTGTCCGTTTATATGAAACATTCGCTTGTAGTTTTCAAATCGTCAAGAATGATTTTCAACATGTTAGAAGTCGCCGGTGAAGAAAAATTTGGAGCGCGCTCGGCAAAACCGTTTGTCATGATTTTGTGGGCACAGGCTACGGAATCCTTCATTGGCTGCTTCCTTTAACACCTCTGCCTTTGATTCTTCTACACTGCCATGCACGTTATTTTCTTTTCCGTCTACCGCCAAAGACTCGATTATGCTGATTTCTTTCATATCAGAAAGGTGCGAAGTATCTTGTTCGAACTCAATGCAGCTACAGAGTGACAGCCGAGTGGTCTAGGGCGCTGCAGTCATGGACTGTGCGGCTGGTCCCGGCGGAGCTCCCTCGGGCATGGGGGTGTGTGTTTGTCCTTAGGATAATTTAGTTGCAGTTTGCTTCTTCCGGCAGTCTTGCTAGGATGGTTTGAATGCGTAGATGCTGTGTGCGGATGCAAGAGGAGCTGGCCGGATTTCGCCGACAGCTGAATGCGCATTTGGCTAGGGCCAGACATCTCCAGGCTGCTGCCTCGCCGTGTAGCAGTGGCGCGTCACATGGGACAATTCGGGTGTCACTTGTCTTGTTCACAGGTTCTGCTTCCGAGACACGTCCTAATGCAACCGACGCGGTGGATCCGCCCTTACAACTGGGCGAGTGGTGGACGATAATACGTTCGAGTCGTCCGAGGTGGAGGGCCAATGAGGAGGTTGGCCGCCTGGCCAAGTTTATTCACCCTGTGACGGGACAGGTTGCCGCTCCTTCACTACGTCCGAGTAGGCACATGGGGTGAGAAGTTTACTAGGTACCGGGAACTCACACGTAAGGCACGTTGTGAAACTCTTTAGGCAGATAAGGGTTTTGGCCTGGAAGGGAAACCAGTGTACAAATGGTTCAAATGGCTCTGAGCACTATGGGACTTAACATTTATAGTCATTAGTCCCCTAGAACTCAGAACTACTTTAACCTAACTAACCTAAGGTCACCACACAACACCCAGTCATCACGAGGCAGAGAAAAATCTCTGACCCCGGCGGGAATCGAACCCGGGAACCCGGGCGCGGGAAGCGAGAACGCTACCGCACGACCACGAGCTGCAGACAAACTAGTGTACAGACAGTATGTCTGCCGGAGGGCCTCATCCGAGTTGTGGAGGCGGCCTTGCCTGAGGCTATCGAGCGTGCAGGGTGGAGTCGTCTCCAAGTTGTTGCTCACGTCCGCACCAACGATGCCTGTTGCGTGGCTTCTGACCCCATGTTCAGTTCATAAAGGTGACTGGTGGAGGTGGGGAAGGCTGCTAGCCTTGCATGTTGTGTACAAGCAGAACTCACATTCTGCAGCATTGTTCTCATAGTTCTAGGAGTCCTTTGATTTGGAACCGAGTGGAGGTTCTCAGTCAAAGACTTTGTGACGGTCTTCGCTACAGACATCTATGTCTGCGTTATCGGGAAGGGCGGGTGAGGGGGGGGGGGTTGTAGGCTTCCCCTTGATAGATAAGGGGTGCACTACACAAAAGAAGCAGCTACTCGGGTAGCAGAGTACTTAGTAGTTATGGAATGCACATGACAGTCTTTTAGGCTAGACGGTACTTTGTTCTGAGGAACACTACCCAGTCGAAAAGCAGCAGGGGAGGTCAAACGGTGTACAGAATAAGGCACTTTGACAGTCAAATGTCTATCAGTAAACTGCCGAAGTATTTTTAGTAAATCTATCGAATTTACTGCCCTCCAGGAAAAATCTCTAGCTCAAATTATTCTCGATGTCGAGGGCTGCTTGAAGGCAGAGGTGGAAAGCTCTGAGGTATTTAGCGAGTTGTGGAACCTGTATTGGAAAGACAGATGAGACACAATAGGAATGGGAATATTCATTGCATTTGACAAAAACGTTGCCTCTATTGAGGTCGAAGTTGAGCGTGACAGATGTAAGTGTAGGTGTAGATCAAATCAAATTTAACTGTTGGATGTTTTTACTGGCCACCCGATTCCGCTGTGACAGTTCCAGAGTCATTCAAAAGAGGTCTACCATCAGTAACGCGTGCTTACCTGGATCAAGCAATACTAACTGGAGGCGACTTTAACCTGCAGAGTACAGACAGGGGTTTCTATGAATTCAGTGCAGGGGGTGCAGGGTAGACAGTCATGCAAAATTATTTTCAAGACATTTTCTTAATATTGTCATGAGCAGCTAGCTCGGCAGCCCACACGCAATGGAAATAACTTAGCCCCTGTAGCTGCAAATAAGCCGGACCTTATCAACAAGGTCACTGTGGAATCGGGTATTAGCGATCATGATGTTATTATAGAAACTATGATTGCGAAAGTTAATAAATCAGTCAAGAAGGTTATCAGAGCGTTTCTGCTTGACAGAGCAGATAAATAGTTGTTAGCATCTCAATTAGATAGTGAGTTGACATCACTTAGTTCCAGTAAGATGGACGTAGAGGAATTATGGGTAATGTTTACGCAGATTGTAAATCGTGGTCTGGGGAGTTATTTTACTACTAAGTGGATATAATATGGAATCGATCGGCCTTGGTTTAATAAAGAAAGTTGCTGAGGAAGTAGAGGCTCAGTTCAAATGAGAACGCACAATTGACGAGAAGCGAAGGTTAGTAGGGTTTCGTGCGTCCATGGGAAGATCTGTGCGTGAACCATACAACTGCCACAACCACACCTTAGAAAAGATCCGGCAGAGGACCCGAGAAAATTCTGGCCCAATGTAAGGCTTCGATTCAATTCCCTTGTTGACCAGTCTGGTGTGGAAATTGAAGATAGCACAACGGGAGCCGGAGTTTTAAATTTCAAGTTCACGAAATCGTTCACACAGGAGAATGATAAAGGAGAATCGTACCATCGGACTTCCGTATGGACCACATAGGAATAAGCATTCCTGTCGTAGAGAAACAACTGAAAGGTTAGAAACCAAATAAATCATCGGGTCAGGATAGAATCCCGGTTCATCAGGGACGAGGGCATCGTCATCAATGCCTCATGAAACTGTGATAGGACCGTTGTTGTTCTGCCGACAGGGTGGGCAGCAATTTGCAGTTGTTTGGTGATGATACCGTGGTGTACGGTAAGGTGTCGAAGGTGAGTGACTGATCAGTGATGTAAGAAGATACAAGACGACGTAGACAAAATTTCTTGTAGGTGTGATGAGTGGCAGATAGCTCTAAATGTGAAAAATGTAACTAAATACGAATGATTACGAAAAACAAACCTCTAACAACCATATATAGTATTAGTAGTGCACTGCCTGACACAGTCAAGTCTTAACGTTGCAATCGATATGAAATGGAACGAGCATAAGAGAACTGTAGTAGGAAGGCGAATGTTAGAGTTCGGTTTATTGGGAGAATTTCAGGAAAGAGTGTCTCATCTGTGTAGAACATCGGATACAGGAGGCTGGTGCCACTTAATCTTGAGTACTGCTCGAGTGTTTGGCATCCGAACCGGGTCGGGCTGCTAGGTTCGTCGCCGGTAGGTTCGAAGAACACGTGAGTGTTACGGGGATGCTTCGGGAACTCGAATGGGAATCCCTGGAGGGAAGGCGACGTTCTTTTCGAGGTACGATGTTGAGAAAGTTTAGAGAATCGGCATCTGAAGCTGACTGTCACACAATTATATTGGCGACAACATACATTGCGTGTAAGGACCACAAAGATACGAGAAATTAGGGCTCATATGGAGGCGTATATACAGTAGCTTCCTCGTCGTATGTCAAGTAGTGGTACCGGTTGCCTCCGCCACTCACCGTTTGGTGGTTTGCGGGGTGTCTATGTACATGTATTAGTAGCAAGTTAGCGATTGACAGATTGACTTGTTTCTTCGCTGTCCGCCGTAGTCATTCTCTTTAAACAACGTCGAAGAGCATTGGTTTATCTTGGCATACCCAAACACTGATACAAAGTCTAAACACGTTCCACAAGTAACCAAAATCCTACCTCGTAATTCACGAAACACAATCAGACACTAACCTTACAAATACATCAAATATTACCCAAAACTTTAATGAGGAAAGCTTAGGACAAAGGTGAACATTTGCTCACCTTTCTTAGGAAGAAGTACATCTTAGTAAAAGCGCTTCCAGCTTGGAGAAATCTATTCATGATCATTCATTATTAAGTATCCGTACTTATTCTTTTGGTTAAAATTTTAATCAGCAAAAATAAACTTTGACTGGAAAATTCAGAGGGTTCAAGGCATCAAAAGTCCTGGCTAAGAGTCGACAGAATCTGACGTGGGATTCAAAAATGGCTCTGAGCACTATCGGACTTAAGTGCTGAGGTCATCAGTCCCCTAGAACTTAGAACTACTTATACCTAACTAACTTAGGGACATCACACACATCCATGCCCGAGGGAGGATTCGAACCTGCGACCGTAGAGGTCGCGCGGTTCCAGACTGTAGCCCCTATAACCGCTCGGCCACCCCGGCCGGTCTGACGTGGGGTGTCGATTGTGATGTTTAGAATACAAGTAGATGAAGCAATCCGAACTCTAGTGACCTATAACTTACAGAGAATGGAAGGACCCCATATGATAATGCAAAATAATGAAAGACAATGTTGATGCTGCGCAACGGAAATGACTTACTTGAATGAGAATTAATAGGGGTGGCTCTCCCAGACAACACTATGTGTGGACCACACCACGCGCATAGACATATTAATGTGAAGAGGGATTATCTAACCCGTAACAGAAACATGTGGCCATGCAACAATCATGTTTATTATGGAAAAGGAAAGAACGTGACAGACCCACTGCCATAAACAGCTGTACGTATGATACTTGGAAAGGGGCTCTAACGGTGACTTCGAAACTTGGTACAGGTGGGTGAGCACTATAAACCAAAGTTTTGAGAAAATACACGAATGCGACCAGTGACTGGAAGCATGGTTAGGAAATTACTACAACAAGATGGAAAAGTGGCTTCGAACATCAGTGAGATCGACAAGCGTAACAGCTGCACCGATAATAACTGTGCAACAGTGCTAATATCGACGGTATCCCTTGTGTGTTTTGTATGGGGGGACACTTGTTCCATTCACTCAGTGACTTGCTATATGCAACTGTAATGCTCAGGTTATTCTTGATCGGTTCCCTATCAGGTTTGGTTCGCTGGTAATATGAGTTGTGCTTTAACAGTACAAAGTTTACTGTTGAAAAGTTAGCCGATGTGCAGCTCGTTAGTGGATTCACCGAATGTAGTGAGACTTTGGCAAAACTACGCTGTTCCGAGGGATTCTCGCAGCAACGGCAACAACATCATAGTATTCTTGCATCTGTATACAAGCACCTACAAGAAACACATGCTTCCTTGTTAGAATGAAAGAGACTGGCTACGCAAGCTTTGCAAGAACATGCAACGTGGAGAAAAATTTGTTAGGCGCAACAGGTAACCAACGTATTCCACGATTGCATAGAACTAGCCAAGAAACTGTTTTGAGAATCTTATATGAAAGAGACATGCATCCGTTTTATCGGTTAAACGTGTAGTCATTGCAGCTATGAGACACAGAACGTCGAGTCAACTTTGTAAATGGATTCCTGCAGGAATGTACACGTAACCAAAATTTTCCTACTTTCCTATTGCTTAAATACGAAGACATGTTTACAAGAAAAGGCGTGTTCAAAAATAGGAATAGCCAGTTACGGGATAGCGAAATAAACCACGTACTGGTGTGCTGTGAATGTCTAGGGTGTGGACTTTGTGTACTGTTCAATATAATGAATGGAGTAATGCGCAAAAGGTCCTTTCCATATGCCATTACCCAGTTCTTAGAATATTTGCTGCTGAGCCTACGGTATATCAACATGACGGAGTGGAGGCACAATTTAAACTCAATGTTACGAACCGCACTAAAGAACAATTTTATTTCACTACATGTTAGAAAGCATGGTAATATACAGTTCTGTTTAAACTCGGTATTAGGAATCACATTAATGTTCAGTTTTATTTTCACTGGGTGTTGGGAACTACAATGATCTACACTTTGGACAATAATGGACTAGATGCGATCGTCCGTGTTCACATAGTCAACTCGGTGAGCAGAAAGGTCTCTAATGAGTGTCTTTACATGGGGTATTTGACGAGCACAGTGTATGAGTCGGTAGTCAATATTCATTTGGATATGGTTGATAGATTGTCACATTCGCGGATTTACGCAGAACTCTTGGAATTCTTGAGCACGTATGATATCGGATGGAGCGTCACTGTGTACTGTCGTGATCATGGTGGTTGACATATAGAACAATGCCTGCAGGGGAAGAGTTCTGCATTTATTATGTGCTGTTCTGTAAACTGACAAGGCATACTGAACACACCGTGATGCCGATGTATGTTTTTCGACTGAGGGTTATTGCAAGACTCTGCGTCACGTGACCTATATTTTGGTGATTGCGTGTTACAGGCTTTTTCACGGTAGTGACGGTATTTTTGTACAGACAAATGTAACTGGTTTTACATCCCGAAGAGTCATAATGTCATTATAGGTCTTATCGGGAACCAAATGTGCTTCATACAACAACAAAAAAACTCAGAAAAATCTCTAAATAACATGTAAGATTCTATCGGTGGATTTCGGGTTTTTCCCATATTGTAAAGTGCTTTTGTATAGGGTAACGCTCGACATATTACTACACAGCCTTAAATCATAGCTACTGAAAATTCTTCTCATGTCGTTACCGGCTCAGCAATAGAATTATATCTACATGCTTAGACTATAATAAACTGTACAAAAGCTAATGCCGTTAAAGGTAGTCATATTCCATATACGTAATGAAGGAAATATGAATGAGCACTCCCATGGAAGCTGTAAATCTTTATCCGTGTAAATGCTATCATCAAATTTTCATCTTCTTAGCAATAATCGAATGCCCTGTTGAAGATCGATAAGCTGAACAGACAGCCGACGCCTCAGATTTGTTTTTCTGAAGGATCAGACAGCTAGTCTGAAATCACGGATGAATTATTTTCAGCTCCGCTGTCTCGCTCTTGTAGAAGCGACAGCCTGTACTTGTTTCACGGTTAATAGTAACGAGAGTATGTTTTCGCTTTCGAGAGCAGTTGGTCACAGAAGTAACCTATAACCGTAAGTAATACAATGTTACTTGGCTACTTTCCGAAGGTTTCTGTTGACAAAATTGAAGAGCATCATAACGCAATATTCATGGCAAGCTCACTATGCGGGCGTAAATACTTTACAGGTCTTTCATTTGCTTCGAAAGAAAAACATGGTCTCCAGGACACTTGACATTGTTTATTGACGTATTCGATTAGAGAGTTCTGTCATGTCTCAATGACCGCAACACCGTTAAAAGACACTCCGACGCTCTGTTTAGTTGCTTGTACAGAGCGTCCCAAGTCCTCTGCGGCCTCCCACTTTCGTCAGACGAATTTTAACGGATAGTAATTCCATTCTCTCTGTGGAGGCCGGTGAAGATGAAAAGAGAATAACGCGCTGGATGTGCGTAAGATAAATCTACGGACCCTCACCTCATTCCAGGCAGTGGCCTGCGAAGCACGCTACCAGACGCAGCCGGCAGTTCTCCCCAGTCTTGTGAATCCTGGGCAAGTTAGTATTTGTACTCTTTATTGCTCACAGTGGATCATTGTCATACTAATCCTTGGTCGACAAAATTTTATTTCATGTAGTTTTGCAGTGCATTCGTTGTAATTAAATGTAATGGTTCATGCAAAACAAGTGTTAGGAGAGAACACTCCTGCCACTAAAATGTTGCATTTTTTGTTCACTTACTTATAATATTATTTGGGCGTGTGTCCCAAACGCATGGATTGGGAGTACTTCAGTCCATTCAATTTTCCTTGCCGCATTGCATTTCCAGAAAGAAAGAAAGAGAGAAGACGCTACCGATAAAAGTGTAAATTTATTGCGGAAATGTCACTTGATTAACGGTGCAGCAGTAGTATTTACGTTTTTCACAGATAAACTATTTGTAGCATTTATCAATTAATCTGTTTACTACCCGCAATCTAGTCATTTCATTTAACTCGGTCCCGAAAGAATAGCGCTGTGAATTATAGCTGGATTTAATAACATTTCATTTCTTCCTGTCTTTTAGTAGTTTCTCATGTCCAGAGCCACAAAACTTCTTGCTGTTAACTGTGATGTGCAGATGAGAACATATATGAATTCGAAACGTGTACGGTACTTCTAACTCACGTGGTATACTGAAAGTGTTCATAACTGACCCGTTGAAGAAAGAAAAGAAAATGCGTCTAAGATAGAGGAGTTACATTTTTTAGACGGTATTAATTGGTTGTCCAACGAATGAACCAGCATATGACATTGATATTTTTCTTACGATGTGTGTATATATTCTGTGCACTGTGTTAATACACCTCTTTTCCTAATTTAAGGACCAATTACAGGTGACCTAGTCTTAGTACTGACAGTGTCATCATGTACCGAGATCCCCACGCGACACATTGTTTGTTGGTGATGTGATACAACTAGAATGTTTTCAACATATCAGGAGCTGGATCATTTGTTTCTGTAGATATTTGCCCCAATCTGCTCTCGGGAAACAAACAAACACCGTCCGAATAGGCCTCGTAAGGCCCAACGGAACTGACCGGCTGCCGTGTCATCCACACCCCTTAGGCGTCACCGGATGCGGATGCTGATGGGCAGGAAGTCAACACACCGCTCTCGCGGCCGTAGTCAGTTTTAGTGATCGGTGCAGCTAGTTCTCAGTCCAGTAGCTCCTCAATTTTGGCCCCATAATGGATAATTGCACCCCGCTTGCCATCTGCACTCGGCAGACCTGGACAGCATCCCACCGAAGTGTTATCCAAGCGCGACAGCGCTTAACTTCCGTAGTCTGACGGGAACCGGTATTAACACTGCGGGAAGGCCGTTGACTGCTCTCGCGAAAACCAGTCGGTAATTTGACGCCACCGTTATTACAGCACGGCACACGTTTTGCGCCAAAAGCAGTGCATCATTATGATCACATCTGACACAACTCGAATGAGACAAGTTGTCGAACTACAATACATTCTAACTTGAAGGATCAACGTTTTTAGGAACTGTACACTGATTTCTGACAACAGCGTGCATGCATTTTATCAGAGAGTGTGCGGGGTACCGAAGTGCTGGCATATTTCTATGTTTTGTTACCGTATTGGTTCACTTTCCGACACTTTCCACTGACCATAGCAGTTTTGCCACTTTTCTTGGTGACGAAAAGTATCGCCAGCAGCAAACGCTTAAATCTCCCTTTCTTTAATGTTTTCCGTCCAGCCTTCTAAATTCGTCTCCCTGTCCGAGGTCCGATGGGTTGCAAAATTAGAGCCACAATGAGAATCCTATGAAGCTTTACGCAGATATATTAACTACTGTCTCTAGCACGCCCACATACCGTGTCACATAGCACTTTCCAGTTCTGAGCGAACAGTGAGAACGTAAAGACTCCTAGAAGGACCGTGCCTCCCTCCAAGTGTGAAGAGCCTGCTGTCAATCAATTTCTTCACGCTGGGGAGATCTACTTGACTTCATGCTTCCCACGTAACGTAACTGTCACGAATGACACAAAAGCGTAACAATGATGCTAGGATTTAGAAGCGGGACATATACACATTTGTGACGCAGGCGGTCAGGCAAGGAAGCGAATGACAGCCGATTATCTTGTTCAGCGAACAGATCAGCCCCTTCGGGAAAATCGTCTGCGAAGAGCGATTCAGACCGAGCGAGGGGGAGTGTTGTTATCAGACAATGTCCTCCTTCGGGACATTGCTTGGTCGCACACTACAGGTGGAACAAAGACACTACAGCAGCATTTTCGGTATGAATAGAGCTCGGTTTTTGTTTTTCCGCACAAATGAACCGCTGACTATAAGGATAGCATTTTGGTACAAACAACGAGCTGCTACACCAACTTAGCTGTTCCTGACAATTGAACTTGACGTTCGTTTGTGCCTAACACTTCATCAATTAATTTCTTTACAGTTTGAGACAAAGCCGCATCAGCTTATATAATTTCCTTAAGTTCAGCTGACTCTGTAAGTGTCCGTTAATGCATCCTGTTTCTCGAAAACTTCCTTAACCAGTAGGTCTTGTTTCTCTGTAATTTCTTTCGTCATGATGGTTTTCATAACGAGAAGCTCACCTAAGCAGTTTAAAAGTTGGATACTGTCTGTGCTACTACCGCCATGTTTTTGCATAACTGTGAAATATTTTACTGGTGCGTTAGCATCAGTGCCTGATTGAGCAGCATTGGGACTAGATTGAACATCATTGTTCCATCTTTGTCTGACTGGCATTCTTCACCATAACATAAATTATTTGAGAATTAAGAAGAAAAGAAAGAAATTCAAAATCTCTATTGCTGCTATGAAATTAGTGATATTGTCAGTCCCTTTTTATAATTTAATTCGCTGGAAATTTTGCTGATATTATGACAATAAGTTTTACGAGAAAAACAATCTAACAGCACATATCCATTTTCTTCACACAGCACATACAACCATCAACAATGAATCTACAATTTTTTCTAATTAGTTTAATTAACTACAGAGACATTTTTACTTTATCTACAAACTGAATTTTGAATAATCTTTGAAAGAGATACTTGTAAGCAAGCAGGATAGAAAGGAATACGTAGCATTTACTTTTCTTACTTGCCTTCAGTTCCACCAATGGAAGTCATCTCCTCGAGGAGCATGCATATTCCCTTGAAATTTGACACAATAATTTTACTTGTAATTAGTCCCCACACAACTGGGTATCTAGCACGCAACACAAAAATCAGTAATTAGGAGTATAGCAATGACAATTAATTAATACTATTGTCACAATTATATTTATGGTCTAGCATATGTGAGCCAGTTTATAACATATTATCAGTCAAACAACACGCAGTAATGATATAATATTTATTTCTGTACATTTCGTCTGAATATTACGTTAGCAGGCTTAGGCCTTTGTTTACAAATTCTTCATGTATCGAAAATGAGAAATCATTTTCCTGAATAAGTTCTTTTAAGTACGTATTTATGATAAGGCTGAATCTAATGATGAATCTGAAATCGTTGTTAAATGTACAGGATGTCCCACCTACCTCCAATACCTAATTACGTTTTAGAAAAGAAACAAAATGTGAAACTGCATTTGGCTCGGGATGCACCTATGTCAGAGGTTCACGCAAGAGGCAGCAATGCATAATCCATGAAGGTCAACGAACGTCACTTTCAACACAATGCGAAGTTTCTCAAAAAATGGCATACGTATGTTTTTTCAACAGAAATGAAAACTAGAGGTACAGTTAGTGATGGCAGAGTTGGTATCATTGTTCTAAACCTAATACATCCTGAAATATTAATATTTAAAGGATGACAACGGCGCCACCCTTCACGCCGTGAAGTGCGGGAAAGGGTTGCCTGCATTGTCCTGCAGCCTGCTGTAAACCCACTATCATCAGTACGAATGTTGTACCTACATTGTTCAGTTTACTTATGTCTCCCTCTTGGAGCTGCTGTGTTGCTGTCGGTGTCAGAAAAATATGCTTTGACGTGTTTCACGTATGTTTTGGACATTGCTGTCTCTGTTTTGGTGTGGTTTGTGACATTTGCTGTCGTCTCATCAGTAATGAAGAAAAGCTAAATATGATGATGATTTACAGCTAATGACACAGAAATGCAACCACACCAGCATTGTACGTTGAACGCGACCTAGACATACGGCGTCTTTCACTTGGTATCGTTTCCAATATGTGCACAAGTTGCATGGAAACGTATACCTTGGCACGTACCAGGATCGTTCAATAAGTAAAGTCCGACATTTCTTTAAAAAGCCATTAATATGGACAAACGTCTTCATTGGTGCTTCACATTTGATGATTGTTCTGTGCGCCGGTGTAGTTTCGATCCGTTCTGGCAGATGGCAGAGCCGTAGTACAGCGTCAATGCGGCGCTTACATACGACTCACGTTACAAGCAGCGTGCTGTTATTGAATTCTTGTGTGCAGAGAAACAAACCCTGGCGAACATCTATAAACGTTTTTATTCAGTTTGTGGCGATGCTCCAGTTGATAGAAGTACAGCTGGACGATGGGTAAAGAAAGTTACATCCTCAGGAAATGCAGAAACAGAGCTCCATGACCAGCCACGGTCGGGACGTCCTATCACAGCCACTGCTCCAGACATGCTGAATCGCGCGGATGCCATGATTCGTGCCCGCCGCTTAAAGATTCTCTACGGGGAACACATTTTGTAGATGACGAGAGCGTCAGTCATATAGTGAAAACATGGCTACGCCTGCAGGACAAGAGCTTTTACCAGCAGGGAATACATGCTCTTCCACAACGTTGGCGTACGACCATAGAAAGTGATGGAGACTACGTAGAAAAATAGGACATGCACAAGACGTGTTGATGTATATTGTCACCAGATTCTGACTCTTAACAATAAATATGTTCAGAGAAAAATATGTGAACCATTATTTATTAAACGACCCTCGTACATAGACGAAATTGCTGTTTTGGTTGCTAATAGTCCTGAGGTGAGTGTACGACAGATTGCTCGCGTTTCTGGAATAAAGTATAATAGTGTGTGGAGAATTTTGCGTAGGCACACGTTTCATTCTTGCATGTCTCACCCAACCATGAACTCTGCGGCAAGGACTTTGAATTTCGCATTGAATTTTGTCGTTTTGCAGTTCAATGGTTGCAAGGTCATCCTGACGTCATATGAGACACCTTTTTTACGAATAAATATTCATTCGCAAGTAATGGTCATGTGAATCTGCAGGACATGCCCTGCCGCTCCATGGCTTCGCACGATTGCTCGTCACCGACAATGGGATATCAGTGTCTGATACTGCATTGATATCGGTACTCGCATCGTATATATATATATATATATATATATATATATATATATATATATATATATATATATATATATATGTATAATAGATCATGTTGGATGGCTCTCACACAATGCACGTGGTTCCAGGAAAGTTGTAGATGCAGTGTTCCAAATAGGTCGATAGGACTGCGAGGTCCAGTGTGATAGCCAGCCCGGTCCTCCGACGTCACGCCTTTAGGTTTGTTTCTGTGGGGCACAGTGAAGTAGCGTGTGTACCACGGATCACCAATGACAGCAGAGAATATGCAAGAACGTGTTACCACTGCGTGTGCGGCATTTTCTGTGGAAACAAAGCAACCTGTGCAGCGCTCACCTGTTTACAGATTCCACATATGTAGCGATGCAAACGGTGTTCACTTCAAACACTTGTCGAGGTGACGCAGGTTCATCGGATGTGACGTTATGGGTTATTTATTAACCCGTTCTCCGAGCTGGATATTATGCACCAACTTGAAAGTTCAGTGGGCTGTATGCCACAAATAATTGTTTATAGGACAATAGAACCACGTATTATAATTAAACTGTACGTCCAGTTTCCATTCCTGTAGAAAAAAATGTGTTTGTACCATTTAACTAAGCGTAACGTTGTGCTCAAAATGATGTTAGTTTGCTTTTGTGTAATGTACACTCCTGCCAATCGTGTGAGCCCCTGAAAAAGTGCGTCCCTGAAGAATTGCGTTTTTCACATTTTATTCCATTTCGTAGACATATAATAAGTGGCAGAGCTAAGCTGGGTATTCTGTACGTACGTTAATTTTCATTTGCGTTCTACTAATTCCAAGATAGGAATGAGTTTAAAAATATGGTGGATAACAAATAAATTTTTTTTCCGTTACAGCTGCAAGAAAGAAGACAGTTTTGTAATTCACACACGTAAGTCGCTCGACAATTTTTGGATCTAGTTTCTCACTGCAGCAGTTCCCATTTTAATACCTAGGTGATGCTACAGTCGGAAATTTCATCACGATAACTGTGGTTGTACACAAAGAAGTAGCAACATTAGAAGATTGTAGCGAAATTCAGGAATACCTGTAGAGGATATACGCTTCACGCAAGGGTTGGCAGGTGACCCTCAACATTGTTGCAGTAGTACATTTGCTTGCAGCCTTCATAACGTGTGGCCAGAAAGGCCAGCTTGCTACACGTGTAATTCCACTTTGGTGGCAGTAATAATGCTGTGGTGACATGTTGTAATACATGTCTGTCGCAGTGACAAGCAGGAGTACCTCATTTTGTGCTGTCTCGTCGCCTTTATGTGACTAGGAGCGGTGACTTGTGATAATAGAACCGAGCCGGGCAAATATAAATATTGGCCGCTCCAGCTTATAAGTGTCTGTCGTCGACTGCTGCCTACGCTAAGAACTACAAATCAGCCACTGAACCGTAGTGGTTCTCGCAGCCTCGCCTGTAGCTAGCTCTGATAGCTACAGATCCAAGGGCCACTCCTAAGCCTTATGCTGAAATTAGGCCATCAAGCTGGAGTCCTCTGCAGCCCGTCATAAAATGGTCCTGGGCATCTTCATTGTGTCCTGGGTCCGCAGACCACGGCCTGACATGACTCACACCTAACTCCTCACTGCTGGTTTCTTGCGCCCAATGCTTACATGCCTTGCTATTGGCGGAATATCTGATGTAGCGTCGCACTCGGAAGGCTACAGAAGCAGCGAATCTGCCGAGGCCATCTTCCTGCCCGTCGCCTCTTCTGTGGAGCCAATACACTGTCATGTCTTTCACCGATACAGGCTCTGCGCCATCTGGGTTCGACGTACTCTATCCAGACTCTGGCAGTGGCTGCTATATGAGTTCCTGGTAAAAGAAGTATGTTCTTTACATCGCAGGACTTCTGATTCGATGGCTGCCAGGGAACAAGTGCTTTTCATCCACTGCCCTCCTCACCAACTTGCCATCCTGACCACCCCGGCACTGTGGTTGTTGTCAGTCCGTACCAACATAAAAAAGACGATATAGAGCATGAGTCGGCAGAAAGACCCGTTACTCTATTATCGCATGACTTCAGAACAATCATTGGCAGCAGTCACATTGAATAGCTATCTAGGAGTCTGCTTACGGGGACATTTAATGTGGAGCGACAGTATAAAAGGCACATGCCAAACTGAAATTCGTTACCAAAGAGGTAACTTACAAATCTTCAATTTTCCTGTACGTGAATATTGCTCGTCAGTCTGGGATCCCTACAAGATAGAAGGGGAAGTAGGCAAGATACAATAGGAGAGAAGTGCAGTTCGCTTCACGATAATTTATTAACTGCGAAAGTGTCCCAAAGACAGCATACTCCACCAACAGACGGTCGCTACAAGAGAGGCTTTCAGTATCGTGGTGTGGTTTACTGTTGAGTTCCATAGCTGTACACAACTAGAAGAGTTAAACAAGACACTGCTTCCTCATACGCATATTTCACGAGAAAATAGGAAGATAAAAGTAGGGAGAGCCGAGTTGACACAGAGCCATTTTTGTGTGTGTGTGTGTGTGTGTGTGTGTGTGTGTGTGTGTGTGTCTGTGTGTGTATGTTTTGACTTTAAAGGCACTCGACGATGAGGTTATCAGCACCCTGACACATTTTCAAAGGAACGAATGTAGATAAAATCACTACAATTGTTGTTGCGCACAGTAAAGAAGAAACCTATAAAACAACACTTACTCTTAAGTCCCTCCAATTAACTCACGCAGTCACTGTATCTCACACGCCACAAGGCAACGGAGAAAGTTGAAAGGTGCTATGCCAGTGATTAAAACACAAGTAAAACGACAAAGGAGCTACAACAACAGCACAGGCAAGTCTGACAGGAAGACCACCGACAAAAAAAAAAAAAAAAAAAAAAAAAAGGGTGAGCCAGTCATCCTAGCAACATTTGAAGACGATGTACCTAAAATCTTGGGAAAAATGTTGGACAATTCAGAAACCTTTAAAAATCTAACTACATTCGTTGGAAAGTCATGTAAAGTAGATGGTAGGTCTTTCGGCAAATCTCCTGCTACTGTCTGGTCTGAAAATAAGTGCAGTCTAATAAAAAGTGGTGCATAGTGATCTGTATGCCACAAGTACCACACATTGCAGGGTGCTGTCTCTGGAGCAAGAAACCATGTGTCATAGAGCTGTGGCCCATCCAAAGACGAGTAAGGAGGACCTCGCCCCATCGACGTGGCTGGAACGAGGTACGTCACAATTGTGTTGTGGGCTTTACTATACGCAACTTACTATCTCTCACTTCCAACCAATCACCCTCCCACCAACGCAAGACTCTGTACCTCGACAGCACGCAGATGGGTGGCACATCGTACTGACTGAGGATTCCGACACTACTCCTCAGCTGCTACATCTATTCATTCACTCTTGATGGAGCCTGATCTTGAGGACACTATCAGGGAGCACAACAGAGCAAACAACGGAGACCCCCTGTTTCAAAAATGACTCTGAACACTATGGGACTTAACATCTTAGGTCATCAGTCCCCTACAACTTAGAACTACTTAAACCTAACTAACCTAAGGACATCACACACATCCATGCCCGAGGCAGGATTCGAACATGCGACCGTAGCGGCCTCGCGGTTCCAGACTGTAGCGCCTAGAACCGCTCGGCCACTCCGGCCAGACCCCCTGTTTCGATCCATCCGTAAAGACAGTTGTAGAGATGTAGTCCTTAGATAAATGCCCTAAATAATGTACTAAAAACTTACGTAGGAGTGCAACCTCACCTGTAGTGCACTAAAAGTAAAGCTATCCTCGGCCCCTGCGGTAACTAGGGTGGCAGATGGTTAAAATCTTGTATTTGTGGTTGTACTTGCTTCGCCCCAAGTGACTCCACCATGTGCCACGTGTTGATCCCGCCCAATCTTTTTGCTCGAGGATAGGGGGATGAGCAATTGTGTGGTATGTAGGTAAATTCGAAGCTGAGAGGAACTTATATGCCTGACTCACCATGACAAGTTGCTATCAGATTGTAAGTTGCGGTTCACCAGCTTGACACAGAGGCAGGGTATGGAGTTAGTCATGTAAGGACCTGTGGCCAGCGTAATCCTCTCGTGGTGTTCAGTGTCAAAGATCTTCAGATAAGATCCACCCTGGTGTGGAGATAGTCATATAAGAACCTGTGGCCAGCGTAATCCCCTCATGGTGGGCAGTGTCAATGATCTTCAGATAAGATCCACCTCTATTCTACCCACTTACACACAAAGTCATATAAAACGTGCGTTGTCTGCTCCCCAGGACCTATGTCTTGGCACTTTATAATATTCGTTGTCTTCAGGGTTTTGGAGCTATAAATGAGACCCAGAAACCTCTCTGAGTCTTTAAAACATATAACGATATCCCTCATGTGGAAGGCAGGTGAATTAGTCATACGGCGAGATTTGTTTAAATGAGTAACGCACACACTTACCTGCAGAAAACTGAAAACCTGTCTTTGTAGCCCACTGTTCCGAACTCTGCACTTTAGGCTGCAAATTGCGAGCGCTGTTGCGACGCTGGAGGAGGAACAGAACACAGCAAAATCGTCCACAAATAAGGAGCACTCTACAGGAATCCCCACTGTGCATGTGATACTATTAATCGCTATGGTAAAGAGGGTAACACTTAAAACGCTGCCTCGGAAGCACAATTCTGCTGATCAAAACGAAGCTACAGCATGTCATCGTTGCCTAAAAAACCGCTTGTACAGGAAAGACATTATGAATATGGGGAGGTGGACACGAAATCACCATTGATGCAATTTTGCAAGAATATAGTGTCATTCGCCTTAGTGATATCGAAGAATATGTTTATACAGTCGTGTTCACATAGGAACGCCTGCTGAACAGCCACCTCCGGTAGGGTCAAATTGTCGACAGTGGACAGAAATCTCAGGAATCCACCCTGAGAACAGGTCACAAGTTCCCTGGTCTCTAACATCAGGCCAGCCGACCATTAACCATTCGCTCTAGGTTCTTTCCGACAAAGCTCGTTAAGGCGACGCTCTTGTAACTACCGTGACGTGTTCGGTCCTTTGAGGAGGTGGGTCTAAGGTGCGTCTCTCCAAGTGTTGCTGCTGGGAGAGGGACCTGCCTATCATATAAAATAAAAACATTCGAGGAGTGTTTCATTTGATGCTGTAGGCAAATGTCGAGGCATGCAATACCGGATTTGGTCGTTACCATGTGTCATATCATGAGTCTCCGATAGCTGAGATTGCAGCTCCCACATTGAGAAAGGGCAGTTGTAAGACTTGGGGACCTGATGATCAACTTACCCCTCCCTACAGTCATGTAGCAACAGAGAACCGGAGGATCCTGGCTGGATTTGGCAATAGTCTATGCAAAATGCTCTGCCATCGTCTGAGTTACGTCTCGAGGCCTTGTTTTGGCACACCTTTGTTTAAGCACTGCTGCTATTGGTAAACTACTGTGTTTACCGAAATCCTGAAGAAAGAAGTGTAACAGTTGATGGACTTCAGGAACGGTTGCCATGACTTTATCTTGCTCTCCATAATTACATGTCAAGCCTTGGCACTTGCAACCTAAAACGCTGTCAGGTTGTCTACTGTTCGGTGGTACTCAAACCATCAAAGACCTGCATGCATGTCCTGGATTGCCAAGTGGCACACACTGGTCGGTTGAGGTTGCCCCATAAGATGACCTGAGGACTTTGGTATGGATAAGTCAGCGGCAAGATAGATCGGTCATGTATTGTGGTCCTCCAATTTCTGGCCACTCTCAAGGTGTTCAAACTCAATTGGCTAAAGAACATCCAGTGAGCACTGCTGACCATCCAAATTCGTGGCTTCTGCTCTGGTAATGCTTTGTCCAGTAGGTGAATCCCCAGTGTGAAACTGTCACTAGAATGAAGGTCATCTGTTTCTTCCCTCCGGGGGGAGTCTGCATAGGTGGGAGAGTAGACAAAGAAGTCGATGGTCGAGGACAATCGAGTAGCAGCCAAGAAATGAGTAGGACTGCCCATATTAAAGATGCACAGCTCCTGAGACATCGTGAGGTCCTCCATGGCTCGATACGTAGAATTAGATGTGAGCTCCATAACACATTGCTGGCACTGAAATCTCCCAGTAGGATAAATGGGCGGAATAGTTGTTAGTAAGGCCTCTGAGAACCTTATAGTCTGATGCATCCAGGAAACGCAAGACCAGGGAGCAGATAGTGCTCTTTGGATCCACAGGAACTGCAACAGCCACTGTGTGCTGGTCGGTAACCAAAGAGAGAGCAGAGGAGTGATGGGTGTGCTTGGCAAACACAAAAACACATCCCTTGACTCTGTCAACAGTCAGGTCCTTCTTTTTGGTGGCGGGTGTAGCCCCAAGTCACAGGGGCGTCAGTGGCTTTAAAATGTGTTTCTCGTAAACAGAAGCACAGGATTGTGAGCATGTCAGGAGTTTCACCTTCTCCACATATACTATAAACTCATTAATGTTACACAGTTATATGGGAGCCATCTATCACTGGGGCAGAAATTTCTCCTGTCTTTTCGCTGAAGACAGGACCTCGTAATGGGTGGATGCTGTGTCTTGGTGTGGGGTGACTGCCTCACTACGACATCAAGGTCATTATCCTTACAGAAGAATCATGAGCGACGTCAGAGACGATGACCTAGAAATCGACCGACTGCTTACTTCCACATTCGATCAGTGGTGGGCACCTGTTCTTTGATTTTTTGACCTGGGTAGGCTTAAGAGCCACAGCCATGGCTGCGGTAGAGGAAGCACTGGACAGCATATCAGACAGAATCTTTGGAGGGGCAGGGATCTATTCAACGTCGACAACCACGGAATTTTCTGAAGTTTCAATAACTGCTGCAGCACAAGTGCCCAGCATCAGACAGGATGAACCCAAACCAATTGATACACTTCAAAGGAGATGACCACATGATTCCTTCGCGAGTGAATTTTCCACATCTGCCACAAATGGTTTCTACCTTACATCCAACAGCAGTATACACAAGACGCTGTCATTTGAAACAATACGTAGGTTGGGGAACACAATGGCTGTACGCTCAGGCGAATGAACTTTTCTTAATATACTTAGGAAGTTTCAAGTTACTGAATGTCAGGACAGAGAGGTCGGATTCTGCGTGATCCTCATTCACCCTCTTCAATGTGTTTTGTACATCGACTGTATCTTCTTGAGCCCACTCATCTTTCAGTTCCTCCCTGGGAATGTCCACCACAGCTTTGCTGATTTCAAGATGGTGTTTCTCTAAGTTTCGATGGCTTATTCCCGAAGGCATTAAGCTTTCTGGAGGTTTTTAACTCGTTGGGAACTAGAGGTTTCCACCAAAAGTGTCGTATTACGCAATCACTTGACTAATTTTAAAGGGCTACAGATTTTCTTTCAACCTTTCTGGATATAGAATGGAGAAACCTACTCAAAACTATCCTATACTATTAAAAAAATATTTTGGCCTGCAGCATGTGTTCTGTAACTGTAAATGGCAGCACTCCGAATTATTCAAGTGTCAGGAGTACAAGAGTCCTTTTCTTTGATTCGGTGTTGGTACCTACAGGCGCCCTGGGTGGAGGAAAAGTAAATTCCCATCGGTACACGGCCCCACGGGAAGATACGGAAATAAAGTCCACCTAGTCACGTCCCTGTTGACCTTGGTAAGCCTTATACAACTGAGGTGTAGCAGGTTTCCCGGATGTTGCCCACTAACGACAGTTCCACCCTTCGAGCATGCATCTGATGAGCCACAGCACACCTTGAGACTAAGGGATTTTTATGGGGGTCTTTACCACCGTAGGCGGTCAATCCAACATCACATTTCCCTGTGACATACAATGTTCCACTTCTGCGCCCCTTGGTGGTCGCTGGAGCATGCCCAGAGCTTACAGTATCAGAGGGCTGTTGGCGCTTACCAGCCCCAGCTCAGGAACCCTGTGGTCGCCAAGCCCATCCCATGAAACGCTGAGGCCCTCAGGGCTTCACACAAATAGCTATCAAAGATGGTTCCTCTCGTTAATTATTCACGACAGGAATGGGAAAATGGAAAGTGAGGGTGGTACATAAATTACCTCGAACCACACACCATGAGGTGGCTTACAGCGTGTAGATGTATCTGTAGCTGTAAATGTTGATCTGCTAATATCCGTTCTCCTTGGAGCCTGCACATACACGTGTATCATGCTGTAGGCAGAGGAAAGACTCGTCTGAAATGACGATGTGACTCCACAGGTTCAATTGTTGTAGTTAGATGAAATACTGTCGGCGCTCATCTCTCTGCACCTGCTTCAAAGCAAACCACATACTATAGTTGCTGACAGTCATTGAGGCTTCTTACGTTGTCACACCGCCCATGTGCTACGTAAAATTGGTATATTCTTCCGCAGCAATACCAAACTTGTTTACCTAGTAGTAGTTTTATTGATTGGTGACTCCATAGTGTCCTGTGCACTACGACCAGATAATGGGTATACTTGGAAGGAGAGACAGCATTGGTCGTATATTTTTGTTTATTATCGCAAAATCGATTTTCGGTCACTTAGTGACCATCTTCAGCGCATTTTAAATTTGAATCAATGCACGATTCACAAATGCACAAGAGTTATTTAGTGTTAATATCTCGCAAAACCAGTAATACTATGTCTTCACGTGACACATGTCACATAGAGGGCGTGTCAAGCCCCGTCACACCGAGGTCTGCTGAACAAGTGCATGTAAACAGCGACCTTAGTCTATGTGATCGCCGTAAGCTTATTGACACCAGCGCTTACTAATTTAAGTTATATATTTCAGGTATATTCCTAACAAGTGTTATGTTCATATGCAGATGTAATTGTGATTTTCTGTTTTATACTCTCTGATCGTAATGTGAAAAAATTTTTAGCTTCTGACACTGAAGATGGTCACTAAGTGACCGAAAATCGATTTTGCGATAATAAACAAAAATATACGACCAATGCTGTCTCTCCTTCCAAGTATACCTAGTAGTAGTTGCTGCTTCTCAACTTAACTAACATTAATCCAAACTGCACAATAAGAATCATCACCAACGTAGATTAGATCTCCGTGGACAATAAATCGAGTTCTTCCGAGAAGTGATGATAATGTAGATAATACTACGAGTAACATGGTTAGCACCTCATGACGAAGCTGAACTTCAAGTTCTTTTCCTAAAATGTGCCACAAATTTATAATTTCCTACTTCCAAATTCACGTTTCTATCTTTAAAAAAATAAGTATAATTGTTGTAAGTAAAAGACAATACCAATGAGCAGACGAAAGAACTCCTTGCAGCCCCACCTCTGCCTGGTGCTATATGGGCAAAAGTGCCTGCAGTCTCAACCGCTCAGAATGATTCCGCAATGCACTGATAGCCTCAATGGTGAGCATTTGTAAGGTCCTCCAATTCTGTAGTATGATCGTGGCCGTAGATAATGGCTAAGAGATAAATGTGGAGCACTATGTCCTGCATAAAATAGTAAAACGGGAGGCCCTAGTAGTCACATAGCACCTAGGGGAAAAGAATGCAGCTTGTCCATGATGATTTCCTGATGCAAGGACTGTGACCTGGTTTTATGTCTGTACACATCCAAAAAAAAAAAAAAAAATGTAATGTCTGTCAAGCCAAGGGTCCATTGCAGTCATGCCTGGCTTGGAGTATGGTCCTCTTGAGCCCGTCTATTCTACATTCTTGTAACAGCAGTCAGATGCAGACCAGAACGAGGAGAAATATTGCATAAAGGTTAACTCTAGTACCGGCACGCTTCAGGCTGCATCATATTCGCAGGTACATTGTAGACATTTCACCTAGACCACACGACAGATCTCTTCTCCAATAACCAACATTCAAATGCGATTTGTGAGTGAGGAATAGTCTACATAATACATATTCTTAATGATACAAAGCAGCAACCAGCTAAAAATGATTTTGGGTTCACCTGTGGTCAAGAATAGTTCGTGAGTCGATCAGCATACCGATTTGATTGTGGGAGAAGCAGTTGTCAGTCTGAAGACTAGGTGCTAGTGAGCCGAAGGGGACATTAAAGACGAAAGAACGCTCATTAAGCTGACACTATGGAATATATTGCCAGATGCCTTGAAAGCGAAAATTGCATCACCTTACCGCCATGGCAGGCCCTCTGCAGAAGGTGACTAGACAGGAAAACTAAAGCAATTGACGTTATCACTCCACAACGTCAATTCCTGGACCCTCCAGCCATTTGCGATTTGTGGGGTGGGAGTTTCGTGTTAGAGATACACTTTCCACCCAGCTCACATTTTTTCCACCCAAATCAGATCCTTCCTTTCGAGTGTTCATCGTCAACAGGAATATGATGGTGTGTACAGCATCCTGAGTGACAAAGTCTATGTCAGCTGTTGACAACATGATGTAGATGGCTTAAAGAAGAAGATCAAGCATCCATGCGCTTCGTCATACGTAACTGCGGGCTTCCACATGACCTAAAGTTGGCATGCCGCCAACTTGATGCCTTCGTACCAGTGGGTCATTTGCTGGGTGAGTACATCCGGCAGATACCCACCTCAATCGTGAGTCACACGAGCAAGCTTGCTGCCCACTTACACTGTTACTGTCTAATGCCCGGAGCGTTCACATGCCATCATCTATGACCACGCTAGGCAGTGTGGTTTAAATATTGCAAATCCCAGTGCATCGATACGCTATAGCCACGAGTAACTGAGCAGCGAGAGGCTGCTGCTATATTGGCTGACAGCCACGTATCAGTGCACATAATGGAGCTTCAGAAGTAATGGAGAAACACAGGAAGCCACCAGGCGGGAGAGTCGCCTGTGGAAGAGTAACCCAAACTAACAGTAGGCGAACTAAATGCGACAGGCAGAATGTGGACATGACAACGGACTGAGACAAGCACTAACAACTTACACTCAAAGCTAGCGACAAAATAATGACAAAGCCAAGAGCAGTGGGGAGACAAATCAAAGATATGACCAAAAACCGTAGGCGGGTGACAAGCAAAGTAGTTATGAAGAAGTCCCAGTGCAGCGAAAGTAGATTAGGCAGATCAAACAAGATCACGGAACTGACCGGCTGTGGTCTGGTAGCCACCTATATGCTGGAGGTGTGGAAAGCTACTGGCAGCTATATTCCCGTGGCGAGAGCGTGACGCTCTAGCCCTACAATCTCACAGATATGCGGCCGCGGCGACCCGTGACGGCTATCTAAGTCCATCTCCTCTAGCGGGTATTTACAGTGCCTGTTACCAGACCTTCCACTGTCTCCCTCTACCAGCTTCACTCAGCTTTCCCTCAGGAGACTGGCCGCACTGACGCAGCAGCTACCATCACTGGTGGGTACTGCGTACCTCACGGGCAAGTCGACTATGCCCTCACACCGTCCGTCCGAGGATTACTACATCACAGATGACGAGAACCTTGTGCCATATACGACTCCGTCTCTTTAACTGACATGAATACAAGGGTTTCTTAATAATAAATGTTTACACTTATGAGACAGACGCCACGGGAGAGCAACATGCACATATGAAGAAGGTGGTTGAATCGCGTACTCAACATGTAAAAGGACAGTGCATTGGTGGAGCTGTCATTTGTATTCTCGTGATTCATATGAAAAGGTATCCCACATGATTCTGGTCGTACAACGGGAACTAACCGACTGTAAACGCGGGATGGTAGTTTGAGCTAGAGGCATGAGGCATTCCATTTCGTAAATGGAATTCAGTTTCACCAACTGCGACATGTTCAGGTATACAGTGATCCAATACTGTCAAATGTTCTTTATTCCAGTCTTTGATCACAATATCAGTTCTTTAGACGATGAACGGTTTCAGTCCGTAAAGACCATCCTCAGATCTTTTTTACACCATGTCTTAAAGTGATAAGGCTATAATGGCATCGTCAAAACATATAAATATAATCATTACAGCATCGTCACATAGATCTAAAATAAGGTATAGAATAGGCCACATCGTCCACACAGTCATTATTGCAACTCACCTTATTTTAGATCTATGTGACGATGCTGTGCTGATTGTATTTATATGTTTTGACGATGCCATTATGGCCTTATCACTTTAGGACATGGTGTAAAAAAATTCTGAGGATGGTCATTACGGACTGAAACCGGTCATCGTCTAAAGAATTGATATTGTGATCAAAAGCTGGAAGAAAAAACATTTAATGAAATTCAGTATTTCGAGAGACACGCTTTCAAGAGTGCACTGAGAATAGCAGATTTGAGGCAACGCAATGGCGGACAGGCTTCAGTTACGACAGAGAGCAGCGGCGTTTGAGAGAAGCCGTCAGTGTTAACAAATGCCGGAAACAGCCGCAGAAGTCAATGTGGGAAGTACGACGAACGGATCCATCAGGATAGTGTGGTGAAATTATCCATTTACGGGCTATGCCAGCCCTCGACTGACACCTGTGCCTTTGCTAACAACATGACGTCACCTACAGCGCCTTCCCAGGACTGTTGACTGTAACAGTTGGACCCTAGATGACTCAGAAACAATGGCCTGGTTAGTTAAGTCCCGATTTCAGCATATGGCACAGGGTGCGTTACGCCATGGACCCAAGTTGCCAACAAGGCACTGTGCAGGGTGGTGGTGCCTCCATTATGGTGTGGACCGTGTTTACATGGAGTGGACTCGGTTCTCTCGTCCAACTGAGCCGATAATTGACTGAGAATGGTTACGTACGGCTACTTGGAGACCGTTTGCAGACAATAGTGGACTTCATGTTCCCCCCAAAAAGCTATGTAATTTTTATTCATTGTAATGCACATTGTCACTGGATCACAATTGTTCGTGACTTTTCTGAAGAACATTCTGCACAATTCGACCGATCGGTTTGGCCACCTAGATCTTCTGAAATTAACCCCATCAAACATTTACGGGACATAATCAAGAGGTCAGTTCGTGAACAAAATCTTGCAACGGCAATTTGCAATTATGGACGGCTATAGGGGCAGCATGGCCCAATATTTCTGGACTTGTTGAGTCCATGCGACGTCGAGCTACTGCAGTACGCCGGTATGAGTAGGTCCGACATGACGACCCACCGTACTGGTCCAGTCACCGTCAACTCAGGTGGGGAAAGCGGTTCTCCATCCCGACATTCCAACTACAGATTCATTATCCAACGCACGGTCACGTCCTGACCTGTGCGATTGGAAAACGTTTTAGAACTGATACAATTCGTCGTTACACGACTTGGATGCTTTCGTAAAAACACATGATACACTGATTTACATGTGAACTCTTTTAGGATAAACATGACTGAGAGCTAGGAAAGTTCAGTAACGACTATTGTTCTACAGGCTTGACATAGAAAGAAACTTAAATCGAACGTCGGCTTCAACTATTTGTTTTTCGAAGTTTTCCTGCGACGAGTCGTATCCACCTTGTTGTTGGTATTTTCACAGACTTGTGATTGGGTATTAGATTATACTGATTGGGTATTAGATTATACCCTTTTGTTAGGCTACAAAGTAAGTTACCCATGCGAACAATGTATACTGAATGACTTAGTATTTATATAACGAATGCACAGTGAATGCAAATTTTATTGATGTCAAAGACGCTGTGGTTCAAATGGCTCTCAGCACTATGCGACTTAACTTCTGAGGTCATCAGTCGCCTAGAACTTAGAACTAATTAAACCTAACTAACCTAAGGACATCACACACATCCATGCCCGAGGCAGGATTCGAACCTGCGACCGTAGCGGTCGCTCGGCTCCAGACTGTAGCGCCTAGAACCGCACGGCCACTCCGGCCGGCAAAGACGCTGTGATACAGTGATGTATTACAGACATATTGAATCTCAAAAGAAAAAGGGGCTATGTATAATATTAAAATGGAAATATTCCTTGGGGGAAACATAAATGTTAAGCAGGTATTGGCTCTAAAATACATATGTCAAGAGCTTTAACCACTTCTTCATATTTTCGATACTATGAAATAATTCTTTACCACTGCAGGCCCTTTATCTACTATGTTTTGGTAGACAGTAGTATGGATCAAAAATAGGCAAAATTATCCAGTAAACATCGGCTCTGAGAAGCATACTTTAAGAGCTATGAGCATTTTTCCAGTAGAACCGATATGTTTCACAGTATCGGAGGGTATACGCTTTATGGAGTCCATGTCAACTAGACTTTTTCTTCGAAATGTCATCTCCCTGAATACTGACCATTCCTCGTCGTTCTCTAGTCTTCCCTGAGGCACGGGAGTGTCTGTTTTGGTTCTTAGCGTACGTTAGTTTGAATCAGTTTAAGTTGTATGTAAGTCTAGGGCCAATGATTTCAGCAGTTTGGTCCATTAGGAATTCACACACATTTCAACATTTGAGGATTTATTAATATTTAGTGGAATGAAAAAAAAGTTAACTTGGTGGATATCTGTAGAATTATAAGATTAGTTACGTCATCTGCAGATAGGTGGGGGTATACTTTATTGGAGTACTTTCGGGAATATTTTCAGGGAAGAAGTATTAGACAACTCATTCTGCTCATTAAGGATAAGATGTAGGAAACTGTTTTTGTTTGTTTGTATTAGTAGATCTTCTGACAGATTCATAGTGGCTCCTTTTTCTGCTAAGTGTAATATTTCACGCTTTTTCAGTTTGACGCTGAATGGTTTTTCAGCCGTGTGAGCTGCAAATGTAGGTTAGTTAAACTTACCAAGTTTTAAAGCATCGATGTGTTCTTTGTACGTAATATCAAAATTTCTGCCTATCCTGCTACAGGGGCACGCGTAACATCTGACCATCTATATTCCTGATTTACTGTAGGTGTGCTACGTAGGGTCTAAACCTTGTTCTTCATTTTGTGCTGATTGTCTGATAGCTGAGAAGATGATTTTAATATTCTTATTTTGAAGTAAATTTGGTGTTTTGTATGATACGGGCAAACGTGTGGGATAATATTGTTTCATATTCTTCTGTGGGCGACTGATCTGCCTTGCAGTGAATGTTCTTTGAACAGCTGTTCTGTTGGTTTGTGGCGTGTTCAAAAATGGTTCAAATGGCTCTGAGCACTGTGGGACTTAACTTCTGAGGTCAACTAACCTAAGGGCAGCACACACACTCATGCCCGAGGCAGGATCCGAACCTATGATCGTAGCGGTCGCGCGGTTCCAGACTGAAGCGCCTAGAACTGCTCGGCCACCCCGGCCAGCTTGGGGCGTGTTGTTTTGTATTTAGTCGTGGAGTTTTGTGTTATTACAGGGTCATAGGTGTTATTATAAATAATTGGTTCAAATAATATTATGCCGTTTTGGGTTGGTTGGCGTGACGTGATTGAGGCAGGGATTCTACACACACTACAAAAAAAAATGGCTCTGAGCACTATGGGACTTAACATCTATGGTCATCAGTCCCCTAGAACTTAGAACTACTTAAACCTAACTAACCTAAGGACATCACACAACACCCAGCCATCACGAGGCAGAGAAAATCCTTGAACCCGCCGGGAATCGAACCCGGGAACCCGGGCGTGGGAAGCGAGAACGCTACCGCACGACCACGAGATGCGGGCACACACACTACATTATCTTTTCTTATGCACAAGATGTAGGGATGCTACCTCTTGGTACAGTTGCACTTAAATGTTAGTAATTTGGATGGTGTTGCAATTTTCTTGTAAAGTGGTGTGAAAGCCGTCTGTTCGAGAACTCTTTGATATTAAATATTCAAAATCGCCGGCCAGTGTGGCAGGGTGGTTCTAGGCGCTACAGTCTGGAACCGCGAGACCGCTACGGTCGCAGGTTCGAATCCTGCCTCGGTCATGGGTGTGTGTGATGTTCTCAGGTTAGTTAGGTTTAAGGAGTTGTAAGTTCTTGGGGGACTGATGACCTCAGAACTTAAGTCACATAGTGCTCAGAGCCATTGAACCATTTCGTATTAAATATCACTGCATTAGTTGGAATTCAAGAGCATGATGCAATGACTATTTATGCCTTGTTGTCTCCTGCTAGGGAAGTCACATCTATGGCTGCGGGGAGAATGTATATGTGCAAGGTGCACTTTGAGTCTGGATCCCTGTTGACCAATCAGGTGACTGGGCGCTTTCAGATTGAGTTCGCTCATCTTGCGGATGAGATCATAAAACGTACTCATCCACTGCCCCTGATACTGGCTGCAACTTGCTCCTACACGTGGACGCCACATGCATCTATCATTACTCACCTTCTTATGATCAGAGGCTTCTGATTTGTGTCCAAGCTGCAAAATTCAGGAATTCATTGTGGCATCGTTGCTTGCTAGCGTGCTTTGGCGAAATTTTGTATTATATAACTTTTCAACTCTGCCGATGGCTAATTTTGTGACCAAGGTTAGTTTTTTTGTTCCAATCGAGGCTTTTTCCATGGTACAATGATCAGTATCTATCTTTCAAGTCATTCGTCGGTGTAGGTCATGACCAATTTAATAACGTCACGGGGATTTTTGGATATATGGGATTGTTTTGTTCTAATTTTGACAATACGTAATACTGTATTACCACGTGGTCCTAAGGGTCACGGTTAGTGAATTTTCATGCATATTTAATAATAACGGGAATCTCATCCAAAAGTAATTTATAAATTTTTACGATTTTCACGCTCAGTTTCCATCTGCTCTCACGTATTCGTTATCTACGATCGTAGTTAACGAAAACGCACTTCAATGCTTTCAGCTGAACAACTAACACACAAACGTCTACTGGCAAACAAAACTTTTCTTCATTTGCAAGCGTTTTAGTCAACATAATCGACAGTGAAATTTATGAATTGCAGTCGGTTGGCGTCGACATTTCGGCTGACAACGATTCAGCCAACTTGTGGTGAGTGCTTTAGACTACAGATTGCTGGTGCATGGTGCAAATATTATAAAAAATTTGGTGCGCAGGCGTATGCGCATAGGCACCATCCATGTGTGCGCCCTCTGCATATCTTAGCGACCTCATCCAGAATTTCTGCACCTATGGCGCATGGGCAGACGTGATACTATATACGTGCCCGCTGTTGGAATGCCGTCTATCGGTTCATCATTAGGTATTAAACATCTTCTTTCTGGAGATATTAAAAACTTCCAGCGTCCCACGCCCTATCCCGTTGAAAGCCACTATCACGAATAATATTCTCCCACATTTATTTTCATATATTCATTATACGTTAGCTAAAGTATCTTGTTAAACTGGTTGGTTGCTCTCAACTGTGTAAGGCATGGTATCTTGTGATTTCCTCAACGTCTTCAGAAACCAAATGTTTTGTACCTAATGACACGTCCAGCGACAGTTACTTTTAGCAGTTTGAAACATAACCCCAAACAATGGAGACTCCAGGTAGGAATATCAACAAAGTAGGAAAAGTTGGATTGCTACTTACTGTAAAGAAGTCACGTCAAGTTGCAGCCACAACTAAAAGGCACTCATCTTTAGCTCTCGGCCACAGCCTTCGTCAGCAAATACACACACACACACACACACACACACACACACACACACACACAAGCAATAGCACCTCAAGCAGAATGCCTTCGTCAGTAAATAAATTGGAAATTTGTGGTAAGGTCTTATGGGAGGATACTGCTTAGTTGTTCGGTCCCTAAGCTTACGCACTACTTAATCTAACTTAAAATAACTTACGCAAAGGACAACACATACAAATGCCTGAGGGAGGACTCGAATCTCCGACGGGGGGAGCCGCGTGGACAGTGACGAGACGCCTCAGACAGATCGGCATCAGTAAAGAGAGACACAAACAGAACATTCACACCCACACACACACACACACACACACACACACACACACACACACGCACACGCACACATAAGGGCTGAGGTGCTGGAGTTGGCGATCGTGTGTCCGTAAGGTGTAACACACCCAACATCTACACACCTACACACACACACACACACACACACACACACACACACACACACACACACAAGTAAGTACTCGTGTGAAATTGAAGGGTTTGTGTGAGTGTGTGTATGTGTATGTGTGTGTGTGTGTGTGTGTGTGTGTGTGTGTGCCTCTCTTTACTGACGAGGGCTGCGAGTGTCTTTTAAACATACCTGTCTGCAACTTTACCGTGGCTTCTGTATGGTAAGCAGCAAACTGTCGTACATTGTTGAAATATAACGCCTGCATTTCCGCGGAGGACATACATATATAGTTTCAGCTTTACGCATGCGCCTGCGAACCTTTGATGGAGTAATATTGGAAGAGGTCGCTGAACTCGCCAGAGGGCGTTTATGTTGCGGCTAGCTCTGCACGTGCGTCTCCTTTTGTATAGAGATAGTGACGTGCATTAACAGACTCCAGTCTAAAACACTCACCGAAGACGGTTGAATCCTTGACAGCCGAAATAACGTAACATGGTGTCGACGTCATCTGGCTGCAACCCCCAAACTTCATGAAATACTCTTTACTCCGGGGAAACTGCAAGAAACGCATCGCAAGGTAGGTTTCAATTGCAGAGAACTTCGAGACAACCGCTGCATTCCTTAATACGTTATCGTGGCTTTTGTGGTTCATGCCTCTTACGAATAGATCTCAGGTGACACAGAGGTTGTAATTATCGTTATGATAGCGAAACTTGATAGATACGCTATTGTATTGATACGAAACTGATTTACGCTGGAAAAAAATATTTAATTTCATATTTTCCCAGGAGGTGCATATATGGCGCTGTGAATGCAAGAAATACGTATAAAAAGGTTTGCGTATGTAATGTTTAGGAACGGCATATGGGCAGAAAAAGTCAAACGAGTCAGAAAGGCATAATGTTGATTTTCTTATGGAACGCCACTTACGCAGTTTGTTCATTTTTAGCACTGGGGACGTCGACGAGATGGTGCATCCGTAAAACAACATGATGAACTGTTGATCACAGTAGTTCCGGTGGGATGTGAACTACGGGTTCTCGTATAATGGCCTTCATAACAGGTACAGACAGAATACGTTCGTGATAAATGCGTTCTGTTAGATATCCGCAGATCCAAAAGTCACATGGATCACATCAAGCGACTTAGCAGGCCATGATTCTGGTAAACCTTTGGAAATAATACGTTCGTGGAAGGTTGCATTAAGTTGATCTACCGCTGCACGATAGGGATGAGGTGTTGCCCTTTCCTCTATGAATACAGTGATTTCCACATACTTGCTTACTTTCGATGCAGGACTCATATAGTGTACAAGAAGGTCTCCATAACGTGTAGACACCACAGTACGCATGACAGCCCTTCAGAGTATATTCTCTTCAAAGACTAAGGGACCGAGAATATAGGTGCTTGTAATCCACGTCAGTGACACACGACAAATTCAATGGCGGTTTAACACGTTCTGGCTTGTCAAATGACAGGGCGGACGTCGTACATCTTTATCTACATATATACTCCGCTAGCCACCAAGTAGTGTGTGGCGGAGGGTGCAACTCGCTCCAAAGTCAAGGGAAATTAGAGCTCGTACTGAGACGTTCAGACAGTCGTTTATCCCTCGTGCGATCCACGAGTGGAAAAGAGGGGGAAATTTATCTTTGAATGGTGATCTTCGCGTGATTTGAAAGCTGATGGTAATAATATATGCTCTACATCATCGGCTAATTCAGTGAGCAGCCACTTCCGTTTAGCACGTCGTCTATCTGCAAGTGTATCCCACTTCAGACTTTCTATGAGATCTGTAACGCTCTCGCGATGGCTAAATGTATCAGTCACGTATGTTGCCGCTCTGCTTTGGACCTTCTCAATCTCCTGAATCACGTAAGGGTCCCATAAAGACCAACAACACTCTAAGACTGTTTGTTGAAGGACTTCATCGCTTCAGGATTCTACCCATAAACCGCAATCTAGAGTTCGCCTTGCCCGTTACTTGTGTAATCTGATGGTTCCACTTGAGATCATTTCGAATAGTCACACCCAGATACCTGACGGATGTTACCGCTTCCAAAGACAGGGCGTTTATTTTGTACTCGTACGTTAATGGGGATTTTCGCCTTGTTATACGCTGTAGGTTACCCTTACTCATATTGAGAGATAACTGCCAGTTACACCACGCATTTATTTGTTGCAAAATCTTATTGATTTGTTCACATCTTTCGTGTGATACCACTTTCCTGTAGACTATAGCATCATCGGCAAACAGTCTAATGCCACTGTCAATACTATCAACCAGATCGTTTATGTAAATTTTAAAAAGCAGCGGACCTATTACGCTGCCCTAGGGCACACCTGAAGTTACGCGTGTATCAGTTGAAGTTACCCCATTCAGGACGTCATACTGCTCTCTCCCTGTTAGAAAACTTTCTATCCAACCGCATCCGTCATCGGATAGACCGTAAGCGCGCACTTTTTGAGAAAGCGACAGTGCGGAACTACGTCGAACGCTTTTCGAAAGTCGAGAAATATGGCATCAAACTGGGAGCCGGTATCTAGAGCCTGTTGTATATCATGCACAAAGAGGGTCAGCTGTGACTCGCATGACCGTCTTACAGTGTACAGCACCTGGAGGACAAAACTGGAAGCATTTTTCTTCCAGCGTAAATCTGTTAGACGTTAACACATTAGTAGATATACCACGTTTCGCTGGCTTACGATAATTATAGCCACACAGGGCCTCCGTCAGTATCTGCACTTTAATTATAACTACACTACTGGGCATTAAAATTGCTACACCAAGATGATATGCAGATGATAAACGGGTATTCATTGGACAAATATATTATACTAGAACTGACATGTGATTACGTTTTCACTCAATTTGGGTGCATAGATCCTGAGAAATCAGTACCCAGAACAACCACCTCTGGCCGTAATAACGGCCTTGATACGCCTAGGCATTGAGTCAAACAGAGCTTGGATGGCGTGGACAGGTACAGCTGCTCATGCAGCTTCAACACGATACCACAGTTCATCAAGATTAGTGACTGGCGTATTGTGACGAGACAGTTGCTCCGCTACCATTGACCAGACGTCTTCAATTGGTGAGGGATGTGGAGAATGTGGTGGCCAGGGCAGCAGTCGAACACTTTCTGTATCCAGAAATGCCGTACGGGACCTACAACATTCAGTCGTGCATTATCCTGCTGAAATGTAGGGTTTCTCAGGGATCGAATGAAGGGTAGAGCCACAGGTCGTAACACATCTGAAATGTAACGTCCACTGTTGAAAGGGCCGTCAACGCGAACAAGAGGTGACCGAGACGTGTAACGACGGGTGATACGCCAGTCTGGTGATGACGAATACACGCTTCCGATGATGTCGACAAACACGGATGCGACCATCATGATGCTGTAAACAGAACCTGGATTCATCCGAAAAAATGACGTTTTGCCATTCGCGTACCCAGGTTCGTCGTTGAGTACACCATCGCAGGCGCTCCTGTCTGTGATGCAGCGTCAAGGTTAACTGCAGCCATTGTCTCCGAGCCCGTACTCCATGCTGCTGCAAACGTCGTCGAACTGTTCGTGCAGATTTTTGTTGTCTTCTGTTGACTCAGGGATCGAGACATGGCTGCACGATCCGTTACAGCCATGCAGATAAGATGCCTGTCACCTCGACTGCTAGAGATACGAGGCCATTGGGATCCAGCATGTTCCGTATTACCATCCTGAACCCACCGATTCCATACTCTGCTAACAGTCATTGGATCTCGACCAACGCGAGCAGCAATGTCGGGATACGATAAACCGCAATCGCGATAGGCTACAATCGGATATCAAAGTCGGATACGTGATGGTACGCATTCCTCCTCCTCACACGACGCATCACAACAACGTTTCACCAGGCAACGCCGGTCAACTGCTGCTTGTGTATGAGAAATCGGTTGGAAACTTTCCTAATATCAGCACGTTGTAGGTGTCGCCACCGGCGCCAACCTTGTGTGAGTGCTCTGAGAAGCTAATCATTTGCATATCACAGCATCTTCTTCCTGTCGGTTAAATTTCGCGTCTGCAAAGCGGTATCTTTGTGGTGTAGCAATTTTAACGGCCAGTAGTGTAACTACATCTACATCTACATCTATACTCCGCGAGCCACCTTACGGTGTGTGGCGGAGGGTACTTATTGTACCACTATCTGATCCCCCCTTCCCTGTTCCATTCACGAATTGTGCGTGGGAAGAACGACTGCTTGTAAGTCTCCGTATTTGGTCTAATTTCTCGGATCTTTTCGTTGTGATCATTACGCGAGATATATGTGGGCGGTAGTAATATGTTGCCCATCTCTTCCCGGAATGTGCTCTCTCGTAATTTCGATAATAAACCTCTCCGTATTGCGTAACGCCTTTCTTGAAGTGTCCGCCACTGGAGCTTGTTCAGCATCTCCGTAACGCTCTCGCGCTGACTAAATGTCCCCATGACGAATCGCGCTGCTTTTCGCTGGATCATGTCTATCTCTTCTATTAATCCAACCTGGTAAGGGTCCCATACTGATGAGCAATACTCAAGAATCGGACGAACAAGCGTTTTGTAAGCTACTTCTTTCGTCGATGAGTCACATTTTCTTAGAATTCTTCCTATGAATCTCAACCTGGCGCCTGCTTTTCCCACTATTTGTTTTATGTGATCATTCCACTTCAGATCGCTCCGGATAGTAACTCCTAAGTATTTTACGGTCGTTACCGCTTCCAATGATTTACCACCTATGGCATAATCGTACTGGAATGGATTTCTGTCCCTATGTATGCGCATTATATTACATTTATCTACGTTTAGGGAAAGCTGCCAGCTGTCGCACCATGCATTAATCCTCTGCAGGTCCTCCTGGAGTACGTACGAGTCTTCTGATGTTGCTACTTTCTTGTAGACAACCGTGTCATCTGCAAATAGCCTCACGGAGCTACCGATGTTGTCAACTAAGTCATTTATGTATGTTGTAAACAATAAAGGTCCTATCACGCTTCCCTGCGGTACTCCCGAAATTACCTCTACATCTGCAGATTTTGAACCGTTAAGAATGACATGTTGTGTTCTTTCTTCTAGGAAATCCTGAATCCAATCACAAACCTGGTCCGATATTCCGTAAGCTCGTATTTTTTTCACTAAACGTAAGTGCGGAACCGTATCAAATGCCTTCCTGAAGTCCAGGAATACGGCATCAATCTGCTCGTCAGTGTCTACGGCACTGTGAATTTCTTGGGCAAATAGGGCGAGCTGAGTTTCACATGATCTCTGTTTGCTACAATGAGCTATCTACTTCTACATCTCACGCGATTTTTGATGAGTGAAACTCACAGTTACACTGCATGTCTTTGTTCATTCATGGATCAAAATTCTGCACTACTTGGGGACTATTTCCAGAGCACTGTTACTGGTGTCATAGTGGACATGTACTCTGGATAAGGTTATACACTATAGCAGTTTTCAACTGCACATGAAGAGCGACTCGGACCGCGTCTCTCCTTCCCCCCCGGCAGGCCCAGCGGCCGGCGATGGCAGCCGCCACCCCCTGGTCGAAGTCGGCGCTGCGGCTGAACGCGCGCGTGCTCGCCGTGGGCGGTCTGTGGCGGCCGCCCGGCCTGCGCGGCCGCGCGCTCTCCACCTGCTGGTCGCTGTACGCCTGCTGGGCGCTGTGCACGCAGCTCAGCTTCCTGGCGGCGCAGGCGCGCGCGCTCTTCCACTTCTGGGGCGACGTGGGCAAGGTCACGCACGACGTCTGCCTCATGGTCACCGTCGTGCTCGGCCTCATCAAGTCCTACGTCTTCTGCCGGCGCAAGGTCGACTTCTTCCGCATCGTCAACAAGATCGACTCGGCCAGGTCCGAGCAGAGCAAGTGGGCCGACCCGGAAGTAATGTCCATCCTTAGCGCGTCGTACAAGTCGGCGCGCAACGTCACCCTGTACATGACGCTGCTGGGCGGTTCGTCGCCCGCCGTCTGGGCCGTCACGCCGACCGTCATGAGGAGGCTGCACGTGGGCCCCCCTGAGCGGGAGCTGCCGGCCACCGCGTGGTACTCCAGCCGCGACACGGAGAGCCCGTTGTACGAGCTGCTCTGCGTCCTGCAGCTGTTCAGCATGCAGTACAGCTTCTTCGCCGCCGTCTGCCTCGACTTGTTCTTCGTCTCCATCATTATCCACATCGCTGCCCAACTGCAGGTTCTTGGCGTCAGATTGCGTCGCATCGGCGAACTTTACGACAAACGATCCACCAGCTCGAGAAATTGTCCTATATTCCGACGACAAGTTCAGGTCGGATTTTCCGAAGAGGAAAACCAGTGGGTGGATTTGTGCACCTGCATTCGGGACCATCACGCTATAATAGAGTGAGTATGTAATTTAAAACTTACAAATAAATCAGTCATATGTTTTTAAATTATAAACGGTTTCGGCTTTGCATCCGTCATTAGATCCGTGAGAGGAAAATAAGAAAAATGGTTCAAATGGCTCTGAGCACTATGGGACTCAACTGCTGAGGTCATTAGTCCCCTAGAACTTAGAACTAGTTAAACCTAACTAACCTAAGGACATCACAAACATCCATGCCCGAGGCAGGGTTCGAACCTGCGACCGTAGCGGTCTTGCGGTTCCAGACTGCAGCGCCTTTAACCGCACGGCCACTTCGGCCGGCGAAAATAAGAAAAGGGGATGCGGTTTATGCGGGCATAATATGAACAGTTGGTGCTATTTTGTGCACGATTAACTAGTTGTCAGGACACTGCAGGCTCATTATGAGACGGAGGTGCCACGGGAACATCATCTGAACCATTGCAACATGACGCGGTCCAATCCTGCCTAGTCGTCGAATATGGCGTGTCCAGCAAACCTGCTTTCTCGGACCGCCGGATAACAATTCAAACAAATAGTATTAATGAGTTTTATTACGAAAAGTAATTCACTATACTTAACAATGAGTAATGCACATATGTGTAACTCCCTTACAAATGAGGACGAGGGACAGACTAGCAAGCTGGGTAGGAGAGACTGACACAGACTGACTGACTGGCGAGCTCATTGCGCCCCTTAAATGCACGTCAACAGGCAACCTATCCTCTCTTCCACCAGAGGGAGACACCAAAGCTGCGTTTGCCACAGCGGTGCCACCGCCAGAAACGGTGGGCGTCTGCTTCACACTACGCGCTGCGGCACGCTCTTCAAAACAGCAGTTTTTACCTCGGCTCAACCTCCTCCCCTCAAACTGGACACGCGCCCGAACTCAGAGACTTCACCTGGCTCAAATGGACTCGACGATTCCTACCGGTCTGTTCATGTCTGACTAACAGGTTAACTAGCCCCAACACACGGAGCACAGTGCATGGACGTATAAAGCGGGCTGTGAACTTCCCTACTCGGCCCCCCATCCTTCCTCGACCCTGAACATTCTTAATCCCCCGGTTTTCCCTGATAAGGACGCCTATTGCGGTTGTACCGCACGGCTTGACGACCATGGGCAGCCGCGTTACTGCGACGAGCTCGATTCCAGTTCCTTCTAATTAACCCCGGGGATACCCGCTCAGGGAGTAAGTCTTGGGTGCGCCACAAGTTAGACAAAGGCGAATTGATAGGATACGCCAATAAGAGAGAGGCCGGAGTAGTCTTCAATGCCTCATGAACCGCAGTGTTAAACGCAAAATTAATCCAGGGCAAGTTAGTATCCCACTTACTCGGTTTGACTTGATGGTAAATTATTAAAGCTGATTCTAGGTTGTGATTCACGCGTTCAGCAAAGGACCCCTGAGGGTAATACGGTGTTGTGTTTATGTGCTTGATGCCATTCCCGAAACAAAAGGCCTTAAACTTATCTGACACAAAAGCAGGGGCGTTATCACTAACCACGCTCTGCTACCAGTAATGAACCGTGATTTCTTTTCAAAGAATATTCTTAAGAATTTATTTTATTTACTAGTGATTTATCAAGAACATTAACACATTTAATCACACTATGTAAGCATGGAAGTAGTTGCCAGGGAGTAACTGATGAAATCATAACCAAATTCCTTTTAACAAATGGAAATTTTGTTCACTTTAATAGTGCCTGAAAGCATTTTTTATGAGAAACAGATTTAAAATTATAATCAGAAAGCGCCCTCTAAATATGAAAGTTACAATTTATTCAGAGGCAGAAAGAAACAAGTTTTGACACGGCCTTAGTTACGACCGTTCACAACAACCTCTGAAAGGCTACACTCGTACAAATCTGCAACTCACAAGATAACTTTAAACTAAGAGTTTTAACAACTTGCACAAGCACACAAACTATGCACCTCCCGTAGGAGGGATGGAAATGGTACAAAACACTAACAATTAAAATATTAACCTGGCCACCGAAGGTGCAACTTGATTTTAACTTCTAAGAAAAGTCTTACGGTGAAAGAATGGCAACATTTTATACTAAAATGATCCTTTAAATAAAAGTCCATGAAATGCAATCTTATATAAAATTTTACAAGGTTGGCCAAACAATAGTTAAGATGCTCTACAGTACACAGATACCGCCTATCAAGAACAAAGGCTATAAATCAAAGTTTCCAAAGATCAAAACATATTTCAGGTACTAGGCCGTTACACTCCAAGCAATAGATTCGTTAACACTCCACATCCGACAAACATGACAGAGGCAGCTACTAACGTACGGTAGATTGATAGGGAGATTACCGAACAACTCGAACCGCAGGTTGCTCTAACCCGCCCCTACTCCACAAGGGAAAAACGGACCACCCAATTTATAAACAACCACCTTCTCGCGGGTGGGCAAACGGAGTAGAATGGAGGGACGACCCCAAAGCAAAATGGCTGGTGACCTCACCAAGAAAACAAGTAGAATTTAACAAGAGTAAATCAAATAACATATCACCAATCACTTAACTTCTAATAAAATGCGTTTTCTCGAGAAGGCGTGGCGCAGCACCCCCGAATCGCTCTCCCGAACCGTCCGCTGCTAGCAGCTTCAAAGGACGCAGGAAGGCGCGCCGATCTCCCGTCTCACGGCGTCGCAGCTCACACCGGCCAGACTGATGTCGTGGGTTGACTCCTCTTGCTCTCCTATAGACCGCAAAGTCACTACCCCTCGCTATACACCGCGGGCCACTGGACTCACGTGGCAACGTCACATGCTCCGACGCTCAAGAGGGACAAGTCATCTTGTGTCTCAGTGCGTGACCGACCAACCGATCGATCCAACCGCCAATGACCATTGCCTGAGCTAACTCGAGCAGACTGGCGGCCTAACGCGCAGACTGAGATGCAGGAACTAAACCCCGACCGGGGTGGAAAGACTCTCATTTTGCTGGCTTTAAAGTTTGATCCGAACGACGGACATACTAGCACTCCGAACGACAGACAGACACTAACTGCCTAACAAATGCGGACGAGAGACAGACTAGAAAGCTGTGGACGAGAGACTGGCCCAGACTGACTGACTGGCGAGCTCATTGCACCCCTTAAATGCACGTCAACAGGCAACATTTCCCCTTTCCCACCAGAGGGAGACACCAAAGCTGCGATTGCCACAGCGGCGCCACCACCAGAAACGAAGGGTGACTGCTTCACACTACGCGCTGCGGCGCGCTCTTTAAAACAGCAATTTTATACCACGGCTCAATCACGAAAAGTAATTCACAATACTTAACAATGAGTAATACATAGATCTGTCGCAAGCAATGCGCCACAGACAAAATAAGTAACGTTCTTCGGTATAACATGTCCAAGTTTGAGCTACATAGAATGTACGAGCAAAGTAATGAGCTGTGACGCTTCTATTCAGGTCGTTGGACTTGAAGATTCCCGTGGAACTGAACCGCGGCCAGTCGGGCGCGGCTCTTACGTCCTCTTCCCACAGATACCGCTGCTATCGCGTTGTCGTCCTGAAGAGGGGCCAGTCAGTGTGCGATTGGCTGACGTCTTCTTCGCAACCCTCTCTGCCCTCTCGTTTCCCGTCTTGCGTGCCGGCGCTTGACTTTACGCCTTTAACAGACCCTATGTTCGCGGTGCTGCTACAACAATGGAAATGAAGTTACTTGTAAGGAAAAGTTTTTAAAACGAAAAGTTGGTTTTGTTTTAGGATACTTGCTTTGCTCTGTCTCGTGCTGTCCGTGACAAATTCACACTGACACGCATACACACACAGTATTTAGCCACACCTTTTCACATTTCCTTGCAGTAAGTAAACACTGAATGTCGATATAAACAATGCGGCTATGCTACACATCACACTTGCCACGTCTCGATCTTTTAGTAACGATGCATTGCGTTACAAAGTTTTTATTTCCACGGTTGCGTAGTGAATGTAAGTAGACACTGCTACTGCAGTTGTGTTCGCACGTTGACAGTATACACGTAATGCGGATCGAAATGTTACACGAAAGATAAAGACTGAAATATGTGCTACATAATTAAAGTTTCTGCCAGTTACTGGCATATGTGACAGAGCTCCTATTCTTACTACCAAGTGAATATATATAATAAAGAGCAAAATTGATATTAGTAAAGAGAGTGCTACTAATTGTTCTTGCTCCAAGACCATAGCCTATACTTCCCCATTGTCCAGGAAATGTTCCCTTAGCACTTCCGTATGATGACTGGCCCACTGTGATTTGAAAACTAAAATAAGTTGTGGCCGAATTCAAAAGACTGAATGCTTGCATATGAGGGTTGTTCAATAAGTTATGCTACACTTTTTTCCTCGGCCAATGAAAAATTGAGGAATTTCGTGTAGCACATCGTGGAATATGCTTGCTTCAACCCCAAGTTTTCGTAAAGTTCCGACAGGTGGAGGCGCTGTACATAGATTTGAAAATGGCGTCTGTAACGCAGCTGCATTACAAGCAGAGAGCTGTCATTGAGTTTCCTTTGGTGGAAAACTGGAGCATAACAGATATTCATAGGCACTTGCACAATGTCTACGGAGTCCTGGCAGTGAACACATGGGCAATGAGTCTTTGGGCGAAGCGTTTGTCATCTTCGCAACAAGGTCTCGCAGTCCAGTCCGATAACTCACGTGCTGGCTGGCCGTACACAGCTGCCACTCCTGCAGTGGTGAAACGTGTGGACACTCTCATTCGAGTCCCTCCCGGTAAGGTAGTGTAACGCTGTCACATTGAACGGAGTAGTGTTTAAATATAGGGTTTTGTAGGCAAAAGAGTTAGGAATAGTTCCGTGTACTGGAATCCTGATTAAAACCATCCTGCTTTCAGGAAAAAAGGTGTTGCGTTCCTTATTTAACGCATCTCGTATTATACCCACATACGTCGACAATTAAAAATCATAGTTTCAGTTCACGATCCAAAATGGGTATAGTGGAGAAGCATAGCTATTTCAATATTTTTTACAGCATGAACACGAACCTGTCACACACAAACACAGGAAAAATGTAAATGTGTACCATAAATAAAGAAGACACACAGAGAATACCTACACGTAACGTGAAGTGACTAACAAAAAGTGTGATACTCGGATAAGCAGCGGTGGCGCTGCTTATAGAAGCAAATATTTTCCACGAGTTTCTTGATAACTGGGTGACCATCCTCTATGGCCGAGCGGTTCTAGGCGCTTCAGTCCGCAATCGCGCTGCTGCTACGGTCGTAGTTTGACTCCTGCCTCGGGCATGGATGTGTGTGATGTCCCTGATGACCTCAGATGTTGAGTCCCATAGCGCTTAGAGCCTTTTTTTTATACCTGGGTTCACATCTTTTGTGAAATTTTTAAATGAAATTATTCCACTTACGGCTGTTAAAACTATTTACTGCGATTGAAATTTCGAAATGTTGTCATTTTCAAACATTGTGATCCAATAACTATGCCTACTACATGAAATTTAAATTGGATTGTTTACGTAATTGTTTCACCGGCTCCATAACGTAATTGGTATATGGAATAGCTAATAAATTCACAACACCTCATGCATCTATTCATACAGAGCATGGCACAGCTTTATATTACTGAGTTGACTTCAACATCCCACATTGCTTGAAAGTGACATGTAGTCAACGAAGTGTCTGTTGTGAATTTACAACGAACCTTTGTCTTCTGCGAACCCATTCCTCAGTGACTTTCGTATGTCTCGTGAACAAGTCGAAAGTCTGCGGAAGCTATCTCAACCGAAAACATTAACTACCTCCAACCATATTTTGCAAAGATTATTTCGTGCACGATGTAGAAGATTCGCTCTAAAACAGGTTGCACAACGTTCATACAGTCCCAGTCTCTTCCCATACAACTTCCATATTTTTCGAACCCTGAAGAAAGATATTCGTGGGGTCGATTTACTTAGGACGAAGAGGTTCACGCCTGGATACAATAATGGTTCCGAACGAAAACCGCAAACATTTTTCAGTGGAGGCAGTGACCGTCTTCTCTTACAGTCAGTTAACTGTGTCAACAGTTACGGCGACTACTTACTTTTTTCTATCTTTCTCGTCTTCATTGGACTACTTCTTACGTTATATAAATTGAACTACATTTTACATAAAAATATTCATGTGAGAGTATTTACAGGGAGTTTTAAAGGAAGGGTAACACGTTCCTACAGGAGAAAGCACCGGCCAAAATTAGAAAGTAAGTTCCTATAATGACAGGTCCGGAATCCAATACCCGTTACCGATATAGGCTAGATTGTCCTCGTATTCCCATCTGTTACACAGAAACAGACACTATTGCCAAAGATGCATGTGGTTACCAAGCAACCGATTTCACCCTTCAGCGATTCATCACAGCGAATCACTCACTCTTTTACAACTGCGTTCCTCCATTCGGCCAGCGTCTCATGCATTGGTCACAAGTTACTGTAACGTCTGCACATTACTGGAGGTTAGGTATACATTAATTGCATCCAGTTTTCTACGGCTCGTGCGACGGTGCTCATCGAAACATTTCACGGGTGATGGATTGGTGACGGAGGTTCGGAAGCATGCTCTCCCGTTCACCGGATCCGAATCGGTAGGACCTGTGGCTATGTGGTAGTTAAAGGAGTTGATGTGTGCATAAACCATCGATCATGTGTAGACGTTAAGGGAGCGCATGACTACTGTGTATGATGCTATACGAATGGACGCTGGTGTGGGTCATCGTGAAGATGAATTGACAGGTTGGAGTAATGCATACCTGTCTGATACACGAGAAGTTTTGAAAGTGTAATGTACTCCTGCAGGAGATAATGATACTCAAACTACGTGCGACAGATTAGTTCATAGTAGATTCTTGCTTGCGTCTATTTCATTTTACACTGCTGTTTAACCTACCACAACACTTAACCTTTCGGTTCCGTCTCACATTTCTCACACTTGATCGCCATGGTACGTGCAGAGAATTACAAGCTGCCAGCTGCCCATGCGAGAAAGAGCCGTCTTGAGAGGACATCCATCTTGTGTCCGACAGGGACGCCGTAGCGTCCAACACAGAGATGCAGCCCGTTCCCTTTTTGAGAGGACTCGTTGGTGTTGACGTCCATGTTCATGTTCTAGAATTTCTGACAATGGGCTTGTTCCTCCTTTCCACTCTCAGATCTCATAATGGCTGTAAGTACGAAACCACTTATCAATACAGATAAATACAAACTTTACGAGGACTGCAAACTCTACAATTTATGTAAATATTCACGGCACGCTGTCCTCCAAATGTCAAAGCTCCCTGACGTCACACAGCTTTTAAAGTTACCATTTTGAGCACTGTAGTCTAATGCACACAGCACGTTACATCTGCAGCTGAAGTTCGCTACACTGAATTTCTTGTTATCTTATCTTGTTACAGGCTAGTCAAGGAACTAGAAGGTTTGCTGAACATGATTATACTGTTCCAGTTCTTGGGCGCTACAGTTGTTATATGCGTGACGTTGTTCCAGAGTTCAACGGTACGTTTTGTGACTAGTTTCAAGAATTAAGAAATTCGTTCAGTCATCAAGATGTTTCATTCTAAAATATTTCGGAAGTAAAGACGTTTGCTTAATGAACTTCATTTCCATTCGTATTTTCTGTGTTTAGTAAGTGGATAATGTCTCATCTTTGAAATACCAATCAATCACTCTTCTCGTGACTGAGATATGTAAAACATTGGACTTCATTGTGTATATTACATCCGACCCTTATTGCAAAATATACTTACGAAATAAGCTAAATTCCTGTTATTCATTTATGAATGGCTTCCACTTCTGCAATTCTTTCTTAGTGCCATATTAGTAGTGTTAAATGTTTAACTCACTGAATGTAATACTTTTATTTTCATTAACTTTTACAGAATACTGGCAATGTAATGACATTATTGAAACTCCAGGCGTACCTGATGGTTATTATATACGAAATATTCATCTACTGCTGGTACGCTGATGACATACTATATCAGGTAAACCAGACATGGCTTCACCGGAAACTGTGAGTCACAATGGTTTCTGTTACTTATTTCAGTGTATGTAATGAATGTCTTAAGAAGTCTATATTAGTGTTGTGCCATACTGAATTTGTATGGGTAGTATGTCCATCTACGTCACCTCTGGGCGACTTTACATCTTTTTTTTGATTATATATTTTTCTATGTGATGTTGAACAGCTTTCATGAATTGTTGAAAATGCGTTATATAACACAGGACTGTAATACTTCATTACCCTAAAACTTGTTTTTGGTCTGCACTGGGGCCACCTTGGAATAGTAACTGCATTTGTCGATCGTGTATCGTGTAAATGCAACGCGCAACTATAAATTTCAAATACTCCATTTCTGCAACGTGTGTAGAAGATTTAATCCTACAGCTCAGTCTTTTTTCTGATGGAAGAGGTGATAATTGTTTCCCTTTCTTTTCTTTAGTGCCATCGGTCTTCTCTCAGGTACGACGCCACACACGTCAACATCCTCATCGTCTCAGGAAAGCACTTAGGACCAACAATTTCAATAATTTGATGCACATAGCCCAATGCCAGTGAACCCTACTGTTTTTGCTTCCGTAACTTTTAGTGACGTGTAAATTATTCTCAGCTGTCCTCTACCCGGTCCCTTATTCAAGTCAATGTTCTTCAGATAATCCGTTCCTCGCTGATTCTGCTGAGGATCTCCTCATTTATTATTTCACCTGTAGCCCACTGGCACCTGACTCGTTAAAGAAAAGAACTCCATGAACACAACAACTTGAAACCTGTGCACAAAGAAGTTAATGTGTTACTTATTTTACTTTAAGCAAGTATAATCTGCATGGTTTAAGAGGTAAAACCGGAATTGTGTCGGTTTTATTAGTTAAGTGTTGTTCACATAAAAACTCATAATAAATTAAAACATTCATTACTTTTCCGGGTTGTAAGCGAGAAAAGTGTGGAAAAGGTTAGAAATTTAACGTAGGATAGAAGTTGCTAAGTAGTGTCGTTATTAAACACTGGATGTGTATAGTCTGGGAAATATGTGCTGAGTTGAAAGTAAAGCTAGTTTTTCATGCATGTCATTGTTTATGACGTCATACTTCCTAAAGGTTGTGTCGTACAATGACATAATTTTTCACCTACATATATACACAGGGTGGTCCATTGATAGTGACTGGGCCAAACATCTCATGAAGTGAGCATCAAACGAAAAAACTACAAAGCACGAAACTTGTCTAGCTTGAAGGGGGAAACCAGATGGCGCTATGGTTGGCCTCTTAGATGGCGCTGCCATAGTTCAATCGGATATCAACTGCATTTTTTAATATAGGAACCCACATTTTTTATTACATATTTGTGTAGTACGTAGAGAAATATGAATGTTTTATTTGGACCACTTTCTTCGCTTTGTGACAGATGGCGCTGTAATAATCACAAACGTATAGCTCACTATTTTAGACGAACAGTTGGTAACACGTAGGTTCTTTAAATTAAAATACAGAACGTAGGTACGTCTGAATATTTTATTAAGGCTGTACCAATGTGGTACATGTACCTTTGTGAACTTATCATTTCTGAGAACGCATGCTGTTACTGGGTGTTTACGTGTAAATACCACATTAATGCAATAAATACTCAAAATGATTTCCCTCAACCTTAATACTTTTGGCAATACGTGTAACGACATTCCTCTCAACAGCGAGTAGTCCGCCTTCCTTAATGTCCGCACATGCATTGACACTGCGCTGACGCATGTTGTCAGGCGTTGTCGGTGGATCACGATAGCAAATATCGTTCAACTTTCCCCAAAGAAAGATATCCGGGGACTTTTTTTTTTTTGTGGTTTTAGGGCGCACAACTTCAATGGTCATTAGCGCCCTGACTACTCTAAGAATGCACCGCGAGGCACAAGTCGACCACAACAACTAAAAGGGAAAACACGATAAAAGACAGACTGACAGGCATAGGATTAAAAAACAGCATCATCAAATGTCCTTAGCGAGGTTTGTCAAATTGATAAAACGAAGAACACGAGCAGCTGCTCGTGAGTCATCCGCTAAAATGGCATCGAAAGTATTTGGCAGGTTAAGATCGAGGCGCAGTGTGTTAAGATCTGGACAGGACATTAAAATGTGTCTAACCGTCAGCAAGTGCCCACATGGGCAGAACGGCGCCGGCGCAGCCGTCAGCAGATGGCGATGGCTGAACCGGCAGTGTCCAATTCTTAATCGGGCTAAAACGACCTCCTCCCGCCGAGAAGGCGTGGGGAGGACGTCCAAGCCACGGGAAGAGGTTTTAAGGCCCGAAGCTTGTTGTCGGTAAGTGCAGCCCAATCGGCATGCCACAGCGATAAGATGCGCCGACAAATGACCCTGCTAAAATCGGACGAAGGGACACAACAAGAAGCTGTCCGAGGCTGGAGTACCGCAGCGTTGGCCGCGGCATCTGCAGCTTCGTTCCCAGGGATACCGACATGGCCAGGAACCCACATAAAGCTAACTGGAGAACCGACGTCCACCAGCTGCTGAAGAGAGCGTTGGATCCAGTGTACGAAAGGGTGAACCGGGTACGGATCACTGAGGCTCTGGATGGCGCTCAGGGAATCTGAGCAGATGACATAAGCAGAATGTCGGTGGCGGCAGATGTAAAGAACAGCCTGGTAGAGGGCAAAGAGCTCAGCTGTGAAGACAATGGCCATGGAGCCGGTATTTGAAACTTTGTGCCTCGACAATAAAGGAACACCCGACCCCGTCATTGGTCTTAGAGCCATCTGTATAAATGAAAGTCGTGTTGATGAACTTCGAACGAAGTTCCAAAAAACGGGAGTGGTAGACCGAACCGGGGGTGACCTCTTTTGGGAGCGAGCTGAGGTCAAGGTGAACGCGGACCTGAGCCTGGAGCCAAGGTGGAGTGCGGCTCTCGCCCACTCGAAAGGTTGCAGGGAGTGAAAAATTGAAGGAGGCGACGAAAGCGAACTCCAGGGGGTAGCAGGGCAGAGACATACAACCCGTATTGACGGTCAAGAGAGTCGTCAAAAAAGGAACGATAAGACGGATGGTCGGGCATTGACAGTAGCCGACAGGCATACCGACAAAGCAGTATATCGCGCCGGTAGGTGAGTGGCAATTCGCCAGCGTCAGCATGAAGACTCTCTACGGGACTGGTATAAAATGCTCCGATCGCAAGTCGTAAACCCCGATGTTGTATGGAGTTGAGGCGGCGTAAGATGGATGGCCGTGCAGAGGAGTATACGAAGCTCCCTTAATCCAGCTTGGAGCGGACGATCGACCGATATAGACGAAGTAGGACGGTTCGATCCGCTCCCCACGACATACCACTGAGAACACGGAGGACATTTAAAGAACGGGTACAACGGGCGGCCAAATATGACACATGTGGAGACCAGCTAAGTTTCCTGTCAAATGTAAGGCCTAAAAATTTGGTTGTCTCCACGATTGGGAGAGCAACGGGACCGAGTCGTAAGGACGGTGGGAGAAACTCTTTGTAGCGCCAGAAGTTAATACAGACCGTCTTCTCGGCAGAAAAACGGAAGCCATTGGCGACACTCCAGGAGTAAAGACGGTCAAGAGAACGCTGAAGACAGCGCTCCAGGACACGTGTACACTGCGCGCTGCAATAGATGGTAAAATCGTCCACGAAAAGGGAGCCTGGTACATCAGCTGGGAGGAAATCCATTATTGGATTGATCGCGATGGCGAAGAGAGCGACGCTCAAAACTGAGCCCTGTGGCACCCCATTCTCCTGGCGAAAGGTGTCGGACAGGACAGAACCCACACGTACCGTGAACTGTCGATCCATTAAAAAGGAACGAATAAAAAGAGGGAGGCGACCGCGAAGGCCCCATGTATGCATGGTGCGGAGAATGCCCGGCCTCCAATAGGTGTCGTAAGCCTTCTCCAAATCAAAGAACACAGCCGCGGTCGGGCGCTTCCGCAAGAAGTTATTCATAATGAAGGTCGACAAGGTAACCAGATGGTCAACAGCAGAGCGGCGCCTACGAAATCCACATTGTACATTGGTAAGTAGGCGTCGAGACTCGAGCAGCCAAACCAATCGAGAGTTAACCATTCGCTCCATCACTTTACAGACACAACTGGTAAGCGAGATAGGTCGATAACTGGAAGGCAAGTGCTTGTCCTTCCCCGGCTTAGGAATCGGGATAACAATAGACTCGCGCCAGCATGCGGGAACATGTCCCTCAATCCAGATACGATTGTATGTACGAAGAAGAAAACCTTTACCTGCAGGAGAAAGGTTCTTCAGCATCCGAATATGAATAGAATTTGGCCCTGGAGCGGAGGACCGTGATCGGCCAAGTGCGTTTTCGAGTTCCCGCATGGTGAATGGGGCATTATAACTTTCACAATTCGAGGAGCGGAAGTTAGGTGGCCTAGCCTCCTCTGCCTGTTTGCGGGGGAGGAAGGCAGGGTGGTAATGAGCGGAGCTCGAAACCTCTGCGAAAAACCGGCCGAAGGCATTGGAGACAGCCTCAGGGGCCACAAGGACGTCATTCGCGACCTTCAAGCCAGAAACTGGTGAGTGGACCTTAGTGCCAGATAGCCGGCGCAGGCTACCCCAGACAACAGAAGAAGGAGTAAAACTGTTGAAGGTGCTTCTGAAAGCAGCCCAGCTGGCTTTCTTGCTTTCTTTGATAATACGACGACACTGAGCACGTAATCGTTTATAATTGATACAATTCGCCACTGTAGGGTGGCGTTTAAATGTGCGTAAAGCACGTCGACAGCATGTAAAGCGTCTCTACATGCTGCGGTCCACCAGCATGCTGCGGTACGCGACGTGGAGAAGAAGGAGGGTGAGGGATGGAATGTTCAGCAGCAGCGAGAATGACTCCCGTGAGGTGTGCGACCTGACGATCGCAGCTTGTAAAGGTTTGATCCTGAAAGGTCGCCCTGGAAGAGAAGAGCCCCCAGTTTGCCTTGGAGATGGTCCAATTAGAGAAGCACGGAGAGGGGGTATGCTGCAGGAGATGGATAACACACGGGAAGTGGTCGCTCGAATATGTATCAGAAAGTGCATACCACTCAAACCGGCGTGCAAGTTGGGGAGTACATATAGAGAGGTCTAAATGGGAATAGGTGTGAGATGTGTCCGAAAGAAAAGTAGGGGCGCCAGTATTGAGGCAGACAAGATCGAGCTGGTTGAAAAGGTCTGCTAACAAGGAGCCTCTCGGGCAGGATGCTGGAGAGCCCCAAAGGGGATGGTGGGCATTGAAGTCTCCAGTTAACAAAAATGGTGCAGGTAGCTGAGCAATAAGTTGCATCACGTCTGCCCTGGTAACGGCAGATGACGATGGAGTGTAAACGGTACAAAAGGAAAACGTAAAAGTGGGGAGAGTAATGCGGATGGCAACTGCCTGCAGGCCGGTGTGCAACGTGATGGGATCGTAGTAAATATCATCCCGGACCAGCAACATAACCCCTCTATGAGCTGGGATACCTACCACAGGGGGTAGGTCAAAACGCACAGAGGTGTAGTGTGCCAAGGCAATTTGATCACATGGGCGTAGCTTCGTTTCCTGGAGGGCTACGACGAGCGGACGGTGCAAGCGGAGCAGCAACTTCAAGTCCTCTCGGTTGGAGCGAATGCTGCGAATATTCCAGTGAATAAGTGCCATCGTAAGAAAAGGAAGATGAGAGAAGTGGTCACCTCGAAGGCCGCTTAGGGCCTGGCTTCGAGCGAGCACTGCCGCCGCTATCAGTAGGCGGACAGTCATCGTTCATTGGGTCTATAGGGTCATCGGCCATCTCGGGAGGATGGCCGGGAGGGGGAGCTTCCTCCGCCGGTGAACGGCCAGATGTGCGGCCAGGCGAAACGGATGACGGCCTGGGGCGGCAACCGCTAGGTGGCGCAGGAGAAGAAATGCGCCGTGGCGGAGAAGGAGAACTGTGCTTCCTATGCGCCTGTTTGGAAGGACGTTTAGTGGAAGTACCGGTCGAAGGCTGGGAGGTCGAGGTACGGAGGAAGTCTGCACGGGATGGTTCCTTCTTGAAGGCCCGTGCATCTGACTTCGATGTCTTCGTCTTAGCAGAAGCTGAGGAAGGGGCTGGTGTCTGTGGGTTGATGGGAGGAAGAGGAGACGTCGACCGCGCGATCTTAGCACTGGCCGAACGGACGACCGTGGTGCTGAAGGTCAGATCGCATGTCTGGGTTGCTACCTCCCGGGTAGTCCGAGGAGAGGCGAGGACAGTACTGTATTTCCCAGCTGGGAGCAGCGTGGGCTTCCTACTAGCCAATAGCTTGCGAGCAGCCGAGGTGGACACTTTCTCTTTGACCCGAATTTCTTGGGTACAGCGTTCTTCCTTATAGACAGGACAGTCGCGGGAGGATGCGGCATGGTCACCCTGACAGTTCACACAACGAGGAGACGGAGGTGGACAGTCACCCTCATGGGCATCCCTGCCAGGAGTGACACATTTAGCCGCATTGGAACAAGACTGTCGAGTGTGATTGAAACGCTGACACTGGTAGCAGCGCGTAGGTGTCGGGACATAGGGGCGAACAGAAATAACCTCGTAGCCCGCCTTGATGCGCGATGGCAGCTTAACACTATCGAAGGTCAAGAAAAGTGTCCGGGTCGGTACAAGGTCATTGTTGACCTTTTTCATGACCCTATGGACAGCCGTCACGCCCTGCTCAGCGAGGAAAGATTGAAGCTCCTCGTCAGTCAATCCGGGGAGGGAGCTAGTATAGACTACACCACGAGACGAATTCAAAGTTCGGTGGGCCTCCACCCGGACAGGGAACGTGTACAGGAGGGTGGCCCGAAGCAGTTTTTGTACCTGAAAGGCACTCTCAGTTTCTAGTAATAAGGTGCCGTTACGCAACCTGGTACAAGATTTGACAGATCCGGCTATGGCATCTACGCCCTTCTGAATAACGAAAGGGTTGACAGAGGAAAAATCCTTTCCGTCCTCAGATCGAGAAACTACGAGGAACTGTGGGGCAGGCGGTAGTACTTTTGTCACTGTTGGCTGGTCACGTTTCCGTTTTTGGGTCGAAGTCGAGAGAGATGGAGTAGAATCCATTGCGGAGGAATCCCCCATGATTGCCAGCGTCTCCGATGGCGCGCTCCTTCCTTGTGGGGACCCTCTCAGAGGGCACTCCCGCCTTAGGCGAATGTTTACACCTCAGGTCACACCTCCCGAGAAACAGACGGAGGGACCAATCGGCATGGTCAGAAGGTATCAGCTCAGGCAATCACTCCTCCCCGGGCCTGGCCTTTACCAGGGGGTACGCGCGTGCCTTACATGTCTACCCAGGGCGGGGACTTACGCGTTACCCCGTCACCGGCTACGCGTGCGAACGCGTGGGTGGGCCTTCAGGCACGCACAGGGAGGAAGGAAGAAGAGGAAAAAGAAGAGAGAGAGGGAGAAAGAGGACAGACTGTCTCAAACGCCGAGGCGGAGACCAGAGAAGGCAAGGAGAAGAAGGCAATGAGAAAGCAAGGAGAAGAAGGCAATGAGAAGGCAAGGAGAAGAAGGCAATGAGAAGGCAAGGAGAAAAAGGCAATGAGAAGGCAAGGAGAAAAAGGCAATGAGAAGGCAAGGAGAAAAAGGCAATGAGAAGGCAAGGAGAAAAAGGCAATGAGAAGGCAAGGAGAAAAAGGCAATGAGAAGGCAAGGAGAAGTCAAGGGAAAGAGTAAGGAAGACAGTGAGGTGGAGAAGAGCAAAGAAAGGAACCAACAAAAGGAAGGAAGAAACGAGAAGTGAAAAACCAAAAAGACCACGATTATAGGTCGTGGAACCGTCCGTCTCCGGACGCAGGCGCTAACTCCCCCCGTGAGGGGGATGGACTCCTTTTAGTCGCCTCTTACGACAGGCAGGAATACCGCGGGCCTAGTCTAATCCTCGGACCCGCAGGGGATGTATATATCCGGGGACGTCAGATCCGGTGAACGTGCGGGCCATGGTATGGTGCTTCGACGACCAGTCCACCTGTCATGAAATATGCTATTCAGTACCGCTTCAACTGCACGCGAGCTGTGTGCCGGACCTCCATCGCCATTCTGTCATGCAGTGAAACATCTTGTAGTAACATCGGTAACACATTATGTTGGAAATCAGCATACATTACACCATTTAGATTGCTATCGATAAAATGGGCGCCAATTATCCCTCCTTCCATAATGCTGCACCATACATTAACCCGCCAAGGTCGCTGATGTTCCACTTGTCGCAGCCATCATGGATTTTCCGTTGCCCAATAGTACATATTACGCCGCTTTACGTTACCGCTGTTGGTGAATGACGCTTCGTCGCCAAATAGCACGTGTGCAAAATATCTGTCATCGTCCCGTAATTTCTCTTGTGCTCAGTGGCAGAACTGTACACGACGTTCAAAGTCTTTGCCATGCAATTCCTGGTGCATAAAAATATGGTACGGGTGCAATCGATGTTGATGTAGCATTCTCAACACCGACGTTTTTGAGATTCCCGACTTTCGCGCAATTTGTCTGCTACTTATGTGCGAATTAGTCGCGACACCAGCTAAAACACCTACTTGGTCATCACCATTTCATTCAGGTCGTGGTTGACGTTTCACATGTGGCTGAACACTTCATGTTTCATCAAATAACGTAACTATCCGGCGAACGGTCAGGACACTTGGATGATGTCGTCCAGGATACCGAGCAGCATGCACAGCACACGCCCGATGGGCATTTCGATCACAATGAGCACAATATCGACCTTTCCCGCAATTGGTAAACGGTCCATTTTAACACAGGCAGTGTATTACGAAGCAAATACCGTCCGCACTGTCAGAATGTTACGTGATACCACGTACTTATACGTTTGTGACTATTACATCGCCATCTATCACAAAGCCAAAAAAGTGGTCCAACTAAAACATTGATACTTCTTTACGTACTACACGAATATGTAATAAAAATGGGGGTTCCTATTTAAAAATAAAGCGCAGTTGATATCCGTTTGACCTATGACAGTGCCATCTAGCGGTCCAAGCATAGTGCCATCGGTTTCCCCCTTCAAGCTAGACGAGTTTCGTTCTTTGTAGTTTTTTCGTTTGATGCTTATTTCGTGAGATATTTGGCCCGGTCACTATCAATGGACCACCCTGCATAAGGGTAACAGTAACGAACTTATAAATTAAAACGTCATGGCGAGTGATGAGGCCTTGGTGCATGAACTGCGAATTTGTGGTATGCGGTAACAGGTTTTCCTTCAATGAAATGAAATGATCGTACGGCATTGTTGGCCGGGAGACCCCATGCGGGGTGTTCGGCCGCCGGAAGTCCTTTTTTGCTGACGCCACTTCGGCGACTTGCGAGTGAATGAGTATGAAATGATGATGAAAGACACACAACACCCAGTCATCTCGAGGCAGGGAAAATTCCTGACCCCGCCGGGAATAGAACCCGGGACCCCGTGCGCTGGGGGCGAGAACGCTACCGCAAGACCACGAGCTGCGGACGTTTCCTTTAATGATTTTCTTGGACTGATGAGTTGTCAATGAGAACATTTTCTTTAAGGTTTGAAATTACTCGCTACGTTTGTAGGAATTCGATAAATGGTCCCGTTTTTATGTACTGGTTGGCTATAGTGTGGGTAGTTTTCTATTTGTTAGTTATGGTCCCTCAGAAAACGCAAGGTGTGGTATAAGATAACGGGACTGATGCTGTCACGGCCGCGGTGGTCTCGCGGTTCTAGGCGCGCAGTCCGGAACCGTGCGGCTGTTACGGTCGCAGGTTCGAATCCTGCCTCGGGCATGGATGTGTGTGATGTCCTTAGGTTAGTTAGGTTTAAGTAGTTCTAAGTTCTAGGGGTCTAATGACCACAGCAGTTGAGTCCCATAGTGCTCAGAGCCATTTTTTTGATGCTGTCAGAGATAAGCGCACTAATAGACCAACGAATTATTCTGAAGTTTCACACCAAACTTGGAAAAACTGCTACTGAAATCTATTTCTCATTAAAGTAAGATTCTGGTGAAGACTGTTTATCATGTACACGAGCTTTTGGATGGTTCAGGCATTTCCAAGATAGTTGGAAAGGTGCTGAAGATGACTGATTCCGGGATGCCCTTTAACAGAAAATAACAAACGACGATATTAAACAGGTCGGTAATCTGGCTAGATCAAAGCATCGGTTGAGCACTCGATCTATTTGCCCGCCCGGTTGGTTAGCCCAGCGGTCTTACGCACTGCCTTCACGGCCGGGAAGTCCTGTCCGTCCCCGGCACGAATCCGCCCGGCGGATTAGTGGCGAGTTCCTGTGTGCACGCCAGTCTGTGGTTGGTTTTTAATGCGGTTTTCCATCTGCCTCGACGAATACGGGCTGATTCCCCTTACTCCACCTCAGTTACACTATTTCGACGATTGCTGCAAAACACTATCTCCACGTACGCCTACACCATAATTACTCTACCACGCAGACATTGGGGTTACACTTGTCTGGTGTCAGACGTTCCCGGGGCAGCGGCGGGAGGGAGGCCGAACCGCACTATAACCATGGATTCGGTGTGGGGCGGCGATGGGGTGAGTGGACTGCTATGGCCTGTGTGGGCTTGTGAACCACTGAGGTCTACGGCAGGGAAGAAGCTTAACCGTCGTTTTAAGGTCCCCAGTTCCATACAATACAGTCCTATCGATTGCTGAGACTATAGGAATTGACAAAGAATGTGTAAGGGAAGCTTTAGGCAACCAGTTTAACATGAGATAAGTTTCTGCCAAACTGGTGCCGACAATTCTCATCTTCAAACAAATGAACCTCATAAAAATGTTTGTAGTGACACTTTGAGTAGCATGCAGAAAGTGCTCCAAATTACTTTCAAGGAGTTGTAACATGTTATTGTGGTTGGCAGAAGAGCCAACACCGTGTTACTAGAGGAAACCGAAAAGCCCGCGTTTTAGCTCACGCAGGCTTGCGTGAGGTCTGGAACAGGACAAGGAAATTAGAATTTAGAAAAAACGGATATAGCTGGTGGAATACTTAACTTTAATCCATTAATGGTGGACGTCGCTCTTGACGGTACATGATTCACAGTATCAATAGTAACTGGTAATGGTGCCTTGCTAGGTCGTAGCAAATGACGTAGCTGAAGGCTATGCTAACTATCGTCTCGGCAAATGAGAACGTATTTGTCAGTGAACCATCGCTAGCAAAGTCGGCTGTACAACTGGGGCGAGTGCTAGGAAGTCTCTCTAGACCCGCCGTGTGGCGGCGCTCGGTCTGCAATCACTGATAGTGGTGACACGCGGGTCCGACGTATACTAACGGACCTCGGCCGATTTAAAGGCTACCACCTAGCAAGTGTGGTGTCTGGCGGTGACACCACACATGTGACGCCTCTTGATTTGTTATCTGTGATCCAGAAAGCAAGCCGAGATCCACGCACAGGTAGAGGCCAGCTTCACCAGGTGCGAGAAAATCTAGAATAAGCAAACGAAAATTCAAAGCGGAGATGATGATTTTTCTCGATATTCATGGAATTGCGTATCTTCACTAGGTTCCTGACTTACCATTAATCAACATTACTTACTCGATGTTCTTGCTCGGCTGCGTGAGAAAATAAGAAAAAGGACGACCGGAATTTCGAAAGAACAAGTCATCCGTTCTGTGGTGTCACCGCCAGACACCACACTTGCTAGGTGGTAGTTTTAAATCGGCCGCGGTCCATTAGTACATGTCGGACCCGCGTGTCGCCACTGTCAGTGATCGCAGACCGAGCGCCACCACAAGGCAGGTCTCGAGATACGGACTAGCAGTCGCGCCAGTTGTACGGAGGACTTTGCTAGCGACTACACGGACGAAGACTCGCTCATTTGCAGAGCAGCTAGTTAGCATAGCCTTCAGCTAAGTCAATGGCTACGACCTAGCAAGGCGCCATTAGCCTTACATTGCATTTATCTAGAGAGAGTCTCACTTGTATCATCAAGAACGCTGTATAAAAATGATGGATTAAAGTTAAGTATTCCAGCAGCTACGTACTTTTCTTTATAGCATTCATTACGTATCCTGTTTCAGACCTCACGCCACCCTGCGTGAGTTATCGCGTGCATCTTGGCCGCCTCTTTCTATTAGTGTACGTAGTGTTGGCAAGTCTGCCGACACTACAAGTTCTCCATCGAGAAAACGCACCAGCTCGTTACGCATTGGCTATTAAGAGCTTTCTGACGAACTACACCATTCTAGTGTTACACCGACTATCTTATTCGCCTCACCTAGGACGATGAGATTTACGGTGCGAGAGGTCGCAGTCTAGTAATTGACACAAAGTTATCCAGTAAAACAGAAGTGATACGTGGCGTTGCCCATAGTAATGTTATAGGCTATTTGCTGTTCCTTGGCTATACAAACTATCAGCGATCTTAGGTTGTTTACAGATGATGCTGTCGTTTAGTGTCTAAGAAAGTCATCAGAATATCAAAACAAATTACAAAATGAATTAGAAAAACTATTTCTGTGGTGCGAAAATTGGCAACTTACCCCAATTAACAGAAGCGTCAGTTCATTCACAAGAGGGCTCATAGTGTATACGTTGAACTTCGGTTGCACGATAAATCAGTTACATTTGAAGGTCGTAAATTCAACTAAATATCTAGGAATTACAACTACGAACAACTAAAATTGGAAGGAACACATAGAAAATGTTTTGCAGAAGGCGAAGCAAAGACTGCGTTTTATTGACAGAAGACATAGATGAACCGGATCTGCTAAAAAGACTGCCTGCAGTACCCTTCTCCGTTCTCTTTTGGAATACTGCTGCTCGGCATAGGATCCTTAACAGATAGGATTAACGGAGTACGTCGAAAAATTTCAAAAAGGGCAGAACGGTTTGTATTATTGAGGAATAGGGAGGAGACTGTGACGAACTTGATACAGGATTTGCAGTGAACATCATTAAAAGAAAGCCGTTTCCATGTGATTCTTCAATTTCTCCAGGCGTATTTTATGACGAAATAAATCTCGGGTGAACAGCCTGGTATGAGTGTCCATAGGACGCTATATTTCGGCAATCGACCACGTTGCCATCATGAGGTGCGTACTGATCATGGCAATGTGGTCGATTGCCGAAATATTGCGTCCTATTCACACTCATACCAGGCTGTTCACCCGAGATTTATTTCGTCAAGGCGTTTCTAGTTGCGGCGAGACCCTTTCATGAAAATTTAATCACCAACTTTCTCCTGCAAACGCGAAAATATTTTACTGACGCAGGCCTACGTAGGGAGAAACGATCATCGTAATAAACTAGGAGAAATCAGAGCTCGCTCAGAAAGATATAGGTGTTCTTTAGTCCGCACGATGTTCGAGAGTGGAATAGTAGGGAATAATTGTGAAGGTGATTCTATGAATCTCTGCCAGGCACTTAAGTGTGTTTTGCTGATATTCATGTAGATGTAGGTTGAGGTATATCTATTGCCCAAGGTCAGATCTACGTTAAACGGAACAAGCTACCCATCCCTCGAAGCAGCGAAAGGAAACGCAGCACGTGTCAGCAAAGAGCTAACTGAAGAAGACTCGCAGCACTGTTTGCAGCAACAAAAAATTCGTACGGAGCGTTGTAAGGACAGATGAGGGAATCATACTTACGGTGACAGTAAATAAATATGTCTATTCTCGAAGTAACTGTTTTGCAGCAATAGTCTCATTATTTTGTAGCCACTCTTCCTACAGATATTTTTTTTATTAGACTTAGTGGTTGAAATGGCTCTGAGCACTATGGGACATAATATCTGTGGTCATCAGTCCCCTAGAACTTAGAACTACTTAAACCTAACTAACCTAAGGACATCACACATATCCATGCCCGAGGCAGGATTCGAACCTGCGACCGTAGCGGTCACGCGGTTCCAGACTGAAGCGCCTAGAACCGCACGGCCACACCGGCCGGCTTTGACTTAGTGTGTTGAGTTTTTATGTATGATTATACATCTTAACGATCAGATTGTGACATGAGTGTAAATTTGGTCCATACTTGTATGAAATACTATGAATAAAATTTATCCTACCCCTTGAATTAATTAGGCAGGCAACTGAGTACAGTTCACTGATAGAACGTTTTGGCCACGTTGTAACATAGATCAGTCCACAAAATTGCTTGTATCCCCAGTAGCAGCGGCTGCAGTTGTAGCTGCCAGCACTTCTTCTTGTGCTCACGGTGGGTGCGCTGTCTGCTTGGTGCCGCAGAGCTCCCAGCTGGCAGTGGGCGCCTACTCGTGCAGCTGGCTGCAGTCCACGCCCAGGCTGAGACGGGCCCTCGTGCTGGTGCTATGCAGGGCGCAGAGGCCGATGGGGCTCACCGCCGGCAAGTTCTACCACATCTCCCGCGCCACCTTTGTACGGGTAAGTGCTGCGCACCCATCTGTCTTACGTGTTGTTGTCCATGTACCTTGAAAAAGCTTTTAACTCCTAAATACTCCAGAAAAAAGAAAGTTGTATATTAGAATTCATGATCTCAGTCTTCGTTATTTCAGTCATTACTTTTCCAGTGTATAGACTGAGCAGTGTTGGCGAGAGGCAACATCCGGTGTTACATTCTGTCTTACTCCTTCTTGATCTTCAATTCTTACTGTTCCATCTTCCTTATTGCACATGTTGTACACTATCCGCCCTTCCCTATAGAATACTCCTGATTTTATCAGACTTTGTAACACATAGCAGCATTTTACCCAGTCGAACGTCTTTTGGAAGGTGACGGACATTATAAGGGTCTTATGATATTTCTCTTAAGATATTTCTCCCATTGTCAAGTGTAGATTCAGACATATCCGTCTCATCCACTTACCTTTACTAAAACGTTCTTGTACTCGTCGCCAAACAAAGTGAATGCAGCTACAGTGATAGCATTCGGTTAATCGCAAACGGAGGACGTGTACTTTAAAATCAACGAGCTCGAAATACATTTTTCGTTTGATATGAGAGTTGGAACAAATAGTGGCAACTATTTACTCACATCTCCGCAAAACTGTTCTCTGCTGTATTGGAAATCGCTATGTCAATGCTGAGCTGGGAAGGAAGGGAATTAGAATTAATGGAAGAAAGCTTACCAACTTGAGATTTGCTGATGATATTGCCTTAGTGGCCAAAGACTTCGCAGAGCTCCAAAACTTAGTTACAGATCTTGATTCGGAATGTCAACTGGTTGGCTTGAACATGAACCTTTCCAAAACAAAAGTAATGTCCAACAAATGGGTCCCAGCTGGAGGTGTGAAAGTCAAGGACAGTCTGTTAGAAGAGGTCAGTGAATATGTCTACCTTGGCCAGATTATAATTATGAAGGGCGACATAAGGCCAGAAATCTATCGACGCATCAAGCTTGGCTGACAAGCATTTGGGATGAATTCAACAGTATTCAGATCAAAAATGCCAGTAAATCTGAAGAAAGTAGTATTTGCTCAATGCATTCTTCCTGTGAAGGCGTATGGCTGCGAGACATGGACACTCAACTCATTTACAAAAGGGAAACTTAGGACAGCACAGAGAGCCATGGAGATATCAATGTTGCGCTATACAAGAAAGGATAGGAAAAGGGCAGATGACATCCGGTTTGTGACGAAGGTTAATGACATCTTAGAGACAGTAGGTTCCTTGAAATGGCTGGCCGCGGTGGCCGTGCGGTTCTAGGCGCTCCAGTCCGGAGCCGCGCTACTGCTCTGGTCGCAGGTTCGAATCCTGTCTCGGGCATGGATGTGTGTGATGTCCTTACGTTAGCTAGGTTTAAGTACTTCTAAGTTCTAGGGGACTGATGACCACAGCAGCTGAGTCCCATAGTGCTCAGAGCCATTTGAACCATTTGAACCTTGAAATGGCAGTGGGCTTGTCACCTCGCAAGAAGAAAAGACAACAGATGGACGAAGCTAGTACTGGAGTGGAGTCCGAGAGAGCACCGAATGCCTAGGGTAAGACCACCAGACAGATGGGACAAAGACATCAAGAAGATCGCTGGTAACACTTTGCAGAGAGATGCCCAAGACCGTCCCACTTGGAGAAGACTGCTGAAAGCCTACCTGAATCCACGACTCGAAGAGGTCACATCATTAAATGATTGAATTGGCTGATGATGATGATGATCATGATGATGATGATGATGATGATGATTTATTCACAACCAATACAAAAGAGTTACATGTTTGCAACTGTTACTGTCCTTCAAAGTAGTTACCAGCGTTGTGTAGAACCCGTTGTCAGCGATGTGGAAGGCGTAGTATACCGTTAGCAGAGATTGTTCTGTTGATTGCGCGAATGGAGCAATCTACTGCCTGTCGAATCTCTGGAACAGTTCTGAAGAGAATGCCACGAAGTGGTTCCTTCATATTCGGAATCAAATCAAAGTCACGAGGACTTACGTCTGGGGAGTGTGGGTGGTACAGTACTTTCCAGTCCCATCGACCGAACGGAGCAGCAACAGATTGCGCTGTATGCGCCCGCGCATTGTCGTGCAAAATGATGGGTGGGTTGCGCAGAAAGTTTCGCCGCTTCTTTCGCAACGCTGGTCTCAGGTGATGCTCCGAAATCGAACACTAGTACTGTGCATTGACAGTCTGCCGTGGAGGAACGTAATACAATAGGATAACACCGTCACAGTCGTACACGAGAATCTCCATAACTTTAGACCGCTCCATTCGCACCACCAACAGAACACGCTCTGCTAACGGTATACTACGCCCTCCACTTCGCTAGCAATGGGTTCTACACAGCGCTGGTGACTACTTTGAAGGACAGTAACAGGTGAAAACATGTAACTCTTTTGTATCGGTCGTGAATAAATAGTTGTCACTATTTATGTTCCAACACTCGTATTTTCCTTCCCATCAGCCATGAATTAAGACACGTTCTTCTTAAAATATAACAAGAAGCTCTAAATTATGCGAACATGACAGAAATCGGTAGACGTGATGATCATGTAAGGACGAACACATGATTACAATTTCAGAAAAATTGGTTGATTTTTTCAAGAGAAAGAGCATGACAAATTGAGAAAGGCAATAACGCGTTGGTCCACACCTGTCCCTTACTCAATCACTTATTCGGCTTTGCACTCAGCGAGAAAGTTGTTGGATATCTTCCTCAGGGATGTCGCGCCTAATTCTGTCCAACTGGTGACTTAGATAGTCAAAATCTCGAGCTGGTTGCAGCATCCTGCCATTAATACTCGAAACGTCGTCGTTCGTACAGTGATATGGTAATGCTACCGGCCAATGTAGGGTTTGGCAAACGCAAAGAAAAGCTGTAGTAACTCTCGCCTTGTAGGGGTGCGCATTATTTCACTGAAATGCAAGCGCAGGGTGCCTTACCCTGAGGGGCAGCTAACGGAGCGCAGAATATCGTCGACGACCTACTGTGCTGTAAGGATGCCTCAGATGACAACCAAAGGAGTCCTGCTGTAAAGTGGTTGTTGGGCCGTATGCACGGCGACAGTCAGCTCGGTACCCGACCACCATTTCGACTGTTTCCCCACACGTCTCCGCGACTCATCGGGGCTCAGTTAGAAGTGCAACGCATTACTGAAGACTGTCACAGTCCACTCAACGGTATTCCAGCACGACGACTCGTCTGGAGACGCTCCAGTGGTGGGATACCAACTTGATTAGTGGTTTCCATACGGCGTGATAACCAAGAGTGATGCAGGATCCCTTTGGTAATTATCCGTGGCTCCCTCCCGGTACAGCGGTACATCGACGATATTCTACGCTAGGTTACGGTGCCCTTCAGGCCAAGCCTCCATTGGTGCCCGACACGGAGAGAGTTTCTTCTGCTTCTATTTGCGCTTGAGAGACCCTAACTTGACCAGAAACGTCGCCGGATCTCTCTCCACTTGAGAACGTTTCGAGTATTATGGCTACGGAAGTCGAAACAACTTGGGGTTTTGACTAACCGATGCACCAATTGGACAGAAACTGGCACGATGTGCTTCAGGAGGACATCCAGAAATTCTGTCAAACAGTGCCAAGCCAAATAACTGCTTGCATAAGGACCAGAAGCGGACCAAAGCGTTATGGACTTGCTCAATTTGTGACGCTCTTTCTCTTCAACAAATCGTACAATTTTTCTGAAATTGTAATACTTTGTTCGTTTCTACATGTCCATTACGTCATCTGATTTCGATCCCGTTCCCATGATTCCTTCGTGGTGAGTCTTTTTCATTTCTTACAGTGTGTAACAGTGGAACATCCAATTCTTACTGTAATTTAAGAAGAATGTCGCATATTTCATGGCAAATAGGATGAAAATATCGATCGACAAATGTAGTTTGAGCTGGTTCATTTTAAAGCACACGCCCTCTTTGTACGACATTTTTCTTGGTCATCAGTCTACTGACTGGTTTGATGCGGCCCGCCACGAATTCCTTTCCTGTGCTAACCTCTTCATCTCAGAGTAGAGCTTGCAACCTACGTCCTCAATTATTTGCTTGACGTATTCCAATCTTTGTCTTCCTCTACAGTTTTTGCCCTCTACAGCTCCCTCTAGTACCATGGAAGTCATTCCCTCATGTCTTAGCAGATGTCCTATCATCCTGTCCCTTCTCCTTATCAGTGTTTTCCACATATTCCTTTCCTCTCCGATTCTGCGTAGAACCTCCTCATTCCTTACCTTATCAGTCCACCTAATTTTCAACATTCGTCTATAGCACCACACCTCAAATGCTTCGTATCTCTCCTGTTCCGGTTTTCCCACAGTCCATGTTTCACTACCATACAATGCTGTACTCCAGACGTACATCCTCAGAAATTTCTTCCTCAAATTAAGGCCTATGTTTGATATTAGTAGGCTTCCCTCGGCTAGAAATGCCTTTTTTGCCATAGCGAGTCTGCTTTTGATGTCCTCCTTGCTCCGTCCGTCATTGGTTATTTTACTGCCTAGGTAGCAGAATTCCTTAACTTCATTGACTTCGTGACCACCAATCCTGATGTTAAGTTTCTCGCTGTTCTCATTTCCACTACTTCTCATTACCTTCGTTTTTCTCCGATTTACTCTCAAACAATACTGTGTACTCATTAGACTGTTCATTCCGTTCAGCAGATCATTTAATTCTTCTTCACTTTCACTCAGGATAGCAATGTGATCAGCGAATCGTATCATTGATATCCTTTCACCTTGTATTTTAATTCCACTCCTGAACTTTTCTTTTTTTTCCATCATTGCTTCCTCCATGTACAGATTGAAGAGTAGGGGCGAAAGGCTACAGCTTTGTCTTACACCCTTCTTACTACGAGCACTTCGTTCTTGATCGTCCTCTCTTATTATTCCCTCTTGGTTGTTGTACATATTGTATATGACCCGTCTCTCCCTATAGCTTACCCCTACTTTTTTTCAGAATCTCGAAAAGCTTACACCATTTTATATTGTCGAACGCTTTTTCCAGGTCGACAAATCCTATGAAAGTGTCCTGACCTTTCTTTAGCCTTGCTTCCATTATTAGTCGTAACGTCAGAATTGCCTCTCTCGTCCCTTTACTTTTCCTAAAGCCATACTGATCGTCACCTAATGCATTCTCAATTTTCTTTTCCATTCTTCTGTATATTATTCTTGTAAGCAGCTTCGATGCATGAGCTGTTAAGCTGATTGTGCGATAATTCTCGCACTTGTCAGCTCTTGCCGTCTTCGGAATTGTGTGGATGATGCTTTTGCGAAAGTCAGATGGTATATCGCCAGACTCACATATTCTACACACCAACGTGAATAGTCGTTTTGTTGCCACTTGCCCCAATGATTTTAAAAATTCTGATGGAATGTTATCTATCCCTTCTGCCTTATTTGACCGTAAGTCCTCCAAAGCTCTTTTAAATTCCGATTCTAATACTGCATCCCCTATCTCTTCTAAATCGACTCCTGTTTCTTCTTCTATCACATCAGACAAATCGTCACCCTCATAGAGGCTTTCAATGTATTCTTTCCACCTATCTGCTCTCTCCTCTGCATTTAACGCTGGAACTCCCGTTGCACTCTTAATGTTACCACCGTTGCTTTTAATGTCGCCAAAGATTGTTTTGACTTTCCTGTATGCTGAGACTGTCCTTCCGACAATCATATCTTTGTCGATGTCTTCACATTTTTCCTGCAGCCATTTCGTCTTAGCTTCCCGGCACTTCCTATTTATTTCATTCCTCAGCGACTTGTATTTCTGTATTCCTGATTTTCCCGGAACATGTTTGTACTTCCTCCTTTGATCAATCAACTGAACTATTTCTTCTGTTACCCATGGTTTCTTGGCAGCTATCTTCTTTGTACCTATGTTTTCCTTCCCAACTTCTGTGATGTCCCTTTTTAGAGATGTCCATTCCTCTTCAACTGTACTGCCTACTGCGCTATTCCTTATTGCTGTATCTATAGCGTTTTAGAACTTCAAACTTATCTCGTCATTCCTAAGTACTTCCGTATCCTACTTCTATGCGTATTGATTCTTCCTGACTAATGTCTTGAACTTCAGTCTACTCTTCATCTTTGCTACATTGTGATCTGAGTCTATATATGGTCCTGGGTACGCCTTACAATCCAGTATCTGATTTCGGAATCTCTGTCTGACCATGATGTAATCTCATTGAAATCTTCCCACATCTCCCGATCTATTCCAAGTATACCTCCTCCTCTTGTGATTCTTGAACGGGGTATTCGCTATTACTAGCTGAAACTTGTTAGAGAACTCAATTAGTCTTTCTCCTCTTTCATTCCTTGTCCCAAGCCCATATTCTCCTGTAACCTTCTCTTCTACTCCTTCCCCTACAATTGCATTCCAATCGCCCATGACTATTAGATTTTCGTCCCCCTTTACATACTGCATTACCCTTTCAATATCCTCATATACTTTCTCTATCTGTTCATCTTCAGCTTGCGACGTTGGCATGTATACCTGAACTGTCGTTGTCGGTGTTGGTCTGCTGTCGATTCTGATTAGAACAACCCAGTCACTGAACTGTTCACAGGAACACACCCTCTGCCCTACCTTCCTATTCATAACGAATCCTACACCTGTTACACCCTTTTCTGCTGCTGTTGATATTACCCGATACTCATCTGACCAGAAATCGTTGTCTTCCTTCCACTGCACTTCACTGACCTCTACTATATCTAGATTGAGCCTTTGCATTTCCCTTTTCAGATTTTCTAGTTTCCCTACCACGTTCAAGCTTCTGACATTCCACGCCCCGACTCGTAGAACGTTATCGTTTCGTTTATTATTCAATCTTTTTCTCATGGTAACCTCCCCCTTGGCAGTCCTCTCCCGGAGATCCGAATGGGGGACTATTCCGGAATTTTTTGCCAATGGAGAGATCATCATGACACTTCTTGAATTACAGGCCACATGTCCTGTGGATACACGTTACGTGTCTTTAATGCAGTGGTTTCCATTGCCTTCTGCATACTCATGTTGTTATTCATTGCTGATTCTTCCGCCTTTAGGGGCAATTTCCCACCCCTAGGACAAGAAAGTGCCCTGAACCTCTATCTGCTTCTCCGCACCAATGCTGATTATTTACCAACATTTAGGCAGTGTCAGGGATCGAACCCGGGACCGAAAACGTTTTGGTTATGAATCAAAGACGCAACCCCTAGACCACGACTAACCGAATCTTATCCTTGGAGCTGCTTTCACAGTGTTTGGTGACGAATACAATAACGCTTTAGGTAACTTGGACGGATAAGGAAAGACCTTCGACTATGTAAAATGCTGCTAGGTGTTAGAAATTCTGATAAAGGTAGGAGTAATCTATAGGGAAAGACGGATAGTGTACAATATGTACAAAAACAAAGATGTACAACAAGCATGGAAGATCAAGATGGCTATAGGATAGAGTGCAAGGCAGAAAGTTACCTCTCTCGACACTGTTTAATCTTGAAAGAGCAATGACGCAGATAAAAAAGTTTAAGAGTAGTACTATGATCCATTTAATTTTGACATGAATTCTAATACACCAATAACAGAAACAATGGAAATCTTAGAAAACAACTTAAAAATGTAATGTACTGTAACTTGACCGTATCAAAGGAAAAGTCTAGTGCTGCAGCAGGAAGTTTGATGGAGTGGTAGGAAAATGAATGTAACAGTTGTCCACAGGATGCCGAAGAAAGGACAGAATGATAGGATGTTTCTTAAGACTGAAAGCAATGGATGATATGGCAGCATAGGTAGGTGCAGATGCTAAAAATTGTAGGGAAAAACAAAGATAGGAATATATCCAAGAACCACTGGGGACACAGGGTGCAAGTGCAAGTCTATGATGAAGAGGTCCGGAAAAGAAAAAAATTCGTGACTGGCTGCATCAAATCAATCAAAAGACTGATGGCTAGAAAAATAAATAGGAACTCGTGATAGTGATGGCTGGAGAGTAGTTATCGAAATGAAAGCGATTCGTCGATACAAGAGAGAAAACTTTGGCTTATCACGATAACCTGAATTGTAATAAACAACCTATGCAGTGCAAGAAATAAACCATAGGCCAAAATAGTCACACACATTTAATCTGGAACGAAAATCACGACAGATGTGTTTCCGGTCAAACCGAATTTACCTATTGCGTAATATGCAGCCGGGGATGTAAGTATTACTCGAGATTCCAGTGAACTTTTCTGTTGTTCCAATTCAGTGAAGTGAGTAGAATTGTTTCATACAGTCACTTATTTTAAGATCCAGCCTTATTGATCAAGACTCATAATTTTTATAGAAATTACTGCTAAGTTTGTGTCATTATTCGACGATAGTTAAATCAGCTAATCAAAAATAGAAGTAAATTAATAAAATTAACGCTGTAAATATTAATAGCACATCTTCCAAAGCCACCAGTAATTCCCAAGTATAGAGATAACGATCTTCCTTAACTGCTACAGTTTATTTATCTACTTGGTCTCCTTGAGTGGCTAGGTATCACGGAAACTCAGGAAAGTCTTCTCGCACCGTGCTCTTGCATGTGAATCCAGTAGTATTTTCTGTTCGGTGTCTACAAATATTCTACACGGCTTTAGAAAAATAAGTGGCTTGTATCTGTTAAATATACTTTTTCTCGTGGAATGAATATAGCTTGATTCAGAAGTATGTAAAATGAGGGTACATCCATAACAGTGGTGCTTAAAATTGTGTGTGTCAATACACGGTGTTCGTTCATTTAAAGTACGACAAAGGGAAATGCTCTCGGTAATAGTCTCAGACAGTACGTCTGCAAGACACAGGTGTTTTATGGTGGCGGTTTCTTTATTACTACTTTTTAACTTTTTGAAATTAAATATTGAAGCTTTGGAATTTAATTACCACCACATTTTTAGCTAGGCTTCTCTACCGGCATTGTATGTTGGCGAGTGCAATTTTGGGACATGATTTATGCATAAAAGCTATCGGACTTCGTTTTGCAAAAAGTGAAATTTTAGATGCCCGTTCTATTTTGAAAGCAAACCAACCGTATTGTACTGATTGGTGTCGTTAATATGCGGTCATTCACCAACAGACATCCTCACACAAAGTATGCCGGTATTGTTATTCTTAATTACAAACACAATCAAATTAAATAATAATTATTATCGTTACGCAAAATGAGTACAAATAACACAATCTCTACTCAACCGCGACCATACCGGATAATGGCTGATTAAGTAGAGACAGAATAAAAAGTAGCCGGTCCGGTTCGTTTAACATAGATCATATTTACAGAGAGGTTTTATTATAATCGCAGTGTCTATTAAGCAGCGATAAAATCGCCTTAGCCCTACTGCGAGAAAACACATAGTCACGAAATCCACTGACACTTGGGGAACATTACACAGCCCCTAAAGTTTTTCAAGTATTTAAAAAAAAAATTAAAAATTTACATCACTTCATTAATTTTTAGTGTTTAGATTGTCTGTTTTATTTTTTTATTTTTATTTGTTTCATTTTATTAGTCTGAGATGGAGCCTGTTTTAGCTTTGTCAGGAATGTAATTTGCCTTCTCATTCGGGTACGATCCTGCCGGAAACTGGCGAAACGATACGAAAGGCATGGTCATCCAGTTCCTTTCTCATAGTATTTAAAAACGGTACACACTGACAAAAGTCAGATCATTTAGTACAATTAATCATGATGAACAAATGACATCGTTAGAAGAAAAAAAAAACATTAACGTAGTTACATTTCGCTCTTTTGACAGTTTACATTAATCACTCGGATGAAAATTATTCATTCTTTCTCGACGGTTATAAAAGCGACGCATTTCAGGCGAAGTCAGTCGTGCTGAAGCATTCGTCGTTGCTGTGGTGTAGAGCGGTCACGGCGGCGTCCTCGCGATGTTGACAAATCTGCATACGTGTGAGCCACGGCGATCTGCGTTGTCTGTGATGGAGCAAGAAGATTGCGGAGTTCTTGACCGGTTGTACTCGACAGGATCTAGTCAACTCAGGATACTGGGTTACATGAAAAATTCGTAGATTGGGACCAGTAACACAATTTTTAATACACACTCCCTAAAAAGAATTTTGAAGTAGGTAGCTGTAATTACTTGCAAATCTAATTTACATCAGTTTGTTCGGTGATAGCTATGGGTTACATGGTACACATATTTGCGTTGTGATACAGAGGGTGTGATGTATGGTTTTTGTTCATGCACTTTACTGTCAGCTGACTTTAACACCGTTACTGCACAAACACGTTCATGTTATTTTCGGTTTCCGCACATTCATTAGTGTTCACAGAATACCGTACAGTACACATTTTTGCAAAGTGTTTATCAAAGTTTTCGTTTCTTAAGCGCTTTGCTTCGCGTCGGTTTGTAGTAGTCACACGTGACGTCACATCCAAAAAAGTTCCATCGCTACAGTGCGTTCCACAGTTTATGCGTGATACACACTATCTGAGTTTCAAGTAACAACACTTCACTTTGTTCCACTTTAGCGGATCATCACATCACTTCAGTGTTGTCGTATGGGTGAGTACACAAATTAAATTCACTTGACACTAAGAGCGCCGTCCAACCGACGTTAGTGAAAAGTGTATGTATTTATTTCAATATTCGAAATAGTATTATCATGTATACAACATCTCTTAATATCACATATTTCTTTTTGATCTTGCATAAAGAGTCCTCCTGTGAAATACACATTTACGAACACTACTTCCCCACTGACAGTTCTGTTTGTCATAGACAACTTATTACTCCGGCCACGTCGCTACGTGTTGTATCACTTACAATCGAGATCAAACGAAAACCCTACAGCTTATGTACTATGTTGTAGGTACCAACTGTATCATTTACATAGTGTTTTATATTCGATAGCTTTCTAACTTTTACCTCTTACTATTCTTAGTGACATTAATTTCGTTGTGTGGCTGTTTACGGTATTCAAGCCTAGCTTTACAGTGTTTTGTCACTATGTAATGCGAGTTTATTCATTACTACTGGAGCTAAGGACATCACTGACTGTTTTTACCTCACACAAACTGGTGTGTACCGTTGAAATTAGTCGCGAGAGTTAGTGCAGAATACGAATCTGCTTATGGCACAATGCTACCATTCCACTACTACCGGACTCAAATCTCAATAGTTCTAGCATTTCAACTGTAAAAACACGACTCACGATAGCTTGCTGTTTATGTTTGCAAACTACATGCTAGGCATAAACAGAAAAATATTATATCCTACTAATCGTTGCATCTGGACAAAACTTAAAATCTACTAATAGAAAAACTTTGACATCTGTATGGCCTATGCCTTACTTTCTCTACTTCGAATTGCATACCAAAAGAAATGGAATAATTGCAACCATGAGAATGGCACTAAGATCAGATCAAAATGAGATTCTTGTTACTTTTTTCTTAATAATGTTTATGTAACGATTTTAATTAAAAGATTATTTCTGAATTTCTACTACTATTGTGAAAGGTTGTTGTTCAGCAAAAGGTTTATTAAGATCTACTTATGCACACGAAGAAAATAAATTTGTCTTAAGACTACTGTGTACACTGTGGGAAGTCTTACATACTAACATATTTACAAATTCTCGTAATATTTACATAGGTACATCCACTCTCGGAAAAGTTTGCTCAGTAAAATATTTCATTATATCTTGTTGTAATATGCGACGGATTTCATTCGCTACAGCTTCTCTGTTGCCCCACGGGGCAGAATAGGTAGAGTGGCAAAATGTTTCGTGAGGCTTTACTTGCAATGCATACACATATCCTTTAATTATACTGGGCCTTTCATCAAAAACAGTTATATATTTGTTTAATAGGTTAATTAGTCTGTTTTGTTCTACAGTGCTTAAATAAACTGATTCACAAACTTTGCTTTGCATTTCCTGTCTGCAAGACTGCACATCGAACTGCTGTTGACTGGGCTGTGCTTGATATGAAAACATAACATACTGTGAACAGGCTTGCTTTTAATGAATGGTAGGGCTCTCCCCTTCTCATTCACTTTTAACACACATTTGCCACATGAAAGGTTAATTACTGCATCTCTTTCTTGTAAGATATCTACTACCCATATGCAGCTCAATGGTAAACCTTCACAAACAAGGAATGTGCCCTCTATAGCTCCATTACCTTCCTCAACTAATACATGAGTCTGCATACGTACTCCCTTCGACTTATTCCCAAACGCACCAATGATCCTACAATTGTGTACCGGCAACGTATGTGGTGTCTGAAGTTCACAAATATTATTATAGAATTCTAAAGCCATACAACTTGTAGCTACGCCTGTGTCGACAGTAACTGTGGTTGGTATTCCACCTACTACTGCATGGATTGTTTCCTTTTCTGTTAGTTTACACAAATGGTTTTCTTCGCAAAGTCCATCACTCAGATTTTTGCATGATTATCTCTTATTAAATATACGCTCTCGCGACATTTGTCCCCTGCTTCTTCCGCTACCGCCATGTGAGGTCTGTAGGAGGTCGCATTTAGTTTCACGCCTCTGAAGTGCTGGGTGTCGTGTTGCCCACCACTTCTATTACTGGTGGCTGTTGCCTCCAGTTTTGTCCAGAATTGTTGTGTTCAGCGGCACTGTTCGGTGGTGCAGGAGCGCTACCTGACTGTGTATTGGTTCCTGTGTTAGGATGCCAATTACTGTTTAACTGCTGTGGTATCGGTTGCCAGCGGTTTGGTTGATTACTGTTATTAATATGGTAATTACCGTACCCTGGATGATATCTGTTGTCTTGCCCACGCCTCTTATTAAAAGGAGGAGAATTTTTTCCATCCTTTGGTCCTAGATTATTGTTACCATTGTAAGATTGAGGCAAACTACTTCCCATTTTTGTTACCATTACCGTTTTTATTGTGGTATTGGTAACAGTTATTACTGTTGCTACTCAATACTTCAGCATTACTTCCCCCGTACAATTTCGCTTCTTCATGCGACAGGTCAATAGAATCAAGCCTTCACATGAAAAGTTCTACATCTGAATCTGGTACATGATGTAGTTTTTCTTTTATTGATATAGGTAATTTCGATTTTAAAAGCCATATGACTTCTTGTTTGGGCATTGGTTCATCCCAGTATTTCGTCTTGTTTATATATTTCTCAAAATATTTACTCAGTGTACCTGCTTTACTACTGTACGTCTCGGGGTTATATACCTCATGCCTTAAACGTTCTTGTGTTTTTGCTGACCAATACTTATTTAGAAAAGCTTTCTCAAATTCCTCATAAGTATGGCAGTAATCTTTTACTTCAATCGCCCGTAAGGATCCATCACCTTGAATGTGGTTAGTGACAAACTGTATTTTCTGTTTACCGTTCCATGACTTTAGTAGTATACCACGGAAGCTTTTGATAAAATTGGCAGGGTGTGGTATTTTGTGATCTGGTGTAAAATTTTGGAATTGTCTGTATTTTAGTAAACTTTCTTCCACTAGTATATTAGAAAGAGAACTGGCCGCCCCCTGTTCACAAACTACGTGAACGGTTTGCGGACTGGGCATGGTTTCTGAGCAGTTAATAGGTATTGTTGCTCGAGATGTCGCAAGCTGCGCCTGTGGCAACTTACTGACACGTAAATCAGCCTCGCCTGCTGCGTTTTTTATCGCTGCCAGCTGCCTTTCTAACGAGTCTACTTTTTGTGTAAGTGTCTGTTTCCATTCGGAAACCTGTTCGGAGTTTTCAGCTAACATGTTTGCTACAGACAAAGCTTCGTTTGTCGCTTTCTTTACGGTTACAGGCTGTTCGTTCCGTAAATATTCTTGACACTGGTCGTCTTTCATATTCAACCAGTTTATAAAGTCAAGAATAAACTGATTGCCTTTCTCTACAAACGTCGCTTCTACAGATTTCTCCTGTTCGATAGCGAGTGCCTGTACCTGTGTAGACATTTGCTGCACATAATTTTCTAATCTACTTTGTGCTGCATTAACTTGCGCGACCTGCTTGGTTACATCATTGACAGCTTCGGGCAAGTGCTTGTATGTTCTTCGCATTTCGGCAAATTCATCGCCAATATTTTTGAAGTTAGTTTCAGTTTTACTGAATTTTCTATCAATATAATGTATCCTAAATACACCAAAGGAACAGTCTGGTTGATGAAGTTAATTATAGAGAACCAGGGTCTGGAAATACCGCAAATACATTTATGAACGATACACATCTTGTCACATTTTACAAATTGGTGCAGTGGTAAAATAAATGGTGCAGTAATGGACAAATGACTGAGAGTCTGTCCCTGATACATTAATTGAAAGTGAAATTTACAATTTACATGCAGACATAGGCTCTATCAATTATAAGATTAGCTTCACCATGGAAAAAGCAAAATTCTTAAACATTTGCAATAAGGCTTATAACAAAATAGATCAACGAATACCACAGACTGACGACCAATACATTAAAATACCAAACATCATATCAGTCGAACTAACAGAAATAGGCATCACTTAGCCACATGCGCCAATAACTGCACACATTACCACTAGGCACAGACAGTCACCAAATACAACTGAATACTGCACTATAGCTAGCAACAGACAGTCGATACAGTTACCATGTAGTAATAATTTTGAGGAATAAAATTACGAATCACTCAGTTATTACCACAAAAAGACGAAATCTTACAGAAACAAACGTTGAATTCACGAGTATAGCAACTACTCAGAGTGAGAAAGAAAATGAAAACAATACAAGGCATGCAATGACACGCAACCACATACAGTCACACACACACACACACACACACACACACACACACACACACACACACACAAAAGCGCGTGCGGGCGCTTACGTATACTTGAATAAATTGGAAGAAAACGCATGTGGACATGAGAGATAACAAGAGGAAATTAAATTTGACACCAGAAATTACAGAAAACGTGCTCAACTTCTGGTTGTACACTGACAGCAACACTTGAATGAAGTTACCTCTAGGGAGTCGGATAAGGGAATCACTTGCGTAATCAATAAGAAACAACCGACCGCGGTACAAGAAAACTATTAAATTCAAGATCCATAACAGAAAAGAAGGAACTCACAAGTGATCTGACATTCCTGGTAATCGACCATTTTTTAAAATTATAAATCACATGGTACAATGTCAGATGTAGACAGATTATCATACATCTCCTCATCACACATTACCGCAACCCTCAGTTCACATCGCACATTCATCCTTCCTTCACCTTCTGGGCGGCTATATTATCTCTCAGATTCACAACCATTCTCATCTTCCTACATCACGTACGTCCTCTGAATACCGGATACACGGTCCTTAATTTTCATACACATATAGACACCAACTGCCTGTCTCTGTCTCTCTCTCTTTTAGTGTCTGTCTCCTTTGTTGACTGGCTGTATTTTCCTAGTATTCTACCGATCACTGTTTCATGATTTACCTAGAAATTGCAGTACGTGTTCTTTCTGTTTCATATCCACAAAATTTATTTTTGCCCAGATATTTGTGTGAATGGACTAATCCCAGTTGGGACTCAAATTGTAGACACAGTACAGTTTGAGTTTTCGCTTTGTTAAGTACTCACATTACTTTAAAGCAAGTTGCCAATCTCTGTAACACTTTCAAATAATATCACGATTCGATAGAATATTTAGGCAGTTTCTTTACAGTCAGCATTTGTCAGTACTCCATCGTCTGTAGAAATCTCCGGTTGCTATTACGTAATCTGCAAGGTTATTAATATACGGTTAAGCGTCCTAATACACTTGACACTAACTTTGATTTCACTCACAGCCTTTATATATGACTAGAATTTCCTTCGATTTTGTGAAAGTCCTTCGACAATATTCCGCAATGCTAATCGTCGAAGGCTTTATGCATTGCCCTCTTGACAGTGAAACGCACGTTCAGTTCAATATCTCCGTGTCTATAGTCCTGTGTTTTGTTTAACATCTGTTATGCAATAGTCCATTTCCTTACAAATTTATTTATAGAGACTGCATACCAACATCAATTATTCTACTAGCTTCATATATACCCACCCTACTACGTCTTTATCTAGTTTACTGAAGAGGTAAGTCTTCATTGAACATCCTCAGTTAGGTCATATCCTATTTAATCTATTATGAATGAACTTCTGAAGTCTCTGGTCAATGTGTTAGGTTCGTACCAAACTTTATAGCGTTTTTGTTTCGCATGTTGATATTCTAGTTGCTTTGGGTTATTCTATCGATTGTCATTTTTATTTGTAGATTATTGTTGCTATTTGAGTTTGCATTTTGTCGTATTGCCATTTGGAGATAGTGAATGGAGCTTGGGCACTAGAAAACGGAGAGCTGGGTGGAGAAATCGAAACATTTCCGACACATTCGTTTAAATTCAACAGAGGTGTGAAAGTAGTGGAGTCAGATGTGTAAGGGGATAATGCCACTGGACGGAGTACGGCATGAAAATAATTTTGACATTAGTGACTGCACATTCAGAAAGACCTTCAAGGTCTGATGAAGATGCTTTAAAAATTTTAATCCACGATATTTCACATCATTGTGCTAGAGAACTGAAAAAGTGATGAAATGTGATTACTTCACTATCGTGAGGCATTTGAATGCAATGAGGAAGGTTCAAAAATCGGGTGTACGGGTACCGCATGCTCGAGGCCAAAACCAAAAAAATCTGCTGGTGGACATATGTGCCTGTCGGCTTCGTCGTCATCAACACCGACCATCCCTATCCTGTATCGTTACTGGTGATGAGAAATTGTGTCATTATACTAACATAAGGAAAATAAAGAAACTTTTTAGCCCAAACAAAACAGCATCTCCCCGTACAAAGACGTGTGCTCGTCCACAAACGATACTGTTATTCATCTGTTGGAACAGTGATGGCGAGGTGTACTACGAATTACTTCCCCGAAGTGCAGACCTCACTGCTGGTGATGGTTGTTGTTAACATCTGAGACGTCTTGCAGACGTAGTCCAAGAACAGTGACCAGCAAGACTGTGTAAAGTGATGTTATTCCACGATAACGCTCTCCCTCAATATAGTAGAGTGATAAAAAACCCTATACAGGAGTTGGTTTGGGAAGTCACACCGCACGCATCTAATTCACCTGATTTTGCGCCCTGAGATTTTCACTTTTTCAGCTTGAAAAAGCTTGAAACAGCCTTGAAGGATCTTTCCTTCCGGACGAAAATGCGCACCGAAGATGGCTCGACGTGTTCTTGTCCACAAAAACACGTGATTTCTACAGTCGCTAAATCGAAAAATCACACCAGCATTATACATAGTGGAACAGAATATATTAGTGATTACTTCAGTTTCTGTTAGGTGTATCTGTTGTGTTTATTTAACTTATGGAAGAATGCTATGAACTTATGCACCGACCTAACAATTTTGAGAGTGTACATTTCACAGAGTTTCGCGGGATGCAAATTTTCTGTAGTCTCTGCTCCGCTATTGCAGTAAAAATACATTAACTCTTAAATATAAACCTGTGGCGTATTTCATATATACAAAAATTGAAAACAATTCAATCGAAGGTAACGTGAACAAAAGAGCGAGGTGTAACGCACCTTCTCCTGCTTTCGTCTCTAAGTTAGTAAAGACTCCAAACAGGTACGAGTGATACTCTTTCAGTTACTGAAAAAAGGAAGATCTAATCTTATAGAAAGAAAATAAAAATATGTGTTTGAAACAAAACATTTAAATAATGTTCGAAACGGACAATCGTAATTACAAAGTGAATAATATCATAAAAACACTGAAGAAATACTTCTTGACGTATATAATAAAATCCATACTTCTACCTCTTCATTTAGTTTTATGCAAGTACAGTAAACTATTCCTTATAGGCTTAACAAAATGTGTAAGGTCCTGATCGCTTGCATCGTGACTTACAAACCATTAGGTGGCCCTTAACTTTACAGTCATAATTGTTAGATTAGAAACACCAAATAGCAACTAATAACGAGTAACCTTTATTTACAATTACATCAGACTGTTTCACCTTTATCGCCATTTTAAAGTACCTGAAATTACAATTTTGGTGAGAATAGGTATGGATATGAATGTCATCCATATCAAAGTAGCTGTCTTGTACTCAAGTCTAGATTGATGTGACGTCCATATTGCTTCGTTAGTGGATTGTTTTGTAACTATCACTGCTTTAATAAGATCGTAAATATTGTTGTCAAGATGTTAAAATTAAACGTTAATTACGACGTGACAGCAGTTTGACGTTTCCGCTATTACGACGCTATATGTTTACAAAGATTGTACAGATGAACAGCAATATTATTTTACTAACTAAAATTTGTTACGATTATCTTTGGTTGTTGCATATGTTACTTCCGACTTGCCCATTCTCGTGTTCTATAAGTTCAATAAAGTTTTTAAGGTAGCATTTGCTTCTAAATTCTGTATGTTCGTTTAATATTTCCTGTGAGTATTTTGCCGTGTACATATAAATTTCTAATTCCTCAAGAATGTTCATTGCAAAACCTTTTGTCTTCTGGGGATAATCTGCAGTTCATTTTCGATCGTGTCAGAAGAGTACTTTTGATTTTTCAAGTGTAAAAGAAGCTCAACTCATTATATTCGCTCCCTCTAGTGTGTTCTTTAAATCTCACGTTAAAATCTCTTCCTGTTTATTCAACGTAAAAGCTATTACAGCTGCCACTTGTTATTTTATATATGCCTGGGTTATATTTCGATGTTCTAGTGGTGGCGGAAAGTGATTTTATTGAAAGGCTAGTCGAATATTTGTGGCATTAATTTTGTTGGGGATTCTACCAACGTAGACGGCCGGTACTTATCTTATTTTCTGTGGCGGTGATGTTTCTCGAGCTAGGCATATCTCGCTATGTATTGTGAACTGCTTTTGTGTTTTATATTTGTAATATTATTTTTGTGATTATGCTGGGGTCAAAAAATGTGTAGAGGCTATATAACAAATTGTGTTAAGTTCTTCTTGAATTGCTGGGTTTTCTAATGGGAGGTTATTTTATCTATGAATCATTGAATTGAATGGTAGTTTATGAGCCATTGGGTGACAGGAATTGTCATTTATAATAATGTCAGAAACGGTATTATTTCTATTGATATCAAATATGTGGCGATTATTATTTTTGCCAATTGTGAGGTCTAGATAGTTAATGGTACTGTCTTTCTCAGTTTCCATAGTGAATTTAATTTTAGGGTGCAGTTGGTTGAGTTTTTGGTGGATATTTTCGATTGTGCGGCTGCCATCTACTAACATGAGGGTATCATCAACATACCTAAAATAGTATACAATTTCGAAGAGAATAGGCCAATCTGAGTTTATTTTCCAGGGAATTTAGCAAAACATCGACTAATTAGCCTGCTGCACTACTACCCATGGCTACTCCATCTGCTTGAGTATAAATTTTGTTGTTAAATTCAAAATAATTTTGTACTTATGCTGTCTCCAAAAGATTTATAATTTCAAGTGCTCCAGCCATGAGTATTTCCTTATATTGCAACAGGTTATATTTTATTATATGGATTGTTTCCTGTACTGGCACATTGGTGTATAGATTAGTGACATCAAATAAAACAAATTTACCAGTAGGTGGTATTTGAAAGACTTTCATATCTCTTACCAGACTACGCAAATTTTACATTGTGTACTTTTGGTTGAATGTATAAAGTTTTGTTATTAGAGTGTTTAGTTTTTTGCTTATCAGATATGCTGTGCTATTTATGCAATTAATTACAGTCCGAATGGGAACTGTCGGTTTATGTGTCTTTCGTTGGGCTCCTAATTTTGATGTTGTTGGATTCATTACTGTGCATGTTCTTTCCTCATCTTCAGTGAGAATGGTATTACAGTTTTTGATGGCTCTCTTAATTTTAGCTGCACATCTGTTGGTAGGATTTTGTCCTAATTCTGTGATATTGTTAGGTTCAAGGAATGAAATGACCTTATCTAAATAGTCGTTTTTGTTAAGTATGACCACACTATTCCCTTTATCAGCTTTTACTGCTGTAGCATCATTTAATAGCCGTTTATGGTTCACGTTGTGTCGAATTTTCTGTTCTGTATTGGGCTGCTATTTGTTGGTATTCTAACTGCTTAATTCCCTGTCTATAATGTTTGTAATATTAACTGTAATTTCATTTTGTTTTCTGTACGAGAGATTAGCTACATCTATTGCAGCTTTAGCAGTGGCTATCAAATGCTTTACAGAATTTTCCTGTAGTGTTAGGGCTATGCTGTATTTCAGACCTTTAGTAAGGAGATTTGTTTCGTTATGTATGAATTCTGTAATTGCGAAATTTACTAAATGTGGGGAAATCTTAAAATCAGATTCATATTCATGTGTGGGTTGCTGTATGTGATGCTGGATGTGTACAGGTTTTTCGAGTTTCTTGTTGTTGCTACATCGAATATGTCTGTTTGTGTTCCATATATATCTGTCTAAAAACTGTGCAGTGTAATCAATAGTCAAAGGTGTTACACTGTTACTTAACTTTAGATGTGTTACATAGAGTTCTTGATTCAGTGTTTCTTTTCTACGTAATTTGTCCTCTATTTCTTGTCTTATCCACAGTCTTCCCGCACAGGTCTTGGTTTGAAGTACAAGATCTTGTATTGCTGTCACTTACGGTCATAGTTTATTGTCCTAATTAAAGTTCGAAACAGTAGAGCTATCAATTCTAGGTGTGGTTTTTAATGGATTCCAACATTTCAACCACTGTGTAATTACGTTTGTATGCATGACGCGAGGAAATGGGACAGCATGAGATATAAGCCTACTGCATATCAGACAGTGATGAAACTGTATGTGATGTGCCAGTCGTAAATCATTTCTTAATTGCAAGAACTCACATGCTGAGTCGTCTGCAATGATGTCAGAAATACGGTTTATGGGAATTTTGTTAAGAACAATGAACAGTGGCATCTTACATTGAATTAAATGATAATTTCAGCACCTACAGAAAATGATGATTATTGAGATATGGATTACAGGTGCGAGTATTTCATAAAGCTGAGTAGAAGCTGGAAAGTTATGAAATTTCAAATGCACAGTTCTTATATTACAACAGTAAGCGAGAATTTCCAGCAAACTATAATACTAAAATCTACAACTTCTTAAATTAAATAAAAATATACGGAGATGTTTTCGACAGTGAGACAAACTACTGAAAACTTTTCCGAAAAAATCAAACTAGTCATCAAATATCATCCGATAACTTTCAAGACGGTACAACACTTAGCAACAGGATGAAAATTCTTCAACGACTCGAAGATTTTTACTTGGTTCAGTAGGTAGAACAGAAACGTAAATAAGCATTGAAAACAATAAATGAATCCGATATGACATGTATAAAACACACCCAGGTATGAAGAAAGGAACGTCGTCTCTGGATTGCGACGATTCAACACATGTGGTTAAAGCCAAAGGCGGAGGGAAAAGAGTTTGCCGAACTAGTCATAGAGTGTTCATGAAGAATGATTGTTCACCAAAGCTGGAATTGTTAATGCTCTATTTGGAAAGAACAGTGACAGACAAGACATAAAGTGTTGCAGACTTATGGACACTATCGTCATCACAGGTGTTCGATTTCCATCACACAAAATAGCACTCTCCATGTATAGGGGGACACAAAACAGTAGACTGTTCGCAAGTCGTGAAGGAAAGTATAGATCTGAATACTTCGTATGGGTGAAGTCATTGGCTTCCGTATCTATTTAGAAAGATTTTGTTCCAGATTCAGCAAAAACTGTTGCACGATGGGACTCAACAGCTATGGTCATCAGTCCCCTAGAACTTAGAACTAATTAAACCTAACTAACCTAAGGACAGCACACAACACCCAGTCATCACGAGGCAGAGAAAATCTACAGTCAAGGGACAAGATCCTGATTCAATCTACAATTGAATTCTGAAAAACATACACGTTGTACTACTGCATTCATTACAGTTTCCCGATGTTAGGGGAAATTCAAAGTTTGAAGATGAGTCAGGAAAATGTGTTCCATATCTTGAAAACTACTTGTAGCAGTCCAAGAGAATGTTTGCAGATTTTTTTATATAGCAAAATTAAGAAAGAATAAATGCTAATATACAGGTTATTTAACCTGTAGCGCAGGTAAGCTTTCGGAAGATCTGAAACAACTTCATAGAAGATATTTCAAAATAGGCCTCAATATCAATCGTAAAAACACTAGAATATGTATTAATATATCCTAAACCAAACAGTACAGATCAACATTGAAGTAATAGACATGACTGAGTGATGAGATTTAGATGTAGGTCAGCCGAAGCGGACGACTAGATTTATAAAATACAAACAGGAGAATTTTTTACAAAATTAAACACTGTTTCAAAATCAAGAAGCTGCAGGGTAACCAAAACACAAATGACCAAGAAAAAAAGTTATGCAACTTAATATAGGAAACGAAGCTTATATCATCCACTGCTGGTGCAGATGATATAAGATTGGATGCCTTGCCTAAGATGCATGAAATAATCTCCGAGCCAGTTTTATTTTGGTCCCCCTGCAGTTTGTCTTAAATGTGAAGTCTACCGTCCACATGCATTATTGGCCTTACCTGTGCCACTGATACTTGGAAAATTATGCCGAGAACATTCAAAATCTGAGAATTCTGAAGCGAGCAATGGGAGGACGCGTGTTATAAATTAATGAGACAGCCTGAGAATGAAATAGATCACATCTAACACTGAAGTGGAAGTTTTAGAGAGTACTATAAAGAAAATCAAATGGAGTGGGTAGAACATGTAGCTAGGTAAATGGATGGTAGGAGTATCATGGATGTCTTTGCTAGATTCCAAGAATTATGAAAAGACAGAGAGGACGACCTAACGGAAAGTGGGTGGGTGATAGTAGATGCAGGCAGGAGCAGCAAGCAGGATGCACATCACTGATGACTAGGGATTCACGCTACATAGTTCGACCACTGTATGGAAGGGCAGATAACCACACTACAAATATAAAATGATGCGCAACTAGTGAGCCCTATTAACTCACCACATTGCTTACTCTGGCTTTTCTGGAATGACACAGTGGCATCCACAAAAACATCATCTAACATGACGTTTAAGCTATTCGCTCTTCTTCAGTTGTATGAGTATTTAGCGGCAACGAGGTAGTGGAATGAAAACGATACTGTTGGGAAGGAAAATAAGTAAATTGTTTCTTATTTCAAAAGTAATCGTCATAATTTTTAATAAATTTCTCTGTAAGAGAAGACTGTCAGTGCCTTTAACAAAAAATACGTATCTCTTTACTTCTGGAACCATGATGGTATACAGCTACGCACGTCTTCGTCCGAAGCAAATTGACGGCCAAAATGACATTCTCCATGGCTCCAAAAATACGGAAATCGTATGGAGAGAGATCGAGACTGTGATGTTTGGGGAGTTCGCAGCGACACTTCCGCAGCGCAGTCGAAACAACAGGCATGTCAAATCCGAAAAAGTCATGATGAACTTGTTCTTTGAATGCACAAGCGCGCTGGTCATTGACTTTCTGGAACACCGCTCTACAAGTCACGTACACCGATACGTGGAATGTTGACAAAAACTGAGCATGATCAAGTCCAGGCGCTCAAGAATGTAGCCGAACGGCATCGTTATGTTGCAGGATAATGCCACCACGTTGCCAAGATAGTTTCGACTGCGCAGCAGAAGTCTGTACTTTATACTGCACACGCACTCCTGTTTCCTACAAATCAGGTTGTAGTACTTAAACAACGTGTAAAACTGCTTCAGATTTCAGTTCCAACGTACACTTCTCTATCTGTAAGAATTATAATCGAAGAGCCAATTACATTGTAGTCCCAACCGGGCTGTACTGAAAAGTTTCAACGCAACCTGAATTATTTATCAAGAATGGTCATAACACGTATCCCTCTCCTCTCCTCCAATCACAGCCTACTATTACAGTTACAGTATAATCCCATCTAGCCTGCACTAATAAGTATCAGAAATGTTTTGATCAACATAATGTATCAAAGTATATGAAGTGTCTAAACTACTGAAAATGTAGTCAACTTCCGATAAAAGATTTACATTCAATGACGTAAGGGTGATGATCACAAACAGTTTCAAAAATTTCTAAATGTGCTGCAGGGTAGGCTGGGCTGTGAAATAACTGTTAAGAAAAACAGTCAATGTGTCACACTATTTCCGAGTTAATTAGCATTGACGCTACCCAATCAGGCCGTTGCGAACACAAATTCATGCGGTCTACCAGATACAATTAGTATCAATTCTTCTCACGCCGCATATGATAGCACTAGAGACAGTTCATCCTTACTATCATCCCACGTCCAGTTCTTCTATCACTTTTTTCGCTTTTAGAACACCAAAGGAAAAACAATTCTGGCGACACCGTCCTCGGCGGGTCAAAGTAATTTGCCCTCACAACGTCTGACAGGCCAAATTAAATGCTAATTGAATCATAAACGGCGCTAAATATCGAAACCTTTTTCTCAATAATTATTTCTCAGCACAATCCATTCTGCAACACTCTTGTGAGATTCTCGGCCTGTTTCCAGCAACCTTGTACCTCATTTGCAGCGGAGTATTGGAATACTTATATTACATATTCCCCATAAAAATTGAAAACTAATATTTGCTTATAAATAGTAAATAACGAATTAGGAATCGTCGAACACATATTTTACCTTAAATACTGTTCCATAAACCTTGAAAGCTCGAAATAAAATGAACTGCTGTTACACATCCCAGTTTCTTACTGTCACCAACCGAGGTCTCTAATTTTAAAAAGCGTCGCAAGTTGGATCTCTATACCATGAGTTGTTGTCACGATCACTAATAGGAGTCTCTACTGCTAAAAACTTCACCTCTGTCACGTTTGTTTTTAATCAACAGTTTACGAGATTGGGAAGTACAAAGATAAAGGAAAAACTCGATCGATGACAAGTATTACACACAAATTACTGCTGACTCGCTAAAATACATCTAATTAACTACATCAACGTGTAATAAGTGTACCGCCACACACATGCACAATACCATTTTATTTAATGACGGAAGGAATAACATATCGGATTTTGGGAAGATATAAGCTGTTTTATTAAGCTATACCTCTCTAAGTTCAGAAGGATGTAGATTGTTTGGAAACATACACTCGAGAGACAAACAAACATTGCGAGATGTGACATTTCCAGAAACAATGTCAGAGTCGACATCACGAAAATAACTATAATTATTTATAAATTATTTACAGCTTGCGTCTCACATTTTGCAACAAAATGCTTCAAACGGCTCTGAGCACTACGGTACTTAGCAGCTGAGGTCATCAGTCCCCTAGACTTACAACTACTTAAACCCAACTAACCTAAGGACATCACACACGTCCTTGCCCAAGGGAAGATTCGAACCTGCGACCGTAGCAGCAGCGTGGTTCCGGTCTGAAGCGCCTATAACCGCTCGGCCATAACGGCCGGCAATTTACAACAACAATAAAGCTTTGCATCCACTGTTTCAGCAACTAACTTGTGTACATTAACTACGTAAATGCACACAGTTTCCACGCTTCTCATAATATAAGAAATATCTCTATGAAAATTGGAGTAAAATAAAACTGCATTAAATGTAAGACTAGCTCAGTACCTGCTGCCTCTTTTACATATCCTGAATGGTCAGCAAAGATTTTTTTCTTTTTCTTAAAAAAGATTTATATATTTTTGAACCAGTCACTAAAGTGTAAATCTACACACTATAAAAGACTTAGTGACCTTTTACATGGCTGTCATTCGTTTCATAATGAAAGTGTTCCAGTGGGTTTAATTTAATTTCATATAGTGAGTTAAAGGAAAAAGAGACAAATCTGATCAGTCGTTCTTCAGTTATTAGCGCCAGTTCTACATCTGGCACTGAACTCTCCCATCTCAAACGAATATTCCTGTAGATGCAATCACATTTAAAGATGCCACCTATTTTGTCATCAGCAATGATTATTTGGTATAAAAATTCAAATAAAAATAATTTTGTAAACATATATTAGGCCCATTGAGATATTAATGTGTTAAAAATCCATTTCTTTTGCTGTGCAGTTCTCAAAAAGCTGATTTCTTTTGGTCCCTTTTAAGTAGCTTTCTTTGATTAAGTTCAGCCATAGAAGTATGGTCTTTTCCGAATTTATTTCTGACCAAAAAGACATTCTGATTCCAGAACGAAGTACCCTCATACAAATTTCGTCTCCTATTTCAGCACTTTAGGGATTGGATTTCCAACTAACACAGAGGCTTGAAAAATGCTTTAGTACATCTTTAGTAATGACTCATTTAAAACGAACTTCACTCATTCTTTCACTACTCTGGGGGTTCAATTTCCCAGAATCCTGAAACTCGCATGATATCTGTTTCCTACCGAGAAACCAGATACCAATTTTTGTAGTTCTAGCTTGAAAACTGCCTTAATAGTGGCATACACTTAAAAAAATAATTCACTCTTACTTCACCTTCTTTGGAATGGAATTTCGAAAAATCCCATTTTTAAATGATCCTCACAATACAAGATCGACATATCCTCTAAACTTCAAGTTTCTGTCCTTAGATACTTGGGCTGAGCGTATCAGTCAGAAGATTATAATTTACAGAGAGATTCCACACATTGTGCAAAGCAGAATGAAGCAGCGTACTAAATCTAGCTCAATTTAAATTTTTTACAATACTTACTTAAACACTTGGAGCTTGCATGTTGGTTAAACTGTTAGGAAATTTTAAGTTATGAAGCACTCGTTTACGAGAAAATTTTGACAAGCGTAGCACACTTGCATTGTCTATGGACCTCTTAGCTAAATATTTTTCGGTTTTTAAAGTGTTAGTCTAGCCTATTGCAATACATGCAGCTTGCTTGCTTATTATAATATGCAAGACAGCTACGAAGATTCGAGGAAACAAAGTTTTATTACCGTAAGATTTCGCACACTTTACTAGCTTCAAAGTAAATATTAACACATCCTAATTGTCTGTATTACTTATTAATTGTAGGAGACTATATAAATATTGTTATTTTACATTATTACTCTATGAGTGTGGTGGGAAGCTGAAATTCTGGCATCTTCTGCTTCTCTGACAAAATCTGGTGAGATGTTTTACATCCAACTTAGGTACAGAAGAGCTAGTGTCTGAAAGTCGGAGGAATGTCTCGTTAATATCACATTTAAGTTTGAAGTGTTCACACTTCTTCTTCTTCTTCTTCTTCTTCTTCACCTCTGGCAAAACTTCAGTTGATGCTTTGGACCCAGTAGCAGGTACAGCTGGATTAAGGGCTTAAATTGAGGTAAACACGTCTTCATTGAGTAACGGTAACAAACTCTAAGTATTGTACTTAACCTATTGATTCAGTATGATACTTGTGCCTGACTGAAAATGAAAATAGTCTGTCAGTTATTTTATATGAACCGTTATGAGGAGAATGAGTTTCCGTTTTTCGACAGAATCGCTGAACTTCTATGAAATGTGTTCAAATATTTGTTAATGGTTTTCTTCATCGAAGTACCACCTACTTATTTTGATGCTTCAAATACGATTCTTTCAGTTTTTGTGTCTTTGTTTTTTTGTGTCTTGACGCCGTCACAACAAACCGCAGGAAAAATGAAATAAACTGGCCATACCTTTTCCTTTTAAACATGCTTGGACACTGCATCAATGCACAAGCGCAGATGCCAGTATGAAGCTGAGTAAACAAGCTGAGACTTGTTCCCGCATGTTGGGAACACTGCAAGCAAATTGTTACTTATCAAGACGAGATATTGTAGCTTTTCGGCTCATTAAATAAAGCAGTACAAAGAGAGAAGAAATTTAAAGTGGTGTACAAATCTGAGAAATGATTATCAGGCTGATTTAAAAATATTACATGTAATTTTTTGTATTTGTTTGCACTTGTAAGCCGTATCAAATTACTTCCAGCTACACCAAAGTACTGTATCATTTTGCTTAAAAAGCGTATCAACTTGCAATAAAAGTGTATCAACCTGCCCAAAAATTTTATCATTTAGCCCCAAAAGTGTATTTATTTGCCCCATCCCTCCCAAATAAAAACAGCTTGCTCGAAATCTACATCAAATTATCTATCAAACCCTATCAAATTGTCCCAGATTTAAGTCAAATAACCCCTCGAACTTCATCAATGTATTCCAAATTGTTTCAAATTACCTCTCAGACTTTATCATCTTGCCCCAAAAGTTTACTAAATTATCCTACTAACCTTACCTACTTACCCCAAACGTTTTATTGCATCATTGCAGCTGTAAACATTAAACGTTATTGTGTAACTAAGTTCCAGACCTCCTTACCCAATTCGTTCCACACCTCTCTACCTCAGAAAACTCTGTGAAGGTAGCGGGAATCTAATACATGTGCACAGCACTGAATACAGAGACGCTAACCGTGCTGGCGAAAAGTGCAACTCTTACCACAAAACGCTGAGGGCTCTTTTTGACAATGGTCATCTATGCAAAATCTGTATTGAAGACGAAAAGAGCGTGAATACACATAGTAGTTTGCGTTAACTTTGCAGCTTCCTTTTCGTCATGTACTGTGCACCAGATTTTTGTTGTAGCTAGAGTAATGGCGTATTATTTTGTTGTAATAACTTAAATATCAAAGATTATTAATGTACAGATTTCTGCACTTTGTTAACTGTGAGATATATACGACCATTCTTGAAAGAATGACATTCGTTTCCACTTTTACAGTTGTATTCATCGGTATAAAACACATAACTCTTGAGAGTGCTGCTTAACTTAAAGTTCTTATCACTAGTCACGATAAGAAAACTTTGATTATTTTGATACGTAATACAGACAATATTTAATTTGAAGCATGCAAAGTATTTTATATCTTACAAGTAACATTATTTTTGGTCGAAATATCATAGAAATCTTCCTTATTATGTTAAATATGCAATCCATGCATACTTTAATTAGCTATACAGGTAGTTTAGAAGAAAAATATTGTTCTTAAAAGTTCAAAGAGAATGAATGTGTAGTACACGTATCAAAGTTTCGCTGAAAACGAGTGCTGCTTGAACGAAATGTTCCTAGCAGTACTTTCAATACACAAGTTGTGAGTGTTTTAATAAGTTATACACACAGGTTAGAAGCGGAAATATTTAATTTGAAGCTTCATTGCGCTGGCAAATAGTGATAAATCTTACAAAAAGTGATGTGTAACAGTTTATTTTCTAGACGTCGACTCTGACTTTGGCCTTCGGTACTTCCCTATCTGTTACTGTCTTTGGTCGTCTCTCGTCAGTGGGTTTATGAGCAATCCATGTTATTTGACAATTTAAGTGATATATTGTAATAAAATAGCTTATTCCTCCCTGAAACGGAAAACCAAACCTTTCTCCTCAAAAACGAATTGTGTTGGGCTTGTGTTTTAGTGGTGGTGTAATTGATTGTAGACCTTTAATCGAGCCATATTTCTCAATGCAGCAACAGTTTGTTTGTTGTATTTTCATCAATTTTATTTTTTCTTGTGATGCACTATCTCTGTTGCTCCAACACTCCCTTCCTTCCTTACAAACATAAGCTGCTGATAGCAAGCACATTAAGAGAGTGAATACACTCTACGTACTTAGATACTGAATCAACCTGCACTTTTTCTGAAGCATGTTAGAAGATTATGACCGTTGTGGACTGACAAGACAGCCAATCCACAGTGACGGGTAACCGAAAGGCACGCGCTTAAACTCACGAAGGCTGGCGTGAGGTCCGAAACAGGATACGTAATGAATGCTATAAAGAAAAGTACGTAGCTGCTGGAATACTTAACTTTAATCCACAATTGGTGAACATTGGTCTTGTTACTGTACATGCTTCATTAGATACATAGCAAAGGATAAATGGCGCCTTGCTAGGTCGTAGCAATTGACTTAGCTGAAGGCTATGCTAACTATCGTCTCGGCAAATGAGAGCGTATTTGTCAGTGAACCGTTCCTTGCAAAGTCGGCTGTACAACTGGGGCGAGTGCTAGTAAGTCTCTAGAAATGCCGTGTGGCGGCGCTCGGTCTGCAATTACTGATAGTGGCGACACGCGGGTCCGACGTATACTAGCGGACCGCGGCCGATTTAAAGGCTACCACCTAGCAAGTGTGGTGTCTGGCGGTGACACCACAATGACTTTCTTACAAACATCATACAAGAGGTAAACTTAACCGCAACTAAACCCCAGCAGTATGCAATAACTTATCAGTTGTATTTCTCTTAATTTATGTGTCACAATCATGTTTTACAAACAGAAATAACTTAATGAAAAACCAGCACTATGAAAACCCACGTAAACATTACATTTTTGCATTGATGTGGTATTTTAGATTATTTCGACATTTCAGATGTGGAAAATAATTTAAGGTTCTGTTGGTCCTTAGGGCGACATCGGAACATTTTTACCACTACAGTTACCTGTTGGTCAGAGGGAGAACAACTCGTGGTACAGATGTTGAACTTGTGACGCTTCTGGCGACAGTAAACATCTAGGATGTGAAACGGGAGTCAATTTTATTTCAGATTTTTAGGGTTTCCGGAAATATATTTAAATTAGAAGTCATGTTTGACAAATACACAATCTTTTGCAAGAAATTTACAAATATGATTGGTAAGACAATCTTTAAACGACTTTTTTTAAGTCAATAATGGATCCATAGTTGACAACATTTTCCATATTTTAGAAAATATAATGAAAATAGTTTTAGTCCACTCGAGAAGGGGCTACGCTGTAATAGTAAAACTGGGCTCTGATTGGAGGGGATATGTGTGTGAGATACTTTCTGACAAGTAATTCAGGTTGTTCAGATACTTTTGAGCACAGCCCACATGGGCTACATTGCAGTTGGCTCTTGCTTTATAATGTTGTTGTTGTTGTGGTCTTCAGTCCAGAGACTGGTTTGATGCAGCTCTCCATGCTACTCTATCCTGTGCAAGCGTCTTCATTTCCAAGTACCTACTGCAACCTACATCCTTCTGAATCTGCTTAGTGTATTGACCTCTTGGTCTCCCTCTACGATTTTTACCCTCCAAGCTGCCCTCCAATGCTAAATTTGTGATCCCTTGATGCCTCAAAACATGTCCTACCAACCGATCCCTTCTTCTAGTCAAGTTGTGCCACAAACTCTTCTCCCCAATCCTATTCAATACCTCCTCATTAGTTACGTGATCTACCCACCTTATCTTCAGCATTCTTCTGTAGCACCACATTTCGAAAGCTTCTATTCTCTTCTTGTCCAAACTCGTTATCGTCAATGTTTCACTTCCATACATGGCTACACTCCATACAAATACTTTCAGAAACGACTTCCTGACACTTAAATCTATACTCGATGTTAACAAATTTCTCTTCTTCAGAAACGATTTCCTTGCCATTGCCAGTCTACATTTTATATCCTCTCTACTTCGACCATCATCAGTTATTTTACTCCCTAAGTAGCAAAACTCCTTTACTACTTTAAGTGTCTCATTTCCTAATCTAATCACCTCAGCATCACCCGATTTAATTTGACTACATTCCATTATCCTCGTTTTGCTTTTGTTGATGTTCATCTTATATCCTCCTTTCAAGACACTGTCCATTCCGTTCAACTGCTTTTCCAAGTCCTTTGCTGTCTCTGACAGAATTACAATGTCATCGGCGAACCTCAAAGTTTTTACTTCTTCTCCATGAATTTTAATACCTACTCCGAACTTTTATTTTGTTTCGTTTACTGCTTGCTCAATATACAGATTGAATAACATTGGGGAGAGGCTATAACCCTGTCTCACTCCTTTCCCAACCACTGCTTCCCTTTCATGCCCCTCGACTCTTATAACTGGCATCTGGTTTCTGTACAAATTGTAAATAGCCTTGCCTTATAATACTGGGGTGTAATAGGAGGAAAGGAGAAAGAGTAGGTATAACATGCACTATTTGTTCAAAAATGGTTCAAATGGCTCTGAGCACTATGGGACTCAACATCCTAGGTCATAAGTCCCCTAGAACTTAGAACTACTTAAACCTAACTAACCTAAGGACATCACACACATCCATGCCCAAGGCCGGATTCGTACCCGCGACCGTAGCAGTCCCGCGGTTCCGGACTGCAGCGCCAGAACCGCACGGCCACCGGGACCGGCACGCACTATTTGTGTACCATTTTATGTATACAATGTATATCTTTGAATCTGAAGTCATTTCAGCATTATGTCAGCGGTGTATATGTGTATGTAAGTAATATAATTTGACACTATTTTTATGCCAAGGATAAAGAATGAATGTCCTTAATTTTAATGTGAGCGCAACATAATTTTTGCTACGTAATTGACACTGTTTTAATACTTCTCTCTGATTCGTTTAAGTTGGGGAAGAGTACGTCACAACAAATGTAAATGACACGATTTTTACATATCATTTAAATACTACACACTGGATTGATTGGAAAGAGGAGGGATTACTGGATGTAAAGCACAGAAATTTTCTGCTTTCACTTACTTGTACTGCAATACGACGGTCAAGAGATATTGGAGGAATGGGCTTTTAATTTCTCATTAACACAATAGGACTGTTTTCCCCAGTACCATGACTGGCTGGAGATATGGAATACTGCACTGTGTAATTGCTCGGAGGCAGGTAGAGGAGAGCAGTTTTTTTCATTTTCTGTTAAGATGGTTGGTGTGTTTCCAACTTCTTGGATTTTTCATTCTGTGCTACGATTGGCTGGAGATAGCGAGAAGGGAAGGGATAAATGGACAGTCCAGGGGGTTGGGGCATTTCATTTAAAATTGGTAATTAATTTTCTGATGAGAACATACATTCACAGTCATAGATTATGTCGTGCATGACCTTAGACAAGGTAAATGACCGAGTTTATGACCTGATTGTGTGTCTGTAAGGAATCCAAAATGTGTCAGAATGTACGTAACTGAACTATTACCCCGACTGTTCTCTCTTTAGTCACACAAACTATGAACTAATACAACATTTGGTATCTTGATGTTTCAGCTCATCAGCGCATCATATTCATACTACGCCCTTCTCAACCAGATGAACGACAAATAACCGTCCCTCACCACACAGCCCAAACGTCCAGTTGGCGCAGAATGATTTATTTGGAACGACACTGGCATCTATTACTGCACACTGATCACAAAGCAAGAAGAAAGAGAGTAGTTAACTGAATAAAGCTGAACATTGTAAAACTTTATTTTTAAGGTAATCCATTTGAAATTATATTTATGATGTCTGAAGATCATCGACAACAACTGTGTATGTCTTGCTGTACTTAAGAGTGACAGTAATATCTATGGAAAATTGATTCTATTGTGAGCTAGAGAACTCAAACTTCCAAGAACAGTTAAGAAAATTCAGTTTCAAGTATTTCTCCTGTACGTGCATTTCCTTCAATTTACTGACTTTGGAACAGACGTCTCACTCTTAATAGTTAATGGTTTTACTTCTGTGCTGGACAGTTCTGGTGCAGATTCTAAAACTCTAAGCTTTAGTAACTAATTTCTCACGACATTGATGATGGCAGACTTATTCTGAAGCCATGGCCAGATTTCTGCACTGGATTGAGTTGTTCCCTGTGATATCGACGGTTTTTATGCTGGCAGCGCACGGCGCTCTGCGGTCCGCCCACGTCTACATACGACGCAAATTGTAAATGGGCCGCCAGCAGGAGCCCCAGCGTGGCACGCTGAATGGCTACAGGCCTCTCCGCCCTCCAACAGGTGGCGCTGTGGACGGCACCAGACGACGCTGTCAGCGCGTCTACTGACTGCAAGCAAATATATTCATCGGCGCGTGCATTTCAGATGCCGCTCAATAAGTTCTTCTCCCCAATACTCGCAAGATGCGCAGGGAGTCTGCTGTTCGACGTTATCACCACAATAAAGAATTACAGGAACGGGCCCAAATGAATCGGAGACCTTGCTGGAATTAACTCACAGTGATACAAGTTGGGTTTATATTTCATTTTTCTGTAAATACATAAAAAGGAGTTGTTTTAATCATATATTAAATGTTTTGCGTGTTCACAGATAGCCGTGTTACCTCACACGAATTTCGTACACAAAACATCCTCCTCTCTTCAGTGCCTTGTCCTCTATCCCTCCGAGATTTAAGACCATTTCCTGGCTACTGTGGCCTGAGGATATATTTAATGTTCCACACACTGCATACCCTGTAAAACGAGCCTACGCCAATAGTAAACGGTTGTGAAAACACACTTGACCTCTTAGCAACAAATAATGCTGAATTAATAATGAGCGTCAAAACCGATACATTAGTGAACACAGGGCTGTCGTAGTGATATTGAATATTGTAATCCCCAAATCCTCCAAAAATAAGCGAAAAATATACGTATTCAAAGAGCAGAAAAAATTCACTTGACGCCTTCCTGAGACACATTCTCCGCTCATTCCAAATTAATAATATAACTGTAGACCAGATGTGGCTTGAATTCAAAGAAATAGTATTGGCAGCAATTGAGAAGTTTATACCAAATAAATTAACAAACGATGGAGCTGGTCCCCCTTGGTATACAAAACGGATTAGAACACTGTGGGAGAAACAACGAAACAAACATGCCCAATTTGAACAGACGCAAAACCCCCAAGATTGGCGATTTTTTACAGAAGCTCGAAATTTAGCGCGGATTTCAATGCGAGATGCTTACAGCAGTTTCCACTTGTCAGAAAATCCAGAGAGATTCTAGTCGTATGTGAAGTATGTTAGCGGCAAGAAACAATCAATGCCGTCTCTGCGAGATAGCAATGGATATACTATCGAAGAGCTACTAATCACAGCCTTCCGAAATACCTTCACAAAGGAAGACGAAGTAAATATTCCATAATTAAAATCGAGATTAGGTGCCAATGAGTAACGTAGAAGTAAATATCCTCGGAGTAGTAAAGCAACTTAAATCACTTAATAAAAGCAAGTGTACCAGTCCAGACTGTATACCAATTACGATGCGTTCCGAGTGTGCTGATGCAATAGCTCCATAGCTAACAATCATATACAACTGCTCGCTCGGCGAAAGATGCGTACCGAAAGACTGGAAAGTTGCACAAGTCATAATAATAATCAAGAATAATCCACTCAATTACAGGTCCATATCATTAACGTCGATATACATCAGGATTTTGGAACATATATTGTGTTCCAACAGCGTGAATTATCTTGAAGAGAACTGTCTTTTGACGCCCAGTCAACACAGATTTAGAGAATATCCACGTGAGTGTTAAAAGGAATTCGTTAAAATTTGGTTACACGATAAAGCAACATAAAAGTGCTAAATTCAACTAAATACCTAGGTATTACAACTATGAACAACTTAAATTGGAAGGAACACATAGACAGTGTTGTGGAGAAGGCTAACCAAAGACTGCGTTTTATTGGCAGGACATTTGGAAAATGTAAGAGATCTACTAAGGAGACTGGCTACACTACGCTTGTCTGTCCTCTTTTAGAATATTGCTGCGAGGTGTGGAATTCTTACCTGATAGGACTGACGCAGTACATCGAAAAAGTTCAAAGAAGGGCAGCATGTCTTGTGTCACAGAAATGATACAGGATTTGGGCTGGACATCATTATAAGAAAGGCGTTTTTCGTTGCTAAGGAATCTTCTCACGAAATTCCAATCACCAACTTTCTCCTTCTAATGCGAAAATATTTGTTGACACCGACCTATATGGGAAGAAACGATCAACACGATAAAATAAACGAAATCAGAGCTCGTACGGAGAGACATATGTGTTCTTTCTTTCCACGCGCTATACGAGATTGGAATAATAGAGAATTGTGAAGGTGGTTCGATAAACCCTCTGCCAGTCACTTAAATATGATTTGCAGAGTATTCATGTAGATCTAGATTTAGAAGGAAGAGGATTCATTCTAAACAAATTTATGTAAAATTGTTCTGCTCTGCTCGTACAAGGGCATCCAAAATCACTGAAAAGAACCCGCCAAGTCTAACAGCTGCCTTGTTCAACAAATGCAGACCGGAGTCCGCCACACCGCCCATGGGCCACACAAGGATTGCTTCTGCACGTGGATACATGCAGAAGAGCTAAATAACAGGAAGTGCCCTAAATCTCAGAGAGAGAACAGTACTATGAAGCTATATGACAGAGTCAGAATAACCGACTCAACGTTATCACTGAGCCAGTACCGGTGTGACATCCTATGGCAGAATGTCTCCAGTTCTGTCTTACCACCAGAATTCCGCAGCACGTGGTACGAGGATGCTATCCTCAGGATACCGGCTTCTAAAAACCTGGCAGTTATTTACCTGATTCAAACGCCTACGACACCTGTAATGAACTACACACCCTGCAGTACACGAAATTTTGCATTCGGTCGCCTCCATTTGGCAAATTAGCAAAGAAATATTCAGCCTGAACAACAGAAGCGGATAGTTCTGGCGCGGGCACAACCACGTCACCAGGCATCAAGCCATTGCATGGATGCAAGAGATCAGCCACCACATGGACAGTCACCCACACAGCGAGCTATATTCTCCACTTGTGACACATTTTGTATGATACCTATGCGAACCGAGAATGGTAGAGCAGTAGTTAGGACATTGGACTCGCATTCGGGAGGACGACAGCACAAATTCGATTCCAGCCATTGTGATTCAGCCTTTTAATGTCTCCCCAAAATCCCTAAGGCTAATGCCGGGATGGTTCCTTCGGTCGCTTTCCTTCTCCATCCTTCTCTAGTCCGAGCTTATGCTCGGTCTCTAATGATCTAGCTGTCGACGGGACGTTACACACCAATCTCCTCCCTCCACCTTACCTAGTCGAATAACATGAAAAATTGGAAAACCGAGATTTGCAAATAAATCTGTAAGAATTTCCTAATCATTGCATTAGGCACAAAGATTAAAAATACTGTGGTGGATGTCAATATCAGACCACCAAAAGCGTTTAAGAGGAACATGGAACGCGAATGAATATCAGGATGCAGTAACTCAGTGCGTTAACAAGAGGCAAGGGAGAAAGCTGCAGCAGAAGGAAGAGCCAGCCATCCCTCTAGAAGGGAGCCACAATGAAGATCCAGCTGCGCGCACTACCAATGGATGGAAATGAATATGGAAACTGCAAGGGTTCTCAAGAGTTAAATCGAAATATTTTTATGTTGAATTAAATGTGTATGTTCAGATGATTATTATAGTTTCTTAAAAAATGAGAAATATAAGAAAAAGGACTCGTCGATTGCGCAGTAAGATCTACCGAGATCTGAAGTCCATTCGTTTTGGTTTCGGGGACACTCACCATAACTTGTAATTAATAAGAGAACGTATTCACTCCTCGCCAATACTGTAATCATGGGCACTGTTCATGAAACTTTTTACTTTTATGACAATGACAAAATTATTTGAGGTTGATTCTAGTCCATGCCTTGCAGCTCTTCAACGACAATATTCTGCAACTGTGAATTCGTTCGGTCCTAGTGAAATTTGTCGCTGATGTTTTCGACAGCAAAATACAGTAGTGCGGATCGCACGTGCTATATACACTGAACAGCGAAAGAAACTGGTACACTTGCGTTATATTGTGTAGGGACCCTTAGAGCACGTATAAATGCGGCAACACGACGTTGTATGGACTTGACTAATGTCTGAAGTAGTGCTGGAGGGAACAGACACCATGAATCCTGCAGGACTGTCCACAAATCCGTAACCGTACGAGGCACTGGAGATCTCTTCTGAACAGCACGTAGCAAGGCATCCGAGAAATGCTGAATAATGATCATGTCCGGGGAGTTTGGCGGCCAGCCGAAGTGTTTAAACTCAGATGAGTGTTCCTGGAGCCACTCTGCAGCAATTCTGGACGTGAGGGTTGTGGCATTCTCCTGCTGGAATTTTCCAAGTCCATGGGTACACACAATGGACGTGAACGGATGCAGGTGTTCAGACAGGAAGCTTACGTACGTGCCATCTGTCAGAGTCGCATCTAGACGTATCAGGGGCCCCATATCACTGCAACTGTATACGTCCCCATTACAGAGCCTCAATCAGCTTGAACAGTCCCCTGCTGACATGCAGGGTCCATGGATTCATGAAGTGGTCTCCATCCGCTCGATACAATTTGAAACGATACTCGTCTGACCAGCCAACATGTATCCAGTCACCAACAGTCCCATGTCGTTGTTGTCGGACCTAGGAAAAGCTTAAAGCTTTCTGTCGTGCATTCATTATGGGCACACGAGTGGACCTTCGGCTTCGAAAGCCCTTATAGATAATGGTTCGCACACTGATACTTGCTGATGGCCCAGCATTAAAATGTACAACAGTTTGCATAGACGTTGCACTTCTCTCACGTTGACCGATTCTCTCCAGTCGTCGTTGCTCCCGTTCTTGCAGGACATTTTCCCGGCCGCAACGGTGCGTATTCCTGTATTTTCCTTCTCACTAACAAGTTAGTGGCCTGTCTTTGTTGGAGGGCAGAAAGTGATTTCAGTCAGCCCTCTCTTTGTTATCCGACTGAGCTTTATTAGACAATGCTCCGCTATACAGAAGGGACACAGTAGGTGTGATCCTTTCACGTTCCTCTCATCTTTTCTCCAGCAGTAGTCTCGATGTCGGGCGTAGTAATCGCCAAATCTGTTCATTCTGCATACCTGTTCTCCAAATGATCGAGTTCCTCGTTGAGACTGCCTATGTCAGTGAGGGTTACAGCTCTGTGGAATACTGTTCTGAGCACTCCATTCTTCTCCACCAGACGGCATTAATTGTTATCGTTGCAAATAGAGGACAGCGTGCACCTCTTTCCGGTACGCGGGTCGCAAAGCTAGTTCTGGATATACGATGTTGACTATTAACGAAGAAATATGTCCGTATTATTCAACGTCTAAGGGAGAAAAATCTCGCAGAATAAACGTAATAGGTCTGCCGCTCTCCAGTATGTAAAATGAGTGGTGCAGTTACACGGTTCTACATTGTCACTCTGTTATCGCCTTCTACTGGCAGACTGTGGGCACCAAGTTGTTGGTAATTCCTATACGGTGTGAGGGGATTTACTTCCTTTCTTGCATAAAAGTACGAGAGTAGTGGCTTTTGATGTGTAGAAACAAACGTGTATTATCTGGTCGTGTAGGTTAAAGCACAGTGCACTAGTTTACTGGCCCTGAAGGTTCTGGGCTTCTCTAAAGATCAGTTGAGTAGTACACTGGCTGTGAAAAGTGTAGTGTTTAATCGGTTTTCTACACCCATCTCAAACAGTAATTCATAGTTTCCGTACTACGGCCTAATGGAGAAAAACAGTTCAAATGAAATCCCACATTGTCAAATGACATTTGTGCTCTCGAGTTTTCTCATCGAGCAAAGCAGACGACTGGGATTACGAAACGGTCATCTGATCACAGAAAAAAAGGATAAGTAACCATTGTACCCGGTCAAGATGCGACGGACGTCGAGGAAGAAGAAGACGAAAATAGTATGGAATCAACGAGGCCTTCTCACAGTGACCACATTAGATACTTTGGATGGTTTTACTAATCTGTGAAATTCATGGCTATAAGCGCTGGTGGTCTGGCGGTAAAGGGTGTGCCCGAAAGCCTGGAGATCGTGGGACCTCCGGCTCACAACGACGTGAGGAGTCTCCAGGAATGACACATGGTTTGGATTCCACATTAACGGTAGGTTCCCTTTCCCCAGTTAGGCTCATGGGCTAGATGGAGGACATGCAAATCGCCGAAGTAGCGTCCAGTTAAGGCCTTGCATATATTCATTGAGCCACACAAAAATTAAATATTTGCCAGTGTTCAGTCTCGTTGCAGCTCCTCCCGATTCTATTTTCAGACGTAAATCCATTCACCACGATGAAAGCTACAACTAAAACCTACTTCTATTTGGACTGTTGCATTCATGCTTTTGCAATACAACGTCAAGTGAAATATAGTAAATTTTTGACACCTAAGAAGATCTTTCGTGCAACTCTTGTTATTACGCATTAGTACAAGGGTTGCTTATGTAGAAGAAAACTGCTAACCATTACACGCAATATGAGAAATGGTTATTGTTTTACTAGTAGCGAAACACACTGAGGACCAAAACGTGAGACTGGGGCGGGAGGGACTCGAATTCATTCCATGTACGAAATTAAGATTTTTCATTACGAACACGGCACACTCTGGGTGATAATTTTAGTTGCAAACCTTCCTGTGAATGAACATAAAGAAGTTCTAAGCTACTCTTGCTTGCTTAACATAGCGTGGACAACTTAAGTTATAAAAGAAGAGGCAAAGGATTAAAAGGTCACCATAATCCAAAAGAATACAGACTAAATTATGGAATGATTATGTTAGCCCGAACTGAAAAGCGTGCACAGAGATACTGATCAGTAAAAACTTCCGTAAACAAATTACATTGCTGAAGATTATAGAACCACAAAACATGGACAGTAAGCATAAAAAAGACGTTTCTGGCCGCACTGTTGCTCTTAAAGTACTGTTTGACTTGAAACTTCCTGGAAGATTAAAACTGTATGCCGGACCGAGACTCGAACTCGGGACCTTAGCCTTTCCCGGGCAAATACCTTATATAATGTGCAATAGTGTAAAGCTAATCAAGAGCTCCGCCATTACACCAGTGATGCAGGTGAAGCAGCAAGATGATGAAATTGTAAGTGATCAACTGTCATAAAAAAGCCTTTAACACTATTTTCGTAACACATAACTGATGAAAATCTATCTGCATCCTATACAGGCTGTGATACACATAGTCAACCACAGAGAAGAAAGCCAGCAGAAGACATCACTGATATCGATTTCTGGCCATACACTGCACCCCTCCTTCCCTCCAAATGCTACACCAGAAGCCACAGTAAAAAGCAATGGACAAAGTGTTCTAGATTAATCTAATTTGATACTGTTTATTTTTAAGTAACATTTCTCTATGTATGTATGTATGTATAAACGTATAAACGCCTGAAGATGAACAGAACATGTTCGAAACGCGTTGCATTACGTTAGATTAAGCACAAAATAAAAAGTGACTGGTAGCAGAAACTTGAAATAAATAATCATCCCAAACATATTCCAATGGATTCATGCCTGGGGAACAGGCAAGCCACTCCGCTCTGTAATTATAACTTGCTGAAGTAACATGTTCATGAGAAGAGCAGGATAAGCAAAATTTTTGGGACACAACCCCATTATTGTTAGTAGATCTCGCCCACGTAACGCAGAAGAGTGAGACTGCATCGGCAATCACGAGAGATCTACAGTGGCCACATGTAGTGCCAACCCAGAACAAAAATCCACCACCATTGCCAGTATTTGGTCAGAAGGGGAGGTGGGGTAGTGGCGTAAAGTTGCTGATCACCAGACATTGTTCCAATGTCCTGGTTTAAATACCAAACCTCTCTGCAGTGTCCCCTGAAGTGAGGGGTTGATGGTGATCCGTCAGTCGGTTTGGGACGTTAAGCTTGACTTCTCCCTTGGTGCTACTGGTGAGCAGTAGGCTGCGCGCCGGCATATGGTGACCCCCTTATCGTATCATCATCATCATCATCATCTTACAACACAAACGTTAGACTTCACACACACAGACACACACACACACACACACAGACACACACACACACACACACACACACACACACACACACACACAATGCAAACATGTAGTATTACAAACAATGAAATGATGCATGTCGAATTAAAAATAAATAAAAAGAAAAAAATAGTAACACACCCGCTTGACACATCTGAGTGATAGCACACTGCAGCTGAAGTGTATAAAAAACATAATACCACGACAATAGTGTTTATCACTGACTTGGTCACAACGATGCAAATACTAGTCGGGACAAGCCGTTTTAGTGCAAACAGCATAGAAATATTTCAAAATTATGACTGATTATTTGATACAATGATACACTGTACATAATTCAAAACTTTATGTGAATTCAACTGCCACGAAGGTTAATTTTTAACGCCTCATTTCAGAACAAAGGGACTGCAGCCCAGTAAAGAATGAAAAATTTCCTTTAATTTACATCTATGGTCACAATCGTTTTGTTAACAAAAATGGTTCAAATGGCTCTGAGCGCTATGGGACTTAACATCTGAGGTCATCAGTCCCCTAGAACTTAGAACTACTTAAACCTAACTAACCTAAGGACATCACACACATCCATGCCCGAGGCAGGATTCGAACCTGCGACCGCAGCGGTCGCGCGGTTCCAGACTGAAGCGCCTAGAACCGCTCGGCCACACCGGCCGACCGTTTTGTTAACAGATCGCCGGTTTCGGTCTATAATGACCATCATCAGATCTGCAGCAAAAAATGGGAAAAAAAGAAACATAAATACACTCGAAGATTGTGTACAGCTTAAAACCAATAAATAGACCATAATGAAAAGTACTACTGATATATATGCGTTTGTGCGATTTTAATATGAAGACGCATGCCTGTTTTATAAAAACAAAGTCCTAGTGCACTGCAGCCATAGTGACATCTTCAAATGTTAAATGCAAAATCAACACCAGTATCGTCAAATATATATAAATAACATCATATGCACGAGTCATGTTGTTAGTAGCACTACTGTTCAAAACAAGCTGCCGTTCAGTAGCCACAAGATGTTTGTGTTGTAAGTTCACCAGATGTCGCTAATGTAGGCATACATTGGTTTTCAATGATTAATTGAAGAGCATAAAATAAAGGGGGATACAGTAGTTGAAGTCTGTAATGAGCTTATAACCTATAAGAGGCAATACAGCAATAAAAAGCGATGAAACAGGACACGACAAAAGTCAGATTCTTAAAAAAAGAAGAGTTAAGATATAGTAGTTTTATGCTGCAGATCTGATGATGGTCATTATAGACCGAAACCGGTAATCTGTTAACAAAAAGTTTGTGACCATAGACGTAAAATTAAAGGAAACTTATTATGTATACAAATCACTGTTTTATTCGCGACAATGTCGCAGCTTGTGAAAGAATGAAAAGATTCATGCACACATTCAATGGAGAAACTGCTACATTAATCTAGTCTGCTTTGAATGTATATGAGTAGTTGGGAATTATAGATTCTGCAAGGGGACTTTGAAGCGTAAGCTGAATACTGCTGTGGAAGATCAAGTAACTTTTATAGAATACTACACTATACTTCAAAGCGACGCAGATACATAACACTATTTTTCAAAACTATCAACAGATCTCTCCAGATAGCGGTCGGAGCCTTCCACCAGCCGTTCATTTCGTCAGCGACAGAAATCCGCTCCTTGGTCACACATGTCTTCGAGAACCCCCGTGTGAGCGTCCTCACCGCTGGGAAACCGCTGTCCACCAGAGGTTCTAACAGCTTGCCAAAAGAAAGGAAATCGCGTAGAATGATGTAAGATCTCAGATTATCGATCATTACCCACTTTTGTGGGGGGTTAGCTGAGTTGTAGCCATCATTCAACTATCGATGTTCGCCACATTGCAGTTGGTCCATGTACCTCAATAATTTCACGATGCCCGCATCTCGTGGTCGTGCGGTAGCGTTCTCGCTTCCCACGCCCGGGTTCCCGGGTTCGATTCCCGGCGGAGTCAGGGATTTTCTCTGCCTCGTGATGGCTGGGTGTTGTGTGCTGTCCTTAGGTTAGTTAGGTTTAAGTAGTTCTAAGTTCTTTGGGACTGATGACCATAGATGTTAAGTCCCATAGTGCTCAGAGCCATTTGAACCAATTTCACGATGAATCTCTGTGCAATGTGGACGTTTTGCACATACGAGTCAGTGTGTCTCCCGTGCTTCAACTGTGGCACACTTCGCAAGTTAGCGCACCATTTCAGTATGACACTAAGTTGCTTTTTTTACCCGTTCCGCAGTTGAACTGGAAACTGGGAGCACACATTCTCCTCTGAAAATGGATCACTCTTGTTACGCCATGGTCTTGCCGTGAGACGACATATGTAATTTACTTTCGGAAGACCCAGTGCAATATTTAGCATGGGTGTATTTGTATTATCTTCGATGTCTACGGCGTTTATTGCAAATGGACAACCCGAGTGTTACTAACAAGGAACGCCTTGTGCGCAAGGTCAGAAGCTGAATCTTTAGTAAGACACATTTGAAAGTGTTGTGTTAACGATTACAAGTGGAAAAGTGTCCGGGAGGTGTAGAGATCAAACTTCACAGAACGGAAATCGTCGAGATTCAAGAAATGTTCAAAACATTTCCATGAACACAGAATGAAAAACGGTGCGCCACAGTGATCACAAAGGTCCGCATCATCAACCACGAGTTGGTTCATCTAGGTAACCACTCTTACAGAATGCATGTAGAATCGTACAGGTGTAATTGGGTCATGAGAACTGAAGAAATGCGATGGCATGTCACAGTCTGTCTTGGAACTTGTCGTTACATTAGATACTCTTTGATGCGTAAGTGCAGATAGGGAGAGAATGTGTGTTATAAGCACAGAGAAACAAGCATCCAGAGGCTGAATTGGTCAAATAGTTCTAGGTGGTATGAATTGCAAAGTCACACATCTTACAGGAGAATTAGTTCGTTCTAAAGGAGTACGATTTTTATACTGCGATCATCAATCAAGCAAAAGCAAGATATTTTGACCAGCAGTTAGCCAAAATCAATGCTCATACCATAGTTTTAGTTCTCTTGCGCACAGTTTCCACTGTTGCTTGGTGTGAAGTAAATATTTCCTAATTCCCTTGCAAGATCACGCTCACAGAGAAAAATCGTAGGGGCAGAGCACCTCTAACTTCTCGCAGCACAATAAATAACTCTCCCCCTAGTGTACCATCTACATTAAGAGTCGTCATAGCTGTATACGAATGCTTTAAGGCATTTTTGTTAATGGATGTTGATACATCCCTGTTGGCGCTCTAATTTATAGAGTCCCTTTCTTATGCATTTGTTCCTCAAATCCCAACTGACTGGAATTGAAAAGAAATTCCTTACTGAACGATGGGGTAAGTTTGCTTATCGCATCCTCAAATTTTCGGGCCGATTCCGCAGTTGGCCGTGCATCGTCATCATTATGCATTATTTGAAATTTCGTTATCTTACATTCCTGCTGCAATGTTTAAAGCTATGCAACCATTAACTGCTTCCCTTGAAATCACTCTAATCTATGTCGCGCGCTATTTGTTGTGCAGAACGTAGTAGGTCAATATCATCACGTCCTGTAAATTGTTTCGTCCATCCCTGAAACACGCAAGCACCGGCTTTTGTGAGAAGTGCGTGTTGTCCTCATTTGAATATCGGTAGTTTTTCTTGTGCAATTCACTTTCATATTACAGCGGACTTTTTCGAAATCTGTTCATAATTGTGATTTTACTATGCTGTGAATAATCTTCCAAGTCATGTTGGTACCCGCTCCTTGGACAACAACTGTCCTTTACAACGTTTCGTTGGAGAGCGATTGGTGGCTGCCTGTGCGACAAATATGATGAACCACATGGCTCGACACTTGTTTCAGTATAACTTGTCCTCACGATAGATAGCATACTACACCACACATTCTTCTGACCTATCTTGCAGAAGCGCTAATGTGTCCCACTCCTTTCTCACACTGCGAAATTCCTTGCGTTCCTGAATCCTTGTAGTAAAGGGAAGGCAGGATTCGGTTACGATTGTGGACGGGGCCGTAATCTGTTGCTACTGGTTGCCTTTTGCAGTTACACGCAATTTATTTCAAAACAGTAATTCCAGACTCGGGCAACGGCCTTGCCGCAGTGGATACACCGGTTCCCGTGAGATCACCGAAGTTAAGCGCTGTCGGGCCTGGTCGGCACTTGGATGGGTGACCGTCTAGGCCGCCATGTGCTGTTGGCATTTTTGGGGATGCACTCAGCCTCGTCATGCCAATTGTGGAGCTGCTCGACCGAATTGCTGCGGCTTCGGTCAAGAATACCTTCATAACTACCAGGAGAGCGGTGAGCTGACCTCACGCCCCTCCTATCCGCATCCCCCACCGAGGATGACACGGCGGTCAGATGGTCCCGGTAGACCACTCGTGGCTTGAAGACGGAGTGCTTTAATTCCAGACTCAACAATAAATAAAAATTCCGCACGTTATTAATGAAGGAATAAACACCTGTGTATATAATAGTGTTTTCAGTGAGTTACAATTTAGCAAATCACCATTAAATACAGATACAGCAGATAATGTTTTAAAAGCAAGCCACTGTGATAAGACGTTACACGCCAGGAATGGCAATAAATTAAGAATTGTTTAAACCTCGCCGCAACTTACAAATTAAAACTATTGAAACATTAAAGGCAAGTCGCTACAAACACAGAAAAAAGAAGACATCAGACGCCACGAATGGCAGTAAGTAAGGTTTTAAAGGCTTAATGTGTAAATACAAATTCCAAATTAGAATTTTAAGGCAAATGGCCCCAATCACGGCTGAAGCCCTTACACGTGAGGAACTGCAATAATATAAAAAATTTATAAACCTGCTGTAAAACAGCAAACACAATAGCAAAGGTTAATTAAAAAACAAGCAATTGATAACCAAACGGGTAAAATGAGACAATAAGACAATGGTAAACTTTATAACACAACCCTTAACATCCACTGAACACTACACTGCCAGATTTATTCCAGAAGGTGACCAGAACTATTAGCTAGACATATATATCCTTTAATGTAGGCATTACAGGGTATTGTAATAAATAATACAACAATAAAACACAAGTACTAGTACATTAGTTCCTTAAAGGGTACTGAGGCAGATTATACCCGCCGACGGTGAGATATAAAGGAGCGTTACACTGAACTTCTGGCCATCAGACCTCCTTTTAGAGCACACATGTCTTACAAGAATCAAGGGGCCACAGACGGTGCTCCAGGAATCGACCTCTGAGAAAGTCTAGCAACAAACACGTTCGCGAGCGATGAGATAGGCAGCCAAGAGTTGCATTCACTTCACAAGTTGGTAACTCAGACTAGTGGCAATCTAACGGATGGCTAATGATAATCTTGCTGAAGCTACCTGACGTCCGATAAACCAAATGGCCGGCCGGTGTGGCCGTGCGGTTAAAGGCGCTTCAGTCTGGAACCGCGTGACCGCTACGGTCGCAGGTTCGAATCCTGCCTCGGGCGTGGATGTGTGTGATGTCCTTAGGTTAGTTAGGTTTAATTAGTTCTAAGTTCTAGGCGACTGATGACCTCAGAAGTTAAGTCGCATAGTGCTCAGAGCCATTTGAACCAAACCAAATGGAACGATGGAACAACACGCCAAAGCCGGAACCGATGGTCTGTACTACGTCCCCAGAATACTGTGTTTAGAGAGCCCGGAACGACAAAGGAACCACTACCACCACAGTAGAAGAATCGCCAGCCGGCCTACAATGAAGAAAGCTGTCAAAACAACACACCTTACCGGACAGCAGCGGCAAGGCGAGGAAACGTACACTGCCATTACATACATAACCCCCAGGGCAGGTAACTGGAACGTTAGCGGCCACGCGGCAAGAAAAATTACCGCTGGCTGAACTTAACAAATTGTAACAAGTTGAACACAGTAAATAGTAATAAGAAGTCGAGGAAAGCTAATCAGATCCGTCTTCCCCAAGCACTCCACTCGCTGCTCCTTACCTTGGCGACACTACGAGCGGCAACACAAACCCAAGTCACTGGAGAATCAAGAGATGTCACAATGATGGAGGTTTCTCTGCTTGGACTGACATGCACTCATCTTAAGGCTTGCTGGATCCGGTTTACGTCGAGGTCGTGCACCCTCTTCACCACAGCCCTTCCATCCGATAGTCCATGCATGCTGCCAGAGGTCCGGTGTGTTCTGGTACTGCACAGACCTGGCTCCTCCTGAGTTCCCAACCGAACTGGCCCACTCACACGATCCGGAAAAACAGCGACGTCGCCTCAAAGATAGGGCAACAGTTACTATATACCGATAACCGCCGCTGCTGCCACTAGCGGACAGGCAACGCTGGCGAAACCCAGTGGCGCCAGTGAACACGAGAAGAAGACATTCAACCGCAACCACGCCAACTAAACAATACCGTCTGGCCTTCAACAGAGGGCGGAAACCTACAAACAGCACCAACGCGAGCCGCAGCACGGCTCAGTTCCATTATTTTGATGAAATGTCAACATCGGCAATTGTTGTGATAGACATAATAGAATTTTTCCTTTGTTTGTCGTTGCCATTGCTCTGCCTTGTATCACCACTATCACTGTAGCACTGTTGTGAGTTACTCGTCGACTAAGTAGTTCAACTACGCTTAGTATCCTCATGACGTGCTCACTATTCTATACCTTCAGTTACGCCCCTTGTTGCCATTAGCATCCAGTATTGTGGTAGAATGTCCGGCGTTGAATGCCATACACATTGTTGGCATGTTGCAACCTTACAATCAAGAGACTCCTTATCACTTCAAAACAACGGGATTTTTAATCCGGGGAACAATGATAGGATTCATGCTCGAATTCAAAGAATAAACTGCTGCATTAATGTACTCCACCTTGAAAGTACGTGAGCGGCTTGGGATAATAGATTCTGAGAGGTGACTTCAAGAAGTAAACTGAATTTTAATGTGGTTGATTGGTTGATTCGGGGGAGGGGACCAAACAGCGAGGTCATCGGCCCCATCGGATTAGGGGAGGATGGGTAAGGAAGTCGACCGCGCTCTCTCACGGGAAAAAGTCAAGTATTGACCTGAATAAATTTGAGGAAATCACGGAAAACCTAAGTCCGGATGGCCGGACGCGGGTTTGGACCATCTCCCTCACGAGTATTACACTCCTGGAAATGGAAAAAAGAACACATTGACACCGGTGTGTAAGACCCACCATACTTGCTCCGGACACTGCGAGAGGGCTGTACAAGCAATGATCACACGCACGGCACAGCGGACACACCAGGAACCGCGGTGTTGGCCGTCGAATGGCGCTAGCTGCGCAGCATTTGTGCACCGCCGCTGTCAGTGTCAGCCAGTTTGCCGTGGCATACGGAGCTCCATCGCAGTCTTTAACACTGGTAGCATGCCGCGACAGCGTGGACGTGAGCCGTATGTGCAGTTGACGGACTTTGAGCGAGGGCGTATAGTGGGCATGCGGGAGGCCGGGTAGACGTACCGCCGAATTGCTCAACACGTGGGGCGTGAGGTCTCCACAGTACATCGATGTTGTCGCCAGTGGTCGGCGGAAGGTGCACGTGCCCGTCGACCTGGGACCGGACCGCAGCGACGTACGGATGCACGCCAAGACCGTAGGATCCTACGCAGTGCCGTATAGGACCGCACCGCCACTTCCCAGCAAATTAGGGACACTGTTGCTCCTGGGGTATCGGCGAGGACCATTCGCAACCGTCTCCATGAAGCTGGGCTACGGTCCCGCACACCGTTAGGCAGTCTTCCGCTCACGCCCCAACATCGTGCAGCCCGCCTCCAGTGGTGTCGCGACAGGCGTGAATGGAGGGACGAATGGAGACGTGTCGTCTTCAGCGATGAGAGTCGCTTCTGCCTTGGTGCCAATGATGGTCGTATGCATGTTTGGCGCCGTGCAGGTGAGCGCCACAATCAGGACTGCATACGACCGAGGCACACAGGGCCAACACCCGGCATCATGGTGTGGGGAGCGATCTCCTACACTGGCCGTACACCACTGGTGATCGTCGAGGGGACACTGAATAGTGCACGGTACATCCAAACCGTCATCGAACCCATCGTTCTACCATTCCTAGACCGACAAGGGAACTTGCTGTTCCAACAGGACAATGCACGTCCGCATGTATCCCGTGCCACCCAACGTGCTCTAGAAGGTGTAAGCATGTTTGGGACTGGATGAAGCGCCGTCTTACGCGGTCTGCACGTCCAGCACGAACGCTGGTCCAACTGAGGCGCCAGGTGGAAATGGCATGGCAAGCCGTTCCACAGGACTACATCCAGCATCTCTACGATCGTCTCCATGGGAGAATAGCAGCCTGCATTTCTGCGAAAGGTGGATATACACTGTACTAGTGCCGACATTGTGCATGCTCTGTTGCCTGTGTCTATGTGCCTGTGGTTCTGTCAGTGTGATCATGTGATGTATCTGACCCCAGGAATGTGTCAATAAAGTTTCTCCTTCCCGGGACAATGAATTCACGGTGTTCTTATTTCAATTTCCAGGAGTGTGTTATGGCAGTATTACAGTACACTTTAAACTGACGCAGATACATAATACTATTTTTCATTACTGTAAACAAGTCTCTGTACACAGCGGTTGTAGCATTCCATCAGTCAAGCACTCCTCGGTGACAGAAACCCGCCGTTGGTCACAGAGGCATTCGAGACCCATGTTTGAACGTCCTCAACGTTGGAAAACCTTTTTCCCAAGACGCTCATTCAGCCTTCCGAAAGGATGGATCTGCTATTTCCGATCATCATCATCCATGTCTGGGCGCTCTTGGTCATTTGTTGGCACCATTCCAGTATGGCTGTTCGTGACATTATATTTGGTTCATAGGCTGCCAGAATTTGACGATAAATTTGCGTGCAATGTTGACGTTTTGTGTATAATAATCTTTATGTAACGAGTACCTCAAATTCGGCGCTTTTTTCCAGTTGTTGTTGTTGTGGCCTTCAATCCTGAGACTGGTTTGATGCAGCCCTCTATTCTACTCTATCCTGTGCAATTTCTTCATCTCCCAGTACCTACTGCAGCCTACATTCTTCTGAATCTGCTTAGTGTACTCATCTCTTGGTCTTCCTCTACGATTTTTACCCTCCAAGCTGCCCTCCAGTACTAAATTGGTGATCCCTCGATGTCTCAGAACATGTCCTACCAACCGATCCCTTCTTCTAGTCAAGTTGTGCCACAAGCTCCTCTTCTCCCCAATTCAATTCAGTACCTCCTCATTAGTTATGTGATCTACCATCTAATCTTCAGCGTTCTGCTGTAGCACCACATTTCGAAAGCTTCTATTCTCTTCTTGTCTAAACTATTTATCGTCCACGTTTCACTTCCATACATGGCTACACTCCATACAAATACTTTCAGAAACGACTTGCTGACATTTAAATCTATACTCAATGTTAACAAATTTTTCTTCTTCAGAAACGCTTTCCTTGCCATTGCCAGTCTACATTTTATATCTTCTCTACTTCGACCATCATCAGTTATTTTGCTCCCCAAATAGCAAAACTCTTTTACTACTTTAAGTGTCTCATTTCCTAATCTAATTCCCTCAGGATCACCCGACTTAATTCGACTATATTCCATTATCCTCGTTTTGCTTTTGTTGATGTTCATCTTATACCCTCCTTTCAAGACACTGTCTATTCCGTTCAACTGCTCTTCCAACTCTTTTGGTGTCTCTGACAGAATTACAATGTCATCGACGAACCTCAAAGTTTTTATTTCTTCTTCATGGATTCTAATACCTACCCCGAACTTTTCTTTTGTTTCCTTTATTGATTGCTCAATATAGAGATTGAATAACATCGGGGATAGGCTACAAACCTGTCTCACTCCATTCCCAAACACTGTTTCCCTTCATGTCCCTCAACTCTCATAACTGCCATCTGGTTTCTGTACAAATTGTAAATAGCCTTTCGCTCCCTGTATTTTACCCCTGCCATCTTCAGAATTTGAAAGAGAGTATTCCAATCAACATTGTCAAAAGCTTTCTCTAAGTCTACAAATGCTAGAAACGTAGGTTTGCCTTTCCTTAATCTTTTTTCTAAGATAAGTCGTAGGGGCAGTATTGCCTCACGTGTTCCAACATTTCTACAGATTCCAAACTGATCTTCCCAGAGGTCGGCTTCTATCAGTTTTTCCACTCGTCTGTAAAGAATTCGCGTTAGTATTTTGCAGCTGTGAATTATTAAACTGATAGTTCGATAATTTTCACATCTGTCAACACCTGCTTTCTTTGGGATTGGAATTATTATATTCTTCTTGAAGTCTGAGGGTATTTCGCCTTTCTCATACATCTTGCTCACTAGATGGTAGAGTTTTGTCAGATCTGGCTCTCCTAAGGCTGTCAGTAGTTCTAATGGAATGTTGTCTACTCCAGGGGCCTTGTTTCGTCTCAGGTCTTTCAGTGCTCTGTCAAACTCTTCACGCAGTATCATATCTCCCATTTCGTCTTCATCTACATCCTCTTCCATTTCCATAACATTGTCCTCAAGTACATCGCCCTTGTATAGACCCTCTATATACTTCTTCCACCTTTCTGCTATCCCTTCTTTGCTTAGAACTGGGTTTCCATCAAAGCTCTTGATATTCATGCAAGTGGTTCTCCTTTCTCCAAAGGTCTCTTTAATTTTCCTGTAGGCAGTATCTAACTTACCCCTAGTAAGATAAGCCTCTACATCCTTACATTTGTCCTCTAGCCATCCCTGCTTATCCGTTTTGCACTGCCTGTCGATATCATTTCTGAGACTTTTGTATTCCTTTTTCCCTGCTTTATTTACCGAATTTTTTTATTTTCTCCTTTCATCAATTAAATTCAATATTTCTTCTGTTACGCAAGGTTTTCTACTAGCCCTCGTCTTTTTGCCAATTTGATCCTCTGCTGCCTTCACTATTTCATCCCTCAAAGCTACCCATTCTTCTTCTACTGTATTTCTTTCCCCCCTTCCTGTCAATCGTTCGCTTATGCTCTCCCTGAAACTCTGTACAACCTCTGGTTCTCTCAGTTTATCCAGTAGCCGCGACATTTCATTCCCATCTTATGATGCACATTTTACCCACACTGCGGTAGAACTGTGGCTGCAGGAAACCTGTAACATACATTCTCTTCTGAAAATGGGCCAGTCCTGTTGACTCATGGTCCCAGCGTGAGACGTCGTGCGTAATTTACTTTCTGAAGTCCCGACGTAATACTGATTATGGGTACAGAAGTTTTACCAGCTTCGATGTTGTCTGTGTTTGGCGTCTTTGTGCGGATGGGCAATAAAAATACCATTCAGCCTTATTAGAGATACTTGCAGTTGGATCAGACGTCATTTTGTAAGTAGGCTGTTTAGGTTTTTTTATTGGTAACGCCAACTCTGTATGAAAATCACTGGCTGTGCTGTGTGCAGTCTGTGGCTGCTTTGCATTGTTGTAATACTCGCCATTGTAGTGTTGGGCAGCGGCAGCTGGCTGTGAACAGCGCGTAGCGTTGCGCAGTTGGAGGTGAGCCGCCAGCAGTGGTGGATGTGGGGTGAGAGATGGCGGAGTTTTGAAATTTGTCATGAACTGCTATATTTATATATGATGATATCGAGGTAAATACATTGTTTGTTCTCTATTAATATCTTTCATTTGCTAACTATCCCTATCAGTAGTTAGTGCCTTCCATAGTTTGAGTCTTTTATTTAGCTGGCAGTAGTGGCGCTCGCTGTATTGCAATAGCTTGAGCAGCGAAGATTTTTGTGAGGTAAGTGATTTGTGAAAGGTATAGTTTAATGTTAGTCAAGGCCATTCTTTTGTAGGGAATTTTGAAAGTCAGATTGCGTTGCGCTAACAAAATATTGTGTGTCAGTTAAAGGACAGTCGTGTATAATTGTTCTAAGGGGACGTTTCATATGTCGACCCTTAGCCGAGGATACCTCACTGGAATCTTCTGATTTTTTGTTGTAGTATGTGTAATTAGTGTAGATTTTGTTTATTGCTAGCGCGTAATTGTAGAGAAAATCTCCTTTGTAGTTGCAGTCTTTCATTGTTGTACAGTAAAACAGTTGTGGCATGCATGTAGATTTGCACCAAGTATTTCGCAGCTGCAATTAACTAGATATTATTTTCAGTGCTATGTTAATGTGTTCTCTTATTTTTGATCTTCAAATTGTGTTTTTCTGTGTTGTCGTGTGAAATACTGTGCCAATAATGGCGTGTGAAAAACGTAATACTAGGCTCCAAAGTAAACTGAGAAATGACAGTGAAAATGAAAGCAGTGTGTTAGCGCCACCGAGTAATGAATTAACTGATGTTCAAAGTAGTAATTTGGTTATTGTGCATAGGGAAATGGAGCGGGCTGCAAACAGTGGTGTAGACAGTGAAACAGGTAGTGAACAGGGAAGCATTATCGATCGATCGGTCGGCAACAGCTCGCCTCAGGAATCCGAAATGACAGGACACAATTTCGCAAATACTGTAGATTCAGGTTTTGGGTCATCACCGTTTTCTCAAATAAGTCAAGACACATTTTCTGCTTGTCAAAATGTGAATGTTGCCGGTGCAAATGCACTGCCGAAAAGCGTAGAGAAACAGATTCCAGACACTAATACATTATTATTGCAATTAATGCAACAAATGGAACAAAATCAGAGACAAACACAGCAACAGTTAGACACAATGGAACAAAATCAGAGACAAACACAGCAAAAGCTTCAAAAGTTAGACACAATGGAACAAAATCAGAGACAAACACAGCAATAGCTTCAAAAGTTAGACACAGTGGAACAAAATCTTAAAAAGTTAGACTCATTGGAACAAACACTTGAACAAACACGTGAAGATTTAACTACTGAGTTACATAACATTGAATCGAAATGTCAAAAAGTCTGTAATGACGTAAAAACACAAATTTGTGAGCATTTTCAACCTATTTTTTCGCGGCATGAAAATGCATTACAGAATCACGAAGCAGCCATAAAAGAACTGCAAACCATTGTTCATGAAAATCATGAGACCTTGTGGGCTAAAATTGACTCAGTTGCATCTACCGATTCGGTTACGCAACTTGCAAAAACTCAGGAAAACTTAAAGGACACAGTAGATTCGATTTCAACACAAATGGACACTCTGAAACTTGGTTCAGAAAAACACACTGAGGAAATGTGTTCACTATCGGAGAAAGTATCCGAACTTTCGGATCAGGTCACTAACTTATCTACAAAGGTAGATGATGATCTGAATGACACAAGACCTGTAGCCTTCACTGACACAGAAGAGTATGAACAAATTAGGAAATTCAAACAGAATCAAAATCAAATCAATACACAGTACAAAAGAGAAATCCGGGAAGTACAAGATCAGCTGACACAGGTAATACAAGAATTACGTATTTCAGAGGATACTCGTTCCCCAATACGGGAAGAGGGACACAGAAATACGGAACAGCCACAAAATAATAACACAGGGCATTTCGGAAGTTATGAAAGAAATTGGCAATGTGCACCGAATTTTGAGATGGAACGGCCGACACGACCTAACAATGACCGATATGCGACTCGCCGACATGATGATTTTGACTATAAGCTGTTCATTACTACACGTAAATTCAAAACATTTAAGAATTCTGGCAACGACATTCATCCACAAGCATGGCTCCATCAATTCTCGCATTGTTTTCCTCCCAACTGGTCGTTAGAACACAGATTAGAATTTATGTGTGGCTACTTGGAGAATGAACCAGCTGTAAGAATGCGATCGGTAATTCACGATTGCCACAGTGAAGGAGAGTTTTACCATGCCTTCCTCTCAGCATATTGGTCTCAAGCCACACAAGACCGAGTAAAACATAGCATCATAATGATGAAACGTTTCGAACAATCTGAATTTTCCAGTCTTATGAAATATTTTGAAGACATGTTACATAAGAATCAGTATCTTTCAAACCCATAGAGCCCGTCAGAACTCATCCGCATTTGCTTAATTAAACTGCCTGAACATTTACGACATATTATTTTGGCACGACGTTGCAAACACGACATTGAAGCATTTCAGGGACTCTTACAAGAATTAGAAATTGACACTGACAATCGCGGAACACGAAACAAGGAACACATTAATTACAGGTCACATCCGTCGCAATTCCGCGATGAAAGAAGTAATAACTTGACATGACAAGGCTATTCTCACAACACAAATCGTGACCAAAACAGACACCACCCGTATGACAACCGTTGGCAGAGTAGTAATAACTACAGGGAAAGATCACCTCTCCGTGGTAATGACTATCTCAGAGACAATAAGATAAACAGACAATATGGGAACGAAAATAAATACTATCAAGGGAGACAGAATAACTTTAGACGCAACGGACCAGCGCACAGTTACGATTCAGGGAGAAATTCTCCACCATGTGACCGACAAGAAAGAAACTATGGAATCTACCGACATGACGACAGACGATATGATCGTAACGACAGACCTGAATTGCATCAGAACTGGCGGGATTCAAACAGAGCAGGGCCCTCTCGTCACGGTGAATTTGTAGAAGTTAGGTCTCCAAATCCCAATAACGACGCGTGCCAACAAAGAGACAATAGGCAATGACTCACACCGCTGGCAGCAACAAAACGTACTTATGAAACTGATGACGCAGCTGCCGTAGCTAGTAATTACGTAAAAATGGAAGACACTAGGGACATCTTACTCCAGGAACACGACGTAAAACTTAACAACATTGCATATCCTGTGATTCACATTACTGTAAATGACGTAAAATTTACGGCAGTACTTGACTCTGGCAGTCCCATCTCAGTAATTAGTGAAACAGCCTTTAGCAAATGCAACAAATCGAACGATTGCCCCACACTTCCGTTACGTAAGATTAAATTACAAGGTGCAATCTTTGGAAAAAGTGTAGATGTACGCCAACAAACCAACTTAGAATTCTTTTGTCAAAGCCACAGCTTCTCTACGAACTTTCTTATTGTTCCATTATTGTCGACGGAAATTATATTGGGAGTAGACTTTTTGAATGAATTCAAAGCAATCTTAAACTTTCACGATGCTGAAATAAGTTTAGAGAAAGAAGGTAAGTCAATAGCTTTGAAATTTGAAGACTGGCTCTCAAACCATGATGAGGAAATTAATCGGCTTTACGTTCTGTTAGACAACAGTTCGGAATTTTCTACGGAACTAGACACTAACAATCACTCTGCAAGTACTGACGGGGATGACCGACGGAATATTTGAAATTAATGAGTTAATTCAGAATAAAATTCAAACAATTGAGAATTGTAATGACACTGATAGGCAGGACCTTTTTGAGATTTTACAAGCACATTCCACAGTTTTTACTCACAGAACAGGAACAATCAAGGGATTTCAATACCAATTTCGTGTTCGTGAACATACTAAATTTTGTGTTAGACCATACGTAATTCCGGCGCATTATAGGGACCGTGTTAGAACAGAAATACAATCTATGCTAAATGAGGGCATTATTGAGCCTGCAGTAAGCTCATACAACAACCCATTACATGTTGTTGAGAAGAAAAATGGATCGATCAGGCTTGTTTTAGATTCGAGACAAATCAATACTATCATCATTCCTGAAACAGACAGGCCGCAGACGATGGAAGAACTTCTTCAAAATTTTAATGGTGTAAAAGTGTTGTCTTCCATCGATCTCAGATCCAGCTTTTATCAGATCGAACTTCATCCAGAATGTAGAAAATACACAGCTTTCCTTTGTTTCGGCGTTTGTTACCAGTTTCGGAAACTTCCTTTTGGTTTGAACATTTCTTCGGCAGCATTCATTCGTGGGTTAAATTCCATATTACCTGAGTTCTTAAAACGTCACATCACCTTATATGTGGACGATATTCTGATAGCAGAAGCTTCATGGGAACAACATAATCGCATTCTCAACAGTTTGTTACGTATTTTTGCAAAATATGGAATTACAGTTAACTTGGAAAAGTCTGAATTCGGTAGGACAAAGGTGAAGTTTTTGGGACATATTATTTCTTCTGAAGGGATTCAGCCGGATCCTGAAAAGTTAGAAGCAATCAGAGCCATTCCAGTTCCATCCACAAAAAGACAAGTCCGCAGCTTTCTAGGTCTCGTAAATTTTTACCGGCGTTTTCTGAATATGCAAATTCTTGTTACACCAAAACTTTGTTCTCTCACTGGAAAAAATACTATTTGGAACTGGGACGAACAAGCACAATTGGAATTCAATTCTTTGAAAGAAGCGTTACTTCACGCGCCAATCTTAGCTCATCCAGATCTGTCACAAGATTTCTGCCTTAGCACGGATTCTTCTAAAGTCGGTCTTGGTGCCCATTTATTTCAAGAAGCCATAGAAAATGACACTACCATTCAGAAAACCATTGCTTTTGCTAGCCGAGTGCTAACAAAATCTGAAAAAAATTATTCCGTTACTGAATTAGAAGCTTTAGCTATCGTTTGGGCATTTAACAAATTCCGTTTCTTTCTTTCTGGTAAGCACGTTAAAGTATACAGTGATCATCGTGCATTACGATTTCTTATGTCTTCAAAATTAAATCATGACAAGTTAAAACGTTGGGCATTGTTTCTGCAAGAATTCCACTTTACAATAGTCTACATTCCCGGCAAGGAGAACATTGTTGCGGACGCGCTGTCACGCGCACCGGCTGGGCTTGAGAAAAGTAACACAGAAGGCAACCTCGAGAAAAATTTCAGTATTCTTTACATTCAGAAAGTCGCCTTTGAAAACTTCATCACCACATCTTTAAAGGACATTGCTCATGAACAAGATAAAGATCCGATTTGGAAAGACATCAAAAGTAAATGGCATGAAAAGACATACACTCAGATTCGGCATTATTACCTGGTTAGAAACAACATACTCTTCAAACGCTTCACTGTTTATGACAAGCTATGGGTACTTTGCATTCCAGACGATTTTGTTAATAAGCTCATTTGGTACATTCATTTCAGCTACGCACATTTTGGTCCACGAAAATGTTATCATATTCTTCGAACGACTTGTTATTTTAACAATATGGAAAAGCGAATTCGAAGAGTCTTGTCTATTTGTAAACTTTGTCAAAAGGCGAAACCATCTACTATCTCACATCGTGCTCCGTTGTTTCCTATTATTCCTTCTAAATTAAAAGAGTTTGCTGCTGTTGATCTCTTGGGACCCCTTGTCAGAACATCCAATGGATTTTCGTACGTTCTAGTCGCTGTTGAACTTACTTCAAAATTTGTTTCTTTCACTCCGTTACGTAAAGCCACTGGACGATCTGTATCCAACGCCTTTGTTAAAAATTTCTTACGTGAAGTTGGCCACGTTGCTAAAGTCATTTCAGATAACGGACCGCAATTTAGATCTGCTGTTTGGTCATGCACGCTTTGGAATCATAAAATCAAACCTGTTTTTATTTCATTGTACTCACCACATTGCAACCCGTCTGAAAGGATTATGAAAGAAATCAATAAGCTTTGCAGACTTTATTGTCACAGAAAGCATCAGCATTGGGACAGATATTTACACTTATTTCAAAATGTGCTGAATGAAATGCCTCATGATTCCACTGCTTTACCACCTATTCTTGTACTGAAGAATGAAGAACCACCGAACAGAATCAGAGAGCTTGTACCTTTCCCGAATACACGTAAACCTTGACACAAAGACATAATTGATTTGGATCTTAAAAACATAAAATCTGCAGCAGACAAAAGGAGAAAACTACACGGTAAAGCAAATGCAAAGAAATTGTATACTGGTCAGAAAGTTCCCATTAAAGCTCATTCATTGTCACATAAGAAGAAACACTTGAGTCACAAATTCTTTCTAGTTTACAATGGACCTTACAGAATCCGACGTATACCACATGATAATTGCGTTGAAGTTGAAACTCTGCGTACTAGGAAGAGTAAAGGTTTACACCACATTTCACATGTAAAACCGTTTATTGAAAGATAATCTGCTTTTTAACTTTGTCTTTGCCATAAAACTTTTCACTTCACATTTCTAGTATGCTTTGTCAGACTTAAGAAACTGTTAACATGCAACAATGTTTGAAGTTAAATATCCAGTCTAGAACCTAGGGAACATTTTTAAACAGAAATTACGAATGCGTTGTTATAGTGAACAGACGACACAGTGGTTAGTTTAAGTGACAACTACACAGTGTTATCACGACGCTACTAATGAGTGACAATTTACAATGTTGCTTTTGCGGTGTATCTGTTTTATATCTGCACAGTTTTTCTGAATTCTTCTGGAAATCAAAACATGTTTTATTAGTAACTTTTGTGGTATAGCTACAAGGAGACAGCCTTTTCCATAGCACAACAATACGTTACAGCACAGTACTTTCATCATCACAACAATAAGCGTAATAACTAAGATATCTCTACGCAAAGCATTTCACTTTTGTTTATCATGAGGTAAGTACATTGGCTTCTGCAGAACTTAGCTTTCGGAGGAAAATAACTACGACACTTCCACAGAGATTATCTTACAACAAGATGCACATTTAGCGCTACAGGACACGCATTTCGGTGATTAATTTTGTACTTAAAACATTTATTTTTAAAGATTTTTGAATTACAAAGAAAGTTTTCCGTGATACATTTCATTCCATTGCTGTAATCTGTAACACCTGAGGGTATAATTACATTAATCCTCAGGGGGGTACACACTTACTTTGTGTACCATGTGTGTGGCAACCACAAGGAACCCTAGGTAATATGGTTTTTGCTTATACAACTTTACACATCGGTACCATATTTCTCTAACACACAAATTACACAGCTATCTGATCATGTAACTGAGAGATAAACTTTTTTTATTACATCAGTGACAGATGTTTACGCAATTACACAGTTGGATAACTTCACACTTATGAAATTGTATTTTGTCTGTACTTTGTGAAATGCTCATATTTTTTCGGAACCATTGTGATACTATGAGAGCTTTGAATGATATATTTGGTAAGGGAGCATGATTTTAAAGTACGTTTGAGGCAGATGACACTTTTGACATGAGCAGAGAATTTTTTTAATTATTGGAGGAAGCTACGACGATTTTGAGATTTGACTGAGGTGTTTTGATGTTATTTTTAGGACGACGATGTGTATTATGCTGCTGAGGTATGTCTATGATTAATAGGCTGAGGCTATATGAGTTATTTGATTATGCTTCTTATTTATAATGACGAAATATTGATGAGTGTCGATGGATACGTATATGTGTAATAAGGTAAGGAGTAATGAATAGTGGGTAGGGACTCTTGACTTGTGAAACAGGATGTTGGAAACCAAGAATCGTACTTTAAGAGTTATGAAATGTGTGTAAATGCGTGAATGTATCACAATTCCGGCGAAAATTTTTTTGGACACTTATATTTATAGGATTATGTTTCTACAGATTTGCAACGCTAGTTCTTGACCTGTGAAATATTTTTATGTAAGACTGTCACTGTAGCGGAAACTGCTGTCGTAAATATTTCCGTAAGAAAGTTAAGTGACCACCTGCACGTAATGCGTCGGGGGCACCCACCTGGGCGACAGCCGCCCAAAAAAAAAAAGGGCCATTAGCCTTCCAGTGGCACAGGTAGAAAAAAAAAGGGGAGGCCATTGTCCGCGCTACTGACATTTCCTTGTTGAAAGCATACCGTGGAGCTCGTAATTTATGATATTTACTGAAATGCCTAACAAAATGACAAGAAATATTTTTACATCTGCACACCTGATTAGGTCAAGTGTCTTTCTACGAGAGTTGAGAGCTGCTGACTTACGAAATGCCACATAGCTATTGAATGATGTTTTTATGCTTTGGTTTGCGTAATTGCTTATTTCATTTGACATCTGTTTTCCAGCTGTGTTGCAGCATTGGTTTCATAAAATAAAATGAAATGCATTTGCTAATGTGAACACTTTCTATCAACAGATCTATTAAATAATAATTTTGTGATCCACATTCTTCAAAAAAGGAGCACTCGGAAAGGAAAGAACAATAAGAAGGGACTAGTAACAGTAACCGCATACATAATATTCTTTTCAAGTACATGGTAATATTTCTTTTACAATAAGTTGTTGTGGTGCACCACTTTAATTACTTAGACATTAAGATGTGATTATACATTTCCCTTATCTGCATTGTTATCTTTAGTGTACTATTTTTTCTGCTTGAGCTACGTCATGTTTAGATATAAGCTGCTGTTTGCCAGGCATAGTGCTACTGAACTTTAATTTGTGTTACTCTGCTAAGCCAGATTTATTTTTTTGTTTGCTGCGTATTGCCTCATATTAGTTGTAATGTTGAATTGCTTGGTAATTTAGATTTACTGTAGCTTGCTTTGCGATTTTCCATTTTTTTTTCATTGCTGTTTATATTAATTGTTTTATGTGCTGCTGCATTGCCTCATCCCTTAGTTTAGCATCTGGGCTCAGTAGATTTAAGTTAGCTTAAGAGGGGGTAGACTATATGAGAAACTGACTATGGAGAATAGGTAAAGAAAGCATTGTGAAGTTATATAAAAAAGATTTGGGCCCAAATGAGTATTGTACAATCAGAAATAATTATTTAGAAAGAAATATGAACAGAATACAGAAAGCAGGCTTAGATAGGACTTTTTGGGAATAATGATGAACAAAGGGAGGTCTCCACGCAAAATACTGCAGTAAACAAACCCTGTCCTTTCCCTTTTGTGTTATCCCACTATATGTTTGTGTACCCTTGTGTATTTGTTTTCTTCCTGTCTCTGTGTACTGTTTCATAGAACTTTTTTCTCTTCTAATACTAAGTTACATTCACTATGATGAGGAATACTGTTATCCTCAAATACAATTGGCATTAATAATGTGTTATTTACTTTGTAAAGATGTTTAGACATTATTTATTCTGTTTTGTGTTAATGCTCATGTGTGAAGTTGATGTTTCGAAAGTTACTCTGATCTTTTATGTATGTACTTATGTCATAATTCCTGTAACACTGATGTATATGTTATTTCGATTCTTTTGTAAAGCCCATATTACTACAAATGTTATCTGTATTATTATGTTTTTAATGATGTATTTTGTACCTTTGTAATTGTATTCTTATGTTATAAAATTGTAATTGTCACCAGTTCATGATATTATTAACTTGTTAGTTACATTACACTGCACACGTTTCTGTTGGTCATAGTATATGGACAATATGTGAGAAGTAGGGACTGTTGGTGGTTGCACATGTGTTAATAATTCAGCAAGGGATTGGATAACAGCATTGCTGGTTCTAAGGACAATTTCAAAAACTTTGTGAGTGCACAAGTGGTGGTTTATGGACTTGCTATATTATCCGCAAGACTCTTCAATGGTGATTGTGCACCTGCACAGTCACAACAGATGGCTGCTGGCTATCTCTACAAGGACTACAGTGGGTCTGCATCTTTGATGACCCACCAGTACCATTATCTCTACAAGGACTACAGTGGGTCTACATCTTTGATGATCCATCAATACCATTATTTCTACAAGGACTGCAGTGGGTCTGCACCTCTGGTGGCCCACCAATACCGTAATCTCCACCAGGACTACAGTGGGTCTGCTCTGTGATGACCTACCTACCAATACTCTTCAAAATTTTGACTGACTCTGCTGTGGGTTTGCTCTGTTGTGGCCCATTACCTGTATGCATGTCAAGAGTCAGCACTGTCTTTCCGTTTGAAGGACAACACTACTTCTTCAAGACTGCATGGAAATCCACTACTTCCGTGTGCATTTTCTTCTACTGCTCAGACTTTGAGAAAAACACTACTATTTTACCGTAATGAACGATCAGGACTGTCTTTATGGACTGTGAGAAAATTTGAGCTTTTGACCAGCATTGTATCAATAAGTGTGTGCATTTGATTTCTTTGTTATTGTAATTATGAAAATTTTTTTCAAATCTGTATTGGCCACTGCCCAAACCAATTTGTAAATTTTTTTGTGGGGAGCATGGGGGCTATGTAAGTAGGCTGTTTAGGTTTTTTTATTGGTAACGCCAACTCTGTATGAAAATCACTGGCTGTGCTGTGTGCAGTCTGTGGCTGCTTTGCATTGTTGTAATATTCGCCATTGTAGTGTTGGGCAGCGGCAGCTGGCTGTGAACAGCGCGTAGTGTTGCGCAGTTGGAGGTGAGCCGCCAGCAGTGGTGGATGTGGGGAGAGAGATGGCGGAGTTTTGAAATTTGTCATGAACTGCTATATTTATATATGATGATATCGAGGTAAATACATTGTTTGTTCTCTATTAATATCTTTCATTTGCTAACTATCCCTATCAGTAGTTAGTGCCTTCCATAGTTTGAATCTTTTATTTAGCTGGCAGTAGTGGCGCTCGCTGTATTGCAATAGCTTGAGCAGCGAAGATTTTTGTGAGGTAAGTGATTTGTGAAAGGTATAGTTTAATGTTAGTCAGGGCCATTCTTTTGTAGGGAATTTTGAAAGTCAGATTGCGTTGCGCTAACAAAATATTGTGTGTCAGGTTAAGCACAGTCTTGTATAAATTGTTCAAGTCTGTGGCTGCTTTGCATTGTTGTAATACTCGCCATTGTAGTGTTAGGCAGCTGGCTGTGAACAGCGCGTTGCGTTGGGCAGTTGGAGGTGAGCCGCCAGCAGTGGTGGATGTGGGGAGAGAGATGGCGGAGATTTGTAATTTGTCATGAGCTGCTATATTTATACATGATGATATCAAGGTAAATACATTGTTTGTTCTCCATTAATATCTTTCATTTGCTAACTATCCCTATCAGTAGTTAGTGCCTTCAGTAGTTTGAATCTTTCATTTAGCTGGCAGTAGTGGCGCACCTGTATTGCAGTAGCTTGAGCAGCGAAGATTTTTGTGAGGTAAGTGATTTGTGAAAGGTATAATTTAATGTTAGTCAGGGCCATTCTTTTGTAGGGATTTTTGAAAGTCAGATTGCGTTGCGCTAAAACAAAATATTGTGTGTCAGGTTAAGCACAGTCATTTATAATTGTTTAAAGGGGACGTTTCATATTCAATTTTAAAACTTATGATACATGAGTGGCTCAAGTGGATTCTCGTTCAATCTGGTTAAACGAAATTTGCAAGGAGAGGCTACTCCATTTAATATTAGTTTACTCTCTATCGCCAGAAACAAAACTGTATGGATGCAGCTAATAACAGCTCTACGAGCACACACTCTAAAAGTACTTTTCTCAGGCTTGTTCACCAAAAATGTGAGTGGACTTTCTCTAAAATTATTTTTGACAAATTCAACTTGTTTTTATATATATTAAGGCAAAATTATTGTATTATTGTCGTAATACATCACTGGAATGTATCGTGCGCCTCCTGTCTGTTAGAGAAAGTGCATGGGCTTAGTTAAAGGGAGTGACGAATCGTAGAATGAGTAACGATGACAGTGAAGACGAAGCTCATACCCCTTGGCACACAAAACTGGTCATAACGCTGTTGCAGAAACAACGAAAAAAGCATGCCAAATTCAAACGAACGCAAAGTCTCCGAGATTAGCGATGTTTTACAGAAGCTCGTAATTTAGCGCAGGACATCAACACGAGACGCTTTCCACAACGAAATATTGTCTCGGAAGCTGACAGAAAATCCAAAGAGATTCTGGTTGTATGTAAAGTATGTTGGCGGCAAGAAACAATCAATGCCTTCTCTGCGTGATAGCAATGGAGATACTATCGAAGACAATGCTGCCTTCGCAGAGTTACGAAACAGAGCCTTCCGAACTTCCTTACCAATGAAGACGAAGTAAATATATCAGAATTCGAATCTATAACAGCTGCCAACGTAATTAACTTAAAAGTAGATGTCCTCGGAGTAGTTAAGCAACTTAAGTCACTTCATAAAAGCAAGTGTTCCAGTCCAGACTGTATACCAGTTACGGTCCTTTCGGAAAGTGCTGATGCTATAACCCATAGCTACCAATCATGTACAACCACTCGCTCGGCGAAAGATCCGTACCCAAAGACTGGAAAGTTGCACAGGTCATAGTAATAATCAAGAAATGTAGGAGTAATCCACTCAGTTACAAGGCTATATCATTAACCTCGATATGCATCAGGATATTGGAACATGTACTGTATTCTAAAATAATGAATTATCTCGAAGAGAACTGTCTTTTCACGCATAGTCAACACGGATTTAGGAAACATCTTTCTTGTGAAACAAAATTACTTCTTTACAAACACGAAGTATTATTAACAAGGGATTTCAAATTGATTCTGTATTTCTAGATTTCCAAATGGCTTTTGACACTGTACCACACAAGTGGCTTGTAGTGAACTTGCGTGTTTATGGAATATAGTTTCAGTTATGTGACTAGATTCGTGATTTCCTGTCAGAGAGGCCACAGTTCGTACTAACTGACGGACAGTCATCTAGTAAAACAGAAGTTATCTCTAGCATTCCCCAAGGTAGTTTTAAATGCCCTCTGCTCTTCCATATCTATATAAACGATTTAGGAGACAATCTGAGCAGCAGTCTTATGTTGTTTGCAGATGATGCTGTCCTTTATCGTCTAGCAAACTCATCAGGAGATCAAAGCAAATTGCGAAACGATTTAGAGAAGATATCTGAATGATGCGAAAATTGGCAATTGACCCTAAATAATGAAAAGTGTCAAATCATCCACATGAGTGCAAAAAGGAATCCATAAAACTTCGGTTACGCGATAAATCAGTCAAATCTAAAGACCGTAAATTTAACCAAATACCTAAAAATGTTATAGAGGAGGCAAACCAAACAACGCGTTTTACTGGCAGAACACTTAGAAGACGCAACAGTTCTACTAAAGAGACTGCCAATACCACGTTTGGCCGTCCTCTTTTGAAATACCGCTACGCTGTCTGGGATCTTTACCAGGTAGGATTAACGGAGTACATCGAGAAAGTTCAACAAAGAGCAAGCACGTTTTGTGTTATCGCAAAATGTGGGAGAGAATGTCACCAACATGATACAGGATTGAGGATGGACACAATTAAAGCAAAAGGCTTTTTTTCTTTGCTCTTTGCAGCGGAATCTTCTCATGATATTTCAATCACCAGCTTTCTCCTCTGAATGCGAAATTATTTTTCTGGCGCCGATCTACATAGGGAGAAACGAGAGTGGAAAGATAGAGAATTATTGGGAGGTGGTTCGGTGAACCCTCTGCGAGAGTATCTATGTAGATGTAGAGGTTTAACAGGGGAACTTTACTGTGAATTAGAAACATGACAATTTAAAAAATTAAAGGAAGTCTGAAAGTACCCATCGTTGCACACCTCTGAAATAAATGTCAGCTGGTGATGTACCTTTCTGTACCGTATTTTTCCGTCCTGATTGCTGTAGCGTACTTCTATACTTGTTCGGATACTTTTCAAAAACTGATCAGAACACACAAACTGCCACTAGCTTTCTAGAAATCTACATGGAATTGTCTGTGATTATGTGTTGTTGATTAAGACGATTCTGACTGTTTTAATTCGTACTGATTCGATCTCATATTTCTCGCAGTCGTACCGCTCGTTCTCTACTACGTTTCGACCTCTCGTCTTACAAGGGGAGGCCGCCAATTGTGAAATTCAGATTCGATTCATACTGCGCATAATAAAAGCTCATGGCCAGAGGTGTAATGTGGCAAAGCACCAAGATGCACTTCTCAGCCGTTGTCGAGAAAATCGATAGTTAAAATAAACCGTTGCGGTGAAATGCCCTCTACGGTTAGTAGTTATATACAGCGTCGTGGCGCAGCGGTAAGCGCTCGGTTTTGTAATCGGAAGGTCGCCGGATCGAATCTCGCGCCATGCAACATTTTTTTTATTATTAGGTTTATGTAATATATATATATATATATATATATATATATATATATATATATATATATATACACACATTTTTTTTAATTACAAAAACCTAATAATAAAAAAAAATGTTGCATGGCGCGAGATTCGATATATATATACATATATATATATATATATATAAACTATTAATGAACTGCTTATGCATTTTGGTGATGGTGGATCGCTCTCCAATTGTACCGCCTCCATTTTCCGTTTGATTAACAGGGTGTACCAAAGCTCTTACGTCCGCACTGATTTTCGACGATGTTATAAGTTGCGCTAGGGACCGCATCTACCTTCTTTCGAAGTTAGCAGGCAACTACGCTTTTATGCGGCGGCTCGTTTCGGCCCATTCAACATCCGTCCTTCAAGTGTAACGAGCGAGTAACGGAGCTTATATTTCATACCTGCCACAGCAAATTTGTGTTCGTGGGGTCTCCATTCTAATTCGAACGTTTGACTTACGCTATACGTATTCGTTTCGGAACATCGTTTCTTCGTCTTCCGTTAACTATACGTGGTTAACATTATGAAGACAATCAATCACATTTGTGAAATACAACTTTGTTTGCGGAAAACATAATGATGTTCGAAGTCGCCAGTTTTTCCACGACAAACGACCTTCAACAACTAATTATATGCATAATTGTTGCAGCTGATTGCCGGAAATATATATATATATATATATATATATATATATATATATATATATATATATATGTGTGTGTGTGTGTGTGTGTGTGTGTGTGTGTGTGTGTGTGTGTATAGACACATTTGAATAACAAAAACAAATACTAAAAAAAAAAAATTGCATGGCGCGAGATTCGATCCGGCGACTTTCGGATTACGAACCCTAGCGCTTACCGCTGCGCTACGATGCTATTGATCATTACTAATCGTTGAGAGTATTTCACTGTAACGGTTTATTTTAACTGTCGATTTTCTCGACAACGGCTGAGAAGTGCATCTTGGTGCTTTGCCACATTACACCTCTGGCCATGAGCTTTTATCATGCGCAGTATGAACTGAATCTGAATTTCACAATTGGCGGCCTCCCCTTGTTAGTGTAGATCTTGTTTCCGAGATGCTGCATGCTAATCTGTACCAAGCTTCAATATAGTACACTAGATGACTAGCACCTAATCTACCTTACGTTCAAATCATAAGTCTGAGACCGAGCGAGGAGGCGCAGTTAACGACACTCGCCTCGCATTCGGGAGGACGACAGTGCAATCCCGCGTTCGGCCATCCTGATTTATATTTTCCGTGATTTCCCTACGTCGCTTTAGGTAAATACCGGGATGGTTCCTTTGTAATGGCGGTGACGACTTCCTCCCCATCCTTTCCTAATCCGATGAGACTGATGACAGCGCTGTTTGGTCTCCTCCACCAAATCAAACCAAACCATACGTTTATGATTTGTTGCATGATTACTTGTAGCAACCCATTCCTTCCTTTTCTTCTTTTTCTTTCCTTTTCCTTTCCTTCATTTACGAACCCATTCACTTACCCCCCCCCCCCACACCCCTTTCTTAGGCTGGATGGAGGTAGCCAAATCCGCACTTCTCATCCATGGCACTACAAAGTTTTACGAATTATAATAAATACGTTTAGAAGGGAAAGCAGGAGATGACGTTTATGACATGTTGCTGATATGATGTACAGTTACTTTAGTAAGAGAGTATCTGGTAACTGTAAGCAGCGATTAGGTTGTAGGATGATTCTGGGAAGATGTTTTATGGGATAGTGCGTGTACTCGTAACGTCTACGAGGGACGTAATTGGTTGGTAGTATGTAGCCGACGACTTGAATGCCAGCTGGGTATGGAGAAAGTGTGGCGGAACCCTCATTTGACGGGGTGTTGGACAGATAGTGTAGATTCTAGTTAGAAGGAAGAGCATACTTTAGAGCTGATTTCATCATCTAGGACCGGACGATGACTGAAATTACTTTGGTAAAAAACATAGAGAGTTGGAGGAAGAAGGGAAAGTGGAATGTGCTGATTGACACGTGCCAGGAAACCACAGTTCTCCAGGCTCCGAGAGGTTGTTGCGTGTTTGGGCTCACGTTTACGGGATATACAGGAGAGTTGGAGATGTTCAAGTTGTTTGAGATGGTGTGGGAACTTTGTCATTAGTAACAACATATGAGGAACGGTAGTCAGGTACAGAAAGCGAGATTGAGTGCATGTCTTTCCAGGATTTGGATAGAGCGATGAAGGTAGAAGCGGAAGACTGGGCTGTATAGCCGTAGGTATGAAAGACTGGAATGAGGATTTTATGCGATGGTTGCTGGTAGTGCGATTAAATGCAACGTTTGTTTGATTAGTAATCTGATCTATTTCAGGGTTTCTCCCATATAGTTCAAGGTTACCTTTTGAGCGAGTGTTAGTTCAACATATTTTAGTAAGTCAGTTGCGTGGACAGTGAATTACCAGATAAATGTCTGTGGAACGGAATGTAGGGTGGTTATTTAGTACATTCTTTTTCAGTGCTACACTCTAGTTCCGTCTTTGATGCAACCAGAAAGAAACTGGTTCTTCGTCTAGCAAATATTGTAATAATGCCTTCAGTTTTTGAGATTTCTCGTAACTCATTGCACTGTAAGGTTTGAATTCGTGTTGCCTACAATACTCCAACGTCTGCAAAAGAACGATGATTAAAAAAAGTTATTGAAATTTAAGTGTTTCACAGAAAATGTTACGTTGATGAATGGTGGCATCTACATTCCCATACAACACAACGTAAGGTGACCATTTCAAAGTCTATGTTTACACAAGAACAAATGTAGGAACCAGAATAGAATATTTATACTAACACATGTGGCAGTGTCATTAGCACCTGAATGGATTTAACAAATTCTGCTAGATGTACATCTTAATATAGTTTGTTATTTATAGAATGTGCTTTGATATTCACATTTACATGTAGGTAGTAAATACAGCACAATAATCTTGTTTCTGCTTGATTTTTGGTTTGTATATACCATAAAGTCGGTGCCTTTGCATTAATAACACATTTAATAATTACAGAAATGATGACAGTATGTACAGTACTAACAAGGAAACCATTGTTATTAAGGCTCATTTGAAAGAGATACGGAAACATTGTTTTTGGGTTAAGGTGAAAATTCAACAAACCATCGATTGATATTTTCCTCCAGAATGGTTGACCAAGTTATGGAATGCTGGTGTTTCGTAAGGCTAGAGACTCAGCTATGTATGAAAATTAAAACATTTTTAAAAGAATTCCACGATTATTTTTGAAAGCCCTTACATTTTATGTTGTGATGGTGGTGGAAGGGTATAGTATTTTGAAAACATCTGCGACTCTGATTTAGTACAAACAGGTAATCAGTATGATTATTCACGGAAGCGCCAAAGAAACTCGTATAGACATGTTCAAATACAGATATATGTAAACAGGCAGAATACGGCACTGCTATCAGAAATGCCTACATAAGACCATTTTACGAGTGTACCTTGAATATCAGGAATCCCGTAAGACATCAAATCTCCGACATCACTGCTGCCGGAAAAAGATCCTACAAGAACGGGACCAACGGCGACTGAAGAGACTCGTAAAACGTGACAGAAGGGCGACTCTTTCTCAAAACGCTGCATTCAATGTTGGGCCATCAACAAGAGTCAGTGTACGAACCATTGAACAAAGGGCTGCTCGTGTACCATTCAAGCGCAAGACACAAAGTTTTACTCCTCACCACGGCCCGTCAACAACGACATGGGACTGTTGATGGCTGGAAACATGTTGGCTGGTCGGACGAGCCTTGTTTCAAATTGTATCGGGCCATGGACGTCCACGTGTGTGGAGACGACCTCTTGAATGCATGGAGCCTGAATGTCAGCAGGGAACTGTTCAAGCCGGCCGCGGTGGCCGAGCGGTTCTAGGCGCTTCAGTCCGGAAGCGCGCGAATGCAACAGTCACAGGTTCGAATCCCGCCTTGGGCATGGCTGTGTGTGATGTCCTTAGGTTTGTTGGGCTTAAGCAGTTCTAGGGGACTGATGACTTCAGGTGTTAAGTCCCATAGTGCTCACAGGTAGTTGAACCATTTTGGACTGTTCAAGATGGTGGAGGCTCTGTAATTGTGTGGGACATGTGCAGTTGGTGTGATATAGCACGTCTAGATACGGCTCTGATAGGTGACACGTACATAAGCATCTTGTCTGACCGCCTGCAACCATTCATGTCCACTGTGTATTCCGACGTACTTGGGCACTTTCAGAAGGACAATGCGATACCCAACACGTCGAGAATTGTCACACAGTGGCTCCAGGAACACTCGTCTGAGTTTAAACACTTCCACTGGACGCGAAACGCCCCAGACATGAACATTATTGAGCGTATCTGCGGTGACTTGCAACTTGCTGTCCAGAAGAGACCTCCATCTCGTCGTACCCTTACGAATTTATCGACAGCCGTGCAGGATTAATGGTGTCAGTTCCCTCCAGAACTACTTCAGACATTAGTCGAGTCCATGCCACTTCTGATGTGGCACTTCTGCCTGCTCGCTGGACCCTACACGATATCAGGCAAGTGTACCAGTTTCTTTGGCTCTTCATTATACATTCGCCAATGGGACGGCCACATCATTGTGAAGAGTAAATATTATACTGTGCCTGACGACATGTGTCACTGGCAATCTCCGGAATACTATTTACGGTACTTAAGGAGCCATTGGTCAATGGGAAAAGGGAACCCATTTTCTCCTTATAAATTTAAGTTCGTGAGGAAATTTTCTCTAAAATGGAACGATATAAAACTGTTAAGGCTAGGTCCAGGCTGCATGTCTCAGTGATGAAGTGTAGCACTTCATTGTCTCCTCCTTGCAGTATGCAGATCTAAGAATGACACCACTGACACTATATGAGAGAAAAGAATGTACTGAGCACTACGTACAGCAGTCATGCAGTACAGACAATCCTTCATAATACCGACGCCTGACCGTTAGGTAAACGAGCCACAGTACCAGCTTAAGGAATCGTCACCTAAGCAGCTGATGAAATGACGGACGCGACCAGCGCTGCCATGGGTGCGGCCGTCTGCGGTTGTGTGCGCATCGCACGGACACATTTGTGTGTATGTGGGTGTGTAGGTGTGGGTGTGTGTGCGGGTGTGTGACCTGACCGCCGACGCGGGTCCGCTCACCGCATGTCAGGCCCGCAACCTGCGGCTGGCGCTCGCCCCCATCCATCATCGTAATCAGCGACACCGTCGTCCCGTCTAAACGGAGACTGAAAGCCCTGGAATGTGGATCAATGACTCTGCTGCTGGTATTCATTCCATCGCTGTCCGTGCGAAAATGCAGCAGTGACGTTTCCACAACAGACATTCAGATTTCAATCCCGAAGATAAAACAAGTAAATAAAAGTATTTTCATCATCTGCTTCGTTGTTGCAATCTAAATTACATTATTTTAGTTTTAATTTCTTTATATTTTTTAAAAAATATTTTACTCATACCTAGACTTTGTGTTTTGACCAGCAAAGAAAAATAAATTTGTAACCCACACAAAAACTTTGTTCACGAAATTTTAAAAAGCAATTTTTTTTCAGTGCACCCAAATAAGTATTTTTCATGCATACGGTTCAGCACCCTTCACATCAATATTTAAAGAAATTGTTCGACTGATATAGGCTTCTTCCCTTGGGGACAAAATTTCTTCTCCTTGGTGTATTATCAGCAGTCTTAGGAGTGTCAGATGTCTGCCATTTATCCACAGATACATCTCTGGACATCCGAGAGGAACTTCTCCCATGAAAAGACTTTGTCAGCTCAATAGCCAAATTCAGTTAAAATTTTATGAGGGACAATCTATGAGGGTTACCCAAAAAGTAATGCTCCGCACTTTTTTTCTTCAACAATTCGTTATTGAAAATAATGAGAATTACACACAGGAAAGAACGGTGGGCCGGCCGGTGTGGCCGAGCGGTTCTAGGCGCTTCGGTCTGGAACCGCGCGACCGCTACGGTCGCAGGTTCGAATCCTGCCTCGGGCATGGATGTGTGTGATGTCCTTAGGTTACTTAGGCTTAAGTAGTTCTAAGTTCTAGGGGACTGATGACCTCAGATGTTAGGTCCCATTGCGCTCAGAGCCATTTGAGCCAAAGAATGGTGTTTTATCTACACGCTCTATTTTTCCATACAATCTCCATCCCGTCCTACGATCTCCCTCCCGCACGAAAAAGAGCGTGTATGCCCTGTGTGTACCGATCCTTGTCCTCGTGGCGGAGCCCGTGTTTCACTGTGTGAATCACCTCCACATCATCCTGAAAATATCTTCCACTATTGGCATCCTTTAACGGCTACGTGAGGGCTGTCAGTTGTGACAGCCGTGGATGGTCTTCCCGGCCCTGCAAATCGTGGAGCTCCACCGAACCACCTTCTGATGACGTGACACCCGTGCATAGCGACTAACTGTAGTTCTGTCGATAGCATATGTTCCATTGTCTTTGGACAAGCCTTTGTGAATGTTCGCCATAGTTTCTTCCTCTGCAGTGAGACATTCAATGACGACACGTTGGCTGTAATCTACATCATCTGTAGACGCCATTTTGAAACTGTCCTGCAGCTACGCCATGTGGCAGAAGTGAGGGAAACTTGGCGCGCTCACACAGGAGGCTTCAAATAATGCAAACGTAACGTTTCGCATTCGTAGCATTGTTTTCGGCTGAGAAAAATGAAATGCGTTGCATTACTTGCTGGACAAACCCTCGTATTACACTTTGGTACTTCTTTTTTCATACAAGATCTTTTGTACTTGATCCAACAATAATCAACAATACTTAAATCAGTCAAATGGTTAGTAAGTCTATCCGACCATTTTTTGTTTTGATATTTGACCTATATGTTTGTGACCACTTGACCAACCGCTACAGGCAGTGCTTCATTTGTGACACTATACGCCCGTACGCGGTGCCAGGAACTCTGACGACAAAAAAAGGCACTGAAATAACGTTTTAAGACGTGTAAATTTCGAAGACCCCCCCCCCCCCCCCCTGAAAATCGCAGTACGGAATGTCTTTTTCAGACCAACCCCTGCTTACGAATACCTCGTAGCTCTCTTCTGGCACAAGAGGATTGTAGAATAGCAGACCGAAATCACTCTGCTGCAGCATGCGAAGTACTTCTTCATCGTTTATAACTGGAAACAATAACATAAATATAATTTTCACGTATTAGAAGCAAGAAACAAAAAAATCCTACAAATCGTTTAACGAATTACTAAGAAATACCTTTAGAGCGAGTGCTGTGGCAGTCACTCTGCTGAATCGTATTTTCAAAATATCGTTACAGTGGAAGCGGCGTGTGGTGTCGTTTACCACCATTTCCTAATTTTACAAAGCGAAAACTCGAAGTACACATACGTGTACCTACTGACTGAAGAGATAAACATTTACACGGTTCCAGTAGCACAGTGCAGTAGGATAAGAAAATTGTTATCTAGATTAAAAAGAAATTTGCTTCAGATAGCAACTAAATCATGACCAATTTTATTTTAACTCGATCAATGTACAGACTAGGCTCTTCTTCAGATGTACGTGATATATATAAGTCAATCCTGTGGGTGGTATGTCCACCCTTACGCACGTATCTTGCTCTCGGCCGTTTTCCTTCAGTAACATGCTAAACCAGTATTCCACAGCACTACTAACGAAAGGACACCCGTCAATGGTTGGTCTCAAACAAAATTTTAGCCGTTGGTTAAGTGGTTAATTTGGTTACTTTGAGGTAAGAGAGGCTGTCCATCATAAAAGGTAAGCGTGCAAACCACAAAACAAAATTTTCCTCTCATATGTGTGAAGGGAGAGGTCAACGGATACTTATTTCGCCGTTGTCCCTTACCTCATGACATTTGAGAAAGTACGTACACCATAAGTCGTATTCGTGTCGTGTGTGTTCTTTACGGTTAATCTTCTGTGGCTCCATCTCATCCATCCCCATCTGTCCACCTCCTCCTCGTCTCACTCTCTGTCCATAACTTCCTCCCCGCACTTTCTGCCCATCTCTCTCCATGAAAGAAGAAATAAACGAATGATCGTCTTTGATTAATAATTAGGTGAGATTCGAACGTAAATATTACTCTAACTACGCATTCTAATTACAATAGAAAGTTTCAGCTACACCACGTCCACGTGGAGTTGGAGAGACGCTGAGGAGATTGGCTAACGAACCTGCAAATAAACACAGCGACTTCCAACGGACTCAATAATACGCAACAATAAATCTGCCACAGCTCCTTACTAAAGTATTACCACAGAACAAAATACACCCAGGACGAGTTTAGTTTCAATGGACGTTTAAATGTACCATTTCAAAACAAAGAATACATGTTAGCGTTGTCTATAAAACCATTAAATACAATAAAAGTAACAACATAGTTCTTACCATCAGAGTGTTTCTTTCAAGATAGTAAGTAATATCTGAACAAAGTGTTATTAAAATCGACCCATGGGTTTAGGAGCAGAGTTTTACATACGAATTTGCCGCATTATGCACATATCACATATATTTAACATACGTCACACATCTTTGTGCACATTTTTCGATTGAATCTCTAGTAAATTTCGCTCCACAGTTTCGTTTTCATGCATATCACTGTTATGATGTTATGTCTCGTGAAAATTTGGAAATTTGTGGTAGGGTCTTACGGGACCAAGCGGCTGAGGTCAACGGACCGTAAGCTTACACACTGCTTACTCTAACTTAAACTAAGGACATCACACACACCCATACCCGAAGGAGGACTCGAACCTCCGACGTGGGGAGCCGCGCGAACCGTGACAAGACGCCCTAGACCACGGGGATACCCCGCGCGGCGATATCTCTTGAACTGTCATACAGTGATATAATTTAGCAGGTACTTTCAGTGGTGTACGTGAATACTTCATGCCAAGTGTGTGGTGAATAAATTTAGGAATAAAGAGGTAATTAATTAAAACGTCATGGTTGATACGGCAGTTCTGCTGGATGAACATGGAAAATATATTATAGTAAGTGATAAACCTCTTTTCTGTCCTCAGTCCGTGGGGGCTCTCAGCGAGAAAAGTTTTGGTGAAGGTTTAAAATTGTATGTAAAGTTTGTTGCACGTCACTAAGTGCTCTCATTCTCAAGTAATGGATGAATATAGCCTGGCAATTCAGACGTGGTGAGCTACACTTGTATTTCATCCCCAATCCCTGTCATTGGACAGGTACGTATTACTCGTAGAGCGATTCATTCCAGAGAGTATGTGATACGTGTACCAGATCTGGTCGAAATCCACATTCTGCGGTCAGCTTCAAATTCCGATTCTCTTAATTTCTCAGCAGTGTTCTGCAAAATGAATGTCTCCTTCCCTTCAGGGATACCAACTTGAGCTCACGAAGCATATTCGTACCACTTGCATGGTGATGGAACTTACGGTTAACAAATCTAGCATCTCGCCTTTGAATTGCTTCGATGTCTGATTTCAGTTGTAGCGTTGCTCTTAGGGGACGAAAATAAAAGAATTGTTACTTTTTTTTAATGTCGAAAAAGTGAATGTTTTGGTGGGCCACTTGGCAACAAAATCGGGGATTGATTACACTTTTATAATAACATACGTTGAGCATTAAATACCTGAATAAGAGCAGCGTATTGATATATACTTGAGATCGTTCGGAAGAAACATTATCATTTCTGTGCATGTCGCGATGTAGTCATACCCGGATCAATACTAAGGGACCAGAAGATTTACAGACTTTAAAAGAAATGCAACACTACACAAAAAAGTTGGTTCAGAAATAATAGGAAAACGATAATGTTCCTTCTGCCTCATGCTGCGTTCGGCCCATCAACGTGATCGTAATTTCTGATGATGAAGTAACACAAAATAATTATCCTTCAGGTAAATAAGGAGATGAAAATCATCAAGGTTAACTTACTAAAATAAGCACACTTATCTTTAACACGCGTTTTTTTATAATGCTACGTCCCTTTTCATATTAAATTACAACAGATGACCATTTTGGTTAAATACTTTATACATAACAGTCAAAATGTCATCTTGATGCTGTCTTTTCGTAATCAGTTACAAGAAACTACATATTTTCTGATTGGAAAAAATAACAATTAGCATATTCACTCAATATTTTCACATGAAATGTAAAATACAGTTGCGGAACGCAGCAAGTCCGCGTCCGTCTTTCATAGCATACAAACAGTTAAAGGTGAGGCGCCAAATGCCTGATTTGTCTTGAAACAATAGAATTCTTTTTTCTAGCATTAATCGATACATGAACATAGAGATTTACAGGCACCACGCAAGAACGGTAAAGATAAAGAATAATAGACTCTGTCGCTGCTATGCGATGGTTCATTTCTTTTACTTTACAATTGTTCGATAACTTTAGGCCATCAGGCGTTTACTATTGAGCGTATATTCATGTTTGTGAGGCGAAAATTACTAATATTACACTGCCTCCCATGAGGAGGGAAGGAATACCGAAGGTATTACTTTCATCCTCATTCCCATTGGAATATTTGTAATTTTCGGGGGTAAGATACAGGTTGTTAAAAGTTTCATTTCACATTAATTCCATAAGAAAAGAATCAACGTTTCAATTTGTAATTACTGACGGTGGATCGTTGTGAATTTGTTCTGTGTTTCTATCAGAGTTTGCATGGATTCAGTCTTTCTTGATGATTCTTAAAATTAAGGCTATACGTACACATATTTACAAAATTTATAAGGAAATAGAGTCACACTTCATTTTTCATCGTTGCAAAAGTTATTTGACTATCACAACTGGTACACAACTTTCTGTTTTGACTGTTTTCATTATATTGTCATCGTCTTGTCAATTGATTGCCTTGTCCGTTATCACATTTAATGATACATTTATTTTCGTCGCACATACATTTTTTATGATAGACTTGGATTGTAGAGCGGCCACTGGTGATGGCTTCGACAAGGAAGTCAATATCTTTCACTTTCAGGGCTCGAGTTTGGCTCTACGATTTATTTCACATAAGAAACAGATAAAATATCTTATATTAGAATAGCTTACAAAACTAATTTTATATACATGTGGGATGGGATATAGGAGGATCAGATCCTTTGACGTATTTTCGTGTGCTTATTTCCATTCGTATCCTGACCTCTCGGTAAAGTTTACATTTCAACCGTGTTCAGAGGTGACCTTATGACTTATCTCTGTGTAGAATCAGTCATTATACTAATTACGCTAACTTCTCTATCTTAGAGTCTCGCAGAAGGTTTATGATACATACAAAAATGTTTTCAGTACTGGATGTGAATGTTTTTGCTACAGAATTTAGCGTACAGCAACTGCTGATGGCGGTTTAACGTTTACATTACTTCGTCACATGGTGGCTGTGCGCCTCCACTGTTGCGAGCAATGTTGAAATTCAGTCTGTGCCCGCGCACGTGACCGGAGCTTTCTTGCAGAGCGTTGATTTCGCGCTTGAGGTGCCGTGCGTCGCTTTTGTTCGGCGGATCGTGGCTTTGTGCTTTTTAGATTGCTGGAGGTAACTTCTGCCACCGAAACTGCCTCACATCACTTCCTGTCCACTATCCAATTACGGATTCACAGGTAAGTGGTAGCTACCGCTGCAACTGCATGTGTGGAATGACACTGATTATTACACACTGCCAACATCAATGAATTTTTCACACATATGGTGCAGTAGAATGCTGCTATTGAAAATCGTCGAACTTTAAAACTTCACGTGCACTGTGGTGAGCGTCTGCGTGAACGGTGTATTAAAAGAAATTCTCGCTTCATAACATCACACGGTGTTTACAAGTTGATTTACATACTAATATTTACAAGAGTTCATTTAAATCGAGAAATAATCTAATTGACCACTTTGAATCAAAACAGTTGTTTCTTTTTTAATCTTTTTTTTTATTATTTATGCCTACGGTCACAGGTAAGCTATGAAAAGTCCTTTTTCTTTGACCAAATTAATTCCAATCTCCTTTACAAAATTAATTTCATTCATAGTAATCTTCATCACGCTTGCTTATTCATTTTGTAGGCCCAATACATTTTTTTTAAATGCTCATCTTATTTAGTGACTTGTGATGGGAGCTTCATTTATGGCAAAGTTTCTCACGTAAGTGCCTGTCTTTAAAGAAAGTTCGAGGAAAGATTTGAAAATAGCAATTCCGCCTCTGGATTTCGTGTAGAAATACAAACAGTCGAAAAAGAAAAGTGGGCAAAGCGGGCCTAATCGCGGATCGTCGACAGAATTTAAATCACTCCTCAACCAGGTCGAAAATTTAATTTACATTGCGCATTACAAAAGCAATATGCGCGTCGCGAACCTACTCATTTTTATACGTATTACCTCACTTCCCAAGCACACGTGCACCTTTACAAGTTGATTCTGGGGAGTGGATAGGATCAAGGGTCTTAAAGGATTTTCACCTAGGAAAGAGATTCAATAATCACATAATCACAGAGAAAACAATAAATATAGCAAGGCGCACTTAAAATAAAATCTATCACCTCAAGCATGTATATCTAATATGTATCTTGCTGCAGCTTGCTTACTACTCTTTGTTCATTTCTTAGACTAAGTCATGTTTATGCATTACGCATTTGGGTATTAATTATCATTTGTATATATAAGCCTCTCACTAGAGTTTTGTTGTTTGTTGCTGTGGCGACCTATGAAGCTTGGGCGAGATTCTTATTCTATTTGTTGCCAGCTTGTGAATTTGCAGTATCGCTAATGCTCAATAGTACCGTGAAGTTGCCATAATAAACCATGTTACTCATATGTTCTTATACTCAGCTTGTTTAGAGTCTGGACTCGTCTTACTTTGCGTTGTATAATAAACTTCCTTTTCATTCCATCACGCTTTTACTTAAGGGTAACGACAGGTCTTTTTAGTACAATTGCACTGCGTTATCAATCTGTTCATGATTAATCCTAGGTATCTGTTCACTTCAAAGAGATGTTATTTTATCGCTGGCACAGCACTGTGCTGGAATTTACAAGTTAAATCTACAGACTGTTTTGCGCTAACACGTGATGCCTTATTTACGTCACATTTGAAAATAGGGAATAACCTCATGGAATCGAATCTTCTCACACTACTTTCCTCTTTTGTCGGGATGTTAAGTATTTTCTTTCGAAACAGGTCATTAATTTGTCCTCGATTAAATTTCACTTACTAATACTAAGCACATATAATCATCATTTTCATATTACTATTTAGCGAGAGAAGAGGATTATTCGCTCCTTCTGCTCATTTTCAAATTACTTTTTAGCGAGAGAAGTGCATTATTCGCTCCTTCCTCTTTCCTCCTTTTAGTACCTCGGGGCTAATTAATACCTCTCGAGTACATCAATTTTCTTACATACTAACCTATAACTAAAGTTGAAAATCGCCTATAGGACATGTCCTCCTGTTTACATAAAGATTATTCATGTAAATACTTGTCTACAACTTATTCTGTAATTTATTTTCCAGACGCGTTGTTTTAATACATAAGGTTTCCTTTTAGTACCTGTTAACGTCCGTAAAGAGTTCAGTTCAGTTCTTGTCACTCATTGGTTAATCCTGATCTCCAATACCTTAGAATTTTCTTACAGCTTAAATTAACTTAATTTCTGGCGTTATAAAATTTTCTTAAATCATGATGGTGGAACAATCCTTTGATTTTATTCGTGGCAGGGTCAGATAACAAATAGCTACCAATGTGTGGTTTCCTCATTATCACAAAGGGACCTTCATATATGTGTTGCCACTTACGATTCTTCTTTAACAACAGGGATGGTTTAAAGTGAGTCCTGACTAATACCTTTTCTCCTTCTTTGAAATCTATAACTCTGTTTACCTTCTTATCAAATGCCTTTTTTCGGAGGTTAGCATACGATGTCAATGATATGAGAGCTTGCCTGATTTTTGCGTCTAGGTCCAATTCGTTGTCTTGTAACTTTGGAAGGGGGTCTAACCATTCATTCCTTTCTTTTGATCTTGACATTAACTCATGCGGCGTGAATCCGGTCGACAGATGAGGAAGGTGGTTTACAATCTGTTCGAAAGGTGTTACGAAGTCTACCCACTTACAAGGGGAGGCCGCCAATTGTCAAATTCAGATTCGATTCATACTGCGCATAATAAAAGCTCATGGCCAGAGGTGTAATGTGGCAAAGCACCAAGATGCACTTCTCAGCCGTTATCGAGAAAATCGACAGTTAAAAGAAACCGTTCCGGTGAAATACTCTCTACGATTAAAAATTTTCTGCAGCGTCGTGGCGCAGCGGTAAGCGCTCGGGTTCGTAATTCAGTGAAGATTCTTTCTGTCGGATTCGATTGCGGTCGAAACAGGTATATCAAAATTTGTTTGATTCCATGGCGAGCAAGAAATGCACGCCACGGGCGTGATGTGAAATTTGAAGCAAGATTGATTTTGGAACCCCGAATCGTGGGAAATAATCATTTTCAATGCGACGAATTATCGGAAGAAGAAGATTTCACTGCGTACAGTCTTACGTGCTTAGAAAAATTGTCCAGGATTGCTATTAAGTATTTAGCGCCTCCCCTACCGGTGGGTAGTGAACCTGCCAAATCAATACTAAGAAGCTGGTTTGGCCTTTCAGAAGTTATTGGATTTAGTGGGATTGAAGTGGAAATGTTTAAGGATTTTGCCTTTTGACAGATGACACAGTTTCTCAATAATTTATGGATTCTCTGATGTAGATTCGGAACATAACAGTAAGTCGAGATTTTCCTTTTACATTTTTCTGGTCCGTAGTGACTCCATGAAATGTGAGTGTACCACAGAAGTTGTTCAATGAAATTTCGAGGGATGCAAACACACCACCTCTCAGATGACTCAGACGTCTTATGAAATAGCACTTGGTTATGAACTTTATAAAACTTGGACAACTTGTGGGCTGGATTTTCGTGAAGAATATGTCTAACCTTTTTCCATTTTGGATCTGTATTTTGAAGAATCTGAATCTGCCTACATAACTGAAGAAAATACTTTCTGTGAATTGGATCTTTCATTAACGAAACTTTATAATTAGACATTTGTTCCAGCAGTTCGCTGGTTTCTGGTAAGCCCTCAGGTGAGCGAGAAAGTGCGTCTGCTATAACATTATCTTTACCTTTTATATATCCAATGTCAAATTCATGTTCCTGCAGGAATAAGCACCATCGAGTAAGGCGAGGATGTTGCAATTTGCATGTAAGGACGAATGACAAGGCTTGATGGTCTGAATAGACTTTAATTTTTCTTCCATAGATATAGTAGTTAAATCGCCTAAAAGCCCATGCTACGGCGTGTGCCTCCAACTCCGTAACCGAATAAGACTTTTCACACTCAAATAACACTCGACTCGCAAAGCTAATCACTTGGATTTGCTCGTGTCCATTTACTAATTGAATCTGGAAAAGACAAGCGCCGATACCCACAAAGGAAGCGTCTGCAGTAATACAAAATTCCTTATCCATCTGAGGATGATGGAGAATGTTACTGTTAACCAGACTGTCTTTTCTGAAATCCGTCTTGGCATTCCGGCGTCCAATTCCAATGCGAATTCTTTTTTAAAAGGTTGTGAAGAGCGGGATTGTTCAGTACCTGATTGGGAACAAAACGTCTGAAAAATGACGTAAGACCGATAAATCCTTTCAGTTGCCTTTTTGTAACAGGGGTTGGAAAGTTTTTTATAGCAGACAATTTTTCCGGGTCAGGTTTAATTCCTTCCGGGGTGATGATGTGTCCTAAAAATTTAATTTCACTTTTTCCAAACTTGGATTTCTTAAGATTTGCTGTTACACCATACTCTCTGAATCGTTGAAATACCTTTTGAAGAAGGGCCAGATGATCTTCCCAATTTTTCGATGCTACAAGAACGTCATCCACATAGACTGTCACCTCATCTAAAAGTTCAGGACCTAGTACATAGTCAAGGGCAGAAATAAAAATTCCGGAACTCACATTTAGTCCAAACGGTACAACTTTGGAATGGTAAGATCTACCTGCAAATATAAACGCAGTGCACTTCCTAGACTCCTGCGCAAGTTTTACTTGCCAGTAACTGCTTTTCAAATCAAGGGTGCCCAAATACTTAACTCCATGAAACTTCTGCAGATGCTTTTCAAGAGCCTCTGGTCTCGTTCTTATGGGTACTATAATTTTATTGATTAATCTTGCATCTAGGACTAGCCTTACGCTACCATCTGATTTTAGTACAGACAATGAAGGACTCGAATAAGGTGAATGAGATACTTCTATCACATTCCAGCGTAACATTTTCCAGATCTCGCACTTGACAGCTTCGCGTCTCGCATATGGAATGGAATAGCTTTTTCTACAGTAGGTTCAATGAGGCAGGACATCCATTCGATATTCAAAGCCTTTTATTAGTCCAGGTTCCTTAGAAAATACTTGAACGTAATCTGTTAACAAATTGTAAAGCTCATTCTTCTGTTGTCTGGATAATTCAGTGCACTCACTAGCTTTATCGTATAATTCACTCTGACCGGGAATTAGGCCTCTATACTCATCGTCATTAACACTTTCAAGATCTGTCATGTCTTCTGTCTGACTGTGCTGTTGTCTTTTAGTCCATGGACGTACTGCTATCTGAAGCACCCCAAAGTTTGTCTTCACCTTACTTCTTAACAAGTTTACAGTTACTTGTTGCTGGCTCGCTACTAGAGTACAGACTCCACACTCGATGTCAATTTTAGCTTTCGTCTGCCTCAAGAATTCCATACTCAGGATACATGGCACTGATAGGTTTTTAACAATAAGAAAAATGCACGTTACTGAAATAGACTCTATCTGGATTTGAAGCTGAGTCTGAAGATTTACACGTTGTGTTAGTGGACCAATTGCTCCCGAAACGGTGCAACCTTGAATTGGAAGTGATAAAACTTTGCATACAGAGGATATTTGCTTAAATAAACATAAAGATAAGACATTTATATTAGCTCCTGTATCTACAATGGTTGTTACTGGTATATTGGCAATTGCCACTCTTGTGGAAGCTTGAACTTGTTCGTTCCATGGGTCATCATTGTCTTTCGTCTCAGTGTCTGCTACTAGATCATCCCGTAAGTTTGTCTCTTTGTCATACTCAATTGCTTTAATTTCGTGTGAACTAAGGGACAGGGTGCCCCCATTCAAACCTGCAGCATCCTATAGGATGCTCAAAGGTGCTGCTTTTAATTTTCCACTCGACGCTTGCTTTCCTGCTGATTTATATTTCTTAAAGTTTCTTCCGTCTGGAACTGGTGTTGGTTTTGTGGTACGAACTCGGGTGGAAATGGATCTTGTTGTCCTGGCGTATTCGCTTGCGCATAATAAATCTGCGTGTTATGCTGGCGTTTAGGCTTCAGACTTCCCGAAGGTCCGTTCGCTTGTTGCGTGATGTGTATATTTTGTGGCTGTAAAGTATTTTGCTGTAGCTTGTGTTGATTGTAACCGTTGCTGAAAGGTGTACGTTGGTCTCCACCTTGATTATGCCATTTATTTCCTTTCCCCTGACTATTTGAATCGAAAGACTGATCGTTTTGATAATTTCCGTTGATCGGTTGCGTGTTTCCATATTGCTGGGGCTGTGTATTACAATGTGCATTTCCGTACTGAGGTGGTGACGAATTATGTATTGGACTGTATCTCTGGCCGTTATTGTACTTATTTTTTGTATTTACTGTTAGAGTACGTAGCGTGTTTATTTTTGAAACCGTTGTGGGGTTGGTACTGGCCGTCGCTGTGACGCGCTTTCGGTCGGCCACCATTGTTGCCTGCGTATTCTGCATTGTGCTGGCCGCCTGCACTGAAGTGGGCGTTGCCAACATCAACTCTAGCGTCCTCGTAAATTAGATGTAATGAGTCTAACACAGATAGCAAGGTGTCCGTATCGTCCTCAGACACGTTTACTAACTTTTCTCTGATCGCAATCGGTAGCTTAGTTTTTAGAATCATAATAACTTCTTTGGCGGTGATCGGCGAATCCCAGAACTTGATTTTCGCTAAATACTTTTCAAAATATCTTCTCAAACTACCGCGCTTACTGTTAAACACTTCGGCGTTGTAAACCTCTTTTCTCAGGCGCTGCTGCACTCCAGAACTCCAGAATTTAGCTAAAAACATCTGTTCAAACTCTTTGTAACTTTTACAAGAGTCGACCATTTCGGTTCCCCATAAGGCAGCATCGCCTACGATAAATCCAGTGACGAATTGAATTAGCTGGCGGTCACTCCAGCTATTCGGGAAAATTCCTGAAAAATTTCGGAGGAACACTATACGAAGAATTTCTCATTTCTGTGGGTGAAAGGTCGGAAAAACACGATGTTTGATCACGCTTTCCTCCTGCATCAAACTGACAAAAGTGGGTGGGCTGGTACTCTGGTTAAATTGTGCTTCTATAGAACTATGAGTTTGAGCGTTATCAAATGGTGAACGGTAATGTACCTGCTGCTGTTCATTACATCGTGGTGAATTATTCCACTCTCCTGACACGGGAGGTGGGAAATTTTCAACTTTTAGTGTACGAACTTCATCAACTGTCTGTTGACGCCATTCAGATAAATCTTGAGCTAACGTTCGTCTTAGCTGGCCTAATTCTGACATGACCGTGTCTCCTGTTTTTCCAGGGGCTGCAAAGGTCACGTTTTTGACCGTTTCCCTGAGTTCGTTCTTGACCTTGTTTTCTATGAATCCGTCTTTGTTTTTAATCCACTCTTGGCAGTGATCGGACAATGCTTCAGCATGTGCCTTAACTGTATTCTTTATTTGATCCTCTGTATTAAGAGTCTCAATCTGTTTTGAAAGATCATCAACATCATTCTCGATCGTGTCTACTGCGGTTTTAACTCCCTTGACCTCATCAGAGATTGCAGTATAATCTTCTTTCAAGGTCGCAGCTTGTTTTTGATATTCCATTACTTTTGAATTTATCTCTCCCTTCGTGGCTTCGATTTTTTCATCTAACCGTTTTGAAATATCCTATTTTTGACTCTACTTGTGTGTCAATTTCTAGCCTCATGGTCGTGATCTGCTACTGATTTGGCGTTGGACATTACCCAACAGGGTATTTAAATCAGCTGTTATGTTTGCCTTCAGTCCGGCCTTCACCGAATTTAACCGTGTATTTAGGTCATTTATCTCCGTTTGCAGATCTGTTTTTACTGAATATATGTCTGCTTTTACTGAATTTGTTTCTGTTTTTATTGAATTTATGTCTACTTTTACTGAATTTATGTCTGCTTTTCCTGAATTTATGTCTGCTTTTACTGAATTGCACAGATTTGTAAGGACCTGATTTTTATTGTGCCGTCTTTCGGCCTTCTCTTTTTCTTCGCGGGCCTTTTCATCTAATTTTTCCTGCTTTTCACGTTCCTGTCTTTGCGCTTCACTCTGTCTTTGACTTTCGAACTTGCGTTCCATTATTGCTTCGATCATTGCGGCCAAGTCATTTTTTTCAAAATCGGGAATAGTTTGCACACTAGGACCAGCTTCTAGAACTTCGGTCGAGGCTGCTTCTGCCTCCGCTCGTGTACCTATCGCGCGTGATCGTAATGGACAGTGAGGTCCATTCGCATCATCGCTGTCGTCTGGTTTTGTTTGTGTCCGCTGTTTACCGTCAGCCATTTTCATGAATTATTTGTCAAACGTCAAAATGCTACAGCTTTGCTTGTCACTGCTGTCAATCGTTTGTCTATAACGTAGTGCTATGGCTTACTGGGACCTAAGGTGAAATTTTAACTCTGGGCCACAACTGACGTTCATGTACGCCAAGAAGACGAGATGGTTCCTACTAATTGCAAACAAATGAAATATCACACGATTTACCAGTTTTGAGCGTAATTATCCGCCATATCGTAAATTTTTTTTATGCACTGACAACAAGGGAACACTTTCACTGAATTTAACTACATAAGAATGGACTATGGACAAATTGAACTAAAGCTGTTTCAAGGCAAGGAAAGACAGGTTTACGTTCCGATCAACTCGAAAGATGGATTGTCACTACGAAAGCTTGGCTACTGCGTATAAAAATTTCACTTACTATGGCTGTCTTGATGGTGATATGGCTGGATACTCGCGTTTTTTTGGTGGTTTCATCACTCGTTCTTCTGAATTAATAAAAAGGTTTTCCCACTTCTCTTTCTCGGTTGAATTGCATCCACATAAAAAAAAATTAAACAATTATTAGAACAAGCAGTGAAATATTTTTAAACACACACATGAAATGATTTTTGATCAAGTCCTTGTTCGGGCGCCAAGTGTAGCGTTGCTCTTGGGGGACGAAAATGAAAGAATTGTTTGTCGAAAAAGTGAATATTTTGGTAGGCCACTTGGAAACCGAATCAGGTATTGATTACAGTATTATAATAACATACGTTGAGCATTAAATACCTGAATAAGAGCAGCATATTGATACATATTTGAGATCGTTCGGAAGAAACATGATCATTTCTGTGCATTTTTATAGTCGCAATGTAGTCATACCCGGATCAACACTAAGAGACCAGAAGATTTATAGACTTGAAAAGAAATGCAACACTACACAAAAAAGTTGGTTCAGAAATAATAGGAAAACGATAATGCTCCTTCTGCCTCATGCTGCCTTCGGCCCATCAGCGTGATCGTAATTTCTGGTTATGAAGTAACACAAAATAATTATCCTTCAGGTAAATAAGGAGATGGAAATCATCAAGGTTAATTTACTAAAATGAGCACACTTATCTTTAACACGCGTTTTTTATAATGCTACGTACCTTTTCATATTAAATTACAATAGATGACCATTTTGGTTTAATACTTTATACATAACAGTCAAAATGTCCTCTTGATGCTGTCTTTTCGTAATCAGTTACAAGAAACTACATGTTTTCTGATTGGAAAAAATAACAATTAGCATATTCACTCAATATTTTCACATAAAATATAAAATACAGTTGCGGAACGCAGCAAGTCCGCGTCCGTCTTTCATAGCATACAAACAGTAAAATGTGAGGAGCCAAATGCCTGATTTGTCTTGAAACAATAGAATTCTTTTTTCTAGCATTAATCGATACATGAACATAGAGATTTACAGGCACCGCGCAAGAACGGTAAAGATAAAGAATAATAGGCTCCGTCGCTGCTATGCGATGGTTCATTTCTTTTACTTTACAATTGTTCGATAACTTTAGGCCATCAGGCGTTTACTATTGAGCGTATATTCATGTTTGTGAGGCGATAATTACTAATATTACTCCGTGCAACGTAGTACGGATCCCAAACACTCGACCGTTACTCAAGAATATATCGCACTAGCGTCGTGTACGCGGTCTCCATTACAGATGAACAACACTTTCCTGATTGTCTCCCAATAACTCGAATTCGAGCATTCGTCTTCGGTACCACAATACTCACACGGACGCTCCATTCCATGTCTCTTCGCAGTGTTACGCCCCGATATTTAAACGACTGTGTCAAGCTGAACGCTACTAAAGCTGTATCCGGAAGTTACGGGTTTGTTTTTCCTACTCATCTGCATTTCTCTTCATTAAGAGTCAGCTGCCATTCATCACACCTTCTAGAAATTTTGTCTAGATCATCTTGTATCAACCTACAGTCACTTACCTCCGATATCATTCTGTGCACCACAGCATCATTAGCGGACAACCGCAGCTCTTGGAACATAGCTCGGTGATACACACATGCATGTACAAGTCTGTACATGATTTAGCGGAGAGGTTGGGCATTTAAAATGAACTGTAGAAATAAAAAGGAGAAATATTTTGATCTTCTCAATATATTCTGTCAGTACTAGTGAAAGGTGGACTCGCAGATGTCATGCAGCAGAGTTTAGCCTTCTGTGTAGTTGCGGCGTGGAGCAGAGGAATGGGAAACGAGAGAGAAGAAAGTGGTTCTGAGCACTATAGGACTTAACATCTGAGGTCATCAGTCCCCTGGAACTTAGAACTACTTAAATCTAACTAACCTAAGGACATCACACACATCCATGCCCGAGGCAGGATTCGAAGCTGCGACCGTAGCAGTCGCGTGGTTCTGGACTGAAGCGCCTAGAACCGCTCGGCCACAACGCCCGGCAAACGAGAGAGAAGCTGTTGCATGTAAAGTAACTCAGATTGGGTAGACGTACTATACACGCCTCTATACAGAGGTTTACACTTTTACTCTATAGCATGCACTATGTCTGTAAAAGCCATAATAGAACAGCAATGGAATGCGCGCAATTCAAGCTGTACACTGCTTCTCTTTCAATAGAACTTCTTAACAGTCATAAAATTTCTATTATTATGATTCTACGCTAATTGTCTATCACATGTATTCTACATAGGCTATTTTGCAGCAAAATTTTTAATGCGTTAGTTTCTCCATCTCCATAGAGCTACTGCAACATACCAGCATTTAAACAACTCTATGGAGTCTAATCCTCAGTAAGTGTTCTTGGTTTGTACATGACACATATGAAGAAACTTGGTCACTCTCATCCTCACTACAGTGACAGCATTATAAAGGACAATTTCGTCGTTGCCAGGAAATAGCGTGGTGTCTCTTCGTGCTCACTACGTACTAGTCCACTGTGTTTATGATGTTATAGACGCATGAAAGAGTGCATACTTAAGTTATGGAAGCACCAATAAAGCGTGATCTCCACCCATAAACTATTACTCATCACTGTTCTGACGCACGATCTACCTGTGAGCGTTCGCATGTGCCCGCTCGCACGCGCACTGTTCTCTCTCTCTCTCTCTCTCTCTCTCTCTCTGACTGTGTGTGTTTGTGTGTGTGTGTGTGTGTGTGTGTGTGTGTGTGTGTGTGTGTGTATGTGTGTATTCATAACATGTGTAACGAGCCAGAAATTGACAGAATAAGCTACTGAGAATGTTCAGACATACTAAACGTAACAGAAGAAATGGAATGAGAGGTACTGCAGATTGGGTGTGGCACAAATACGATATACGACAATTTAGCTTATGTCTGTATATTTCTTAATAAAGAAAACGAATTTCCTATACGAGTCCGCGATCACTGTGAATAATTTAAGAATAAAACGGCCTCGATAGCCTACTAAAATTTCTTCATTTATTACGATTTCTTTATTTTGTACGACTTCTCGTCTACTGTCATCATCGGATACCTTTAAGATCAGAACTTATAAAGGAAAGTTCTGTGGTGGCACTGAGAACCATGCCTGACGCGTAGATGTCAGTTCTGACACACAATCTACTTTATAATTGCAAGTTCTAACGTTCTTCATATCTAATAAAGGCAGTAGCCGAAACGACTAGTATAAACGAAAAAAATAAATTAGTAAGTAATCAATACGGCTATACGTGAAATCTTCTCGGGTGATCAGCCGAGTAAAGGCGTCGTCTTCTCGACGACGCCTTTACTCGGCTGATCACCCGAGAAGATTTCACGAATGGAATACGCCGAGAAAGTCTCAAATCACATTTAATACGGCTATATTCACAAAAGACGTCATACCTATCGCTGATTCGAGAAGCATAAAACGTATCTAATGTATGGCAAATGGCTTTTTTTCTGAATTTCCCGTCCAATTCTCCACCCTTGAAGCAGGAAGTGCTTTATCTGGTAGTTCCCGTTACATCAAAAAGTTTCATTTTGTTACAGTACACCATGTTAAGAACTTATATTTGAAACTTTTTATGCATGATTACTTTGTCATCCGAAATGATACCTTTGTGGTCCAGAATTGCCATTACTCTCCCACACCATTGAAAGGTAGCAAAATCTCGCATGCTTTAGGCTCTTGCCAGTTATCGTCGCTATATTAACAACTGTCCGTGATGAACACTGTTGTCATGGAGTCCACTGAAAATCATTAATAAGACGGGTGCTAGACGTTCTACATTATAACCAATGAGAAACGGTATGTATCAATACGCTTGCAGACCATCACATACAGCGCCACTATCTTAAATAGAAGGTAAAGTATATAATGAAAAATTACACAATCTAGAGAAAACAAGCGACAGCTCAGTTGATATTGTTCCATCTTTGGTAAACGCCCCATGCACTTGACTGCACCTCTGCATATCGTTGCCAAATGAAGGGCTTATTTCAATAGTGGTACAAGTCCATTTTTGTTCATATTGAGATACAGAGTCCTAAAGTTAAATGAGCGCTGAACAATCTGCAGTTGAGATAATAGAAATATTCAAGAATATCGCTTCCTGATAGTGATGGACCTTTCTTTCTGTTTGTATGGCTCATTAATTTCAGAAGCATTATAGACAGAAAATTGGAGGTAATGGTCTTGTACTACTATTGAAATAAGCCCATCAAATGATGTGAGTAAACAGCTGGCACATAGCCCACATAACGGCATTGTCATTTGTTCCGTTCTTCATGATAATTCTCGGCCGCACACTGTATGTGAAGCGAAGACGCACCTGCAGCATTTACGATGGAAATTGTTTCATCACCCAACTTACAGCCCGGACTCGGTTATCTCTGATTTTCATGTATTCGCTCACATGAACTTCTGTTATGGGTACAACAGTTTGGCACAGGCAGAGAGCTGCAGACCAGCGTCGGAAATCACAATCGGCTACCTTCTGCGACGAGTTGGAAAGTTGATACCACGCTAGGGCAAATAGCAAAGTCGGACTGGCGGCTATGTAGAGATGTACGAGTTTCTGGAAGGTGTAGCAAAATTTTCCAAGTAAAACACTTTTTATTTTCGCTGTGGTTTCCATTTCAAAACAGATCGGAGGTGGAAAAAATAGCCCTGCTACATTACCCTTCACTAGCGCCAGAAATTTGCAGCGTTATGTGGACCTCCTCGTGTCTGCAGATGGCTACCCTAGTCACACGAGCACACGCTCCCACTTGACTGATAGCACACAGATAAGATATGACACATCTACTGCAGATCATTCCCACTTCAATAAAGCTTGAAATAAGTTCTGCAGAAATTCTTACGAAGTCTCAGACGGTGTTCAGGAAAGATAGATTAGGCAGAATTGGTGGTCGAGTATTTGTGTCTGTCAGTAGTGGTTTATCTTGTAGTGAGGTCGAAGTAGATACTCCGTGCGAATTGGTATGGGTGGAGGTTATACTCAACAGCCGAACTAAGTTAATAATTGGCTCCTTCTACCGACCCCCAGACTCCGATGATATAGTTGCTGAACAGTTCAGAGAGAATTTGAGTCTCGTAACAAATAAATACCCCACTCATACGGTTCTAGTTGGTGGGGACTTCGACCTTCCCTCGATATGTAGGCAAAAATACTTGTTCAAAACCGGTGGTAGGCAGAAAATATCTTCCGAGATTGTCCTAAATGCTTTCTCCGAAAATTATTTCGAGCAGTTAGTTCACGAACCAACGCGAATTGTAAATGGTTGCGAAAACACACTTGACCTCTTAGCCACAAACAATCCAGAGCTGATAGAGAGCATCATGACTGATACAGGGATTAGTGATCACAAGGTAGCTCAATACCGTTTCTTCCAAATCGACCAGAAACAAACGCAAAATAATTTTATTTAAAAAAGGGGATAAAGTGTCACTAGAAGCCTTCCTAAGAGACAATATCCATTCCTTCCGAACTGACTATGCAAATGTAGACGAGATGTGGCTCAAATTCAAAGATATGGTAGCAACAGCAATTGAGAGATTCATACCTCATAAATTGGTAACAGATAGAACTGATCCCCCGTGGTACACAAAACAGGTCAGAACGCTGTAAAGTTTGGAAGGTAGGAGACGAGATACAGGCAGAAGTAAAGCTGTGAGTACCGGGCCTGAGTCGTGCTTCGGTGGCTCAGATGGTAGAGCACTTGCCCGCGAAAGGCAAAGGTCCCGAGTTCAAGTCACGGTCGGGCAGACAGTTTTAATCTGCCAGGAAGTTTCAATAATTGGACAGTTTACCTAGTTCATCCGTAAGGTAAAATATAAACTATGACTTCTGAGTCTCGTCCATTCGCATTAATCGAAGTATGAGGAGATCAGGTTGCCGTTTGTGTGGCATTTTCTTCATTTCGACATAAAAAGGGATTATATTTTATAAATTTGGGAATTTTACTCAGCCAAACGGGACAACTTACACCACACAATTCCGGTGTTCCGGGATGTGCGGAATACACCATAATTTACATATTTGGCGACATGGAGAAGCATCTAGACGTACAATGTATAATAGTATGCCTCCACACTTCATCTAATAATAAGAATAGTAAAAGCGTAATTCAGCGCACGTGTAGCCACTATAGTGTACCATTTAGGACTGATAGTTATAACAAGAGAAGCACTGCCGTAAAGAAGACGCAAAACTATACACGAGAACGCTGTGACAAATTTGCGAAAGCAAAATATTCGAGATGACGTTAAAAAAATCAGTGCAGTACGTTAGAACGTGAGGAAAATATTTCAGTTGACCAAGGGGTAATTAACTTTACCTATCAAAAAATGGAAACGTGTCCTACCTTCCAGTTAGTGCGGGATTAAACTTTTTTACATCGGATTGACTTGCTTACTTATGAGAAACACCAGGGGAAGCGTGTCTCCTAGTATTCTTCCAGGACAGAAGTGTATTGCAAGTTATGTAATTGTGGGTTTCGTATTAGTGATTTCACTTGGAAATGAACTAAGTTGTAGAGAAAGAAATGTAGTTTTCACGGCACCGTTTGATTGTGTTCTTCCTGAGCAAGTGTTTTAGCTAAGTGGTTTATGTATCGTGTCGTAAGTATTTTATATGAACGCTTGTTTTTTCGATTCATCTTTTTATTACTGTCTTTGTTTAAGTTAAACATAAAGAAAGCTGTATAATCTTCGCCCTTAAAATTTCTTTAAATAACTTCTAAATATCTCACCTTTATGTTGGTGTTCTTCCATTTCGATTAGTTTTACTTGTCTGTTGGCAGAAGAGCACACACCACCCCGGTTGATGGAGGGTGGAGTAACAGCATAGAAAAATACTCACCACAGCGATCGACAACAGTCTATATACACTGCCTGACTTAGCTGCTGATATTCTCGCACGGAACGCAATACAGCTATGTGACAAACTTCATGGGACAGCGATATGTACAGGTACAGATGACGGTAGTATCAAGTACACAACGTAAGAAATGGTAGTACGTTTGCGGAGCTGCAGTTTGTACTCAGGTGATTCATGTGAAAAGTTTCCGACGTCATTATGGCCGCACGATGGAAATCAACAGACTTTGTACACAGGATGAGAGTCGGATCTAGAAATATAGAAACAATTCGGAAATTGTTAGGGAATTCAATAGTCCGACGTCCACAGTGGCAAGATTCTGCCGACAATATAAAATCTCAGGTCTTATTTCTTAGCATGGGACAACGCAGTGGCCAAAGGCCTTCACTAAACGACCGAGAGCAACGACATTTGCCAAAAGTTGTCAGTGCTAACAGACAAGCAACAGTGCGTGAAATTCCAGCAGAAATCAGTGTAGGACGTGCGACGAGTGTACCCTTTAGGACAATGCGGCGAAATCTGGCGTTAATGGGCTATGGCAGCAGGCGACTGACGCGAGTATGTTTACTAACAGCACGACATCACCTGCAGAGCTCTCCTTGGCTATTCAGCTTATCGGCTGGGACCTTAACGACTGCAAAGCCTCCGTGTGGTCAGATGAATCTCAATTTCAGTTGATGTTTTTGAGTGAGGCACAGACCACACGAAGACATGGACCCGAGTTGTCGACCAGGCACTGTGCAAACTTGTGGAGGCTCCATAATAGTGTGGGCTGTGTTTCCATTGAATGAAATTGGTCCTCTTGTCCACTTGACAATTGTTCGGCTAATTGGAGTTCATGTCCTCAAACAACGATGCGTCATGTCACCGAGCCACAATAGTTCGCGAGTTGTTTGAAGAACATTGTGGATAATTGGAGCGAATGATTTGGCCACCCAGATGGCCCGACATGAATCCCGTTGAGAGATCAGTTGGTGCACAAATTTTTCACGAGCAACACTTTCACTATTGTGAGCGGCTATATTGTCAGCATGGCTGAATATTTCTGCAGGCGACTTCGATCGACTTGTTGAATGTATGCCACGTCGAACTGGTGCAATGTGTCGGGCGAAAGGCTGTCAGAATTGATATTAGGTGGAGTCCTTCGACTTGCGCAACCTCCATGTAAATCCCAAGTACCCTCAGGACGAGATTATCATTAACTGGACGCAACAGTTGTTTAATTTTCCTGCGTGGTCAGAAGACTCGTCCGATCCCTCGCCCATTTCGATTCCACGTACTCTGTTGGTTGTTGCCGTAGAATGGAAGCCGTGCATGCCTTGGTCTTCCTGACTTAGTTGAACTTGTTTTGTCCGACACCGCTGAACCCCGGCCGATTCTCAACATCTTCGTAGACAGTCTCGGATCAAAGGTGCTCCTTATCTGAAATAGTTCTAGCTCTGTGTATTAAGAGTATGATCGTTGCTATCTTTTGGACTTGATGGTTTAAACTGTGCCCGATGTTGCTAGGCCCGTGTACGTCAGTTTTCTTTACGCAGAATAGCTGCATCGCCCATCGTGTTTCCGTTCGACCAGTACACTTGAGATTTTTTTTAACATCGTACTCTAAAGGATTGCAACGTTATTAAAGGGGCAGAAATGGAAATTAAACTTATTTATGGAAGAACATCGACATGGTGAAAGGAATTAGAATTTTCTTAAGTCATTCCATAGGTGTCAATTGGTTGTATCGAATATGCTCTTCTGAAACCACAAGGGATAAGCGTACAGGCTGAAGAGACCAGAGGACTCAGTAAGATATCAACTGTGCAGCAACATGACTAGACAGAGATTTATTATTGAATTTCAGGACTCTAATACATACGGAGGCGACCATAGACACACACCTGTAATTAGTGTTGATGAACAGCTGGATGAAATTTAAGGGCATGAAGACATATGTTATAGCAGGCAATGAAGTACTAAAATTTAGGACGCTTATACATTCGCACACTTTTAGACAGTGAATGTAGAAGAATAATGTTAGCAGTACATCGACACTACGGTTTTATTGTTATTTATTTTAGGTGACTGATGTGCAGGTAGGATATCGTGTTGTACGTTCATAATGTATCTTTCATTATAACCAGAACATTTTACTTCACTACTGGTTTCTTTTAGTTATATACGTAAACATGTATCATTTGTTTCGTTTATGTTATACTGTGTGTGACATCCTCTTATTCGTTGATCTGCTGTCTTGTAACTTTGTTGTATAGGCCTGTTTTGAACAATGAAACTGGTTGATTAATGAAACAATATCCAAAAAATGGCTGTTGGTACAGTATTATTTCATTGCACATATGAAAGATAATAACCTCTCCAAGTTATTATCCGCTTTCAACGTCTGGAAAGTCGGCAACAACCTGGAGAACAGCGAGCTGACCACATGCTCCAAGATTCCGCAACAGAATGTTACGACATGTACAGTTGGCGATGGAGTGTTTATTGCAGTCAGAAGTAGTCTGGCTTAAATTGAAATTAAAGTAGACAGTTCTTGTGAGTCAGTAAGAGTAGGGGCTATATCTGTCAATGTCAATAAATTAATAATTGGCCCCTTTGGCACTTCCGCCCTCGCCACCCCCTCCGGCCCTTAAATGCCACAGTTGCTGAATAGTTCAAAGAAAAGCTGAGTCTCATTTCAAATGGGTACACCAGTCACAAAATTACAGTCGGTGATGACTTCAAAATATCCTCGAAATATTGGCGAAAAATCATGTTTAATGTACGTGGTAGACATAAAATGGCTCCCGAAATCATACTGGACGTTTTCTCAGTAATTATTTTGAGCATTACTCTAAGGACACTGAAAATGTAAGTCGTTGAGAAAACATACTTGTCTTCTTAGCAACAAACAATTCTGAGCAAATAGGAAGCATCTTGACTAGTCACCACACGGTCGTTACAGCGGGACTGAGCACCGTGACATCCATACCAACTAAGAGCAAACGCAGAATATGTCTGTTTCAAGAAGCACATAAAAAAACACTTCCACAGTCCCCAGTCCTTCCCGTATGACTATGTAGCCGAGGACCAGATGTGGTTTAAATTCAGAGACATAGTGCTGAAAGCAATAGACACATATATACCACATAAATTAAGAAGAGATTGTGGTGTTTCCCAGTGACACACAAAACAGATCAGAAAACTGTTACAGAAGTAATGAAAAAAGAATACCAAATTTAAAACAACGTAAAATCTCCAAGGTTGGATACGTTTTACAGAAGCTCGATTTTTCTCTACCCGGGGACTGGATCTTCCTTGTTGTCCTCATTCCATTATCATCATGATTCGTGGTCATGGCTAATTTGGATTCTGTAAGAAAGTGGTGAAAAAATTGGGCCTTTGTACGGGCGCTGATGTCCAAACCAAACATCACCATCATCCTCAACATTCTGGTGATAATGGTGGTAAGTAAGTAAAGTGCACCAAAAACAAAAAACAAGACGCAATCAGTACCTTCACTGAGTGATAACAACGGTAATGTTACTGATGACAGAGCTTCAAACGCAGAGTTATTAAAAACGATTTTCCGAAGTTCCTTGACCAAGGAGGCGAAGTAGATATACCAGAATTCGAATCAAGAACAACTGCCAACATCACAAACTTCGAAGTATATATCCTCGATATAGAACAGCAGCTTAAATCATTTAAGAAAGGCAAGTCTTTCGGTCCCGACTGTATAACAGTTAAGTTCGTTTCAGAGTATGCTGACTCTGTAGCTCCATACTTAGGAGCAACAAGCCAACCGCTAGCTCGTCGGAAGATCAGTACCAAAAGACTGGAAAGATGCACATTAATATCAAAGTAAGGAAATATGAGTAACGTCGATTTGAAGCGGCATTTTGGAACATATACTGTGTTTGAAAATTATACATTAACTCGAAGACAAACAGCCAAAACGGATTTAGAAGATATCGCTTTTTTTAAACCCTACTAGCTCTTTGTTCCCGCGAAGCAATGAGGGCTATCGCCCAGCGATGTCAAATTGAGTGCATATTTTTAGATTACCAAAAGGCTTTTTGTATCGTTCCTCACACGAGATTTCTAATCATACTGCATGGCTGTGAACTATAGTCTGAGTTGTGGGACTGGATACATGATAGTAGAACAGAAGGAATATCTGGCATTCCCAATAATGTATTATGGGCCGTCCGCTGTTAGTGCTCAACATAAACGATTTAGGAGACACTCTGAGCAACCTTCTTAGATTGTTTGCAGATGACGCTGCCATTTACCGTCTTGCTAAGTCATCAGATGATCGAAACCAATTACAAAATTATGTAGACAATATGTCTGTATTGCGCGTGAGTGGCGACCGGCGCTAAATAATGAAAATTGTGAAGCCATCCTTATGAGTAATGAAATAAATCCGCTAGCTTTCGGCTACACGATAAATCACACAGATGTAAAGGCTGTCAATTCAACTAAATCCTTCGATATTACGATTACGAGTAACTAAAATTAGGACAATCATATAGACAATGTCTGCCCTGTTTTGTACTACTGTTGTGTGGCGTGGAATCCACATCGCATAGGATAGACGTATGACACTGAAACAGTTCAATGAAGGGCTGCTCGTATTGTATTATCGGGAAATAGGGGAGAGAGTGTCACGGACATGATATGCGGATTGGGATGGCAATCATTAAAACAATGGCGTTTTTCATTGGGGCAGAATGTTCCAAGAAATTGCTGTCGCCAACCGCCTCCACAAACTATGAAAACATTTACTTGCCGCCCTCTTACATCGGTAGGTAGGATAACCAAAACAAAAAAAGAGAGATCAGAGCTTGCAAGGTAAGATTGAGGTGTTCGTTTCTACCGTGCGCTGTAGGAAAGTGGAACGGTAAGAAAGTAGCTAGGAGGTAGCTCGATGAACGCTCTGCCAGGCATTTAATTGTGAATGAAAGACTAATCATGTAGATGTAGATGTAGATATAGATGTAGGTGAAGTAGCTACTGTCGCACGGGAAAGAACACTTTTCTCTATGTAATTCAAGAATGTTCTGCGAGAGCTTTCCCTCGCGATCCAGCTGAGTTCCCGGTGATGACGGAGGGAGCAATAGACTATATTCTTGATCTGAACAGAAGTTCGAGGTAATTGTAATACTGTTTTATGACGTAGCCATACACCACATAACAAAATAAAGCTCATCAATTTTCATTACGAAGCTAAGAAGGGCCAATCCCAATCCTCATACGAAGGTATTTTCCCTGACAGTTTTACTCGCTTACCATTGAGCTACGGAGGCGACTCCTGGATAGCACACAGGTAGGTGCAGACAGAAAATCATTATTAAACGCAGGAGAAAGGGCAGGCAAAACGTTTTTTCTCCTTCAAACTACGATTACTCTCTGCTGGAATTAGATATTCTCTCACAACCATGAATGGGTAATCTCCGAACATCGTATAACATTGCCGTAAATTTCTGTTGAGTAATTCACTTGAGCGAATGTACTTTCATAGAACGAAACGCAAAGCAAGGTCTTAATATCACTGAATGAAGTTGCATTACCAAAAATAATGATAAAAGGCGTAACTTTTCGTTCCTAAGAATCCTATTTGTGTGCTTATTTCCACAATTAGAAATAATGGTAACATAAATGTCAGAAGTGACATAAAGTACGAAGGTGACGTTTATGGGTTGAAATGGAGCTGTATTTCAAAGTTATTACAACCTACTCTCCGTAAGTTGTGCAATCCCGTAATTTTGAATAAAGGGACACGACACAGCAAGAGCGGAACAATACATCGTGCTGTAGAGACATGAAATTTAAGGAAGACTGGACGGATATATGTAAAAATTCTAACTGCATTGCTTGATAACGTCGCAACTGAGACGGCCTTTTCTTAGTGGCTAAGGCTCGTAGCTTAGGGCAGTGTTAAACCTTTTTATTTTCGTGTTTTAGATGACCAGTTTATCTTTCGGAAAGGTGAAGGCACCGGAGATGTAGTTCTGTCGTTGCAGTTGATACTGGAAGCAAGACTGAAGAAAAATCAAGGTATGTTCATAAGATTTGTTGACCGGTAAAAAGCGTTCGGCAGTGTAAAATGATGGAAGATGTTCGAAATTCCGAGACAAATAGTGGTAAGCTATAGAGAAAGACGGGTAATATAAAGTATGAACAAAATCCAAACGGGAACAAGAACAATGGAAAACCAGAAAAGTACGGATTATAAAGCATGTAAGACAAAGACGTCGTCCTTATTGTTCAATCTATACGTCGAAGAAGAAATGACGGTAAAAATTCAAGGTGAAAGGATATCGATGTTAAGATTCGTTGACGACATTGCTGTTCTCAGTGAAAGTGTAGAAGAAATGCAGAATATGCTGAATGGGACGAACAATCTGACAAGTACAGAACGTGGACTGAGAGTAAATCAAACAAAGGCGAAAGTAATGAGAAGTAGTAGAAACGAAGACAGGAACAAACTTAACATTACAATTGACCACACAGTCGACAAATTCTGCTGCCTAGGCAACAAAATAACTTATGACGGACTAAGGGAGGAGGACTTAAAAAGCAGGCTATACTGCCAAAAAGGAAACTCCTGACGAAGAGAAGTCTACTAACATCAAACATTGACCTAATATCAAATACTGCACCGTCATTTGACGTTAATTTCCCGTTTCTCTCCTCCGTTTCTTATTGTCCAGTTTTCTTATGGTCTTTTTTCTTTCATGTACAGGCTTGTGTTCTCAAGTGCTCTTCGGTTTTAAAAACCTTGCCTCAGATGGAGAAATAATACATAAGTATTTCTTCATTTTGTATTTCTCGATTTTCTTTTTAGGAAAGAAAAAAGATACATTTCCTCTAATGTGTACGCCTCTTTTACTTTAATATTAGGTAGGCAGGAAATAAATTCAATTGCTTTTACTTCTGCTGTGTATTCTCAGGCTGCTTGTTACACTCGATCAGCTGCTCCTGATTAATTAGTCCATGGTTGTGAACAACGTGCCTAGCTTTCCATTTCGTATCACACTCTTCAACATTCTTAAATATAAGATGTCAAAATATTCTGGAGAATGCAGCGTACATCTTTCAATAGCACTTCTATTTTGGCGTCGAACAGATAAAATAGCGTGGTAAGCTATCATAATACTCGGACTTATTGTTACACCACTTACGCAGTGGTGCATGAATGCTACGTTTGTTTGGATAAGGGCAGGGCAGACGATGGTTTGGGGTGAATGGATAATGATAATAGGAATTAATCCCACTGTTAGTATGTGAGCTCACTTCTGGATAGTTAAGAAGTGACTCTTCCATGCTAGATACGTGTTAATCGTTGGTATTTTCGTGCATTTAGTGAGGGGGATTTATGGGTTGTGGACTTAGGTTTAATTCTTAGGGACAGGATGAACTGGAGGATTTTCCTATAACTACTGGCAGGATTTTTGCTGGTACGCCTGGAGAGATCGATATTTTGAATGAAGGGTAGGATGGACAGCAGTAAGACAGTGTCGTTCCGTATTTCAATAGATGCACGGGAGTGTAGGTTTTTCGGATGTTTGTCGTGTATCGCAGATAAAAGAACGGTGAGGGGACGTAACATTCAGACATGCCTACAGCTGGGTGTAAAATGCGGAAGCAATTGTTACGTTGCATGAATGTTCAGTCAGTTAGGATATAATTAGAGAGCTATTATTGACTGATATTAATGCACAAGGCGAATGCTAATGAATGATTACGTAGAAGATAGGAGCATGTACAGCCTGCTAAGTCAGTGCAAGTGTATTGCGAAGTGATTGCTGCGGCTACTGAGATGTATTATATAAATTATTTGTCCGCACATTCACTCTTGTTCCTTCAGCAACTGTTCAACAGCTCGGCGGTTCTCCGTAAACTGCTGTGCTGGAATTTATCACTGAAACTTCGTCGAGCGGTCAGGGAAGCGCGGCACCGCAGACAGAGTAGCTCTCTCTGCTACTGCAGTAGCAACTCGTGGGGTGCTGCTGTGTGCAATTACTGCAGGGAACAGACTTACGTGGCGCAAGACAAACAGCTGCCTGTCCGAGGTGATACATAAGCGCCATTACATTCCCCCTGGAGGTCTAGGTGCAGCGCGCGTGTACACTGCCCGGCTAAACTGCTGTACCAGTGCGCGGGAAGCTGGGTTTCCGGCACTTCCAATCGGTACTTTGCCAGTGTTTCGCACATGGTTCACGGCTACTTGCCATTGTTATGTCAAAAAGGAAACTTGGGTGTTCGAATCATTTTCTTTTTGTGGTCAGGGGAATTCAAGTATACAGAAAAATTCACCTAGAAATGCAATGAAAGGAACTGCAAGGTGGGCGAGGCGAAATGATTGCCGGAATAATGTGGAGAAGTCGAGAAAGACTTGTTCGTCGGAAGTACTGATTCAGCTTGTAGGAAAGTCAAATTAACATCCGGTGAAAATAAAATCAAAGGCGTCACTATTAAGAGTCTAATGAAAATTGCAGTTACCTGATGTGAATGAAATGAGAGTTGATGTGAGCCACTAAGTGATCTAAACTTGGTGTCAGAGTTTAATGGAGATTTGGAAACTTGTCATCAAATGGAGCAGAAAGGCTTTCTGAAATTGGTGGAACAGGCTCTAAAGCGACAATTCAGAATGACTTTTAGGAACTATGAGCCCGGAGTTATACAATGAGAGTTTTGAAAAAAATATCATCTACACAATATCGTAAAATCGAATGGGCGCGTAAGTACGAGAAGTATCGCACAGTCATCATATCTGTTCATTCATAAAAGTCGCTGTGAAGAATAATATTGCAAAGGATGGAGAAGTAAATTGAAAAAATGTTAGATGACAATCAATTTGGCTTTACGAAAGGTACATACACCAGAGAGAAAGTCCTAACGTCGTGCCTTAAAGAGAAAGAATTATAGGATGCGTCGACTGAAAATTCTGAGAAAAGTAGTAGCACTTCTGTATATTCATGAGCAGATCCTGAACTAATGACTTTGTCATGAAATTTAGCACTTTAATTAATAATGCCAATCCGATATCGTCAGCGTGAATTGGAAATTGATATGTTATGACACCAAGTTATTTATAAACGCGAAACAGAATGGGCTCAAGATCTTAGGCCAGATGGAGTCATTTAGAAAACGTTTCGTAATAGAAAATGTAACTCCCTAAATGAATGAATGTATCTTAACGTTCCTGAAATAATTCTGACGAAAAATCTTGGAATACGCCTCGTAGTGCCACAAATTATTTAATTAATTAATGTGAGACCGACGCCTGGTCACACAAACGTGGACTAAAAACGACTCAACCAGTGACTGCAAACTGCGACTGAAAACTTACGTGATCAGCTGATAACCATGTGCTTGCCTTTACCGATACATTGAGTGCAAAGTGTCGGTTCTCTGTTCAGATCTGAACGTGTTTTAAACACGCCAAATACCAACTACCTCTGCCCACACCTGGCATGTCAAATGCATTTCGAGATACATATTAGTCATCACGGTAAATGATAGCAGCAAAACAGGCTACAAATTAGTACTAAGAAAGAAATCCCAATCACAGATAACTTCTGATGTACAACAAAAGTATATTTTTTCCCACGATTCGTTACATAACAATATTTCTACGAACTGAAAGACAACTATCATTTCAGATGAGTACGTGCGTCCTGCACAACCTGAAAACTTGGAAACTGAGAGCCTGAACCATATAATCCCGGTTCAGACAGCGACTCTTAAAAAGTCTCTGCACACTCCTTCAAAACTGGCAAATGAGCAAATACGTAGTGCTCGAGAATGAACTTCGTTTGTCTGGCTACTGGCTCTCTAAAACTCCCTATTTAGCATCGGGTGAGTTAAATTGACGCGCATTCATATATTGTCACATCCAAAATATTATTCTCTCGGAAGTTCGCCCCTGGTAGCTGAGTGGTCAGCGCGATGGAATGTTATACCTAACGGCCCGGGTTCGATTCCCGGCTGGGTGGGAGATATTATCCGCTCAGGAACTGGGTGTTGTGTTTTCCTTATCACTTCATTCCCATCAACACGCTATCGCAGAAGTGGTGTTAACGAAAGACTTGCACCAGGCGACCGGTCTACCCGACGGGAGGCCCTAGACACACGGCATTTCCATTTTAATTCTAACGGAATAGTTCGTTTGACTTCGTAAAGATTGGAATGTTTCAATTACGCTAATTTTATTTCCACAGGGCAATCGGACTTTTAAATTAAACGATATTCTGGTTCTAAGCAGTTAGCACAATTCGTAGTCATCTCGGTGAGATGGCCGCAACCGCAGCTTAAGAGACATCGCCCAAGACGGTTATTCGCGTTAATAGAACTCGACATACTCACATTTCCGCTTGGGAACCTGTCAGTAACATGTTCAAGGGATTAGTGGCAACAAATAATTAGACATGAGTCAATACTTGACCTAAAATTATTCTAATTTATATGAGGTTAAAATGATGCACGTAGACCAAGAGCAGGAGGAGGAAAGGTAACGAAGGAACCAACAAGACAGAAACGTCGGGAAAATTATGGAGATTACTGTACAGAGATATCGCAATTACGAGTTACACTTCTAAATTTTAAATCACTTTAGATTCACGATTTGCATGTAAACGAACAACGCCTTGCAAAAATGGAGCAGACATGCTCATTCTTCTCTCCACAACACGAGGTCGAGGCGTTATAAAATGTTGGTCATCCTTAGGCCTTTGGCTTTCAAAATCTTCAGTTATTATAATAATGTGGGTCTCTCATCGAATTTGAGACCCATAAACCACGCTGAACTATTAAAACTGAGAGCAGTGCCCTCACTTTAACAATAGGAAGGTTAAAACGGCGATATTAACAATCAGAATTAGCACAAATACAACCCCATATGGAAAACTTAAAACCTGCGCCGTCTGCCCATCGTTGGAAGGTTGGAAGGGCAGCAGAGTGTGGCGAAGTCGTCCACAAAGAAAGAACATCGAATGACTTAAGTCTGCTTCTAATACCACTGATGGTAGTAGCGAATAGGGCCACGCTTAAATCAAATAGTTGAGGGACAGCATTCTCTTGCTGGAACTGATCGGAAAGAGCATCCAACACCAACACGATATCCAAGATATCCTCTGGAATGGAAAAACCATATAAATAAGGGTAGTCGACTGCGGGAGCCCCATCTGTGAAGCTTTCCCAGGATGTGATGTTACACACTAGTGTCGTAGCCCTCTCAGGATCACAATGCGTTGCTGCCCGCGTAAGAAACGTGATTGTATTGCTGTTTCCATCACGGTGAATTTAAAGAGTTGAACTATACTTCGGAAAAGCCTCACCGATAACGGCTGACTATAGTTCAATTCTTTTATCTTGGCGGTTCGCGCATGCCCGCCCAGACGCGGAAGATTGCTGCGTTGCCAGTTGTACGCGCCAAGAGAAGCAGCGCCGTAGTTTAGTTCCCAAACTTACGTTTAGGGGGGAGCGTGCAGTTTATGAAGTAAAGCCACCGCGGCGGAATTAACCCTTTCGCTGCTACAGAGACGTGCTCCCCACATTCCACGATGAGCGCGATTTTCTCATGATTGCATTGCTCGCCTGTGCAGACACATGGTGTTTCGACTGCTTTGACACACTTTATCATTCGATTTCATAAAAACTATTTGGCCCAAAAATTTGATTTTTACACATCTTCGTGACTGATACCTTCCCCCCATAAATGACTTAATTTTCTTTCGATGTTCAATGCAGTTATTGTGCAGCATTAGATGCAGTAAACCATTGCACGAAATTTTGAAGAGCTTGCAGAGGTAAAAGTCCATAGCGTATACGTTCCATATGGTCGATTTTCGTTGCCACTAGAAATTTCAAACAATTACATTTAAACGAATAAAATTCATGAAGTAAGACACTTCGATATTGTTTTTAAATAAAGAAAATGTTAAGTACTAAACAAGGCTTGAACCCAGAATCTTTCACTCACCAGCCAGACACTTCAACCATTACGCTAATGCAGCTCGGCGTTCAATGCATACCCCGGAGGACTTTATAATTGCACGCAAAATACCGACAAACACTGTTGGTATGACTATGAATTACTCACATTTCGTCGAAGTGCAATAGGAAATAACAATTACTGCTGTTCTTTATTGCGAAAAAGCGGTTAGTGAGAATGATACAAACACCTTTCCTTGCTATCACCTGAATTAGGAGGCTTATTGTTTGTTTGGTTCAATTAATTAATAGAATATGTAGCAATTGGTATAAAGAACGGTTTTTTCAAACTTTCTGTAAAAGAAAGCCTGCTATCAAGACAATGCTTTTGTTCAGTTACTTTATTTATGACTGAACGTTTCTAAAAGTGAAGACACTCTGGTCTGCACTGCAGTCGAGCTCTGGCAACGTCGGTCTCTGTTCATTGGCTGACTGTGTTTTGTGACGTCAGATTGACAGAACGAACCTAAACTCGGCTGCTGTCATAAATGACGCGCACTTTAGCCCCCTCGACACTAGGGTCCAAGACAGTTACCGCTTGACCACGAATTTTAGCTTCTTTCCCACACAGCTAATGAGAGAGACACTAACGTAACTACTGGGCGAGGTCTCCACCTCACTTTGTCTCAGAAGGTATACTGAAATCGATTCTTAGAAAAATGATACAAATTTCTGCAGACAGTGCATGTCACCTACCCATAGAAACGGGCCTGCACTGACACAACAAGCTAGGTGAACCAGCGTATCGGACAGCTAGTGCAGAAGTGAGTCCATCGAAGATTCCATCCCATATTTATCGTCAAAAGGCTGCTTGATGGGAAACTAAATCATACACTCATGGTCAGCAAACAACAGAATACCTTGAACAGCTAGAGACAGGACGTTCATATTCACAGTACAATGGTATGTTCTGCAGAAATGATTAGCATTTCAGTCCTGTGCAGCATGTGTCCTGTTGCCTAGTAGGCACAGGGTCCGCCCTGGACCCTCATAACTTGTTCCATGCGTCGACACGTATAATGTGCGAGTGGTGACTTGTGGTATAACCACCTGTGTTGCGTTCAGCTGGTTCCAAGGTTAGTGGTGTTTTGCAATGGGTCACAGCACAGCAGCTGTCGTTTCACCGTATCCCATACTTTTTCAATTGGCGACATTTCTGGTGTTCTGGTGGGCCACGACAAAAGGCTGACATCCTGTGACACCAAAAAGGCACGTTTTCGTGTGGAAAAATGTGGTCATGCACTTGTAGGGAAGCAGCCTACTCACGCCGTAATAAATTCACATCAGTCTTTCCATCGTGTGCCAGCCAGTCCGCTGTAACTAGCCCTGACGTCATAAATGTTGCGCAATACTTTAAAAATCAAGTGAATAACCTGAAACGGTTCTAGCATGTCAGGAGTAACACTAAATTAATATGTGTTGAATATCAGTTTGATAATTTTAACCATTTTCGAAATTTGGACGTTTTTCTGTAAAAATCATTGGCGCAACAGAAAAGAGCTAGAGACTTAAAAATTTATATTTAGATTCCTTTTCCATAATAATATAATAAAAACAGTACTTTGGATCTCACAAATTAAGATTTTAGTTGAAATTCATAATTTTATGGTTTTTGTCTTAAAAATTAAGGAAGCAGGATAGATTAAGTAGGCTAATAAGTAAGGCTAAGATGTTTATATTTAAGTAGCATGGAGATACACTATAACCATAAAGATCTGAGAAGTTTCAATTGAATAACTATAAAACTATAGCGATAGCGTATCTCCAAAGGGCAAGTTCAGAGCTCGTCTACTGCGTGCAGTGTAATTAAATTAGTTCTCTCGCCCAAAATATTTAACTTAGCCACGTCAAACTTTTATTATGATTACTTACCTGTGTGCTAAATGCACATTTAAATTGAGAGTTTCATCGGCCATCAGCAGAAGAAGTAATGATTTATTCAATAACTTAATGTGGTGCATTACTGGCCCAGCGGCTAGCCGGGAGAGCCGATTTGATCAGGCGTTCCCTTAGCCGTCCGCACCGCGCCTTTATATATAAGAACGCTGCGCGAGGAAGAAAGGCCCCAGTTCACTCCAGACGCTGAATAGCACAGCATCTGTGTCGGGAGTCGCGTCGCGTCGGTTTCATTGCTATAAACAGCCTCGGATGCCGTATTAAGTTACTCGGGATACGCGTAACCATGAAATCATTTTCGAGTGAAGTGTTAATTCTGGGATGACTTTAATTATCTATCTTCAGTTTTCGTATGTCATATTTTCACGTGCCGCCGCGGGACAGACATTCTACCATTATTTAGCGTGGCGTTTGATGAACATTATCATCAAATTATGGCGAGCATTCACTTAAACATTTAATTTGAACAGTTATAGTTGCATCAACGGATTAGACTCTGAACTGCTCTGTTAGTCAGATTGTGTGGATTTTTTTTTTTTTTTCATCTGTGACTTTCAGAATACAGAGAACGTTTTTTCCCCGATCGTTTTTGCTTATGAATCCCAGACAATCTCCTAACTCCTCAGAGCTGTACGCTGTAGCTATAAGTGTATTTCTCAGATAAAGTGGGCACTAGGAATTCTAATTACTGGCTTCACGTTTTGCTAATCACTTTCTGGTTGCCATAATTGTAGTTAGAGAGCCAGTGTTGAGAACGGCAAAAGACAGCATAAATAATAGGAACATTTTATATAACAATTAATTTCCACCCGCCGCCCCAGATATGGTTAAAACGGTAGGGAAATGCATAATTTAGACATTACAAAACATTTTAAATAACGACATTAATTTTCTAACCGCCGTCCCACACACTGTCTTGCTGAAAAATGGAGTCTGGTGTGTTGTGTAAGAAGAGTATGGCTACGGGTCATACAATGTGATTCGCTTTGGTCACACAGGTCACAGTGACCTGGACACGCACCAACTGTGATTTTTTGTTGTACCCCACAGTACCCCACAACATAAGGCCTTGAGTTAGCGCTATATGTCTTGTGCGAATGCAGTCACTGTGATACCGCTCCTCTTGTCTGCGGCGAACCAAAATATGACCGTCATTTTCAAACAAACAGAACTTCTATTCGTCCGAAAATACCATCCGATACTATTCACGCCCCTAGAGATGTCTTTCGGTACATCACTACCATCTAGCGGAGAAGTGACGACGCCCACGTAATCCCTACCGCAATAAACGGCGACGTACTATCTCCCTGATTGTGTACGATATAGTTGGAAAATTTATGTACAGTTTGTTAATCATCTCACTTACACAGCTTCTAACTTATTCAAAATATGTTCCTATGTACTAAATTCGTTTTGTTTTCGGATGCAACGAATAGTTGTCTCTGTGAGAAACAAGATTCTCTTAAATTCATTCTGTAACCATGGAATATTAGCCCCTCTTGTGTGTTGTTAGTCCTACTGTCCTCTATCCGTAAACGAATTTGAAGCATTTTAAAGCTGGACGGTAGGTTAGCTTAAGTGAGTGAAATTCGTGGGCCAAATACTGACGTGCTTTTTCTTTTCGGTTAATATTTCTGTTTCTGTGGTGTTGCTTAGAAGCTTTCTCTGCGGTAGCATGCCAGGAACATCAAGAGTATAGAAATTCTGTTGGGAAGTTTACGCTTTCGTCTTAGTTCACCCATGCATCACTCTTATTAATTATTTTTTTATTCGACTCGTGTCATATTCTGAATTTACTGACTTTTTTCCTAAACTAAATCATTTTTTGTTGCTCAGTTTGTTTGTTCACACAACGTTTCTTTGTTTACACAATTTCTATCTACTTTATAAGTGGTTCCTCTTTTTCAATGAGTTGTACTTCTATTTTTTTTGCAAATACGCAATTAATCGGTTAAGACGATTAAGCCGGACTGAGGATGAACGCGATATACGCCGATTCAAGGCAGCACCAGTCAAAGAAACCGTGATTGGCTGTAGGTAGTTTTGCACTCTAGAAAGTAAGGAACATTAGTGAATACGTACATATTATACGTGTACAAGGCATACTGAACGTCAGTGTGAAAATTATCTCGTGGACTTCCTAGTATTTATGGCCTCAAAGTAAGCATGCAGATATGGCATTTTAATACGCTTATTACCTTAATAAAAATTTAATTCAACTTGTAACGAAATTGCAGTTTGGATTTCTCTCGTTTCCACCTAAAATTGAATTCGTGCTCGCCCTTTAAGCTGGGATTTGCGTTTCGCCCTGAGATATCTCCGATAATGGCGCAGCTGTATGCACGGTCACGTAGAATTCACCAAATAAAATTTGAAAGAATTAGAAGCTCTGTCACGTAATTCTGTAAAATGCCAAAAAATAACGTTGGTAATTAATACTGGTACACGTCCTCCCCTTGGACCCAGGTAAATGGAATTCAGAGATGAAATTATTATCGTCTCATATCTTTGCTTTTTAAATAAAATGTTTGGCCATTTGCCCAGTTATTTTCTGAAATATTGCTACCTTTTATAGTTATCAACATGTATTCTCGTATACCAATGGTGGAAATATGCGTAGCTCTCTATTGTTTTTATAGTTTCACTTAATAAAGTACATCTGTAAAGAGTGGCAGAGCACCGAATAAAGTGTCTTGCAAAAAGTTTTCCAGCAACATGTATTGAATAATTAAATTTAGACTAATGTAGGACCAAATACCAGCTAATTATGGTATGGATCGTCCCCATGTTATTTGCACTGTGCCTGAGAACCTTAATACATTATCAGGCTGAGAATGTATAAATTAAAGAATTATAATTTAGAGGGGAAGCACCTAAAAACCTTGTGCCACTCGAAACGGCTCATTTCAAACGGCTGACGCGTTACGTAACTTAACAGCTGGAAAATAGGCATGGTAGAACAAACGAGTAACAGTGGGTACATTATTTCATTCGTTACATTAAATCGGTGGTATCAACGTCAGATTTTCTGGAATCGCAATGTAATCGGCTTTGCTCCTGGATTTCCCTCCACACTAGTGCTCCGCCGCACCCACCCCCCCCCCCCCCCCCCTCTCACACATGTGGTCGATGACGTTACGTCAACGTCATCGTGCTGCCTATCTGTCTCTGTGGGGCAACGACGTCTCCGAAAGTGGCATCGAAGCTCTGCCTCACAACACTCTAGCAATTTTAATTTTTGTAATTCAATAGTTTGAGAGTCATCAATACCTACTGTTTGTATTGAGATGGCCGATCTGGAACTATGGCACGAGATGCCATCTGCCAGAAAAAATTGCTGTCAGTAAGTATTTTGTCCATCCAGCTCTGATTGTTATTACGTGTGCATTTCGTTACACTCGGCTTTTACTACTGCTACAGACCATGATCCACTACTGGACGAGGACACTCGGGTATCCGACGACATACTATTGCCTGAACCTCCACACCAGCAGCAGTCACTGTCCATAAGATGTTTCACGACCTATCAGACCTATTGTCGTCCGATTACGCCGTTGCACAAGCGAAGCAGCGGCAGCCGATTCTCTGAATGCCAGCAGAATACTGCTACTCGCCAATACGTACAGTTTGACTGCAAGTGGATCTGAATGTGAACGTGTAGACTGAGTGCCCACAGCAACACTGATGTAACTGAAACAGAGAAATGTATATACCGCATATATGAGTGGTGTCTGCCCTATCGATCATGGCCGAGAGAGTGGGCGGCTAATCTACGTTTGTTACAGTGTGAGCGCACAAATATCGTCCGAACTCCTGTGGGAATCAGGATGTGCGACTAGTGAGTTTAATGGACAAGGGGTGCTGCTTTGCAGAGTACTGTAAGTTGGAAATTCGAGACCTCAGGGACCATTTCAGGATGGCCGAAAGGGTTAAGGTAGCAGTTCAACACAAGCGGAAAATACATGTTCGGGACCTGTTCTGGTACAATTTTTCGACTTTTGCCGTTACGTTACCATAATTCCCTGTGTGGCTAGCAGTCAAGATTTCCCACCTATGCTGCCCCTTGCCTTCCCTTTCCTGCATTTCATGTTTACAGAAACAGAGAAAGTTTGACATCTCGGCACTACAGTACGGCACCTGTATGAATGGGACCGCTTTCGCAGTATGATACAGTTCATACAGGTGCGAAACGAACACCGCTATGCTTTCAGCTACCTAGTTTCATTTACTTTGCTAGGCCACCAAAATACCTACTTATCCCATCAAAAGGACAAACATGTAGACCATTAGGATTTTTGGCAGGGTAGGGTATAACTAAACAGAACTCTTTGTTAATTTTGCATATACACTATAAGGCGAAAAAAATTATGCACCATGAAGGAATTAACCGAATGGAGCGTAAATCTGTAGACGTTGTGTACGCGTGCAGAAGAATCGGTGATTACGGTATCAGAAAGATGGATGATTTATTCAAGAGAAAGAGTTTCCCAAATAGAGAAAGTCAGTGCAGCATTGGTTCTTCTCTGGCTCTTACGGAAGCAATTATACGGCTTCGCATTCATTGATACAGTTTTTCGATGATTCCTGCGGGCTATCTTGTCAAACATTGCGTAAAAATCTGGGTGTGGTTGGAGCGCCCTGGCTATAACGCTCCCAAGGTTCTGAGTTGGGAAGAGATCTGGTGACCCTGCCAGTCAACGTAGGGTTTGAGAAGCATGAAGACAACCAGTACAAGCTCTTGCTGTGGGCTTTATCTTATTCATCTGTAAGCCAAGGTGACTTGTGATGGAGGACAACAAAACGGACTGTAGAATATCACTGAAGTGCCGATTTGCTATAAGGATGCTGTGGATGATAACGAAAGGGGTTCTGCTGTGAACAGAATTGGCACCCCACACAATAACACCTGGTTGTCAGGCTGTATGGTGGATCACGGTCAGGTTGGTATCCCAGCACTGTCCAGGGTGTCTTCACACACATCCTTGGAAAACCATACTTAGGCTAGCAACGTTGCAAGATATCTCCCAAATTGAGAATGTTTGGAGCATCCCTCCGACCAGCTAGGGATCTTGATGATCTAAGATGCCAGTTGGAGAGAATTTTGCACGAAACCTCCGAGGAGCACACTAAAATACTCTTTCAGTCAATGCCAAGCCAAATAAATGTTTGCATAAGGGCCCGACTGGGCCCCATATTATTAACTCGCTCAGTTTGTGAAGCTATTTTTCTTCAATAAACCATCCAGTTTTTTTGAAATTGTAATCGTTAGTTTTTCTGTGTATGTACATCACATCTGCAGACTTCAAGTTCCATTTGGATAATTCCACCATCGTGCGTCGTCTTTTTCATGTCATAGGCAGTACATTTAAACACAGAAACTGTTCCTTTAGTTTGGGTTGGTGCGGTTTTAATATCACTCAGTTTATTTTTTAACTTACAGCTTGAAACTTCATATGAGTCAGTTGATTGTCCATGTTCTCCAGTAATAACAACAACTCAAAGCATTCGTCAACTAGCTTCTTCTTCTTCCTTAATAGTAGAAGGAAAGTTAGCACATTAGTGGAAGTCGACACCTTCCTTTACGACAGAAATCTTCTCAGTAGCAGCTATCAGGCCTCCTTTCATACGCTATAGATACAATATGCTTGTACTCGCTATTCAGGTATAAACTGTTAGCCTAATTGCACTATTTGGAATGTCTAACAATTTTTGCGATCCTCACAGATTCAAATGGCTCTGAGCACTATGGGACTCAACTGCTGAGGTCATTAGTCCCCTAGAACTTAGAACTAGTTAAACCTAAATAACCTAAGGACATCACAAACATCCCTGCCCGAGGCAGGATTCGAACCTGCGACCGTAGCGGTCTTGCGGTTCCAGACTGCAGCGCCTTTAACCGCACGGCCACTTCGGCCGGCAATCCTCACAGATTCAACCTCATCCACATATAACTTTATTCGTTTTATTAAAATGTTCCACAGTACTCGCTTTCATGAGGGTGAATGTCGACCTGAAATGTCTGTTGTAAAATTTGAAAATCTGGACATTGTCGGGACACTGAACGATCTCCACCTGCACTAACTGCTCAAACACCTGTGTAGCTTTCCCCCATTTCTTTGCATTCAGAGGCAGAACCCTGGCTAATTTGGAATATGTATTTGAAACATTTATTAGATTGTTAATAATGGTTATCATATACAATATCAACCCGCCGAAAATCATTCAAACTTCATATTTTGGTATGTTTATGTGACAATGTTTTTGTGTGAAGGTTTGTGAACCTCATGAACAACTGTCTCCATAATTACTTGATGATATGTCTTTCTCGAAGTTCTCAAAGGACTGATATGATTTCACTCCTGTGAGCCATATGTCCTGTTTGGCCAATACTGTGACGAGTTGTAACCATTCCATGACTCAGTTCAGGCCACTCTAGTCTATATTCTCCAAAGGTGGGGTGTTCAGACTTTAATGCTGAATCATCATCATCTTGGACAGTTTCCAGCCACTGGCTGGGTCTGTCGGGAACACAAGCCTCTCCATCGTGTTCTGTCTTTCCACCATTCCCCCTCTTCCACCTTCGTCCAGTTCTCTCCTCTTATCGTCACACATTCCTTCACTCCCTTCACCCATCTATCTCTTGGTCTTCCCCTGGGCCTCTTCCCCTCCAGTTGCAGATCAAACATCCTCTTTGGAATTCTTCCCTCATCCATTCTCTTCATGTGTCCATACCACTGCAGTCTTGATTTTTCTATCCTGTCCTGTACTGGTTCCTCCTTTAGTCTTTCCCTCACATACACATTTCGCAATGTGTCTCGTCTTGTTACACTCAACCTGCTCCTCTGGAACTTCATTTCACTAGCTTGTATTCTACTTTTGTCGCTTTTGTGCATTACCCATGTCTCACTTCCGAATGCCAATATGGGGACAAAGTAGGTTCGGTATATAATTCCCTTGGATTTCTGTGGCACCTCCTTGCTCCAAATAAGCCCCCTAATGCATTTGAAGAACTGCCCTGCTTTTCTGCACCTTTCATTTATTTCCATTGCGTTTCCCCCCTTACTTTCAATCATGCTTCCCAGGTACTTGAAGTTCTCTACCACTTGTAGTTTTTCCCCTCCACAAGTTATATCCACATTTGGCCTATTCTTCTTCCTTGTTGTGACAATAATTTCACTTTTCTTTGTAGAGAAATGCATTCCATATTGTGCTGCCGTTGCCTCCGCTACATCTAACTGCTCTTGCACCTGCTTCTCGCAATTTCCCCATAACATCAGGTCATCGGCAAAAAGCACTGCTTTCATTTTACGATCTCCAATTGCATCTGATACTTGCTGTAGGATTTCATCCATAACAATAATAAACAATAAAGGTGAAAGCGCACTTCCCTGTCGCAGCCCATTTTCCAGCTTGAACCATGCAGTACGTTCCCTCCCCACTTTCACACAACTCTCACTTCCCTCATACATTTTTCTGACTTTTCGTGTTATCTCTTCATCAATCCCTTTTGCGATCAGCACATCCCAGAGCTTGTCCCTATAGGTACTGTCATACGCCTTCTCAATATCTAAAAAGGCCATGATTAAGTCCTTCCTGTACTCATAGTGCCTTTCCTGCAGTTGCCTTACCGCAAATATGAGGTCCGTTGTTGATCTTCCCGGTCTGAAACCATACTGCTCCTCTGGCAGTCTACTTTCAATACTGCTTCTTATTCTCTTCTCCAGGATCTTTTCATAGATTTTTCCACAGTGGCATAGCAGGGTGATTCCTCTGTAGTTCTCACATCTCCTTTTATCCCCTTTCTTGAAGATCGGGACTATAATTCCTTTCTTCCAATCCTCAGGAATTCTGTTCTCCTTCCACACCACCCTCAGCACTCTGTATAGCCACTGGGTTCCTGCTTCTCCTGCTGCTCGTATCATATCCACTGTTACTTCGTCCCAGCCTGGTGCCTTGCCCCCTTTCATCCTCTTTATGGCTTCTTCCACTTCATTCCAAGTTAGATCATCAATTTCCCCACTATTATAATCGTCTGCTGCCTTAGGCTCTTCATCGCTGTTAGTTACCCACTTGACGGCATTCAACAGATCTTCAAAGTACTCCTTCCAAATCTGTTTGAGCTCATGCATTTCATCCACAACTCTTCCATTATTATCCATGTTCCTCAGGCACTCGCTTCTGTCATTCCTCTTATTTCTTACCATGGTGTAAAGTACCTTTTTTGTTCCCTTCACTGTCCTCTTCTAACATTCTTGTCCATTTTTCCATCCACTTCTTCTTCTCCGCCCTTACTATGGTCTGTGCCGCTTTCTTGCTTTCCTTATATTTTACCCTAGCTTCCTCTGTTCGGGTCTGGAACCACTCTCTGAAGGCTTTGTTCTTTCGAAGTACTGCCTCCTTACATATGTTGTTCCACCATGAGGTTTCCTTACTTCTCCTCTTTGTGCTAGTTCTTCCCCACACAGTCTCAGCTGCCTCAACTAGAGCCCTCTTAAAATCTCCCCATTCTTCTTCCACTGTTCTCTGATCTTCCTTTGGCAGCTTCTTCCTGATCAGTGTCTGGTACTGGGTCCTCCGTTCATCCTCTTTCAGCATCCATGCCTTCAACCTTTTCTCCTGTATATCTGTTGCCCTCCTATCTTTTTTCTCTCTCAGGGAGGCTACCAACAGCCGATGGTCACTGTGACGCTGCTCATCATCTGTCTATTCACTAGTACATTGTCTACTACTGAAGTTTGGGACCAGTCTCCACTGTACCAAGTTATTTTGTGGCTACTTCTCTTCTTGTACCAGGAATTCGCGATCGCCAGCCCATTCCTCTTGCAGAATTCCAGCAACAATTTTCCTTCTCTATTTCGGTTCCCCCAGCCCTCTGGTCCCATTATCTCCTCGAATCCTTTCCTGTCTGTGCCAACATGTGCATTGAGGTCCCCTATTATAATCTGATTACCTCCATTTAGCTGATTTTGCATGTCATCTTCAAATTCCTCCTTCTCCTTCTTTGTACACCAAACCTGTGGGGCATATTCTTGGATGATTTCAATGCTTTTTCCTTTCACTCGTACTCTGGCTTTTATCATTCTATCATTGATACCTTCCACCTCCTCCTGCAGACCCTCTCTGACCACTATTGCCACTCCTTTTCTTCCCCTCTCATTCCCTATCCAGTACAGTTTACATTCTTTACTTAGTGGTTTTCCACCAACTCCTCTCCACCTACTCTCAACAAGTCCCAAGATGTCCAATTTCCTCCTTTCCATCATTTCTACAATTTCTTCTAACTTCCCAGTTAGAGTCCTTACGTTTAAGGTGCCCAGTCGTAAACCATCTCGTAATCCTTTTCCATTGCTTGGTCGGTTTCCTTTAAGTCCGTTCCGGGATCCGAGGCATGTTCCCTTTTTGAAAGCAGTTGATCTATCCACTACTGGCTTGCTAGGCCTATCGCAGCTTCACCAGAGCCCCGTTAGCCGTCACGTTTCAGGGTTCCCATAAGGCCTTCCCAGCTACCGTAGCGGTCCTGGGGCACACGAAGTCCCCGCTGTACATCGCCCCTATAGGCAGTCCCCTATTTTGTGCCGTTGCCCATATCCCACGACTTGGACGAGGGGTTGGACTTATGGGAGACACTTTAATGCTGAATATTAATAATAATAATAATGTCATGTGACTAGGGCCTCCAGTCGGGTAGACCGCTCGTCTTGTGCAAGTCTTTCGATTTGACGCCACTTCGGCGACTTGTGCGTCGATGGGGATGAAATGATGATGATTAGGACAACACAACACGCAGTCCCTGAGCGGAGTAAATCTCCGACGCAGCCGGGAATTGAACCCGGGCCCTTAGGATTGACAGTCTGTCGCGCTGACCACTCAGCTACCGGGGGCGGACTATGCTGAATATTGATGTATTCATTAAGCTGTACGCAGCAGCTACTGCAGCTCTAACTACATCCTTTTTTAATTTATAAAGCCCTTAATTCATCCATTCTGGATGTTTTGTTGCCTATGCGTGTTATTCGTTCGAAACATTCAACTATATGTTCTTATCTCATTCAGTGAACACTTGCTTTGGTTGAAAGTTTTTAAGAATATAAAGTTCAGCACATTGACTGTTCTTTCAGATTTGTTACACCCAACTAGTAGCGCATGCTCAGTTAAATGTACAGAATGTGATGCTATATCGATATTTACTTTCCTGATAAAACTAGGTATATGCATTAGTATTGTTCTCCAGCTACCGACTTCTTAAGATTTCCCGGTTTCATTAATTTTGCGCTGACAGCCTCGATTTTCCTGTCAACCTGTAGAAATATGTTTGATCTGTGCTTCACACACTTGGAGCGAGTGTACAAAAAGCATGTGAACTTGCCATTGTCTACAGTATACTGATACAGTTATGTATTCGTACACGATCTTTTAAGCAGAAACTCCTGGAAATTGTCTATATCGACTATCATTCAATTCAGTCAGTTTATCAACAACCAGAAATCCACAGTACATGTGATTCCAGCCATCTCCACATATGTTACCAAATTCATTGAACATCGTTTCAGTTTTTATATCTGCTTGATAAGTACGTTTTAAATTCATATTATACTGTTTGAAAGTGATATTAAGATTCGCAGTACTTCTTACCACCTGCTTTAGATTCCTGGAATGTGTCTGGTTCACTCAAAAGAAAGTGGGTTTCATATTATAGTCAAAATGAAAATATCTGTGTGTCAGGATCTGGTTTACCACTAAAGTCTGGTTGAATACGAAGAAATGGTTTGGTTTTACCTTCTCACGCGATGGAATATCACAGCTTTTGCAGAAGATGTGATTGATGACTACATTAATGCCATGAAATATGTATTTGGAGTGAAATGCCATGAAATAGGTATTTGGAGTGAAATAGGGTTCCTCAAAATGTATCTACAAATGAGTGCTCTCAGGGACTGTTAAAGGCAACAGAATTAGGTTAGTGTTTTCTCACTCTGACTATCAAACAGTTAAAGCAAGATATATGAATATACTTAAGGAAGATTGTATTTCTGTGTCTATATCTGGCGCAATTGGTTAATAAATTTCGTCTTGTAATTATGTACAGCACAAGCTGTAGCATTGAACGATGGTTTTATGATTTGATATCATTTCGACATTGGCATGTTTACAGGCACTCTTGTGTTGTTAAACAGCATTACTTCCATACGACATACTCATTGCCCTGAGTGCAGTATCTAGTCTGTAGGGAGAAAAAACACTGTCTCATTCGTTAATCATTTTATATATTGCTGACTACAGTTCTATTCACCATCATTGGTAAAAATACTTTCGTGGCGACTATCTTGCTGCTACATGCTTTCACATTTTCATCATTTGAGACTTCTCGTATGACCGGGTGCAGAGTATAGCGATGTCTGAAAATATATAAAATTTTAATTATAATTATCTCTGGTTTTGGTACAATGAACTTTTTATAAATAGAGGTGGAAACTTTCCACGCCCACACCTACATGATGGCCAACTCGAAAGGTCTACTGCCATCTCTGGATAAGGGTTAGTATTCACTAAAGTGAGGTGTCGCAAGATGTGGGTAATGCGATGTTTGCGTACGTCTGGTTAATGTCGACCATTAATACGCGCTCATCTGGAGATAGATTGGGTCGATAGTCGAACGAATGGTAGCGGTTTGAAGAGAAGGTGGAAAAAAGTATCAAGGCAAGAGCCAAGGGAACAAAACCTCTGCCATAGTTAGGTCGGGTAGTATGAGCAGTAGCGCATGTCTTGCTGTCCGCAGGGATAGGTTTCGCCAGTATTGGGTATCATGCAGGTCTATACTTTTGACGTTGTGCAGTGCTGTTACACGGTGGCTGCCGTTTGGTGCCTGAGCCGTTGTAAAAATTGCTGTTTTGAAGAGCGCGCCGCAGCGCGTAGTGTGAAGCAGTCGCCCTCCGTTCCTGGCGGTGGCGCCGCTGTGGCAGTCGCAGCTTTGGTGGCTCCCTCTGGAGCGAAAGGGGAAAGGTAGCCTGTACACGTGCATTTAAGGGGTGCTATGAGCTCGCTAGGCAGTGAGTCGGGCCAGTTGGTCAGCCGGATCAGTGTGAAACAGTCAGTATCTGTCTGTCTTCCGGAGTGCCAGTATCTGTTAGGCCGCCATTGTGCTCGAGTTTGTTCAGGCAATAGTCATTGGCGGTTGGATCGATTGGTTGGTCGGTCGCGCACTGGGACCCAAAATGACTGGTCCGTCTTGAGCGTCGGCGCACGTGAGGTCGTATAGCGAGGGCTAGTGGCTTCGCAGCCGACACGAGAGCAACAGGAGTCAACCCACGACATCTGTCTGGGCGGCGCGAGCTGCGTCGCCGTGAGACGGGAGATCGGCGCGCCTTCCTGCGTCCGTTGAAGCGGCTGGCAGCGGACGGTTCGGGAGAGCGTTATGGGAGTGCTGCGCCAGGTCTTCGCCAGACTTCGAAGTTTATTAGAAGTGAAGAGATTGGTGATATGTTGTTTCATTTACTTGTTAAATTCTGCTTATTTTCTTGGTCAGTCTCTCGTCCCCAGCTTGCTCGTCTGTCTCCCGTCCGCATTTGTTACGCAGTTTGTCTGTCTGACTGTCTGTCGGTCTGCAGTACGTTAATGTCTGCCTCCGTCATGTTTGTCGGATTCGGTGTTAACGAATTCATTCCTTGAAGTGTAACGGCCGAATTCATGAAATACGTTTTTATCTTGCCTATCATCTTGAGAGGCGGTATATGTGTAATGCAGAGCATGTTTGTACATTTTATGTAAGACTGCATTTCATGGGTTTTTTATTTAATTGGTCATTTTAGTATATGAAGTTGCCACCCTTCCAGAGTAAGAGTTTTCTTTTAAAAAAACAGGTTGCACTTTGGGCGCCAAGTAATTTTTTAATGTGAGTGTTTTGTACCATTTCCATCCCTCCTACGGGGTGCATAGTTTATGTGTTTGTATGAGTTGTTACAGTTTTTAGTTTAAAGTAATCTGATGTGTTGCAGATTTGTACCAGTGTAGTCTTTCAGAGGTTGTTGTGAGCTGTCGTGAATACGGCGGTGTTAAAAGGGAGCAGCTAGCTTCTCAGCCCCAAAGCTCATACTGTCACAAAAAAAAAAAAAAAAAAAAAAAATCTGCATCTGAATAAATTGTAACTTCATATTTAGAGGGTGGTTTCTGATTATAATTTTTAAATCTGTTTTTTTTTAAGGAAGCGTTTCTTGGAATAAAATTTCCATTTGTTGAATGAAATTTGTTTTCATCAGTTACCCACTGGCAACTAATTCCACGCTCACATAGTGTGATTAAATGTGTTAATGTTCTTGATGAGTCGCTTAGTAAATAAAGTAAATTCTTTAACAAAAGATTTTGAAAGTAAATTCACGGTTCAGTGCCGGTGTTGATCTCTCGGTCAGCATCAGCATGCATGTGACAATTAAGTTCATCATCGTTTTGTGTCCGATAGGTCATACATCAAATGCAGAGTATAGAGTGATGTTGGCGATATTTTTGTGCGTCAGTGTGCGAACTCTTCGGTTTCCTGCTGTAGCCTGATGTCGACTTTAATAGCAGTTGGCATATCCAGTCAGTGTTGCTGATATGCAGGGGCTTGTCGCCGTTTGTCGCTTTTTGGTGTGTGTTTGCTTCCCATAGGTTGTTACACCCTAGCTAGTGGTGTCTTTGGCCGCTTATGCTTCCACGTGTGGATGTGATCACAGTTCCCCAGAGAAAGGATGAAAGGACTGTTGGAGTGTCTCGAGTTCCTGTATAGTCATGTGGCGTGTTTTTTGAATACTTCCTAGAGGGTTTCAAGGCGGTATTCTTTGTGAAGATCGACAGTGCGTGTGTAGCGTGGAGCGTTGCTAATGATGCGTAACACTTTTTTCTGTATGCTCTGCAGGCGGCACAGGCGTGTAGGTGCTGCATATTCCCAGAGGTATAATCAGTGTCATGTATATAGACCTTGACATCCTCCTACTCAGTGTACTTTCCCTGTTGAGCATTGGGTAGAGCTGTTTGAGCCGCGCGTGTGCTCTGTTGTTATCGTATTCGATGTGTTCCCCCCCCCCCCCCCCCACCCCCCACCCCCGCCCCCAATAAAGTGAAATAGCTACAAATGGTTTTAAGCTTTACTGTGCCGGAAAATATGTCACGAACCTCAAGATAGGCAGTGCTACCTACATATGCAGCGTACACGCTTGGGGCAGATGATATAAACTGTGTTGGCTGTCTTAAGGTGCATGTAAAGTTTTCTGAGACTGTATGTGGAATGATTACATCGTATTCAATAAATATCTAAAAATGAAAATACAGACAGCATATACGCATTCGTTCACAAAATATAATGGTAATAATATTCAAAATGGCTCTGAGGACTATGGGACTCAACTGCTGTGGTCATAAGTCCCCTAGAACTTAGAACTACTTAAACCTAACTAACCTAAGGACAGCACACAACACCCAGCCATCACGAGGCAGAGAAAATCCCTGACCCCGCCGGGAATCGAACCCGGGAACCCGGGCGTGGGAAGCGTGAACGCTACCGCACGACCACGAGATGCGGGCGGTAATAATATTGATCACAAAGAAACAGAGAAATATTTTTGACCATACGGTGCATCATAATCGAAAAGACGGCACACTAAGAACAGTACAGTCAAACCTGTACATTTCTATATGGGAATTAGGAAGTATATGTATCATCTACACCATAAAAGAGGTCAACCGTAGATAATGCGTATTGCGTCTGTGTAGCACTTCAGCGCCTCAGGGAAATGCATGGAATGACTGAAAGCCAGAAATCTTTCAGTACAGCGCTTTGGTGAATGAGGGTGAGAATGATTAACGTACAGTGTTTCTGTATGGCGGACCTTATATGCTTGGAAACGACACTAAGGGCGTGGCAACTGAAACTAAAACAGAGCTCTTGGTGTAACAGAGGAAGGATAAGCAGAACAACTGCGGCGTGCTGTTTGCGCACAGATTGTGACTAAAAGGTCACAGAACAGTCAAGCCCCGCTTAGCTTTACAATTATATAGTCATAAATTGTAAAGGTAAGCGAGTTTTCTATTACAACACACTTCTGTTATCGATATCTATCCCGGTGATATAAATGCAGAAAGTAACGAAAGCCATTAAACAGTTATCAGTGTGAAGACAAACAAACTGAAATTTTGGATTAGATGAAATGTGGTATGCAGTGATGAGCAATAAATCATATTAAAAAATTTGCTTCTCCCAAACGAAAAGAAAACCGAAATTTTGGACGTCTCCGACCTCCCATTAAGATTTCAGTTCCTAATATTTTCCGTAGCCCGATTAAGGCTCAGGATGATTATCTTCAGTGTATCAGTCCTCGCTCGGACTGCGTTGTTTCTCTAATAAATCCATCCCGATTTTTCCAAACAAGTTAGTAAGGGGGATCGGAATACGACAGCTGTGATAATACTAAAGAAGTTTATATTTTACATCCTAGTCATTCCTGCGTAGCACTTAAGCTCTCTAAATTCAAATTAAAGTTAAATATTTACAGTTATCAATAAAATATGGCAGGTAGTAGATATATCGGTCTGTATGAACACATTGTGTTCAAAATGGCTCTGACCACTATGGGACTTAATAGCTGTGGTCATCAGTCCCCTAGAACTTAGAACTACTTAAACCTAACTAACCTAAGGACATCACACACATCCATGCCCGAGGCAGGATTCGAACCTGCGACCGTAGCAGTCGCACGGTTCCGAACTGCGCGCCTAGAACCGCGAGACCACCGCGGCCGGCCGTGACACATTGTGTCGATTAAGCTATACACTTAAGGCACTTTTTCCAACAATATTTCACGATTAATAATTTTGTCACAGAACTTGTGGTTTAACGTATGATGGGCCGTTTATCACATGAAGGAGACGCATAAAATTTTATTTAGTTTCTAGAAAACATGTGTGGTAATCGACGCAAATTAACTTCCGTGCAGACCCATATTAGTGTAAAACTGATTTATTCTCCTTGTTTGAGGCAACTGCTGGTAGATCTGTTCTATACATCACACGTAAATGTCGGCTTGTCATCTCCATCCAAACTCTTCAAAATCGTAACAAGTAATTGAAAACGCTTCAGTCAGCTTTATTTATTAATCAGTAGGTGTCAACATTATATTACAAGTGCCAGGATAAAGATGTACTTTTTCCTGACGGGAGGCGGGGAAGGACAACTTGGCCCCATCAGTTTATAAAGTCGGTTCTGTAAATATGCCCATATTTTGAAGTGTCCTTTGTACGTTAATTGTCAAAGATTCTTCACCACGTGGGTGTCCTAATTTGAAATGAATTTCTCGAAGATCCGTTCTCTTTCGGAGTACATAAGAAAGTTCAAAGAAGAGCAGCTCGTTTTGTATTATCGCGAAATAGGGGAGAGGATATCACTGAGATGATACAGGATTTGCCGTGGTCATCATTAACAGAAAGGCGTTCTTCGTTGCGGCAGAATCAGGATTTGGGGTGAACAACATTAAAACAAAGGCATTTTTTCTTGCGGCGGAATCTTCTCACGAAATTTCAATCACCAACTTTCTCCTTCGAATGTGAAAATATTTTGTTGACGCCGATCTACATAGGGAGAAACACTCGTCATAATAAAATAAGGAATCTCAGAACTCGCAAGGAATGAAATATTGTTCGTTTTTTCCACGTGCAGTTCAAGGTTGGAATAACAGAGAATTATTGTGAAAGTGGTTGGATGAACACTCTGCCAGGCACTAAAGTGTGATTTGGAGAGTATCTATGTAGATGTAGATATAGATGCAGAGAGACAAAGGTGTCACCAGAAGTGCCCCGTGGTAGTGCGATAGCACCACTGTTTTTCTTCTTGTACATAAATGAATTGGCGGACGGGATGGGCAGCAACTTGTGGTTGTTTGCTGAAGATGCTGTGGTGTACTGCAAGGTGTTGAAGTTGAGTGACTGTAGGAGGATACAAGATGACTGAGACAAAATTTCTAGTCGGTGTAATGAATGGCGGCTTGCTCTAAATGTAGAATAATGTAAGTTAATGCGGATGAGTAGGAAAAACAAGCCCGTAACGCTCGGATACAGCATTTGTAGTGTGCTGCTGGTCTCAGTCATGTCGTTTAAATATAATAAGCTATATGAAATGGAATGAGTATTTAAGGATTGTGGTAGGAAACTCGAATAGTCGGCTTCTGTTTATTGGGAAAATTCTAGGAAAGCGTAGTTCATCTGTAAACGATACCGCATGTAGGATGCTTGTGCGACCTATTCTACTGATCGAGTGTTTGGGATACGTACAAGGTCGGATTGAAAGAATACATAGAAGCAATTCAGAGGCGGTTACTGGTAGATACGAATAACACGCAAGTGTTGTGGAGATACTTCGTGAACTCAAATGGGAATATCTGGAAGGAAGGCGGCGTTCTTTTCGAGACACATTATTGAGAAAATTTGGAGAGCCGGCATTTGAAGCTAACTGCAGAACGATTCTGTTGCCTGTAGCATTCACTGGGCGTCAGTACCACGAAGATAAGATATGAGGAATTAGGGTTCATACGGAGACATGTAGACAATCGTTTTTCCGTCTTTCAATTTGTGGGTGGAATGCGAAAGGAAATGAGCAGCAGTGGTATGAGGTGTCCTTTGATATGCACCGTAGAGTGGATTCCGAAGTAAGGATGCCGATCCAGATGAAATGCTCACTTTCGATTGAAAAAATATGCTAAGAAAAGGTTTCCTTCACAGTTTAAGCAGTGCTATGTCTAAGATCTCGTCCTGCCCCAAGATGTGTTCTTTATGAATTTATGCCAGTTTCTGCTATATGAGAACAGCCTCTTTTAAGTGGCAAGAAACAATGAAACCATTGTTTCATCAGCTCCTGTAATCCAAATATATTCACATATACTTCGAGAAAACGTTTTCGGGAAAGGTATGACGTGAATACACTATTAATGGGCAAAATGGCAAAATTTTCTTGCCGTATCTCCAACGTTGACTGAGGATACTTACGTGACTGGGGATACTTGGGCCTCGATCTCGCCTCCTCTGTCAGAAATGATTACCATATGCCGGTTTTTGTAAAAAAGCTTACAGATACCTGATATTTTCTCCTGGACGTTTATTCACAGCTTTGATAAACTTTAGAATACTGACATTACGTAACACCTTAAGCTTCTCTCAAATGTTTTCATTTACAAGCTATCGACTTCGGTCAAAGACTATTTTTCGACTTCTGTAGTACAAACGTAATAAATATGGAGAATACACGTGAAAATGTGTGTTTTGAAGTTACTGTAAACTTAATTTCAGTAGCTTGAGGTACGTCTACAGTAACACTGCGGTACAATAACGACAACATGAAGCAAAACTAAAAGACAGGCACCAAGAGTAGGAAGAAAGATTTTGCAACCATAAGCGAATATCGTAAACTAACGGCAAAGGCGAACCATCACTTGAGAAAAACAAACGTGTAAGGCAGAGAGGAAAATCTGGTACTGCCGTAGAAATATTTTAGCAATGGTAATGGGCTGAATATGGAAAACTAGTTATAAAGAGGGCGTATAGTGTTATTATCATGACGGGCATAGGAAACCATGCAAGTTTCATAACCTGCAACATTGTCGCGAAAAAACAGTGACCCGTATGTGTAATAGGTATCCTTTAATTTACGTCTATGGTCACATACATTTGTTAACAGATTACCGGTTTCGGTCTTTAATGACATCATCAGATCTGCAGTAAAATTGGAAAAAAAACATAAACACGCTAGCAAACTGTCTACTGCTGAAGAACAATACAGAGACCATAATGAAAAGTAGTACTGACAAAATTAACGTTTGTGCACTTTAAATGTGAAGAGGCACACCTGTTTCATAAAAGCAAAGTCCTAATGTACTGCATCCATAGTGGCATCGTCAAATGTTAAAATCGGAATCAGCACCACCATCGTCAAATACATAAAAATAACGTCATATGTAGGAGTCATGTTGTCAGTCGCACTACTGTTTAAAACAAGCTGCCGCACGGTTGCCACAAGATGTTTGTGTTGCAAGTTCACCAGATGTCGCTAATGTTGGCATATACTAGTTTTCAATAATTAATTGGAACAGCGAAAATACATTGGGGATACAATAGTTGAAGTCTGTTATAAGCTTATAACGTATAAAGGGCATTACAGTAATAAAAAGTAATAAAAAGAACACGACAAAAGTAAGATTGTTGTTTATTACTGTAATATCTTTCATACCTTATAAGCTTATTACTGACTTCAACTATTGTATCCCCCAATTATTTTCGCTGTCTCAATTAATTATTGAAAACTAGTGTATGCCTACATTAGCGACATCCGGTGAACTTACAACACAAACATCTTGTGGCTACTATACGGCAGCCTGTTTTAAACAGTAGTGCAACTGACAACATGAATCGTCCATATGATGTTATTTTTATGTATTTGACAATGCTGGCGCTGATTCCGCATTTAACATTTGACGATGCTACTATGGCTGCAGTACAGTAGGACTTTGTTTTTATGAAACAGGTATGCCTCTTCATATTTAAAGCGCACAAATGTAAATTTTGTCAGTACTACTTCTCAGTATGGTCTCTGTATTGTTCTTAAGCTGTAGACAGTTTGCGAGTGTATTTATGTTTTACCCATTTTTACAGCACGTCGGATGTTGGTCATTAAAGACCGAAACCGGAAATCTGTTAACAAAAAGTTTGTGACCATAGACATAAATTAAAGGGAACTTAACCATGCAAGTAACAAATGAAATAGCAAAGATTCCATGAACAAAGAATATCGGAAATCATGGGTAAGTAGTATATGTCGTGGACGTAGCCCAGACGATCTGCCCTACGGAACTATATTACCTTTGTAACCTAGATATCACATAAATTTCCATTGTACTTCGAATTCAGTTCTTTAGTAAAAAAAAATTCAGCTGTTCCATTTTGCCCACTGCATACCTTTCATCCTTTGAATGTGTGACAATGGTCAACGGATTGTTACTGTCGACGTTACATTGTTCTTTGTGCCTTGTGCGTAATATTCAACGGGTTTTCCAATGTAGTACAACTTAAGACAAAAGAAGAAGAAGAAATGGCCCACCAAGACGGAATTACCCGAATGGGATTAATATTGGTAGACGTGATGTTCATGTAGCGACAAACAAATTATTATAACTTCAAAAAAGTTGAATTATGTACTCAAGAGAAAGAGCTTCGGTAATTGAGCAAGTCAGTAACGTTTTGGTACGCCTCTGGTCCTTACGCAAGCAGTTATTCGGCTTGGGACTGACCGACAAAGAAGTCGGATGTCTTCCTGAGAGACATCGTGCAAAATTCTGTAGAATTGGTGCGTTGGATAGTTTAACTCCAGGGATGGAGGGCTCTACCCGTAATGCTCCGTACGATCTTGATTGGTGAGCGATCCAGCAACCTCGTTGATCATGGTAGGAATTGACAAGTATGAAGACAAGCAGTAGAAACTCTCTCCGTGTGCGGGCGGGCACTCATTATAATCATCATCATCATCATTTAAGACTGATTATGCCTTTCATAGTTCAGTCTGGAGCATAGTCCCCCTTATAAGATTCCTCCATGATCCCTTATTCAGTGCTAACATTGGTGCCTCTTCTGATGTTAAGCCTAGTACTTCAAAATCATTCTTAATCGAATCCAGGTACCTTCTCCTTGGTCTCCCCCGACTCCTCCTACCCTCTACTGCTGAGTCTCTTTGGTAACCTTGCTTCCCCCATGCGTATAACATGACCCCACCATCCAAGCCTGTACGCCCTGACTGCTACATCTATAGAGTTCATTCCCAGTTTTTCTTTGATTTCCTCATTGTGCACACCCTCCTGCCATTGTTCTCATCTACTAGTACCTGCAATGATCCTAGCTTCTTTCATATCCGTTACCTCGACCTTATTGATAAGGTAACCTGAATCCACCAAGTTTCGCTCCTATACAACAAAGTTGGACGAAAGATTGAAGGGTGCACAGATAACTTAGTCTTGGCACTGACTTCCTTCTTGCAGAAGAGAGTAGATCGTAGCTGAGCGCTCACTGCATTAGCTTTGCTACACCTCGCTTCCAGTTCTTTCACTATGTTGCCATCCTGTGAGAATATGCATCCCAAATGCTTGAAACTGTCCACCTGTTCTAACTTTGTTCCTCCTATTTGGCACTCAACCCGTTTATATCTCTTTCCCACTGACATTATTTTCGTTTTGGAGATGCTAATCTTCATAATATAGTCCTTACATTTCTGATCTAGCTCTGAAATATTACTTTGCAAACTTTCAATTGAATCTACCATCACAACTAAGTCATCCGCGTATGCGAGACTGCTTATTTTGTGTTCACATATCTTAATCTCACCCAGCCAGTCTATTGTTTTCAACATATGATGCATAAATAATATGAACAACAGTGGAGACAGGTTGCAGCCTTGTCTTACCCCTGAAACTACTCTGAACCACGAACTCAATTTACCGTCAACTCTAACTGCTGCCTATCTATGTAAAGACTTTAATTGCTTGCAAAATTTTGCCTCCGTTTCCATTATCTCGTAGAACAGACAATAACTTCGTCCTAGGAACCCGGTGATTTGCCTTTCCTAGATCTATAAAGCATAGATACAATTCCCTGTTCCAACTCGAAACACTTCTCCATTATTTGCCGTAAGCTAAAGATCCGGCCCTGACAATCTCTAAGAGGCCTAAACCCACACTGATTTTCATCGAATTTGTCCTCAAGTAATACTCACACTTTCCTTTCAACAATACCCGAGAAGATTTTACCCACAACGCTGATTAAAGAGATACCTCTGTAGTTGTTACAATCTTTTCTGTTTCCAAATAGGCGTGGTTACTGCTTTCGTCCAGTCTGATGGAACCTGTCCAGACTCCAACGCCATTTCAATTATCCGGTGTAGCCATATAAGTCCTGACATTCCACTTTATTTGATGAGTTCCGACTTAATTTCATCCACTGCAATCTATGACCAGTTTCTCCACTTCCTCAAATGTGATCATGTTTCCATCATTATTTCTATCCCGTTGTACATCGAAATCTGAAACATTACTGATCGTATTTTCACCTACATTGAGCAACTCTTCAAAATGTTCCCTACATCTGCCCAAGACAACAACAGGATTCACCAGCAGTTTTCCTGACCTGTCCAAAATACTTGACATTTCCTTCTTACCTCCCTTTCGAAGACTGCTAATTACACTCCAGAATGGATTTCCAGCAGCTTGACCCAAAGTCTCCAACCTGTTTCCAAAGTCTTCCCAAGATTTCTTCTTGGATGCTGCAATTATCTGTTTGGTTTTGTTTCATTCTTCAACATAACTTTCTCTGTTTACCCGATTTCTAGTATGTAGCCATTTTTGATATGCCTTCTTTTTCCTTTTACAGGCTACCTTGACTGTGTCATTCCACCAAGCTGTTTGCTTCATCCTACCTTTACACATTACTGTTCCAAGACACTCTTTAGCCACTTCTAGTACTGTGTCCCTGTACCTTGTCCATTCCTTTTCCAATGACTGTAACTGACTACATTCAACTAACTGGTACCTTTCTAAGAACACTCTTATGTACTTGTGCCTGATTTCCTTATCCTGAAGTTTCTCCACTCTTATTCTCCTCCATATGGACCTGACCTCCTGCACTTTCGGCCTCACAATATCAATTTCACTGCAGATTAAATAGCGATCAGTGTCATCAAAGAATCCCCTGAATACACGTGTGTCTCTCACAGCCTTCCTGAATTTCTGATCTGTTATTATACAGTCAATGACAGATCTGGTTCCCCTGCCTTCCCAAGTATACCGGTGAATGTTCTTATGTTTAAAAACAGGAGTTTGTGATTACTAATCCCATACTGGCACAGATATCCAAGAGTTGTTTTCGGTTCCTGTTGGCCTCCATATTCTCTCCAAATTTACCCATAACCTTTTCATACCCTTCTATTCGATTCCCAATCCTGGCATTAAAATCACCCATGACCAGAACACTGTCCTTGTCCTTTACTCTAACAACTGAGTGCGTCATAAAAACTATCCATCTTGTCTTGATCTGTCCCTTCACAATGCGAATATACTGACACAATCCTAATTTTCTTGCTAGGCACTGTCAAATTTATCCACATCAGTCGTTCGTTTACATACCCTATTGCAACTACGCTGGGTTCCATTTCTTTCCTGATGTAAAGCCCTACACTCCATTGTGCTATTCCTGCTTTGACTCCTGACAGGTAGACCTTGTATTCTCTCACTTCTTCCTCTTTCTCACCCCTTACCTGAATGTCACTAATAGTTAAAACGTCCAACCCATTTTTCTTGGAGCCTCTGCCAGCTCCACCTTCTTCCCAGAGAAGTTGATATTAACAGCTCCCCATCTCGTTACCATTCGTTTGCCGAGTTGTATCTCGCTGAAATATAAGCCCAGGGCGGCTTGCCATTAAGGGAAACAAAACGGCGCGTAGAATATCGTCGACGAACTACTGTGCTCTAAGTGCTTCACCGATGACGACCAAAGCGGTACTACTAAGAAATAGAACGGTACATCAGGCCATCACTCTTGGTTGTCGGGTCATATGGCAGGTGACGTTTAGGTTGGTATCCCGCCAATGTTCTGTGCACCTCCAGACTCATCTCCACCCTGTGGACTAAAGTAGTCTCCAGGGATGAGTGGCGCTTCGAACTGAGCCTCGATAAGCAGTCAAGACGTGTTTGGAGGCGCCCTGGACAGCGGTAGGATACCAGCTTGACTGTAGCCCACTATGTGGCCCGAAGACCAGGAGTGAAGGTCTGGTGTGTCATACAATTTTTTTAGCAGAACCCGTCATCCATTGAATCCTTACTGCACAGCGGTACGTCGACGACTTCCTACACACTGGTTTGATGTCCTTAATGGCAAGCTGTCTGGGTTTAACTTTTACCGAGATAGTGCCCGCCTCCACAAGGCGAAATTATCCGCCACTTGTCTTCATGTTTGTCAAACCATATCGTGGCCAGCAAGGTCTCCGGAACTCTTTCCAGTTGAAAATTTTTGGAGCATTATGGGTAGCACCCTCCAACCAGTTCGGGATTTTCTCGATGTTAGGCACCAACTGGATGTAATTTGTTACGATATAACTCAAGAGGACATCCAATAGCTCTGTCAATCACTTTCAAGCCGAATAACTGCTTGCATAAGGGCCAGGGTTACAAGAACGTGTTATTGACTTGTTCAATTTGTGAAGCTCTCTCCCTGAACTAAATGATTAGAAATCTCTGAAACTGTATAATTTGTTTGTTAGTGCATCTAAAAGCCAACAAAATTAATTCAGCTGCTTTCATGTAAGAATACATTATACAAAAAAAATTCTGTCAGGTGATACTAACACCAATATAGACAATACCGTGCAGAAAAGATCAACAACTTCGTTAAAAATCCATTTAAGAGCGGCCACGTTTTTGCTGTTGGACAGGAAAGATGTTGTGCGATTATGAAGCCAGAAGCCCTTGCAATTGACAGCAGAACAGAAAACACTTATGGACAATGTTCCCACGAGTCTGAGAACCCTACGGGAAGCTGTTTCCACCTATTAAGTCAAAAATTACGTAATATCATTAGCAACCATTACACTTTTAACACTCCATATTACTTTTAAGATCATCACTGCATCTATTAACCTTATTACATTTATTAATACCGCAGCTGAGAACGAAGTCTTTCGCGACGGCACTGAGGCACTGGTATGTAAAACATTCCCGGTTTTCTTGCGTCGTCAATTCGGGACGCTGCAAGAAAACCGAGAATGTTTTACATAATACCCGAGCTGATGACAAATTTCTTTCGTTAGATCCTGTAAACTTGTATACAAATGTTCTATTGTATGAAACAACTGATTCTGAAAAGAACAAACGTTATTTAAATGTCGAAATATAGCCAGTCACAAATCGTTGAACTTACTAACCATGTCCTACAGCTACTTTAATTCCAAAAACAAAAACAAAAAACTTTCACGCAAAGGATGGTATTAGGTATGGGCTTTACTCTGATGAAAACATTACTCACTGCTTATTTCACTAATATGGGCAGTAAGCGTTTGATTGAGTGACGAACCTGGGTGACAGGATAGTGTGTTACAGGTGCTATGTGTATGTCACAACAATTGTAATTAGTGAAACAAAAGAGGAGACAGCTACACCTCAAAAACGAAATGAACGTCACAAGAATACAAGGAGCACCACTGAATATGAAAAAGTGAGTAATATTAATGTCTCAGTCGTTAATATTCCTAAATACCGTGTGTAATGGGATGATCCACAACAATTCATGTCATTCGAAACTGATAAAAGACGTTTTTACATGCCATAGTTGTCTGTTTACTCCACGTGCCGGTATCTGATACAAACATACGAGTACAAACGGACTTTAATACAGTGAAAGGGACAGCCATGGTAAGCGGTTACAGACTTGAAAAAACAAATAGCATACATAGAGAAAAGGAAAATAAGAATCATAAGATGAATAGGAGAGAAATCGAGTTAGTGAGGAGGTAAGGAATAGAAACACAAACGACATATCCGACACGACTGACTGCATATTGCACTGGTCCAAAATGGTTTCCTGCGTGATAATAGAATGCAGTTAAATACAGGGATAAATATAACACGATACCCCATTCCGTACTACTACTAATAAAGTAATACAAGGTATAATGCAACGCTCGCGACAAATTCACTGACAAAATATAAACAAATAAAAAAATGGAAACGCGCTGTCCAAGGAGCCGCTACTACCAAGATGTTGAATTTTCTGCAGGGTCTTATCTATATGAGTACTCATTATTATTATTATTCATTCGAGTGAATACCACGTAGATCGGTCACGCTCTCGCAGTGTTCTGTACTCGTGTCCCCGAGGTTCGGCCCCGAGCGCCGCCGCGAGGGAACATTCCGGAATCTCGCGGCCCGCAAATTACAGACTTCCTGGACTCAAGCCAGCGTCTGCTGATGAGGAGGTGAGATCAGCCGCAGGCGTCTTCCATAACGTGCCGCACACAGTGTGGGAACATTGCGTATATCACATGTGGACCTATATCATCATTACTGCGGCAATCTGCTTGTCCACAAATTACTGGACATATAAAATTGAAATTTTTTCAATTTAAATTGTAATAGTTACGAAAGTTTGCTAACAATGGCCAATTAAAAGCTCACTGGTGAAATAAGTTTGTCTAGCATACCGAGGATTGAAGTGAAAGTAGGTTGTGGTGAGAGCGTGTTGGAGACGTCTCACCACCTATGATCGAAACATTGAGCCAGAAATACCAATAAAGGCTTACGGCACTCTGTTGAACAGCTTGCTCACCAGCAAGTAATGTATTTCGAGTCTAATGCTTTTAATTAGTTTCAAAAACTCCTGAGTGCTCTCCAGGCGATGGTCGTAGTGCCGACCTAGACACTGAGACATGTAGCGTGTTAAGAATGCACACGTGCGTAATAGAACCCTCGGGAATATAGCGTGTTAAAATAATCCGCTGCGACGAAGTCTCCCAGTTTGAAATAACTCCGACCATTAAGCACTACGGTCACGTTTGAGAAACTTTCAAATTATGGAAATATTCGTTTTGAACTTATTGTTAGTTAGTGTTACAGGAGTGAAAATACAGTAACAGTAAATCGACCCATTTGTTCAACCTACTACACGTCCTCACTCTGAGCGGAGTCAGTAACTCGTCGACGTTTGCCTCAGTGTCGTCATCTGCGGAATGCTATTCGCCATTTTTCTCAAAGCTTAAACCAAATTATACTGCGGGTAAGTAAAATTGCGAAAATTCGGGTGCATCACTTTTTTGTAAATTGTACAGGAGTGGAGGAAATTAATATTGTACACAAAACACTTCTCTAGACATCTCATATTGTAGTATACGAAGTCAGGTGTAGTTGTTTGATAGACACATTTAACACAACATAGAACATGATGGAGCAAATGCTTCAACGGGCTCTGAGCATTATGGGGCTTAACATCTGAGTTTATCAGTCTCCTAGAACTTAGAACTACTTGAACTTAACTAACCTAAGGACATCACACACATCCTTGCCCGAGGCAGGATTCGAACCTGCGACCGTAACGGTGGTGCGGCTCCAGACTGTAGCGCCTAGAACCGCCCGGCCACACAGGCTGACTTTCATACCTACAAGGATGTGTGTTGTAGTACAGTACGCTACTTGAAAAACATGTTTCGACAGCACCAACGTATCAGCTTTTATCGTTACTGATGTGGACAATCGCAGTTTGACGTATCAACGGAAACCATTTACGGGTTGCAGGCATTCTGATGGTATTTGATACTGCTGTGCTAAATGCATCCCAATCATTGGAAGGTGTATCGATGAATGGTGAAATACCTAAACCTATTTATTTAGACAGTGGATGTGGTAAAATTCAACGCGATTGGAATAGCATTGTTTAGTTTGGTAATTCTCGATGACAGGTGCACTTTAAAGCTGTAAGTTAGATCAGCAGTGGCGCTCATGTGAGTTTCACATTGTTTATAGAACAAGTTTTTATATACTTTCTTAGTACGTGTACGGTACGTGTAATGAAGCAAAGATTACACAAATATTTCTTTATTTTTGACAAACCAGTTTCGACAGACCTTAATGTCATCTCTAGATCTTCAAAAATTTTTCTTACAAAACGTGTTCATTTCGAGTTGGTACCTCATGCCTAGTTCATACGTTAGTGGATAAAATGTAGCTCGCTATACAAAGATTTGTCAGAATAAAACTTCTAGTCAGAAAGCAGCTTGTACACATGGCCGTATCCATATATGTAGCGCTCAAACATGGTTGATACGTCATAAAAGTCCCAGTAAACAACAAAATGGACAGTGCCACGTCTTTTTTCGTTTGCATGTTGCATTCATTGATGGTTCACCTTAGTTGGCGTATGTGGTATGTGGTTAATTAAAACTGGTAGCAAGACGAGCTGCTCCAAGTTTTCGGTATTATTCACTAATACACCTAGTTAATGATAACAACAGAGAGAAACGATGACTAGGAGTGTCGGCAATCTGACCGGTCAAAAAGGGAGGGTACTTATTAAAAAGTCAGCTTAGGTTCTTTATCTTATAGGCTACGGCTAAAAGTAGAATATATACATGTATGAATATTGCCAATTGGCATATGATTCGTAACTTCGGCTTCCACCACCACCAACTCAAATAACTTAGAATTTCTTTACCAGAATGAAAACCATGAGCGTAGTCTGGTGGTGGGAGTGGCACAACAGGGGATGTGGACCGACTTAATTTTAGGAAATGTAATTTGCATATCGCGATTTGGTAGTCGTTCTATATTGTATGCTTGGTTTGAAAAAGGTACAGGGATTTCTTTTATGAATGATTGCTGTTCCCACGCATACAATAAGTGAGAATGGACATTCCAAGATAGTAATGAAATCACTCCAATGGTGGATCGGTGCCACACCGATGTGTTGAATCTTCCCCACAGAACATGTGGAGTGGTTAACTGATAATAAAACATCACTTAAATAACTTGGAATAAGTTAGTACGTTGTGAAATTACTACAACTGTAGCCCACGGTGCTTACATGTCAAAAGCAGAAGGCAGAAAAACAACTGCGAACAACCAGACTATTCCTAGGTATTCTCAAAAAGTTTGAAGCCTGCACCTCCTTTTATTACACAAATAATACAAATATGAATCGACTCTGTAGTCGCAATCATTATGCAAATATTTTATACAAAACATAGTTTATTGAAACTAGGTATTACAGTCGTTACTTGACAATCTGAAGTATGGTAAGGATATATGTCTTTATTTCAGGGTGATTTGTTTTGAAGATTGTTTCACCTTGTATGTTTAAAAACGTACATAAATCCGTTTAACACATTTTTAATTATGAAACATTTTTGTTTTTGTGAAGGTTTCCTGTTCAATGTGATTGCATTTGCGAGCACACAAAATGAAATGACATTCAGGATTTTCTATGCAGTCGGCACGCTCAAATGTTAGTGTACTTCCTAACGTATCAGACTCTGTTCGTTATGAGCCCTAACGGTGATGCGTTAAGAGGGGTATAACTGTTCAGCAATATCATATTTGTCAGGCTACTTGGAGTCAAAGGGTTTAAAAGTATTTCTTTGACAAACAGTAACTGTGAGTACGTCTCGCCAGTTAGACGTCCTGGGAAAATGAATGGTCCAATAAAGTGTGTGTTGATTGTACCACACCACACATTTATGCTAACCGGTTGCTGGAAATTGCGTTGGACAGTTGTATGAGGGTTTACTTCAGGCCATACGTGCTCGTTATGTAAATTGTTTGTACCATCTCGAGTATACTGTTCCTCATCAGTAAATAATATTTGTGTAACCCCGGATGCAAATGATGCCCTTTTTTATGGTAAGGATACAGATTGTTATACGTCAGTGTACCCCATATCTTAGAATGTTAAATGACTTATTGCTGACAGATACGTTGTGTACTGGTGCCGGGGTACTTCGAACAGCATCGATAATATCCTCATTACTTTGACAAACAGTAACTATCCAGTACGGTCCACTTCCCAAAATTCGCGTGTCTTCCCAACGCACATTATACAAGCTTTTTTGGAAACGTCTGACGATGCCAGTTTATTCTACAAACAAGCAAAACACAGTCTCAGTTCAATTGAGCAGCACCCGTCACGTACGTTGGACATGGAGATACCGTTGGTGGGCTTGAGACTAATATTGAGTGTTTGTGTATGTGTGTGTGTGTGTGTGTGTGTGTGTGTGTGTGTGTGTGTGTGTGTGTGTGTGTGCGTGTGCGTGTGTGTAAGTAAAATTGTGTCACTTGACATCAGCGTTACATTATTAATATTACTGTTGCTTTTAGAAGACAATTTACACCTAGAAAGAACACAGTGACACGTGAGAAGCGTCTCATAAAAATTTAGATGAGGAAAATATTTAATATATGGGTTGGTTCTTCTTTTCAGAAGGTTTGGTACACGGTCGTACTTCAGACGTTCACAAGCGCTCCTTAGAGTATAAGTTCATGACATAAACATTGTGTGTGCTTCTCCCTCTCTCTCTCTCTCTCTCTCTCTCTCTCTCTCTCTCTCTCTGTGTGTGTGTGTGTGTGTGTGTGTGTGTGTGTGTGTGTGTGTGTGCATATTTTAGACGTGGAAATACTGCATATTACAGCCTTTATGGAAATTCTGGATAAATACTTCGGAACATGAGCAATACATTCACATAATTTTGACTAAGTCCAAGATAGCACAGTGTCGACTATATTGTGGTCGTCTGCTTTGTTTTAAGGGTCTGTAAAATACTGAGCTAATTGGTGTTTCATTTTAATGAGTCCTAAAATAAAAGTGTTTGGTTCATTAGACAGGAGTGGAGAAGGGGAAGGACAGGGGACGGGTTGCAAAGCCTAATAGGTGTCATTCCACAATGTAGAATTTTTTTGGATGTTTTTGTATATATAACTCTTTCCAATATTTTTGAAGTCCCACGCATTTTGCTTATTTCCATTTCCAGGTAGCGCCCTGTATAATTTTAAATTTCCCAGCAACACTATAGTGTATTTCTTCATTTTCCACAACTGTCTGTGACCGCAACGCCGTTGTTGCGGCGCCAAGTAGTCGCGGTAAGTGTACCATCACATTTTCACTGTAAAGCGAAGCGTGAATATGTTGAATATCTACATAATTAGTTGTAAAGTGAGTTTATTTTCTTTTGTTTTAGTATAATGGTGTGAAAGTTTTAATTCGTAATAAACTGTTTAAAATAGTGGCAAGAGAACTGATCACAAAAAGCACAGTTCTCTGTTCGTATCCCAGTGCACTCGTTTCCGCATCTAGGATCTATCAAAACAGGGTTTACTTGGCTGCAGTGAGAATGATTCAGCGTAGCAACTTTTAATGGTTTAACTGAACTGACATGCATGGTCCAGGTGAATATCATGTAACCCCTTCAATTCTTGGCTTGTCACAGGATATTTAGTGTGAACATACGATTCTAAATTGTTAGAGTGTCAGTGGAAACAGAAAATCTATGAAACTGAAGTGACAAATGCGATACAACTAACCACGAAATTATGAAGACATGTTACACATGATAGAGGAAGAAAAAAACCTTACGTTTATTTTGACCGAAGAGTGTACAATTTACTGTGACAAGATAAGAAATACTGTTTACTGAATACTCGACAGAACTGCACAAGACAAATTGAAGTAGCAGCATATTGCTTCCATAATCGACACCTATTAATGTAATTGTTTACGCACGCTTATTGGGCTATTAGTTTCGACTCTGACTTGAGTAAGAGGATGACAGGAACAAGAACTATATCATCCAGATCTTTAGAAAGCAAGAAACATGGAAGTCATTTAACAGATTTATCAGTTGCTGTACCACTTGTATTTGTAGGTCTAAAACAGAATTCACTAATGGTTAGTGCTATGGATATTTCAACTGCATCCAAGACAGATATCTCCACAAGGAAAACGTGATTATCATTCATTCGAATCTATCCCAGTATGTGTTGCATTGTGCATCTCTGTCAGGGAATTTTAAAAACAGTAAGCAATTTCGTTCTTACCTACCGTGCATGCATGTGCGTACGTAACAACAATGCTAAAATTTGCTGGATAAATGTAGCTCACAGTTTCCCTAATTTAATACCTAATTTAATGCTGCCTATACTGTATATGTGACTTGACAATATAACCATTGGTACACTTAAGAGCCAGAACAATATAACTTCTACCCACCACGAAACTGAACTTCAACTCGTGGGTTGTGCACACGTAATGCGATAACGACAGTTTGTAAGTGGAACACATAGAGTACTTTGATGATCACGATGTGGACATTGATATATTCGCCACCAAATTTGCCCCATTTGAACGCTGTAGATCACATGCGGAACGCAACTAGGCCCCAGTTCCGCACTCACAAAACACTGCCACGTAATTTACGGGAACCTCGCCACCTGTACGGAGACATCTGTTACAGCGCACCTGTGAACACCTTCGAAGGACTCGTCGATTTCATATCATGCAGAGTCACTACTGCGTTGTGTGTCAAACCTGAACTAACACCTATTAATTACTTGGCTATAGCGGTGGGCCTCTTCAATGTATATCGCCAATATATTCACGACTGATTAATATTATGCAGATTTAATTCGGTTCCTCACGGCAGCATACTAATATCAAAGTGTACACTGGTAGTGCCACAAGTATGCTTGCAGTGATGCGTGGGACAAAGTAGGAGGAAAGTACTGTTTGCACACGCAGCAGTTTCTTCTGTGGAAGTTTAGCGGATTTTATAACTTTATAAGATGGGTACATTGCAAACGAACCATTGTTGATAAATATTACTTAAATGAACTATACTGATTAGAAAGCTTGTACACAACAAATAAAACATACTACATTAGTAAATAAATTACAAATTTTATACAATTTTAAGCCTACTGAATGGAAAACAAATTTTGTCAGTTATTCTTTAATGTCAACTACTATACTTTCGTTTTAGTATGACAAAGAGTAATGAACATGTTTTATTTGGTTAACATATGTTATCAATACTGCATGAATTATTAATTGGAAATTAAATAAAAAGGGTTATAACGTACAGTAAAAAATATATAAATATCAATTGCTGATTTATTTGTCTCGTTGAAGATCGATGGCCTAGGCATATCTGCATACATACAGATGGATCCAAAAATTCACCAAGAAGGGTACTCTACACCCGCTATTCGAATTGAAGTCAGTGAAGACACAATCTAAAATGGTTTCAATTTTTTTTATGGTGACTCTGGCCATTTTGGAGGCACCCACGCCTCTCTCTTCATCTCCCTCCTTAAGTATTAATTGTGTCCCACTCCACGAGTGTCCTTAATAATATTCAACAGCGGAAATTGGATAAAACAACCACCCTTTACATGCTGGATGTGATGCTGGAAAATGTTCAGAGAAAAACGTGGTAGCACTGCCACGCTGTCAACCACTTTAAAGAGAAAGATGTCGTAATAAAGCAAGCTGCATGCATAGGAACTGCCTACAATTGGAAACTGTCTTGTACTGACTACTGGCCTGAGGTCAATAACCACGGAAAAAACAGTCCCAAGAGATGTGAAACGTATTACAACAAACGAAAGATGGATACTGTGTGGCACTACAACTTCGAATTGCTACAACGCCGTGGTTTGCGAGTACTCATTTCGACAGTTGAACTACTTCTTCCATCATTCGATTCCTCTTTAACAATGAGCTGTTTCTTCTAGATGTACACTGAATCAGAATTCATGGTTCTCCAGTATGTCAATATAATTCTGAGCTAGAACCTCATGTGAGCCACGTCTTGTTTTTGTGTCCAAAATTTAATTATCAAATATCGACAATTTTGAAGATACTGATTAGTATGGGATACCACCTCCCTCACTCAGGTTCTTCCGTTTTGTTTATTAAACACATTAGTCTTTATGAAGTAACTGTTTGCATCCTTAAAATCATAGCGGAAAACCTGTAGTTTTCCATAGTACTCATATTTTTCAGTTTCAATTATCATTTACGTATAAATTTAAGTGAGTGTTTCAACTGATAAGATAAAAATGTATAGTTTTCCTTTAATAGTATTTGGTAAAAATTTACTGTGAAAAAGACTGTGACAGCTTGAGATTTTATATCTGTAGATACGCATTTATGTACTTTTCCTGCACAATAAAGTATACTATGTCAACATATCTTGCTGGTGGCTAAACAGAATGGAGACTCTGAAGGTCAAATTAAAAAAAAGCACTGGCGTAATTGTGTAATATTTAGCGAGGACTGTTTTGACTGGTTTAACGTTGATGCAGACTAATTAAAACAATTGTTTCCGAAAATCAAGAACTCCCAATACTTTTAGCACACTTCGTATGACTAATTGTGGTTCACCGCATGCAAAAAAACTTCATTAAACTGGAGTCGAATGACGTTGCAAGAATTAAAACTCTTTGAATTTTCTCTGATCAGATATGTAAGCATGTTTTGTCTATAAAGGGACAGAATGGCGGGTGACGGAACGCACTGACACGATCGCCTTATATCTACTAGGATATAGCCCTGTCCGCTTCGTCAGGCTTGCGTGGTACTCCATTGAGAGACAATTCACAGTGCCGTAATCAACTGGCATTGTTTCGGCTAAACTGTCACTAATTGCCTCATTAGGAGCGACGGTTTCGCATTTCCCCTTGCCGAAATACACAAAACAATATCTTAGATTTAATTCTAACGATGGTGTTATACAGGTTAATGGAAACCTTTCAATACTAATGTCTAAAGAAGTAGCGTAATAGTATCTGTGTAACTCTGTCTCAGAATTAAAAATGAAGTAGCGTAATAGTATCTGTGTAACTCTGTCTCAGAATTAAAAATGGGGTGAATATTCTTACACTTTCGCTTACGTCCCCAGATCAGAAAAAAATATTTCTGTAGTTTTTGTTATAACACTCGGAGTTTATGTGCAGCAGCAAATTACTAATTCTGATGATAATTGCTGCTCATTTATTTGTTGTGTGAATGAAACCAAACGAACTCACAAGTTAGCAATGATAGATTGTAGCTTCCTACAAACTGATAAAAGTTTTTACAGTATTCACATGGCGCACAGCTAATGCGCTAACATGAAAGATATAAATATGACTATCTTATGGAAGAATATGCTTCCCTTGATGTATGTGTGGTTGGAGCTTAAGGCTCTTCAACAGCAACGTTATCAGCGCCCTTGCACTCATTAAAACAAACTAATGTGGATAAAATCTCACACATTCACGCTATTTTACGTGCATGAAGACAACGTAAAATAGTAAAACCACCCATACAGGAGATGAAAACACAAGTCAAACGAAAAAAGAACTGAAAGAATGAAACAGGGAAATGTAACTGGCTGACAACTTACAAAAAGACATGGGTAATCCAGTCATCCTGTTAACACATTAAAACCATCTCCCTTAAATTCTTGGGAAAAATGATGGATAATTTACAAATTTTAAAACTCGAACCAAATTCGGCTGAAAGTTACTTAAAAAAGAGGGCAGATCTATCGGCAAATCCGCCGCGGCCCGCTGGTGAGAAAATAAAGCTCAGTCCAGTAAAATATGGTGCACAGTAATCTGTAACCCTCGAGCACCACACATCGGAGGGTCCTCTCGCCGGAGCAGGAAGCCATGCGTCATAGGGCCGTGGCCTATGCGGAGATGGGTAGGGAGGAACTCGTCCCATGGCTTCACTACACGAAGCTTGTTCTCTGTCACTTTCAGCCAACCATCTTCCCACCGACGCACGGCTCTTGATCTCAATTGCGAGACCATAGCATTCAGGGGGAAGGCACACTGAAATAACTGAGGACTACGACATGCCTCTTTGCTGCTAGATCCGTCCTTTTGTTCCCCGCAATACCCTTGTGCCCTGGTACTCAGAAGAAAGACACCTTCTTTCCCAGCCGTTGTAGTTGAATAAGGGCGTCCTGGATATTTTGGACCACTTTAACAGTTGGGTACAAAAGTTGTACAGGGTGAAGTTCACTCAGAGAATCGGTACAGACGAGAAATTTAGCAATGGAAGTAGGTCTCATCTGCCCAGCACCAGAAAGATTGCATTTAATTCTGCATCGAAGGCAGTTGGACCATGAGGACACAATCAGGCAAAACAACTGAGCAACCACCTGAGGCTCTCTGTTTAGAGCCTCTCCTACAGACAATTACATAGTTGTGGTGCTCCGACAAAATGTCAGAAAATATTGCATTAAAAATAGAAAAAGGATGCAGTCTCTCCTGTACTCCACCAAATCGAAAATAACTCTGTGCGTCTGCAGTAACCAGAATTTCAGAAGGTTAAAATCCTGTATTTGAGCTTGTACTTGCTCCACACCGAGTGACTTCAGCCCACACTGCATGCAGATCCCAAATGGCAATGTGGCTCGTGGACAGATGGAGAAAAGGCGTTCCGAAGGAAGACAAGCAACAGTATGGTAAGCCGGTGACGTCAAAGCCCCAAATAACTTGCATGCCTGACATCCCACGAGGAACCGCTGCCAGATGGTAAGAGGCGGTTCCCCAGCCTCATCACAGAGACTGAGTATGGGGCTGATCCTATAAGAACCCATGGCTAGCGGAATACCCTCGTGGTGGACAGCGTCAACAATCTCCAGGTAAGACAGATAAGAGGGCCTCGCCAACCCATACACCGTGCACCCACAGTCGAAACGCGAACGCACGAAAACCCTGTAAAACTGGAGCAGAGGTGCCCTGTCTGCTCCGCAAGAGCTGTGGCCTTATGATGTTCAGCACCTTGAGAGTTCTAGCTTTCCAGTCTCTCAGGTGAAGCAACCATGAGAATTTGGAGTTAAAAATTAGGCCCAGAAACCTCACTGGATGTGTAAAATATAGAATGATGTCCCTCCTACGTCCCTCATATGCAAGTAAGGTTGATTAAAAATACGACGAGTACGACTAAAATGAACACACAAACACACACTCTTAGGCAGAAAACTGAAAACTCGTCTTTGTAGCCACTCCTCTAATCTCTGCAATGTACGAGTATGTTGCAAGTGACAGCTCGCTTTTGCAACACTGGAGGGGGAACAGAAAACAGAAAAATTATACGGAAATAAGGAGCACTTTACTGGACGCATTACCGTAGACATGATACTGTTTATGGCCATGGTTAAGAAGATAAAACTTAAAACGCTACCCTGAAAGATACCATTCTACTGCTCAAAACGATCTGATAGCGTGTCACCAAATGGAGCCTAAAACACTGCTGCGACAAGAAAGACGCCATGAAGACGGATAGGTGGCCCCTGAGGCCCCACTGATGAAGCTGTGCGAGAATAGTATGTCTCCACGTAGTCTCGTATGCTTTACTGATACAGAAGAATATGGCAGGACAGTGATGTTGACGTAGGAACGCCTATCACATCGAGAGCAGCCAGGGAGTTGCCTGGTCTCTAACAACCAGACCAGACGAAGGTTAATCATTCGCTCCAGGGACTTTTCTACACAGCTCGTTGAGCTGATACTCATTTAACTGTTAAGAGCCATTCAAAAACCAATATCACACAAAGTATTTTTTATTCGAGACAACCGGTGTCAAGTGCGACAGATTCAGCCTAAAATGGACATGTTTCATTACAAAAAATGTTTAGGGTATTTAAATGTGCAGGTGGACTTCCAATTTCTTTGACAACACCAAACTAAAATATTTATATGAAACGTTAATTGAAATATTTCATGAACTGCATTACTTATAGACCTGAAGATGACAGCTAAGACTGATGAAACCGGTTGTCTGGAATAAAAAAGTATTTAGTGCAATCTTGGCTTTTGTATGGTTCTTAACAGTTAAAACACATCGCCCTACAATACTTTCATGATGAGAAAATTCAACTCATGTAACTACTACGACACGTGTGGTCCATTCTTATTTCGAGATGAGATATCAGAACTGCCTCCCTCCACGAGTCGAGGAAATTACCTTTCTGCCATATGATACTTCCTTCGATGCTGATAAATGTCGGAGCATTTAGTACCCGATTTGATCGTGACCGCGTGCAGTATCACACGCCTCAGGCAGGGCCAGTTGTAGCTCCCAGATGGAGGAGTTGTATGACTCGGAGCTGTTGGATCCAAATTGTAACTTGCCCCACTCTACAGTCACATGGTAGCGGAGAAACGTCGTATCACGGCTGTAACGGACAGCAGTTTTTGCTAACTTCTCTGACAGCCATTGAGCCATGCCTCTGGGGGTCGTTTGGAGACACCCTTGTTGCAGCAGTACTGCTATTCGTAAACAACTGTGTTTACCAGAAATGCTCCGCATGGCTTCCCATACGATTGTAGCGCAAGCGGAGCGGTTGAGGCAGTTCAGGATCTCTTGCCGTGACCTTCCTTTGCTGTCCTTGATTATGCGCCGAGCCTTGGCTTTCGCAAATCGAAAGCCTACTTTCAGAATGTCTGCTGTTGGGAGGCACTAAAACCGGCGAAGAACTGCACTCCTGTCCTGGATCGCTGAATGTCACTCAGGAGTCCACCAAGCTAGAGATCTTCTCCTAAGATGACCGGAAGACTTGGGGATGGATAAGTCAGCGCCATGATGGATGTGGTCACTCTTGTGATGTGGACCACCCATTCCTGGACGCCGTGTTCAAACACTGCCAACTCTGCTGAACAGGGTCTAGTTAACACTGCTGACCATCCATTTTGGTTGAATCTATTCGAGCAATCTTCCATCATGCAGGTTGGCTCGGGTGAGGAAGCACGCTTCTGACATTTGAGCTAAGAACATGGTACACACGTACCGTTTATTTTAGATTTTATGCGAGTCTTTTGCCCTTTTGTGAGTTCTGTATTAATGTTGGACCATGCCTCTTTAGGCAGTTTGTAGTTTTAGTGTGTTCCGAAGAAGGCGTGGTTATCCACCCCGAAACCTACGTCAACATCCGGTTTCTATTTGCAGTCGAGGCGGATGCTTTATAATCATCAAATTATTCACTATTGCTGACGCGCTGCAATGAGAAACGTTCTCCAGTTGTCATTGGAATGAAGGTCGCCAGTGAACTCCCACTGTACAAAGGGTGCGAGAGCTGGAAAACAAAAAGAGAGGTCGATTTCTAGGAATGACCCAATAGCAATACAGAAATGAGTGTATTTGTGTTGAGGATGCACAGTTCATGAGACGTCATGAGACTCTCCAAAACATGACCCCGATGGCAGGTAGATGTTGAGCCCCACAAGACATGATGGGCCTTGAAGTCTTCCAGGAGGAGAGAATGTCGAGGGGTTGTTATACAAGATCTGTGAGAATCTCAGACACTATTGCATCTTGCAGCGGCAAATACAGCGAGCAACTAGTGATACTCAGACAAACATGAATTTCAACTACAACAGCCTGCTGGTCTGTAGCCAGTGGAAGAGCAGAGGATTGCTGTCCATTAGTAACAAACACAGCGATCCCTCCCTTGGCTGTTTCCTCCGATCGGTCATCTATGCGGTGTTGCATATACTGCTGTAGTACAGGGACATCAGTATCTTTAAAATGTGTTTCTTATAAGGACTTGCACAGCGGGCATTCCAGTGCTAGGAGTTTCATTCCATCACAGGAGACCTAAACCCATTCAAGTTTCATTGTAGTATGGGAGCCATTTCATTGGTATGATATTTACTCCTATTTTTGCACTGGGGAGAGGAAGCACGTGTTGAGCGAGGGGAGTGGAGGGGGGGGGGGGGCTGCTTCAATCTGAGGGATCTAACTCGAAGGTGTCCTCCTCATTAGTCAGATATGCCAGAAAGACGTCTGTAGGCGCTAAAGACTGCTGTTGACCCGAACATCGCGATCCTTTCCCAGCTCCCTGTCCTTGGAGGATGAGGCGGAAAGGGGGCATTGAGAGGCACTCCGCTTTCCATGTGCCTTATTCATGCCCACTGTCGAACTAGTAATGTTATTTTCTGTAGCAGCTGCTTCGGTTTCTTTATCCTTAATCGATTGGTCTTGACATGTACATATTCAAATACAATTGCCTGAGGTTAACAGGGGCACGCTAGATGCCGTCTGCGTCGAAGGATCCACATTGGGAACAGATTTGTGTACCATGGAAGAATGCGAAGTGGCAAAGACCGAGGGTTTCGTTCCGTTATGTTTTGACTTGGCCATAGGGGATCCAGTTGGTCACTTTTATTTCCTGTAGTCTGCGTTCCTCAGCAGAAACAGGGCAGCCTTGTTTCGAGATTGGGTGGTTCCCAGAGCAATTGATACAGATCGCCAGAGATAGGCAGACAGTCCCAGCGTTATGAGCTGCTTTTCCACGTGTCTGGCATGTCGTTTCACCTCCACAGCTCGTGGTTGTATGGCCAAAACGGTAGCATTTATAGGATTGCATAGCGTTTGCTATGTAAGGTCTAACAAAGATGCAGGAACTTTGCCATATTATGTTCAGGCTGCGTTGAAGAATTGTATGTGACAATGAAACTGCCAGTCTTTTCAGTTTTTCCATCATTGCTTTGCGTTCTTTGCTCCACATTGACTATTCCCTGGGATTCCCACTCACATTTCAGGTCTGTTATGTTCATGTCTATGGTATCACGGAACACGCCCTTGATGGCGTTGAAACAGGTGTGTTTCTCAACAACAAGATCATATTCACCCAGTTTTTGCGATTCCTTAAGGGGTTCAACCTGCTTTGACTGGTTTGTTTCTGCTAACAAGGAACCATTACGTACTGAGCCGTGGATGGCTCATGTTATGCGTCGGATTAAACATAGGTTGTTATTCTGTGTTTAGTCTCCTGCGGTTATCGCGATTATCCTGTTATCCTCTCTTTCCGCGAGTGGCAGCAGCGGTGTGTATCGACATTCGCACCTTGTACTACCTTTGACCTGCGCTTATAGTTTCCGGCTTTGCTGTGTGCGCATTGTTGGTCGCTTTGCGTGGAGCAGCGAGGAAATCGCGACGCGTAGTTTGCCGAGGCCGCTGGCGGCGTCCACGCGCGGTCGGAGTGTGTGGTGCTGTTCCCACTGCTACGAGGTCCATGGCTCACCGATCCTGTTGAGTTTTGATTTAATCTACCAGCAAGACACGACTGTTCACATTGTGTCATTTGGATTTTGTTGTCGGCTGTTGGGACATTCCGGCGAGCAACAACGTGTCTTTTCAAGTTGGTAAATTTTAGCCACCCTCTGGTGGTGTTTAACTGTGCTTGGTTATTTTGAACTGAAGTGCACCAGCGGAATCTTCTGCCTTGTGGCCGTTAACGTTCCGGTTACCTGCCCTGGCCGTTGACGTAAATTCAGGTAGTGTATTTTCCTCATCGTGTTGTCGCTCTCCAGCACAGTCTGTAGTTTGACAGCTCAATGTATTATTGGTTGTGGGCACCAATACCTTCTACGTTGTTCCATTGAACTCCCTATTGTAAGCTGGTCGGGTGGAGCGGAAGTTATCTTGTCGGTGGGTCCATTGGCCGTCTATCGGTTGGGCCGACTCCCTGTCTCACCTAAGCGAGCGTTAGTGTTTGAATTTCAGGCCGACCCTCGGAAATATCTGAGTGCCGTTGGTTGTACTGCCTTTTCTTATTCGTTCTTGTTGTTTGTATTTGTATGGCTTCTAGCCGACTTTTAAATTAAGGTTGTTTTGGCCTTAAGGCGTAAGATTATTTAGGCCTTCAGCCTGATTTGAAAAACTGTTTTATGGTAATATCTTTGGCCTTTTAAAAATTTATTTGGTTTTGAGTCTTAAGTTATGGGCCTTCAGCCAATTTTTTTAAAAATTAAAGTTGTTTTCCTGTTAAGGTGTGACATTCTTTCGGGCTTAAGCCTAATTGAAATACCTGATTTAAGATAAGGCCTTCTGCTTTTTATATTTCTGATTTTGGTTTGACTCTTAAGTTATTGGCTTTCAGCCCAATTTAAATTAAAGTGGTCTTGCCCTTAAGGCATCAAATTGTATGGTGTATTCAGTAGGTTATTAAGTTCGAAAAATTAATACTTTTTTCTAAAAAAAAATTCTTGGCACTTGTAATGTTTGGTCAAATAAATAACGTTGTACGTTCGAGTTAACTGACAGCCGCCTAGTTTGGTCCCTTTCCACAATTTAATCTACATGTCCTGTCCTGCGGGTTTAGCAGGGAGCGTCATCTACGCGTTTGAAATAATTTAAGGTGCCACCAAGTGCTTCTGAGCCTTTATGGATAAAAAAGGAGGATCTTTTCGAAATTTCCCCTCCTTCCCCTTTATCACCAGAAACACTTTATTATTTATGACTCCGTGAGCCTTGTTATCCAAATGATTCTTATTGTAATGATGCCAAATCTCTCTCATTCTTATGGTTGTATGGGTGTGAATACTTCCAGGTGGTCCATCTGTCACGCTACGAGAAGAATACGAAGATTTCGAGAGTCCCATCTCGGTCCGACGATCAACTAGGGAAACAAGGGTACACTCAGACAGTGCCCCACATGCTTGAGTAAGCCTTATACAACTGAGGTGTGGCAGCTACCCCAGAGGTTGTCCGCTAACGACTGCTCCACCCCAATAGCCATGAAGCACACCTTAAGACCGAGGTTTTTTATTTTTTATTTTTTTATACAGATTTATTTAGTCCTAGCGATCCAGTCGGTCAAGCCAAGATCCCTGTTCCCTGCGACACACAACGTTCCACTAGCGCGTGGTACGGTGGTGGCTCAAGCATGTCAAGAGCTTACGGTGACAGAGGACTGGCGGCCCACACCAGTCCTCAGCTCAGGAAGCCCGGGGCTACCAAGCCCACATTCAGCAAACGAATGCTGAACCCCTGAGGGCGCTTCTATTGATGTAGCGCTGTTTTAACTAATACTGTAGTGGCTAAAACCTGTAAACAACGAAGATATGTCCACAGAAGCATTCAGTGCACACAGGCTATGGGGCCGATCGGTATTGCCTCTACCCAGAGTACCGATCGGCTACTGCCTGCGATATAGAATTTTTCCTGCAGTTTCCTCGAGGTACGCATCGTAACTATTGCACCTAGGTTTAGGTAATCTCATATACATTTATGCGCACCACGTGTGTGGTATTTAATCAGGTGTCCGTATCGGTTGATAGTCGCCGCCATGAATATCCGATATGACTACCCTGTACGTATCTGTGGTAGGTACTTTTTCTGGTGGCGTTGATAGAAACTGCCAGAACTTGCTGACAAAAAATGCTTCGGAACCTTTTATTCTGTTTTCAGTACTAGCTGAACTACTTTACACGACGTGTATATTGCTTGGTCGACTTTCCCACTTCGTTGACGGAAATTACAACCATTTGCAGCTAGAGGGCTCCGAATTGTAGGGTGTAGCATGGTGCTGTGTAACGTAACTACGTCGAGAAACAATGTGCTGTAATCGGATTTCTAACCGCAGAAAATGGACCTCCAATAGAAATCCGCAGAAGAATGAAAGCTGATGCTTCTATCGTCATCAATAACGTGCGACGTCGATTGTTCGTGCTAGTAATAAAGAAAATGGTGGTGCTAACCTTAACGTGTGTGACAGAGCTCAGAGTCTTTCCAAGGCTTAAAGGACACCTTCCACGACTTCTCTTTGGTAGCGATGAAGTTGTGCAAGCAGCGTGATGCTCAGGCTTTGTCAACAAAACCAAATCACTCGTAATGTGACGATATCAATAAACTGGTCTCTTATAGGGCAAAATGTGTTTTTCACCACGATGATTATGATGAAAAATAAGTATGTACACATGAAGGATATATATGTTCAATGTTAACTACGTTTCTTTTATTTAAACAGCTTTAAGCGTTTTCACATAAGAAAGTAGGAGGCATTGCCACCCAGCATGCCTTCGCACTTAAAGTTCCATTGCTGGCATTCTAGGTGGAAACAGTCAATGAAAGCAAGAACTTCATCGTGAAAAAGATAAGAAACTGTGTATATTATAACCACATCAATATTACGTTTATGCTGTACTTACACTCTTCACGCTGTTGTTACGCTATTAGTCCTCGCTGCTAAAAGTGCATTGGGGATGTTACATTCGTTAGTACACACGTCAGCGGGCGCCTGTAGACTTTACTAAATATCTGCTAGCTAAAGATGAAAATTTGTCTGCATCTAGTTATTTCATTACTGCTTCCAAAATATTTTATCTTTAAACGTACAGCATGCGACAAGAATATCGCGTCAGTTCAAATGGTTCAAATGGCTCTGAGCACTATGGGATTTAAACATCTGTGGTCATCAGTCCCCTAGAACTTAGAACTACTTATACCTAACCAACCTAAGGACATCACACACATCCATGCCCGCGGCAGGAGTCGAACCGGCGACCGTAGCGGTCACACGGTTACAGACTGAAGCGCCTAGAACCGCACGGTCACACCGGCCGGCTCGCGTCAGTTATGAATTAACATTGTAACTCTTTCAAACTTGTGCTCCAGTATAACAAAATAGTGAACCTACTAACAGTAATACATCAGTGCATGTTTTGTCACAGATAACGATCTTATCTCAGAGTCACGCCCATGTTTCCAAGGAACCCCTCTGCCCACACCTGTTAGGCAATAGCGTGAGGCGCTATCAAGGACAGGATGAAACCTGATACTCCCGTCACCCCTGTCGGCCAGTTATATGTGGTACAGTCAGGGTCAGGATGTCACCTTTTACCCCGCCCATGCATCGTGGGCACTTTTGTGACTCAATAAGGGTGGAAAATAAAGGTCACGCGCCCACTCTCTCATCCCTAATCTTTCTTCTCTCCCTTGACCAAAAGTTATACTTAAATCAAGTTGCCTTTTCCTCCCCCCCTGTATTACTATTCCAGTTGTGTGAGTTTCGTCATTATAGGTCTGTTCGCTGTAGCGAGAGGAACGTCAGCAGCAGAGTTACCCTACTTCAAATTGGGCGTTAATGTAACCGTAATTTAAAAGGTAATACACTTCGACGATACACTGTCGGAGAGGGGAATAGCCGCATTACTGTAATTAAAAGACATCATAGGAAATTCTGCAAAGTCCTGGGAAATATTAATGTAATTTCACAAGCTGCCACATAGCCGTGAATTGGACAGTGACCCGAATATAGAATAAATTTCCTATACTTTACATCTATGGTCACAAATTTTTAGTCATCAGACTACCGATTTCTGTCTATAACGACCGCTTTATGATCTGTTTTATAAAAACACTGTGGCTCCAGTTTATTAGGACATCTTTTTATCAAACAAGTCTTAAGTTTGTCATTATAGACCGAAACCGGTAGTCTGATGCAAAAAATTTGTGACCGTGAAGTAAAGGAAATTTATTAACATATTTATGTCAAATCGTAATGATATTTGAGTGTGATACTGTAGCGCGGCTGAATTAGAATAATTTAAAGACATCATAACATATTCTGCAAAATTCCTTATATATTTAATTTATTTATGACGTAAGACCCTTCCACTTCGCAATATGTAGCTGGGGCGTGGATGAAATACTGTAATGTAATGACATCATAGCATCTTCTGCATTATGTTAACATAATTTACGCCATAAGACTCACAAACCCCACATAACATAACAATTTTAGTTCGTTCAATCGACGCGTATACGACAATAATTCAAAGCACTTTCGCCACTTTTAATCAGAACATTACTTTTAATATCTCCGCGCTACTCTGTACCCATATTAGTAATTACTACTGTTATTTCGTCCTGTTCTCCAGTGATTTGTTTTCAGTCTACATTATTTTTCTACTTCACATAGACTAATACTCCATGAGTCCAACGCAAAAATGACTTTCTCTACTCACCTCACTAACTAAAACTGCAAATGCATTCGAATGAAACGACACTCATTGACAAAACACCATTGACCACCGATATGCAGACAGATTACAAAATAATTTGACTTCTATAGATACGATACGCTTTGTACGCGGAGATCCTGGTTTGAACCACAGTCAGATTCACCATTGTAGCTACAATAAATAATAATCCTAACGTATGCTCTGCCAGAGAGTTGTATACCAATATCATCTTGTACAGGGATCGCTCTTCACCAGAATCGTCTTCTGCTTGGTTACACCAAGACACCTTGTGTAAAAGTCACGTTGTCTAGGCATTTCTTTAAGTATACTACGTCACTCTGTGCCCCATTAAAATTCTAGGCAGTGCTGGGTTTTGTAATATTAAGAAAATAATGTTTTTTAAAATCTGTTAACCACGTGGAGTGTCCGCGTGGTAAGAGGCGTCATGTCACGGATTGCACGGCCCTTCTCGATGGAGGTTCGAGTCCTCTCTCGGACATGGATGTGTGTGTGTGTGTGTGTGTGTGTGTGTGTGTTGTTCGTAGCGCAAGTTAGTTTAAGTAGTGTGTAAGTATAGGGGCCAATGACCTCATCAGTTTGATCCCTTAGGAATTCTCACACACACACACACACACACACACACACACACGTAAAAACTGTTGCTTTCTGTCTTTGGCATTTTAGTAACATTACTTAGTTTCTCAGCATCAAAGTTACTTAACATGCAGATTGTGAAAACTCATTTCTCCCTAAGCGTGGTAAAGGGACGTGTTTCAGTGCGCAGAAAACAATTAGAAAGGCATTGGACACATTTGTAGATCTCTGAAACGAAATTACGTAATGAAAGACAACACAAATGCTAAGCCTTTCTATTTAGAATGGAAAAATTTATAAGCATGAATATCAGTATGTCATCCCAGAAAAACGTGAATTGGGACAAAAAGAAAATCCAATCGGCAACCAATTTCAAACGGGACTTAAAAGCTGCCACTGTTACTGCTGTAGTGTTTAAACGGTAAGTTAAGAGCAGTATTCCATAATTCATTGGACTGAAGACCGACTGACAGAGAAGGCACAAGAAGGACACCGGACGTCGCTTTCGTAATCAGTAGTGAACTTATAGTCGAACCTGGTTTGGGGAACTGGAGTAGAGCTGTTACTACTATTTATTTTGTCACATATTGTGAATTGATGATTGTAGGCTACAGATAGGTGGCATAAACTATATATTTCGTCTTAAAATCTGTAGCGTATGTGTTAGAGAATGTTGCTGATGAAATTATACGACAAAGACAACAATCAGAAACTTTCAGAAGGTAACTCAGTATTTTCATCTTAAAATCTGTAGCGTATGTGTTAGAGAATGTTGCTGATGAAATTATACGACAAAGACAACAATCAGAAACTGTCAGAAGGTAGCTCAGTATCAGATTAAACTTAAATACTTAAGCAGAATCCCTTCAGCTCACAGACGTGGTCTGATGCATACATATTTGTATGTAGGTTAATCTGCTATAATCTCGATGGCATCGTGATACCAAGAAATAAAACTGATAATTCACCCACGCCGTCAGCTGAGCTGTATGGATGTCACAACCATACAGCAAACAGTAGGTTACCGCAAAAGTACAAGTCTGTGGAAGTGGATAATGTTTGAATCGACGCCCTAGCAAATTACGCATCAAGACACCAATGTATATGGACGTTAAAGCTTTTCCAGCACTTAAGGTTTAGAAAAGTCTCATAGTTTATAAATTCGTCTTCAGTGATGCAAGAAAATCTATAGTGGTTCTACACTGTGATGGAGATCTTACCAATTTAGTAGCTGTGGAATGTTGTTGTTGTCGTGGTCTTCAGTCCTGAGACTGGTTTGATGCAGCTCTCCATGCTACTCTACCTTGTGCAAGCTTCTTCATCTCCCAGTACCTACTGCAACCTACATCCTTCTGAATCTGCTTAGTGTATTCATCTCTTGGTCTCCCTCTACGATTTTTACCCTCCACGCTGCCCTCCAATACTAAATTGGTGAACCCTTGATGCCTCAGAACATGTCCTACCAACCGATCCCTTCTTCTGGTCAAGTTGTGCCACAAACTTCTCTTCTCCCCAATCCTATTCAACACTTCCTCATTAGTTACGTGATCTACCCATCAATCTTCAGCATTCTTCTGTAGCATCACATTTCGAAAGCTTCTATTCTCTTCTTGTCCAAACTATTTATCGTCCATGTTTCACTTCCATACATGGCTACACTCCATACAAATACTTTCAGAAATGACTTCCTGACACTTAAATCTATACTCGATGTTAACAAATTTCTCTTCTTCAGAAACGCTTTCCTTGCCATTGCCACTCTACATTTTATATCCTCTCTACTTCGACCATCATCAGTTATTATGCTCCCCAAATAGCAAAACCCCTTTACTACTTTAAGTGTCTTATTTCCTAATAAGTTTCAGAAAAATATTGATGTGATAGTATACTAAAGTACGATTTGCCCTTCCAATGTAATAACGCCTTCTTATTGAAAATATTCTCGGGACATAGAGAAAGATCTGATAGTAAAATATTAGAGAAGAGTAGTTAGTACAACATACATTCTGGTAAAATGCAGATTATTGAGACTGGGCCCACGTTCACTGTCTCGTGGTTCATATCGATCTGCAGCTACCTTCGGCTGCCTTCTACCTACCATTAGTGGGGCAATCGCTGAACATTGGTGCCTCATGCGACAGAGGTAGAGGACATTTCCTCACTCACTCTCTCTCTACTGTGTGCGTGGGATGCTGTTACCGATAAAAAAAATTTGGGCTGTTGTGTGACGAAGAAAGATGCTTTTCTTCTTCTCACTGCCTCTGGTGAGTGACTAGACGAGAGCATAGGTCTCCATGCTAACTGTTTAACGTGGGGTATCGCTATGTCTATTTAAATAACGTACTGTGGAAATTTTGAATGTTTAACATCACGTATCTACATGCATTTTAAAATAGAAAATGCTGGAGTGCTTGCAGAAGATGTCTTGTTGCCATTAATGTATAGTAATTCAGCTGTGCCCCAGTCACATACCGTAACGTCAAACGATTTTACACCGATGAGCCAAAACATCACGTCCGCCTGTTTAATAGCGTGTTGTTTCACTTTTCAAAGGCAGTACAATAGAGATTCTGCTTGGCGTGGGTTCTCAAAGTTCTTGACAGAATACCAGAAGAATCTGGATTGTTGGTTGGTTGGTTTGACACAAACAAGGCTCGGGGTAAAACAACACCCAAACGCCTTTGTGAAAGTAAAAGGGGGAAAAGAACGCGGATCCACACCTAGAGAAAATGAATGGAACGAACAAAAAACGGGGAAAACGACACCACAAGCAAAGGTAGAAGAAGGTATAAAAACCATAGAGCAGAAGGTCTGGGCTGGCTGATCACAAGAATAAAAGAGGGTGAGCCATCCACTCTGCAACACACTTATATGTCACCCCAAAAGACAAGGCAAGATGAACACATGAAGGAAAAGCCGAACACCAGGACAAACAAATGCAAAGAAAGGGTGTCAGAGCTAAAACTGTGGAGGAGGGGTGGAGGCCCCAGAGACAAGGCCAGACACACACCCTTAAATGGTATGATAAAAATCTCCCTCCCGAATAAAACGTAAGACTATATCTGCTGTTGAGCCCAAACACCGAAGGTAGGGTGCTGGAATGGTTAAAAGTCCGCCGTAAAATTGGGCAGTCCAGAAAAATGTGAACTACGGTCATAGGGCAGCCACAGCGACATATATGTAGGTCCTTGCGATGGACATGTGTTAGCCACGAATGACCAACGTGGTGCCGTTAGAGAAATAAAGAGTCCCTGGGAAAGGCACCCATGGAAGACCTCCACACATTCGTAGTCTCCTTAATGAGACGCAGTTTGTTGTGCGTACTGAGACTATGTCATTCCGTTTCCGAGAAACCTGGCGGCGTATTGATGAACGCAGGTCAGTAACCGGGATGCCGATCTTCAGAAGCTGTTTGTAGCCTGTTTGGCCAGCCTGTCGGCAAGTTCATTTCCCGGGATTCCGCCGTGACCCAGGGGCCAGACAACTGAATGACTAAATCGTTCCAGGGCATAGATGGATGAACGCTACCTGGATGAACGCTACCAAACGCTGGCGAGGGTAGCGTTGCTCGATAGCTTGTGAGCTGCTCAGGGAGACAGTACAGAGAAGAAACGACTCGCTAGAGCATGAACGAACGTACTCAAGTGCACGAGATATGGCCACCAGCGCTGCAGTGAATACACCGCAGCCATCTGGCAAGGAATGCTGTTCAGTATGACCTCTGTGGACGTAGGTGAAGCCAGCGTGACCATAAGCCATCGAGCCGTCGGTGTAAACGACTTCAGAGCCCGGAACACGACAAGAATCGAGAGGAAGTGCCAGTGGAGAGGGCAGGGTTAACTGATTTTTTAGGGAAATGCGAAAGGTCCACGTGAAGTGTCGGTGTAGGTTTACGAGATGAAGGTGTACGTGAATGGACCTCGAACAGAGGTGGTAAGGGGAAGTACTCTAGTTCAGACAGAAGGGATTGGACGAGGACCGCAATCGTAACTCCTGACCTGGGCCGCCGGCGTGAGAGATGAACTAAAGTGGTTGAGAAACGAGACGGTAATACGGATGCTCAGGAGAATGTAACTGGTGAGCAGTTGTGCATGCCTAACCTTCAATGGAGGGACTCTGGCCTCCACCACGACGCTGGTCACTGGACTCTTCCTAAAGGCTCCTGTCACTAGTTGCGAGTCACAGTGTTGCATTGGGTCGAGTAAACGCAACCCTGAGGGCGCCGCCGAACCATAAACCAGACTCCAACAGTCAAGGCAGGATTGAGCAAGGGCTCTGTAGACCTGCAGCACCGTAGAGCGATCTGCACCCCAGTTGGTGTTGCTCAGGCAGCGGAGGGCATTGAGGTGCTGCCAGCACTTTAGCTTAAGCTGACGAAGATGAGGAAGCCAAGTCAATCGGGCGTCGAAAACAAGTCCTAAGAGTCAATGTGTCTCCACTACTGTGAGTGAATCGTCATTAGAGTAAAGTTATGTTTCCGGATGAGCGGTACGACGCCGACGTGCATGACACAGGATTTGGCGACTGAAAGCAGGAAGCCGTGGGCTAGAGTCCATGACTGTGCCTTGTGGACGGCTCCCAGTAGACGCTGCTCAGCAACAACAGTACTGCAGCAGCAATAGGAAATGCAGAAGTCGTCTGCATACAGAGAAGGTGAGACGGCTGCTGCTAGACTGTTACACTAAAAATAGAGATAGACTCAATACAGAGCCCTGCGGGAACCCATTCTCATGGATATGACACGAACTATGGGAGGCACCAACTTGCACACGGTAAGTACTAAGCGACAGGACATTTTTGATAAAACTCAGAAGCCGGCCCCGGAGGATCCACTCGTATAATGTGGCAAGGTCGCAAGGATATGATATCGCCAAATCGTGTCGTAAGATTTCCGTAAATCAAAAAAGAATGCAAGCAGGTGTTGGCGTCTGGAAAAGTCTGTTCGGATGGCAGACTCGAGGGACACAAGACTATCCGTGGTAGAGAGACCCTGACGGAAACGTCCTTGGCATAGAGCGAGTAGGCCACGTGACTCCAGGACCCAAGAAACCACCGACACACCATACGTTGTAGCATCTAAAAAATAACTTTGGTGAGGCTGATGGGCTGATAGCTTTCTAGATCAAGCGAGTTTTTACCGGGTTTGACCACTGGAATGATGGTGCTCTCTCGCCATTGCGATGGAAAGACGCTACCGCACTAGATCCGGTTGAAGATGACGAGGAGATGTCGCTTGTAATCCGACGAGAGATGATTAATCATCTGACTGTCGATCCGATCCGGCTCAGGAGCTGTGTCGGGGCAATGTGCAAAGGCGCTGAGGAGCTCCCACTTTGTAAATGAGGCGTCATAGGGTTCACTGTGGCGTGTAGTGAACGGGAGGATTTTCCCTTCCATCCGCGGTTTGAGGGTGCGAAAGGCTGCGGGGGGGGGGGGGGGGGGGGGGGGGGTAATTCTCTGACGCAGAGGCTTGAGCATACTGCTCAGCAAAGTGTGGGCCATCACGTTTGCGTCAGTAGATAACACTCCATCGATGTTAACGCCAGAAACACCTAATGGGGTTTGGTACCCAAAAACACGTCTGATCTTCGTCCAGACTTGAGAAGGTAATGTAGGGAACCCAGTGGTCGTGACGTACATCTCCCAACACTCCTACTTGTTATAAGCAGTCGAACGCGGGCACAGAGCCGTTTTAAAGGTATAAGGTGCTCCAGAGAAGTGTGCCGCATATGACGCTGTAGAGACCGACTACGCTATTTAATGGCCTCAGCAATTTCCGGCGTCCATCAAGGTACTGTCTTTCGCTGGAGGCACCCTAAGGAACAAGGGATTGCGTTTTCCGTCGCAGAAACGATCGTTCTAGTGAGCCGCTCAACCACCACATCGATGGTACCATGTGTGGGTGATTAACGGTGACAGCGGACGTGAAAGCTTCCCACCATGCCTTTTTTAAAGGCCATCTGGGTAGGTGTCTGTGGGCGTGACTCCGGGGGAGTGACAGTAAGATGGGGAACTGGTCACTATCACACAAGTCATCGTGGGTAAACAGATGGAAGAAGTCCTGGGCTGAAAAGTGATAAATCAATGAGCAAGTAAGTACCATGAGCCACAGTGAAATGTGTGGGGCCCCATTATTTAGGATTTTCGACATCTCTACCTCGGCCAGTAAGCATGGTGCTATCCCACGAAAGGTCATGGGCGTTAAAGTTTACCAAAAGCAGGAAAGGTTTAGGGAGTTTATGAATCAGTGCAGCCAAGACGTTCAGGGGTACCAGACCATCTGGAACAAGATATACGTTGCAGACATTTAGTTCCTGTGGCACCCTTATCCTGAGAGCCACAGATTCTAGAGAAGTGTGAAGGGGCACAGGTTCACTGCACACCGAGTTCAGAACATAGACGCAGACTCCACCTGACGCTATGATATTCGCTACGATTCTTGTAACAGCCCCTATAGCCGCAGAGGGCAGGGGTCTGGATTGCCGGGAACCTGGTCGCTTGAAGGAAAATGCAAAAAGCAGGTGTACTGCTTAAAAGATGACGTAACTCAGCCACGTGCGAAAAAAAACAGGTGCAGTTCCACTGGAGAATGACGCTTTCTGTCGCCTGTGACGGCATGGAGTGACCAAGGAGGCAAATTAGGCCCCAGCAGCACCTGTCGCCACTGGTTGAGTGGTTGCATCCAGTACCATTGCATCCGAGGCGTTGGCGAGATCTAGGTCCTCAGGCGACACCAGAATCTCTACATCCTCAGACACAGAGCATTGGGGGAGTGCTTGTGAAGGGTTCTGGAGGCTCTCGTTTCTTATCAGGCTCCTTCTCTGAAATTCTGCCCCCTCGCTGCTCCTTAGGGTCTTGCTGGGAGGGCTTCTTGGTAGTAGCTTCAGGGACCTTGAAGCCCTTCGACCAGCAGCGGCTCTTTCAACCACTGACTAGTGTGAACTGAACCACTTTGGGTGACTGTCCCCAGGGACCCCTTCCACGTACGAGGAGCTGGAGGAGGTCGCTGATCCTCTAACTGGGGGAGGGGACCGATGTCCCCAGCATTTTGGGGGACAATGCTCCCAAAGTAAAAGCTCTGGGAGCAAGAGAAGAAGACATGCCCCCAGCCAACTGGAGTGGGGAGGAAGATGGGCGGGCCTGAGGGCCCACTCGAGTAACCTTAGCTGATGGGTGTAATGGCGTCATCGATGGCGACGCCGTCGTGGCGGCAGCATAGGTAGATAGCATGGGAAAGGGGTTTAGTCTTTCATATTTGAAATGCTTTTTTATTCCAGTCTCTGATCACAAATGAATTCTTTAGACGATGACCGGTATCAGTCTGTAATGGCCATCCTCAGACCTTTTTTACACGATGTCCTAAAGTGATACGGCCAGCTTCGCGGTAACTTGTACTCTATAATTTTGCGCTCCTTTAGAAGTACTGCGGAGTCGGGCGAGCAGGCGGAGTGATGATGTCCACAGTTCACACAGGTTGGAGGAGGCGCACATGGAGTATTTGGATGCACGAGACGTCTACAGTCTCTACATGTGACGCTGGAAGGGCACCGGGAGGACATGTTTCCGAATTTCCAGCACTTAAAGCACCGCATAGCGGCTGGAACGTAGGGCTTGACGTCACATCGGTACATGTTGACCTTTTCAGGCAATGAACCATCCTCTAAAACCAAGATGAAGGCACCGGTGGCAGCCCTATTGCCTTTGGGTCCCCTGTAAACGCGCCGTACGAAATGAACACCACACAAATCTAAAGCTCGTCATCGGACTGTAACAGGAAGTTGCGATGAAAAATATTTCCCTGGACCATACTGAGGCTTTTGTGGTGAGTGACCGAAACAGGAATATCACCCAGGCGAGTAACGCCCAGGACTGGGTTGCCAATGACGTCTGAATCAAAACAGACCCTTTGCGCATTTGGGACAGCGCTGTCGCTTCCCCAAACGCATCCTCCAGATGTTCAACAAAAAGCAGAGGCTTCTTTTCCAGAAAGTACCCATCAGTTCTGCTGCACACAAAGTAATGTGGAGAATATGGATCTGTAGCTCTGAAGCTCTACGTTCTTCCCAAGGTGTTGCTAGGAAGGGGAAAGGTTTAAGGTCATACCTGCCTGCATTGAAATCAACCTTTCCTATCTTAGAGACGGCTGGGGCCATTACGTCCCCAGCAAAAGATGACTTAGACCTCTTCACGGCGGGTGATCCTCCCTGATGCCACCCACTCCAATCAGGGGCTCTCCTCACGGCAGCCACCAAGTCAGAGGCCGGCCGGTGTGGCCGTGCGGTTCTAGGCACTTCAGTTTGGAACAGCGCGACCGCTACGGTCGTAGGTTAGAATACTGCCTCGGGCTTGGATGTATGTGATAGGTTAGTTAGGTTTAAGTAGTTCTAAGTTCTAGGGGACTGATGACCTAAGACGTCCCACAGTGCTCAGAGCCATTTGAACCATTTGAACCAAGTCACAACAAAGGCCACATGGCAAGATGGCCATGGCCAGGAGTCCTGATGCCCCAAGGAGACGGGCATCTACTCCTTAGCATACGTGAGGAGGTTACACTTCAGGCATCGGCAGTGTGTTGTAAGGGGGCTACCACCAAATAGGCACACGACGGCCTCACCACGCTGGGCTGGCTACCATACTGGGCATTGGACGCAGAGAAATCTAATATTTTCATTGGCGCGAAAGAGGACAGGAGACAACGGAAGAAGATGACATACCCCGGAAAGTGTCCCCACCCAAATAGTTTAAATACAGGTGGAATTGCAAAGCCATGACAAGAGGTCCAGGAGATCGAATCTAAGGGCACTATGGATTACTCATGCACCATGTAAGGCGTCCTTCTCCATATGGCCCGCACTTCTGTAGAATTTTGGAAATTGGAGGTCAAACCGAAAAATTCGAACTGAATTTATAATGCCGAAAAGTGTGAGACTCCTTTTAGTCACCTCTTACGACAGGCAGGAAAACCTCAGGCTTGTTCTAACCCCCTTACGTTATAAATCACGTTAATATTTTCCAACTTTTGCAGAATATGCCATAACATCAACAGATTATTGTAATTCAGCTACACCCCACTCAGGGAGTGTATTGTAAAAACGTATTACCTTGTGAATTATGGTACTATTCACTACCATTCTGGAGTAGGATTACTCTGTTGCCGATGATCTCATTGCAGCACGAAGACTTCAGGTGACGAAACACATATAACTGGAATCGCAATGAAATGGAAGAGTGGTGCATGATTTAAAGCTTGCTACTGGAGAATGGTGGGAGTGACGGGGAATGGGGGTGACCTTTACTCTACCCCAATTTTTATGGCCCGATACTTTCCAAGATGCATGGGCGGGGTAGCAGGCGACATCCAGACCTTGAATGTGCTTTATTCAAGTGCCTCAATCGCGTGGGTGTTGTATCAAGGCTAAATCCTGACTTTTGAAAATACACCTAATTGCCTGACAGATGCTTGCGAGATTGCTTTTGAATGTTCCTTCTAGGTGTTTAGCATGTTATGGAACGTTCATCGGATGGACGGATTAGACGCCATTAGAGGGTGAGTGCTCGTTGCAGCTGACAAAAGAACTGTCTCTATAGACGTTGAAATAGAGTTACGTGGTCGCGTATAACAAATCTACGTGAAAGCGAGTTAATTGTTGCGTGCTTTTAGCGATCTCCCAATTCCTCTGTTAAAGTTGTAGAGCTATTCAAAGAAAGTCTATGATCTGTGGCGCGTAAATATCCATATCATTCAATACTGGATGTAGGCGAATCTTACCTACCGAGTATAGACTGGGACGACTGCGCATTAATTTGCAAGAGGTACAGACACACAGTCTTGCGAAGTAGTTTTGAACACATTTTCCGAAAATTGTCTTGAGCAGCTGGTCTGGCAGCCCACACGTAACTGAAACATTTTATGCCTTGTAGCAATAAACAGCCCGGAGTTTATCGGTGACGTCACTATAGAGATGGCGATTAGTGATCACCATAGCATCGCAGCGACTGTCTTTACGAAAGTTAATAAATCAGTCAAGAAGATAAGCAGGGTGTTTCTGCTACAAAGAGAGATAGGCAGTTGTTGGCGTCTCACTCACACAATGAACTGCAGTTATTTCGTTCCAGTATTATGGACACAGAAAAACTATGGGTAAAGTTTAAAGAGATTGTGAGTCGGGCTCTGGACAAATATGTGCCAAAGGACAAAAAAGACCCACTCTGATTTAACAACAATATTTTGGAAAATGCTGAGGAAGTTAACGCTGTTTCCTCTCGGTTAAAGGAGAACGCGCAAACGATGACAGGCTAAGGTTGTTAGAGATTCGTGTATCTGAGGGAAGATCTACGCGCAGCATACAACAATTACCACCGCAATACCTTAGCAAAAACCGAGAAAATTCTGGTTCTAGGTTAAATCGCTGAGCGGGTCTTACGGCTTCTATCCAGTCAATCGCTGACCAGTCTGGTGTGGTAATTGAAGATGGCAAAACGAATGCCAAAGTTTTAAATTTCACGCTTGAGAAAACGTTTACGCGGGAGAATCGTAGAAACATACGGTCGTTTGGTCATCGCACGAAGCCCCGTATGGATAACATAGTATTAAGCATTCTTGGCGTAAAAAAAGGACTGAATGAGTAGAAAACAAATAAATCTCCAGGTTCGGATGAAATCGAAATTTGGTTTCACAAAGGGTACTTACGGTGTTGGCCCCTTACTTAGCTTGCATTTATCGTGAATCTCTCGCCCAGCGCAAAGTCACAAGCGACTTAAAAAAGAACGCAGGAGACTCCTGTATGTAAGAAGGGTGAATTAAAGGACACAATATCCTTGACATCACTTCGCTGCAAAATTCTAGAACATATTCTGAATCCGAATATAAATAACTTCCTAGAGACCGAATACCTTATGTCCATGAATCAGCACGGGTTTAGAAGGTATCCGTGGTACGAAACTCAGCTTGCTCTTTTGTCACTGGATGAAGGTCAAGAGGCCGATTCCATTTTTCTAGATTTGCGAAAAGCATTTCACACGGAACACCACTACAGACTGTTAACGAAGGTATGATCATACGGAATAGGTTACCGGATATGTGAGTGGCCTTAAGACTTATTAAGTAACATTAAGTAATAGAACTCAATATGTTGTCTTCGACGGCGAGTCTTCATCAGAGATAAGGGTGTCTTCAGGAGTACCATAGCAACGTGTGATAGGGACTGCTATTATTTTCTGGATACATAAATGATCTGGATGACATCGTGGGCAGTAATCTGCGGTTGTTTGCTGATGACGCTGTGATGTACGGGAAGGTGTTGAATGCGACTGACTGTAGGATGATATAAGATGAATTAGACCAAATTTCTTGTTGGTGTGATGAATGGCAGCTAATTCCGAATGTAGAAAAATGTAAATTAATGCGGATGACTAGAAAAAACAAACCCATAATATTTGGTTACAGCATCAGTAGCGTCCTGCTTAACATACTCACGCCGCCTGAATAAAAATGGTTCAAATGGCTCTGAGCACTATAGGACTTAACATCTGAGGTCATCACTCCCCTAGAGCTTAAAACTACTTAAACGTAACTAAGGACATCACACACATCCATCCCGGAGGCAGGATTGGAACCTGCGACCGTAGCGGAAGCGCGGTTCCAGACTGAAGTGCCTAGAACCGCTCGGCCACACTAACCGGCGCCGTCTGAATATCTGGGCGTAAAGTTGCAAAGCGATATGAACTCTAATTAGCATGTAAGGATTGTGGTAGGGGAGGAGAATGGTCGACTTCAGTTTATTGCGAGAATTTTATGCAAGTGAAGTTCATCTGCAAAGGAGACCGCATATAGGACGCTAGTGCAACCCACTCTTAAGTGGTGCTCAAGTGTTTTGGGATCCGCACCACGTCGGCTTAAACGAATACATCGAAGCAATTCGGAGGCGGCCTTGCTACTGTTCGGTTGGAACAACGTGCGAATGTTACGGGGATGCTTCTGAAAATGTGAATCCCCCGGGAGAAGTCGACGTTCTTTTCGAGAGACACTATTGAGAAAATGTAGAGAACTGGCACTTGAAGCTGACTGCAGAACGATCCTATTGCCACCAACATACGTTTCGACCTCGAAGATATGATATTAAAAATTAGAGCTCATACGAAAGCATATAGACAGCCATGTTTCCCTCGCACTACCTGCGAGCAGAACAGAAAAGGAAACGACAGGCACTGGTACAGGGTACTCTCCGCCACGAATCGTATGATGGCTTGAGGACTATGTGTGTGGATGTTGATTACATATGTTTCTCGTTCAAAAAATGGTACAAATGGCTCTAAGCAGCATGGGACTTAACATCTGAGGTCATACGTCCCCTAGACTTAGAACTACTTAAACCTAACTAACTTAAGGACATCACACACATCCGTGCCCGAGGCAGGATTCGAAACTGCGACCGTAACAGCAGCACGGTTCCGGGCTGAAGCGCCTAGAACCGCACGGCCAGAGCGGCCGGTGTTTCTCGTTCTTTCTATAAGAGCGGAAGAAGTCCTTACACTGCATGTTGCTCCTTGATACCTGAACTTGAAACAGCTTATTATGTTCACTTTTGCTGCCAATGTTTCTCGATGCCCAGAGATATATGCAAAGAAGTTTGTGTCACTGCTGGATGCGTGTAGGTGGTGCTTCATACTACAGTCTGTGCCTTCGTTGTGTTTGATAAGAGGGCGTGGCACCTTTCTTGATTTCCCGCGTATACAGGTTAAATTCACTACAGGCACTCTGGCGACAAATAGGTTTGAGTCGAAAAGCTTTCCTGAAAAGCACACATAAATTCGGAGCTGTATATGAAGCTATATCTAGGGGTGATTAATATTTTCCGATTACTCACAATCTCCGATTTTCGGTGTTTTTGATTGCAACGCGCGATATATACTTATTGTTACACGATTATTTATTAAACAGAACAGATGCCTGTAACAATTGGATGCGCTATGCCCCTACAAACGTACTGTGTAGTAATCAGTCATTCCTTACGAGAAATCAGAACAAGTCACATTATTTCCTCATTTACAGCTCACACGTCAGCTCTTACATGCACATAAATCGCTTGCAGGAGCTGAAAGACTTTAATTGTTTGGTATCACATGATTTTGTTCCACCTTTTTCACCAGCTGTTAGCCACTGACTCGTTAAAATCCTTTCAAAATCGCTCTGAGCACTATGGGACTCAACATCTTAGGTCATAAGTCTCCTAGAACTTAGAACTACTTATACCTAACTAACCTAAGGGCATCACACACATCCATGCCCGAGGCAGGATTCGAACCTGCGACCGTAGCAGTCCCGCGGTTCCAGACTGCAGCGCCAGAACCGCTAGACCACCGCGGCCGGCAAAATCCTTTCTTCTGTACATTTTGCGTCTAGAAACTCTGACTGTCACCCTCTTTCCTTTTCACGTAGCATTCCACCTTCCTTCACATGTTCATCTCAATGTTTACACAGATATTAATGCCCCCGGTAACAGCCACACAAAATAGGATATATACTTGTGCTACACAGACACAAGAGTTTCACTATTTCAAGTAACATTAATGCCTTTAAATATGGAAAAAGGTAGATTAAAAATACGCACGACAGCAGAAAAACACAAAGAAGCGATCGAGGCACGTTATACGATAATTTACTATAAGTAAGATTTGTGATGATCTGTTACAACACTTGCCGTGACGGTCTACTCTCAAGCTATGCGGCACCTGTCGTCGCTAGCGTAGCAGAACTGTGTCAGGACTTCCTGAATACCCTACGTACTAGAGAAAAGAATCCAGTATATTTTAACTCGTTAACTTTGAGAGTGAGAGGGGGATTTACGTTGGGTTTCCTTTTATGTTCGTTCTTATACTTACTTTCTATAAGAGACATGACATAGATGTATATAATTATTCACAGATTCAATTTAGCGGCACAGTGAAATTCCAGATGACTAGTTTAATTTTTCAGTACAGTTTTATCCAGTGACTCACCGTTACCCCAGTTACAATCGAGTTTCTACAGTGGACAAACTTAGCTATTTCTGGAGCTTGTGAATACCATACCTGAAGTCGATGCTGGCATGTTTCCTTGCTCCCCTATCACTTTAACGAGATCATTTCGCATTCTTGTCATATTAAAAGGACGGAATCCGTATGCCTACTAGGTGTTAAATCCTTGAAACAACATACAGTTCATCCTATGCCGTCTGTAGCTAATACGTTACATAGTCAACAGTATTCTTAGATCTGTAGCACTGGTGTTATTTCAAGCTACAGTTTCGATATTACCATAAAGCGAGATATACGTCGATCTTCAGAAAAAAGAACAAATGGCTCTGAGCACTATGGGAGAAAAAAAGAACACCTTGAACGACAACAGAATAGGATGTTTGTATTCACGGGACATCTACAATTGTGTGTTGTGCAGAAATGACTAGCATTTTAACCATGTCGGGCCGTGGGTTCAGGGTTAACATCGATATCGCATCACAACATCACGTACCGATAAGATGCGCGTGCGAATTCGTTGTCGCTGATAACCTAAGATAATGGATGAGAGTGACTTGAGCAGATGTGCAGGGTGCCTCGCAGACGTACGCGCGAAACGTAGCGTCAGTTGAGAGAAAGAGAGCACATTTTTGGCATGAGAGAATGTGATGCATCCGTCTGGGGAATTGCTGTTCGTGTGGGACGAAGTGTTTCAGCAGTGCAACGGCTGTGTGCAGAATGGTTCACGGGAGGCCGTAGAAAACGAGGATATAGGTCAGGTCGCACCACCCAGACCAACCCTGAGATTATCGACATCTCAAGCAAATGGCTCTGCAGGACAGACCTGCATCCTCATCGTCTCGGGCGCATCTGCGAGACAGTGTAACACATCGTACACTGTCAGGGGTGACAGTCCGTTGCCGTTTATTACGGCGTGTTTTACGTGCGCGTCGTCCACTTCTCCCTCTACCTTTGACGAAAGTACAGAAACATGCTAGACGGTAATGGCGTATGGAGCGACCTCACTAGGGACAGGAAACGTGTCAGATAGTATTTTCAGATTAAAGGAGGCTCTGTTTGTTTGAAAATGATGACAACATTTTGGTTCGCCGCAGACACGTGGAGAGGCAGTACATTGACAGCATTCTCATAAGACATACAGCGCCAACTTAAGGCCTTAAGGTGTGCTGTGCGATTGGTTACACCCACAAATCACAGCTGGCGCCTGTACAGGGCAATGTGATCAATGTGACGGTATCCTGCGAACCGTAGCCATATCCTCTCTGCACAGCACACCAGACACCGTTTTCCAGCAAGACAATGCACGACGACATGTTGCTGCACGAACACGTGCCTTCTTGGTGGCCCAGGAAGTCAGCCTTCTTCCATGGCTCGTCAGATCGCCAGACTTGCCGCCAATCCAAAGTGTGTGGGATACGGTGAAACAATAGGCGCAGCGCTGTGAGACAATGCCAATCACCATAGACGAACTTTGGAACCAGGTGAATGCAGCATGGTCGGAAATACCACAGGATGCCATTTGGGCCTTATACGCGTCGATACCATCGAGCATGGAACAAGTAATCAGGGCCCATGGCAACCTGGTGGTTGCTAGGCAACAGGACACATGCTGAACCGAAGTGACTGAAATGGTAATCCTTTCTGCAGAACATACTACTGTATCTGTCCCATGAATATGAGCGTCCTATTTCTAGTCGTTCATGGATCCTTTTCTTTGTTTTTTTGTATGTGAGTGTATTTACTTCAAGATGTCTGATGATCTAAATATATAATTATGCTGTCAACAAAGAAATAATTCATCAGCAGCTCATAGCCCTTGAAATAAAGCACTTCTTTTGTTTAACAGTTGTTCAGTTGAGACAGTATTTCCTAGAATAGTATGAGTACAAATGTTTCCTATCACTCACTTTACAACGCACGAAAGACTGGATGAATAAAGCACAGAAAGGAATGAAACCGAAGTATAATACACAATAATAATAGTTTTCGTGATCGGAAATGTGGAAAAAGAGACGATTTTGAACGACAGCCAGCACGCCCAATTAGGTATAAACTACAAAGCTCCATAGTCATCTTTCATTGTTTATAGCATAAGAGTTTCCATGTAGGTTTTATAGGCGTTGTTTTATTTTGATGAAAGTTATAATATATCTTCAATATTCGACACTCACCTCGTAGAATCTTCCTTTATGTGGTGTATGGAATTAACTTACAATGAAAATGTCCTGTTAATGCAGCGTATATATAATTTAGTTTTTCATGATTATTTAAATGCTAATGTGGAGATGTACTGAAAGCACACTGCTTCAGTTCGCGTCAGAGGTACTACTTCCAGTACGTTGGGCATTCAAGGGAATCGTCGGCCGCCATAAATCACCAACGCGTCTCAGGCTGTCAAACCTGCCACACACGAAAACTAATTTCCTGCTGCGTGATGGCCGGTTGATATTCAACTCGTTCCAGGCATGCCGAGCCAGACAGCCCCCTCCCCCCCCCCCCCCACCCCTCGCCACCCAGTGCCCCACTCCCAGCACCCTTTCAAGTGACGCGTTCGATCCCAGTTACAGAGATTCCACTTCATACCACACTCGTATGAAAACCCCACTGATAGCTGCGAGTAAGCGTCGTGCTATCTCTCCCTCATTTTCCTCCTCGTATGTTTGGTCTGTGAGGTTTCCAGCGTAACTCTTAGTTGCGTATGGTAAATTAGACGCTGTACTCACAATGCTAATATTAATCGCAACTTTATGTAAAGTATTTGACGCAAACAAATATTTACGGAGGTATCACAACTTACATGAAGCTCACAAACTACAAACAAAGAGTCCACAAAATTTTTTATACACAGGTTGTACGATAATTAATAGCGAAAACGGAAACCGATCATAGTTTGCGATAACGCGCTGATTTCCGTGAAAAAGCAAGAAAAGGCGTGGCTCTCTAGTTATTCTGAGATACAGAGCTCTACTACGTGTGACACAGTATGGCACGCAAGGCCAACAGTGCTACCAACAAACTGTCAACTCACTGTTCCTTGTAGGAAACCAAAAGTCACATACCACATGGAAGTAAGTTAAGAGATAACAAAAGACCAATTTTAAACAAAAAGTTTCATTTTTCTCCCACCATGAAGCACGGAAGGAAATAAACGTCAATGGGTATAACATAAAGCAAAAAAACACACCTCACGATGTGCGCTTTTTTGTATAATATGACATGAAGCGAAGCGCGTAGACGAGTTTACTAACTGATCTGGAACTAAATTTTTAACGCAGCGTTTTAAGCTCATGACGGCTGTCAGATATTTTTCTAAATCCCTATCGTCATAATTTCAGTTGATGAAGACCGCAATACCCCATGAGATGCGAAAGTCCGGAAACATTGCTTGACATTGCTGACAATTTGGAATGGACCAGTGCATTCGTCACACGCAACTCCGTGAGGTAGATTGCGAGCTGCAGACTACAGACGGCACTCAGAACTTGAAGCTTCTATCACTATGATCACACCACAAAATTTTCCTATTTTTCCTAATAGCCAAATGTTTAAGTAAAACAGAAGTCGCTAATCAGTTTTACTAGCACTAACAGCACTTATTAGTTTACGAGGCAGACAAGACGGATCCCACCTTACACCTTCTGTTACGAACCACTAAGGCCACAAAGCCCCACCAGGTTCTAAGCGGTCGTGACACGGTTTCCACCCACCGACTCTGTAAGGCGCTAAGACGGCGGCATTGCTTTGCGTGATGGGTCCGTGTTGGTTTTCCGGAAAGGGAGGATTTCCGTCTAATTATCGTCTCCACTAGTTTTAATACTTGGGTGCAAACAGCATGTAAGGTATTAAATTGAAAGTAACACAGAGCAGGCGAAGTGAGCCTGGCCGGATTAATACTGAAGTTTAATTCACACTTGTTAATGAACACACGAACTACCGATCACAGAATGTGATGCAAATCATGATTTCAGTGTAGCAGCCGGTTAGTGTCACATTTCTAAACGTCGTTATCTGCAGCATGCTCTGGCCGTGTATTTGGATGTGTCATTACGTTTCACTGAGTGAGAGGTGCAAGTGTGTGTAGTGACCGCTTCAAAGTAACACAAAATGATCCTCAAGATGAAACAGCAGCTTTACAGTGTCAGTTCATGGAATAAAACTGTGCGGAGATGTTTGCGCTAGAATTTAAGGTTGAAAGTATTTCTGAGAAACTCCAGAAAACTCTCGTATGAAAAACTTAGAGGTAAATTGGCTCACAACTGATAAGATCCTGAACCCTAGAATATACAGCTTGGTTAAAAGAAATTCTGTATCAATGTCCAACGACACCTCAGCGCGTTTTTATGTACAAGTGAGAACTTCTCAAAATTGGTTTGGTCTACTAAGGGCCACGTGAAATAACTTATGCATTCTTTCCTTTTTCCTTTCTTTCAGTAATTTATAATTCTTTCGCTATGCTTTTCTCTTCTCTCTTTTGTCAATGTTGCACCTGTCTTTCTTGTGGTTTTCTCCTGGAAGCCCGTGAAACATTTAACTTCTGCTCTGAACCTTTTGCTCTGAACTCTTTACGCAGAAGTTCGCTTCCAGCAACGTGGCCCACCGATGAGATATTTCTGTTTCATACGTTCTTTTTATATTTTCTACTTTTATTTACATTTTGCATCTCTAAAATATTGATTTATACATTTTTGTCGTTGCTTGTAGGAAACAGTGTACGAGTACCTCTTGTCATTTATCGATCGTAATATGTTGTCAGAACGTTTTTTTTTTAATGAACCCCAACACTATCGTAAAATTCACTTAAGTTACTGCATATTTCTCTCAGAACGTTTTACTCCTAGTGCACTCGACTTTATAAAATATCGGTCTGACTCTGCTATGGTTACTCTCAGTATTATGCTTCTCATTTGTGATTTGCATCGACAGCATTGTGTTCTTGGGGTTCTAACGACATGTGGGGAGGCAGAGTCATGGCAGAATCTTAACGTCCAACATCTGCTGATATTACTGTAACGAGTTCGGCTACTAAATAATGATTTTCTTGTTAATTAGACTGTATGCAGCAGCTCTCAGACGTGTAATATAAATTAATTCTAGTACCTTTCTATTCCTTTGGCTGTTACAGCTCTTCGCAAGGCACGCATTGTCGAACACTGTCGTCTTTATAAAGTGCCGGCTGCCGCTGACATTGCCACCAGAGTGCGACCGAAGGGGTGCTACTTATGAGACGAAAGGCGTCGAAAGACAATTATGGAACGTTACCACTTGCTAATTCCCCCGACATAGGAGTTTCCATGTGATTCTTCCCGCGTTCTCTTGGAGCAAATGAGATGGTTCTTTCTCTAAGATGTGCGGGAGGGGCGTTGAAACCTCACAGTGACTTGTGCTGGGGTCGCGGTCCGGGGTCGACGGTGACACACATTTTCTCGTCTTAAATACGATGCTGATTGCACTTTTATCAGGTACAGATGTTTCTTTTTTCTATCTATCATTGTGCACGTATTTATTGCATTTTTGAATAACGTTGGTAACTGGCCTTTGAAGAATGGGTTTATTGGTATACGGCACTCGGTCCCTAAGGTCGCATTTTATAATACTGTGGCCTGTTTGAGTCTATGACTTTGTGTGTAGGAAGCGTTCATTTTCTTCTGGTGCACTGTGAATATTTTTGTGTCTCGTTCGCGTGTGGCGATGTCGTATATGATTACTTCTGCATCCATTCAGGAGGCATATAGTGACGTCATATTGCTAAGACTTTCTTGGCTGGCAAATATACCATAGAATCGACGTTACCCTAGGATTCTAATTCGTCGGCAAACGTTTTTCTTCGATATACACCGTGTGGATCTCGTCTACTGCGGGGGGGGGGGGGGGGGGGGGGAGGGACATACACCTGCCTGTTGCACTAGTCCTGGTTACATTTGAGGGCTGGCTCTGAGCACTATGGGACTTAACATCTGAGGTCATCAGTCCCCTAGAACTTAGAACTACTTAAACCTAACTAACCTAGGGACATCACAAACATCCATGCCCGAGGCAGGATTCGAACCTGCGACCGTAGCAGTCGCGCGGACATTTGAAGGATAATTATTATTAATGTGGGGATAACTTTTAATAACAAATACAGCAGTGTACTGACTGTGCAGAATGTGTCTTTCGGATGCTATGGCTCAGTCCAAGTCACATTCAATACTCTGACTTTCCTTGGTTAGCACACGGTACTTAAATGTCGCATATACTCGCAGGGGTTATTTCGTTACGGGTCTTCATTCCACCTGCGAGGCCGCCTAGCTGAAAATGGAGTCCCCCACGCTAGTTTCAAAAGCATGACTGGCCGGAGGGAGGAGGAGTATGTTCCTGGTTGGCCCAGAAAGGAAGACTTGTGGAGAGATATATGCTTGTAGCTTAATCTGCTAGCAGCCGTTACCCTAAAAAGTGTCGACAAGTTACGACAGATTTTTGCTGTGGTGGTACGCCCTCTTGCTGGACGATAGATCGTAATTTTTGACAGCTGCTAAAGAGGAGGTGATTACAAATACATTGTGAAAATTTGACTACTATTCCTTGGGTTGGGCAATGATGTGGCGTAGCGGTTGACAGACATGTGGAGATCTACCGTTCTTGACCTGGCGACTGCTGTCGTAGGAGGAGTTCCATACTGTATGGGCATCATCAAGCGAATACTGGCGTGTACCTGTCTTTGATATTTCAATTTACACCTCGGGCTGTACTTGCCGTTACTACTGTTGTCGGGAGATGTTTCTGCCATGAATGTCACGCAACACCCGTAACTTTCCTGATAATTGCTGGCACTGCATCCACGATCATCGGCGTTCGCAACTACGCTCTAATTGCTTTGATACGACTCTCCACGAATTCCCGTACTGTGCAAAAGCTTTTATTTCACAGTAGCAATTGCAACCTACATTTATTTTCTCGATACATCCTGAGCTCTGTCTTCATCTACAGTTACCTCTAGTATCATGGAAATTATACCCTGATGTATTAACAGATGACTGAGCCGTGGTAAAAATTGCTGTTTTGAAGAGCGCGCCGCAGCGCGTAGTGTGAAGCAGTCGCCCTCCGGTTCTGGCGGTGGTTCCGCTGTGGCAATCGCAGTTTTGGTGTCTCTCTCTGGTGGGAAAGGGGAAAGGTTGCCTGTTCACGTGCATTTAAGGGGCGCTATGAGCTCGCCATTTGGTCAGTCTGAGGGTCAGTCGGGGTCAGTCTGGGGTCAGTCTCTCGTCCCCACCTTTCTAGTCTGTCTCTCGGCCGCACTTGTTAGGCAGTTAGTGTCTGTCTGTCGTTGGGAGTGCTAGTATATCTGTTGTTCGGATCAACATTTAAGGCCGGCAAAATGAGAGTCTCTCCACTCCGCCAGTAAGAGAACTCAACGAGTGGTCGCGTGGTCGGGGCTTAGTTCCTGCATCTGAGTGTGCGTTAGGCCGCCAGTCTGCTCGAGTTTTCTCAGGCAGCGGTCATTGGTGGTTGGATCGATCGGTTGGTCGGTCGCTCACTGAGACGCAGTATGACTTGTCCGGCTTGAGCGTCGGCACATGTGAGGTCGTCACGTGAGTCCAGTGGGCCGCGGCGTATAGCGAGGGGTAGTGACTTCGCGGTCGACACGAGAGCAACAGGAGTCAACCCATGACATCATCTGACCGGTGCGAGCCGCGACGCCGTGGTAAAACTGGTTCTCCGAGCGCTTTTGGGCCCTTTCAGTTAGCATATTATGGAGCTTGGCTCGGTCCTTTCCTGGTGCAGGGATGTCGTTTTCCTAGGGGGCGTGTTTCGTCTGCATGGCTGGGTCCGAGCCAGTATTTCCGCCGTCGTGTGTCTGGAAGTGAGTGGGAGACGCACCAGCAGTGCAGTCGCGACGGAGCAGCAGTCGCGGACGGAGCAGCGGGCAGTCCGCAGCTCGTGGTCGTGCGGTAGCGTTCTCGCTTCCCGCACCCGGGTTCCCGGGTTCGATTCCCGACGGGGTCAGGGATTTTCTCCGCCTCGTGATGACTGGGTGTTGTGTGCTGTCTGTAGGTTCGTTAGGTTTAAGTAGTTCTAAGTTCTAGGGGACTGATGGCCGTAACTGTTAAGTCCCATAGTGCTCAGAGCCATTTGAACCATTTGAGCTGCGGGCAGGAAAGACTGGAGATCGGGGCGCTGGCAGCGGACGGTTCGCGAGAGCGATTTGGGGGTGCTGCGCCAGGTCTTCTCGAGAAACCGCCGTTTACTCAAAGTGATTAGTTATATGTTGTGTGATTACTTTGTGTGGTGTGCGTTACTGTAAGACCTTCAGAACACACACCATCAGATTATTTGACTCGTCGCTCTAACGAAGTAGGCAAGTGTCAGCAATATGTCCCGTGGTCTTATCGTGGCGTGTTTATCTTCTTCCGTTAGGTCAGACGATAGAAACTCCACTTGCACGCTTATAGTAACATATCGACGGTGACCAACTTTAAACAGAACTTGATTAATTTTCACACACATTTATTAAAATAATAATAAGCATAAAAATTACTTAACTTGGTTCTGGATGCTATTTACAATTGACAATCTGAAGTTCCTTTGGTATTGCTACGTTAATCTTATTCTCACATATATCTCTGATACTTGACAAAAGTGTTGTGGTTGTGGTTGGCAGGAGAGCCAACACCGGGTTACTAGACGAAGCCGAAAGGCACACGTTTTAGCTCACGCAGGCTGGCGTGAGGTCTATAACAGGACAGGGAAATTAGAATTTACAAAAAACGGACGTAGCTGGTGGAATACTTAACTTTAATCCATTAATGGTGAACGTCGCTCTGGACGGTACATGATACAGTATCAATAGTAACTGGTAATGGCGCCTTGCTAGGTCGTAGCAAATGACGTAGCTGAAAGCTATGCTAACTATCGTCTCGGCAAATGAGAGCGTATTTTGTCAGTGAACCATCGCTAGCAAAGTCGGTTGTACAACTGGGGCGAGTGCTAGGAAGTCTCTCTAGACCTGCCGTGTGGCGGCGCTCGGTCTGCAATCACTGATAGTGGCGACACGCGGGTCCGACGTATTAACGGACCGCGGCCGATTTAGAGGCTACCACCTAGCAAGTGTGGTGTCTGGTGGTGACACCACATACGTATCTTAGAGGCTATGTACAGGAAATGGTAATCTTATTGAGCGCAGACTGAAACTTGACTATAGATTGGTACAGACGAATGTAGAACTCGAACAGACTGTTGCATACAAATGCAGACTGACTAATCGGAGGTCTGTACACTCGTTATAATACCTCGCGCGTTCATGTATCACTGCGCGAGTGTGATCCACGAGGAGAAAAGGTTCTACGTTAGCAGCAATCTCATTGGCTGCGTTACATATTAATATGCGAATCAGCGGAAGGATTATTTGGTCCGTTTCTATGGCAGCGCCATCTCGTAGTGCGCAGACGTTATCGTTAGTTGTTGCTTGTCGCTAGTCTGCGCTTGACTGCGCGAGTGGACAGTAGTAGCGAGTCGACTGTAGCGAGTCGGTAGTAGTCTGCGTGAGTCGGCGGGAGTCGGCATGCGTTGGCTGTGTGCTCTGCTCGCGACTCTGGTCAGGACTCCGGAGGATGAGTATTGTTGTAGGAGGTAAAGAAGCAGCCTTGTGCATATTTAATAGTGTATGTTAATTGTAATTTAATTTGTTCAGAAAAAATGCCCCAATAATATTTTTTTATAATATAAAATAACTCTTTTAAAGGAAAGCATTCATTTCAATTTCCAATGCATTATCGTTGCATCCAAGAATTAAAAAAAATATACGCCAGCATTGCACGAAGCTGTGTCGAAAAACGACTAATTAAGAGCAGATATAATCGCAGTTTTATTGAGGTAAGAATTTTTGCTTTTTTTCATTCAGAATACAGGACCGAAGGTCAGCGCTGCTGTCCTCTTAAAATTCATCAGGATACATACCTTTTTTTATTATTTTGGTGTTTAGGAATTTTTCTGTTTCGAACTTGACATTAAATGAGGAAAGAATTTTTGTGGGAACATTAAATGTGAATGCATTTTTGCACACAGACTATAAATAGGACAAAATTTGGTTCAGAGGTTACAATATTAGAAAAATTTACTTAATTATAATTTTTTTGTGGCGAGGCTACGCTTGCCACATTTCCATTTAACAATATTTTGTGGGGAGTTTACATTTGGCTCCATTTTCATTATTATTTAACAAATCTGCGGGGAGGTTACACTTGGCGACATCCGGCCAGGATCGTATTTCTTTGTGAAACTTCTGAGAAGTAGTCATATATCTGCTCTTATTTACTTAAACGTAGTTTGCATCCGGCGCCAAGCATTTACTTATTTGTCACTCTTTCTTTCACAGATCATCGGAAATTTGTTGCTCTTTGTTGTGTTTGTGTTTGTTGCATTTTGCATTGTGCTTGTTTCATTTGTGAATAATTTTGATTTGTGTAAAAATGCCGCGAAAAACTGTTAACAGTACATCGCGATGTGTAATGAGTGAAATAGCCGACTCAAATAATTTGACCGATAGTACTTGCGATACTCAGTGTAATGATGACAATCCTCCATTTACAGACAATCAGTGCGTAACGACCACTAATAATGATTTTTATCCTAGTGATGAGCAAACAAATTCAATTGTGTCCTCTGTTAATTTAACGACAATTGATGACGCGGGACGTTCTGTTACAATGAACGCTGCCCAGTTTGACACACCTGGTTTGCAAAATTTACGTAATGTGCAGACAATTATTTCTAACGAAAATGAGCAATGTACTCAAAGTACGACAGGTTTATTTGATTCCTATTTTGTGACCAACATTGCACATTCGATTAGCAAACTTTTTCAAGAATCACAGAATATCCAAATGGATACACAAAACGTGACAATTGCAGGTACGCCATGAAACAGCACAAAGAATACAGTGGCTAATTTTGACATGGATCGAGTTATAGCATTAATGATACAACTTAACGAGAATCTCAGACAAGAATTTAGTGAAAATTTCAAACAACAGAGTGAAAAATATGACAGCCTTAATGAAAAATTAGACAACAATTCCAAACAACTTAATGAAAATTTCAAACAACAACTTAATGAAAATTCTATACAACAGAATGAAAGACAAGACTATAATAACAAACAGCTTAATGAAAATTTCAAACAACTTAATGAAAAACAAGACAACCTTAGTGACAAATTAGACAACAATTCCAGACAGCTTAGCGAACAGGTTACAGCCGTTGCCGTGCAATGTCATGATACCAAAGAACAATTATGTGTGGAAATTGAGGCTTGTGCTAGAACAAGTACTGAAGAAATTAGATCTGTTGCACAAGAATTAAGGAATATGCAAACAGCTACAACAGAAACACTTAGAGACGAAATTAGTGCAGTCGGTAAACAATGCTCTCAAAACACAACACAGTTACGCGAGGAGTTTAAATTAATGTCAGTAGAACTGTCGCGTACTCTTGATGCAAAAGTTGAAGCGAAATTCGACCAACAGAACAGTCAAATTGACGAACCCTTTAATCACCACCTACAAAACAGTGAAACGCGTTTCCGTAAATTTATACAGGAACAGAATAAAGTAAAGCGACAAGTTATGGAAACAATTACCGCACAGAGACAGGAAGATAAACGCAAATTGTTTACGAAAGCAAACACATACGTAGAAAACAACATTGATACTGTATCAGACGAAATTAATACAATCAAACAATTGAACACAGAATTGCGTGACGAAATTTCCGTTCTTAAAACAAAAACAGATACACACACAGTAGACTTTCAGACAGTGACCGACAGACTCGAACAATTAGAGCTAACACAGGATTTCGATGTCATCAAAGCTGACGTTAAAAAATTTAACGAAACCATACGTAAAATGCTAAAACAAATTAATGCTTCTGACACTAAAAACGATGATCAGGTAAAAATACTGACTGAAAAATATGATGAATTGGCCAGTCGTATTGACGTCATTGAAAGTAATAATGACAACAAATCAGACGATACTTCACCGATTTCGTTTAATCAAACACCTGAATTCCAAAATTTACAGCAGACAATCAGTGAGATAGATTCGTCTAATAATACATTACGTCGAAAATTGTCAACTTTACAGCAAGAAGTAACAGAGCTGAAAAATGTTTCAGGGTTTAACACATCACAGCAGACGCCCCTTAGCGAACATTTGTCAGACTCACATAGAGTGTATAATTTAGGTAATTTACAGAGAGTACGTGAGTTAGATTCTGAACAGTCACAGACAAATAGATTCTCATACAGTCGTGAACCTGTTCAGACATACAGAGACGATAATTTTGATTACAAACATTTTCTATCAGTGAGAAAATTTAAAGTTTTTAAAAATGACAGAACACAGATTCACTCATTGGATTGGATACAACAATTTAGCTTTGCTTTTCCATCGACTTGGCCTGTAATGCACAAACTTGAATTTATTTGCAGTTTTTTGGAAGGCGAACCGGCAACTCTTATGAGACCGTTCGCGAGGCAATGCTATTCGGTAGAAGAATTTCAGAATGCTTTTCTGTCAGCGTATTGGTCGAAGACGACACAGCGCGGAATTAAGGATCAACTAATTAGTTTACCCAATTATGAGAACTCAAATTTTTCCAGTGTTACGCAATTTTTTGAGCACATGGTCCAACAAAACCAGTACTTAAGTGGACCATACAGTGAATCTGCACTTATACAATTATGCATTTCTAAATTACCACGGTCATTAAGAGTGTCACTTTTAACGGGTCAGCAGAAGGAAAATATTTCGGCATTCAAAGATCTGTTACAGCTTTTGGAGGTGCAGCAATCGGAGTATTCCTTTATAAACAAAAATTTTTCATATAATAACCAAGGTCAACAAGCATATAGCAATTACGATCAGCCACGCAATTTCAATAGCAAAGGTAATAAACGCTTCAGGAACAACAACGACCAGAACCAGGCAAAATTTTAATTATTAGCATACTCATAATTATCAGCAGCAGGAACCACATTTTGGTAACAAGAGACGTTTTTCACCGCAACAGCGTGAAAGCGAGCCGGTTAACATACCTAACCAACAATGTAATGTACAAGGTCAACCGAGCCTTAATGTTCCGCCGCGTACGCGTATAGCTTCGCACGCAACAAATACTAATGCACAGCAACAAGGAAATCAGTACGTACAGAAGACACACTACTTCAATTCCTATCGCAGTGCACCATATAGAAATGCCTATCATGACAGACGTAAAAGTAATGAGCACAATTTTCAGCGTACTTTTAATAACAGTCGATCTTATGAGTAGCAATAACATCAGCAACAACATATTATCATGAATGAACCACACAGTAGGTATCATCCAGAACATAATACGTCTGGAAGAAATAACAGAACAGTTCAAAAAGTCCAAATGCCACAGCATCCTCCTGAAAATAATAACACGTCAGATAGAATTTGACTAGATGCAGTACAGGTTGCATCTTCCAGCAACGTAAGCAATACTTCAGATACACAGAATCTTGTTCACGCAAACGTTATTATTTTTGACGACTTCCGAGACACTCTTTTGCAGGAAAGACCAGTTGTTCAAAAAACCATTTCACACCCTGTCATCGAAGTTAAAATTGGATCACCAAAATTTTCAGGAGTAATCAATTCTGGATCACCTATGTCAGTTATAAATGAAGAAACTTTTAACGAGTGTAACAAAGAGAATATCTATCCTACGTTACCACTAGGCAAAACGAAAGTAAAAGGAGCAGTATCTAGTAAAGGAGTAGATGTAAAATTACAGACACATTTATCATTTTGTATTGCGGGTCATACGTTTCACTCAAATTTTTTGATTGTTCCCTTATTAACAACAGACGTTATTTTAGGTACGAATTTTCTGGTACAACACGACACAACTATTGACTTTCAAAACTCATATTTAATGTTAAAGGATGAAAATGTACAACTGGCTTTAGAATTTCAGCAATCTTTATCTACAGAAGAGCAAACAATTAATTCTACAGAGGTCATTTCCGCATCACGTAACATAGACTGTAATTCCACATTGTTCACAGATACGTACGTACACAACTATAATACTCCAGACGAAGCCGACTATGACGTTATACAGATGATTTCTGATAAAGTTAAACAGAGCAGTGCAAATACAGACGACGAACGCACGCAACTACACAAAATTCTTTTACAGCAAGCTCCAGTTTTTGACAACGATCCTGGTACTATGTCCGGTTTTATGTTTGAATTTCAAGTTAAACAGCACGACACATTTAAAGCCAAACATTATCCCATTCCGTATATTCACAGAGAGCAAGTTAAGAAAGAGTTGCAAGCTATGCTGGACCAAGGAATTATTGAACCGGCAGTTAGTCCGTACATAAACCCGCTCCATATCGTTAAGAAAAAAGATGGTTCACTTCGCCTCGTACTTGATACGCGTCACATCAATGACATTTTTATTAATGAAATGAATCACCCACAGACACTAGAAAAACTTCTACAGAAATTTCATGGTACTGCTATTTATTCCACATTAGATTTGAAATCGGGATTTTGGTAAATTCAGCTCCATCCGAACTGCAGAAAGTACACAGCATTTCTCTGTTTTGGTGACTGTTATCAATTTTGTAAATTAGCGTTCGGTTTAACTATTTCTTCAGCAGCTTTTATTCGCGGTTTGAATACAATACTTCCGACAGAACTTAAAGACAGAATCACAACGTACGTAGACGACATTCTTATTGCAGAAGCTAACTGGTCTGAACATAATCTGATTCGTGACCGACTGTTGCAAACTTTTCGTGCACAAGGACTCACAGTTAATCCCAGTAAATCGCACTATGGTAAAACTTCTATAAAATTTCTTGGACATGTAATTTCAGCTGAAGGCATTACGCCTGACCCCGAATAAACTTCAAGCTCTACGTGACATTACTGTTCCTACGACGTAGAAACAACTACGCAGTTATTTGGGTTTAATTAACTTTTTTCGTAAATTTATTCATTACTCTGCTTTAGACACCCCTAGATTATGTCAATTCACAGGTAAAAAACACTATTTGGTCCTGGGATAGGCATGCACATTCTGAATTTGTGAACCTGAAAGAAGCCTTGTTGAATGCACCACTTTTAACGCACCCAGATCTTACCAGAAATTTTTCCATTGCTACCGACAGTTCTAACACCGCTTTAGGCGTACACATTTTTCAGGAAATTGAAGATGGTTGTACAGTAATTAAAAACATCGCTTTAGCAAGTCGCATTCTGTCACTGCTGAACGAAATTATTCTGTTACAGAATTTGAAACATTATGTGTTGTATGGGCTTTTACCAGATTTAGGCATTTTCTTTATGGAAGACACACTACCGTTTACACAGATCATAGAGCGATACTATTTCTACTTTCGGCTAAATTTACGCACGACAGATTAAGTAGATGGAAACTTTATTTGCAGGAATTTAAATTTACAATTGTTCACATTCCCGGGACACAAAATATTGTTGCAGACGCGCTATCCCGTTCTCTTAACAACAATCAGCAAGACATCGCAACCAACTTCTGCAAAGCAAATTTCAGCGTCATGTACATTCAACAAGTTGCATTTGAAAATTTCATTTCGTCATCATTACGTGACATAGCACGAGAGCAGAGTAAAGACAACGTATGGAAAGAAATTAAACACCTTTGGCAAGATAGGAATAATGTTACCATTAGAAAACATTACACTGTACGCAATGACATTCTGTTTCGCCGCTCTCATCCTGACAGCAATATTTGGTTATTATGCTTTCCTGACGAACTTGTTAACAAATTAATCTGGTTTACTCACTTAAGTTACGCACATTACTGAGTCAGAAAATGTTTTCTTATACTGAGAAAGAACTGTTATTTTACCAACATGGAGAAACGTGTACGACGAGTTTTAGCGTCATGTAAAATCTGCCAGAAAGCTCAATCAGACATGACTTTACATATTCCTATATTACATCCCATTGTACCTGTTAAATTGAGACACATGGCCGCTTAAACATTTTTTGTCCGATTCCCAGAACTAATAGAGGTTTTTGCTACATCTTTGTCGCTGTTGAACTCATTGCAAAATTTGTTACCTTCACTCCGTTACGCAAAGCTACTGCTAAAACTGTTTCGAAAGCATTTGTAAAACATTTTCTATTTCATGTAGGGCATGTGTTGAAAGTAATTTCCGACAATGGATCACAGTTTCGATCTGCTATATGGACACGTATGTTACGAGCTAGAAACATTTCTCCGATCTATATATCCAAGTATCATGCTTCTTCGAACCCTTGTGAACGATTAATGAAAGAAATTGGTAAACTGTCTAGAATATACTGCCATAAAAAACGTATTGATTGGGACACACACATACTCTCATTCCAGGATGTAATTAAATCCATACCAAATGAATATACTATGCTATCTCCGCCTGAGATACTGAAAAATGTTGAACCACCTAACAAAATTAATGAATTAGTAGCCTTCCCTACATCTCGTCGGCTACGACACCATGAAATAATTGACATTGCGCTGAACAACATCAAACGTGACGCAGAGCGCCGGAGAAGACAGCAAAAACAGGTTTGTACACGCCGTTACTTTCACATTGGACAGAAGATATTAGTACGTACACACTATTTATCCAATACAGGAAAAGGTAGGTGTAGAAAATTTCAAATTCTATACGCAGGTCCATATTGGATTCACAGCATTCCTCACCCCAATGTAGTACACGTCGAAACTTTGAGAACCAAACAAACCAAAGGGAACCGCCACATATCGAACATCAAACCTTTTATTGAATGAACATACTTTATGATTTATCTCACTGTAATGCCATTTCCAAATTTTTTTTTTTGCACACTTGTGCAATTATATTCACATGAACACTTACTGATGATTGTCGTATTTTTTGCTATAATTAGATTGAATATGTATAAATGCTATGCCAATAATTAACTCTTGTTTTGAATGACCCCTTCTGAATGATGCATAAAAAAATGCTTTGTAACTGGCCAATGAATGCCACTGATTATTGTAATAAGATGACCTATGATGCCAATGATTACTATAATTAGATTAATTATGTATAAATGCTATGCCAATAATTAACTCATTTTGAATGATGACTTCTGAAAAATGCATAATAAAAATGCTTTGTAACTGGCAAATGAATGCCACTGATTACTGTAATAAGATGCCCTATGATGCCAATGATTACTATAATTAGATTAATTATGTATAAATGCTATGCCAATAATTAACTCAGTTTGAATGATGACTTCTGAATAATGCATAAAACAATGCTTTGTATCTGGCCAATTAGTGCCAATAATTACTAAATTCAGATAATTTATGAACATTATTCTGTAATACTACATACATGGTAAAGAAATGTTCAGTAACTGGGCGATGAGTGCCACCAACTACTCAAATCAGTTGTTAGACTAGTGTAATTCTCAATGAAGTCTACTATGTGACTTAATGTCCTTCACCTTCTGTCCTAATTACCAGAAATTACTGCAATATCCGTTTGTCCTGTCCATCCTCATGATCATGGAGCACTATATTTGGTTTTTGCACTAATTCTACGTTGGTGTACTGTACAAGAACGTGGTGTTGCTACGACATGCTGTCCACCATCTTGAGCGATGGAGATGTTATTATGATCCCACAGTTTGGGTGTACCTAGTGTACCACCAAAATGATAGCATGGAATATTATTAAGACATTTCAGTGTCTTGGCTACACTGATTAATACTTCAAGGAAAAGAACTTCAGATTGTCTCACTTGGTGTTGTGCTTGTATATAAAGATATGGACTTTCAGTGCAACTGCGTGTAACCTAAAGTGCTACAACCATGACGCAATCCTTCCCATTCCTTTCATAGTTCTTGTAAAATGGTAAATACTTATACAATGCGTTTAAATTCTTGTAAAATGATAAAGACTACTACAGTGCGTGTGCACTTTCGTCATTTTGTTAACATGATTTATATTCATTGCATATACATTATGTGATTTGCTGATATGTTCTGTATTACAGTGTGTGTGCACTTTCGTCATTTTGTTAACATGATTTGTATTCATTGCATATACATTTTTGTGATTTGCTGATATGTTCTGAACTGCAGTGCGTGTTCACATTTGTCATTTTTGTCATTTGTTAATATGATTTGTACTTATTGCCTATACATTTGGGATTTCCTGATATGTTTAGTATTACAGTGCATGTGCACTTTATGCCATTTGTACTCATTACATATACATTTTGTGATTCCCAGATATGTTCTGTATTACAGTGCGTGTGCACTTTCGTCATTTTGTTAACATGATTTGTATTCATTGCATATACATTTTTGTGATTTGCTGATATGTTATGAATTACAGTGCGTGTGCACTTTTGTCATTTGTCAATATGATTTGTACTTATTATGTTTATTTGTTGTAAAAATGCTAAAGAGTTTTACAGTGCATGTGCACTTTTGCCATGTTTTGTACTCATTGTGTATACATTTTGTCATTGCCTGAAATGTTCTGTACTCAGTGCATGTGCACTATATTTTATTTCATGTTCTGCACTTACACTTATATATATGTAAATATTCTGTGATTGTAAACTTAGTTAATTAAGAAAAATTTGTTGCTCATGGCAAGTCCCATTGACTCACCATCGTTTCCAAATTTTTGCCCCCCCCAGTGGAGGGTTATGTAAGACGTATGCTTTGCCGGCGATGGGTGAGGCATGACAGAATCTCTGACCAGAGAGTAGTTTATCGTTAGTTGTTGCTTGTCGCTAGACTGCGCTTGACTGCGCGAGTGGACAGTAGTAGCGGGTCGACAGTAGCGAGTCGGTAGTAGTCTGCGTGAGTCGGCGGGAGTCGGCATGCGTCGGCTGTGTGCTCTGCTCGCGACTCTGGTCAGGACTCTGGAGGATGAGTATTGTTGTAGGAGGTAAAGAATCAGCCTTGCGCATATTTAATAGTGTACGTTAATTGTAATTTAATTTGTTCAGAAAAAATGCCCCAATAATAATTTTTATAATATAAAGTAACTCTTTTAAAGAAAAGCATTCATTTCAATTTCCAATGCATTATCGTTGCATCCAAGAATTAAAAAAAATATACGCCAGCATTGCACGAAGCTGTGTCGAAAGACGACTAATTAAGAGCAGATATAATTGGAGTTTTATTGAGGTAAGAATTATTGCTTTTTTTCATTCAGAATACAGGACCGATGGTCAGCGCTGCTGTCCTCATAAAAATCATCAGGTTACATAACTTTTTTTATTATTTTGGTGTTTAGGAATTTTTCTGTTTCGAACTTGACATTAAATGAGGAAAGAATTTTTGTGGGAACATTAAATGTGAATGCATTTTTGCACACAGACTATAAATAGGGGCCAATTTTGTTCAGAGGTTACAATATTAGAAAAATTCATTTAATTATTATTTTTTATTGTGGCGAGGCTACGCTTGGCACATTTCCATTTAACAATACTTTGTGGGAAGTTTACATTTGGCTCCATTTTCATTTTTATTTCACAAATCTGTGCGGAGGTTACACACTTTGTTAAATTTTACTTGTTTTCTTGGTCAGTCTCTCGCCCCCAGCTTGCTCGTATGTCTCTCGTTCGCATTTGTTAGGGAGTTAGTGTCTGTCCGTTGTTCGGAGCAGCCTCCGTCATCTTTGTAGGATTTGGTGTATTAACGAATTTTTTGTCCGCCCCTGGCAGCTGAGTGGCCAGCGTGAGGGAATGTCATACCTAACGGTCTGGCTTCGATTTCCGGCTGGATCGGAGATTTTCTCAGCTCAGGGACTGGGTGTTCAGCGTGAGGGAATGTCATACCTAACGGTCTGGCTTCGATTTCCGGCTGGATCGGAGATTTTCTCAGCTCAGGGACTGGGTGTTGTGTTGTCCTTATCATAATCATTTCATCCCCATCGACAAGTTATTTTTAAATGTTGTCGGCATACTGGCTCTGAGAGGTCAGTCGTCTCATCGGGCGACGTGTAACTGGTTCTCTGAGCCCTTCTGGGCCCCGTCTATTACCATTTTGTGGTACGTGGGAAGGTCCTTTCCTGGTGCAGGGGTGTCGTGTAGGCCAGTGGGCGAGTTTCCTCTGCATAGTTGGGTCTGAGCCAGTATTTCCGTCGTCGTGTGTCTGGACGGGAGTGGGAGACGCACTAGCAGTGCAGTCGCCACGGAGCAGGAGTCGCGGACGTACCAGCAGGCAGTCGGTCAGTTGCTGCGGACCACGGACCAAGGATGATGCCTCCGCGCGGTGCAGTCGCTGGGTCCGTTTCCGGTCCCTGTTCAGTGTCGCAGCGTGTGTACAGCTGTCCGATTGCAGCGAGCTTCGTGGTTGACCGACCCAGGACGTCAAAGTTCAGTAGTAGTCTTAACTACCCAAGCCACGTCCATTCATGTTGTGTCCTTCGTAACTTTTGTGTGTTTGAGTTCGCATGTACCAATTGGTGGCAAGCAAGTCGTTGTGTGGGTCGGCCCGTGGCTGCTCCATGGTTGGGTTGCGACGGTCAAGTATAGTTGGGCTCATCACCTGTCTCACCTAAGTGAACGAGGGCAGACCGACCTCCCTGGAGGCCTTCTGAGTGCCACCGGTGTTTAATTATCTGTTGACAGCTATTTTAATTCTTGGGTTATGGTTATTGTTGGTTTCTTCAAATTTTGCAAAAGTAATTTTTAAGTTTAGCTTTCAACCGTAAACACTGCAGACGTCTGCCTTTAAAGATTTATGGTAAAATGTTCTGAAATTTTGAAATTTAATTGTGGCCCTCAGCCATTTGTGTTGCACCTTGCATATGTTGCTTTCGGGTTTTAAATTATTTTATTGCTATCATAATTGAAATTTTATCTTGTTAAGATTTCTTGTTGGAGGCCATCAGCCGTGAAAGAGTTGCTAAATTACAGTAACTGACTATTAGAAGCAGACACTGACATTAACCCTTGCCACTGTCCACAATCTTATTACCTGTTCTACCCAGCGGCTTAAGCGGGCGTTTCACATTACACGTTTCATTCCATTCCAAATACCGTGTAATTCTTCTTCTTTTGCAATAAGAATAGCGAATATTAACATTGAATAGCGTAACATTGAATAGCGAATCTTAATTTGGATATCCTTTCAGTTTTAACTTCTACCTCGATCTTGAATTTTTTCTTTTTATTTTCCTCATCCCATCTTCGACGTATAGTTTGAACACAAGGGCGAAAGACTACATCCCTGTCTTACACCAGCTGTATGTAATCCGTGCACTTCGTTCTTGGTTTCCCACTCTTATTGTTCCCTCTTGTTTCTTGCACCATTTTACGCTGTTGGTCGGTTTTTACATGTCGACAAAACCTATTGACGTGTCTTGACTTTTCTTCGGTCTTGCTCCCATTATCGACCACAACATCAGATTGCCACTCTTATGCCTTCACCTTTCCTACGGGCAAATCGATCGTCACGTCCTCAATTTTCTCTTCTATTCATAAAGCTTCTCCCTGTAGTCTCAAAGTGTTCTTTGTACTGGGTAAAAATGTGCTGGTGTCGTGTGAAACTGTAGCTGGCATGGAGTGGGTTCAGCCGTCCAACAGAATGCGTGTTCTTCCTTCGCGCAGACTATCCCCTACCCTTGCGAATATGAGTGATTTGTGTAGTACGTGTACATCTGGATTTTAGACGAATGTAACTGATCCCTGTTCAGGGTAGTGTAAAGTTTGTGCTGTGTGATGTGGCTGAAAACAGAAGGTGTAAGGACAAAATCTGTGCTGACACATCACCTACTTCTCTCGAGTACCACCAACGGGGCTGCCGAACTTGACGCCCCCATTCACCAGACGGATTAGAACTTTTCGCCAACACAGCCGTCCTCAACTTGAAGGCGAGAAACGGACACAGAAAATTTTGTTCAGGACAAGCCGCCACAGACGCGCGTTAGCGATATTTTTTAGGCTCTTCCTTGTCTAATTATATAAATTTTTCAATTTTTTTTTGCAATTAATTTTTACAAGAATAATTTTCCATAACACAATATTTCAGTTAATAATGCTGATAACAAAAAAGATTATATGATGTTTAGTTCGTGGGGCCCTCAACTACGGGGTTATCAGCGCCTGTACAGACTCATGTGGTCTGGGGGTGGCGTCTTTGATTCATAATCAAAACGTATTCGGTCTTGGGTTCGATCCCCGCCACTGCCTAAATTTTGATAAATAATCAGCATTGGCGGCCGAACACTTCCGGCATAAGAAGTCAGCCTCATTCTCCCAACGGCCTTGTCAAAGAGGGCGGAGGAGCGGATAGAGGTTCAGGGCATTCTCTTGTCTTATGGGTGGGATATTGCCCCTAAAGGCGGAAGAATAAGCAATGATCAACGACATGACGATGCAGAAGGCAATGGAAACCACTGCATTAAAGACACGGAACGTGTATTCACAGGACATGTGGCCTGTAATTGAAGAAGTGTCATGATGATCTCTCCATTGGCAAAAGATTCCGGAATAGTCCCCCATTCGGATCTCCGGTAGGGGACCGCCGAGGGGGAGATTACCATTAGAAAAAGATTGAATAATCTACGAAAGGATAACGTTCTACGAGTCGGGGCGTGGAATGTCAGAAGCTTTAACGTGGTAGGGAAACTAGAAAATCTGAAAAGGGGAATGCAAAGGCTCAATCTAGATATAGTAAGGGTCCGTGAAGTGAACAAAGACAAAGATTTCTGGTCGGACGAGTATCGGATAATATCAACAGCAGCAGAAAATTGTATAACAGGTGTAGGATTCGTTATGAATAGGAAGGTAGGGCAGAGGGTGTGTTACTGTTGAAACGTCCGCTTAGAAAAATTATACAAGACTGTGCTTATACTGACACACAATATTTTTAGCGCAACGCAATCAGACTTTCAGAAATCCCTACAAAAGAATGACCCTGACTAACATTAACCTATGCATTTCACAAATCGCTTACCTCACAAAAATCTTGGTTACTCGAACTACTGCAATACAGCGAGCGCCACTACTGCCAACTAAATAAAAGATTCAAACTATGGAAGGCACTAACTACTGATAGGCACAGTTAGCAAATGAAAGATTTTAATAGAGAACAAACAATGTATTTACCTTAATAGTCATAATATGTATAGCAGTTCATGACAAATTACAAAACTCCGCCATCTCTCTCCCCACATCCACCACTGCTGGCGGCTCACCTCCAACTGCCCAACGCTACGTGCTGTTCACATCCAGCTGCCGCTGCCCAACACTACAATGGCAGACAACAATGCAAACTAGCCACAGACTGCACACAGCACAGCCAGTGATTTTCATACAGAGAGCGCTACGTGGCGGCAGCGTTACCAATATAAGAACCTAAACAGCCTACTTACATAGCCCCCATGCTTCCCACAAAAAATTTTACAAATTGTTTTGGGCACTGGGCAATACATATTTGTTAAAATATTTCATAATCGTAACTACAATAACAAAGAAATGAAATGCACACACTTATTGATACAATGTTTGTCAAAATCTAAAATTTTATCACAGTCCATAAAGACAGTCCTCATCATTCGTCTCAGTAAAACTGCCATTTCTTTTCTCAAAGTCTGAGCAGTAAAATAAAATGCACACGGAAGTAGTCGATTTCCCTGCAGTCTTGAAGAAGTAGTGTTGCCCTTCCAATGAAAAGACAGTGCTGACTCTTGACATGCAGACTGTAATGGGCCACAACAGAGCAAACCCACAGCAGAGTCAATCGAAGTTTTGAAGAGTGTTGGTAGGTCATCACAGAGCAGACCCACTGTAGTCCTGGTAGAGATTACGATATTGGTGGGCCACCAGAGGCGCAGACCCACTGCAGTCCTTGTAGAAATAATGGTACTGGGGAGTCAGCGAAGACGCAGACCCACTGTAGTCCTTGTAGAGAAGGCCAGCAGCCATCTGTTGCAAATGTGCAGGTGCACAATCACCATCGAAGAGTCTTGCGGAGAATATAGCAAGTCCGTAAACCACCACATGTCCACTCACAAAAATTTGTTTGAAATGTCCTTAGAACCAGCAATGCTGTTATCCAGTCTCTTGCTGAATTATTAACACACGTGCAAACACTAACAGTCCCTTCTTCTCACATATTGTCCATATACTATGACCAACAGAAACGTGTGCAGTGAAATGCAACTTACAAGTTAATTAGTTTGATAAACTGGTGTCAATTACAATTTTATAACATGAGAATACAATTACAAAGGAACAAAATACATCATTAAAGAACGTAACAATACATATAACTCTGTAGTAGTACAGGCTTTACAAAAGAATCGAAATAACATATACATCAGTGTTACAGGAATTATGACATAAGTACATACACAATAGATCAGAATAACTTTTGAAACATCAACTTCACACATGAGCATTAAAATCAGAACAGAATAAATAATGTCTAAACATCTTTACAAAGAAAATAACATATTATAAATGCAAATTATATTTGAGAATAACAGTATTCCTCATCATAGTGAATGTAGCTTAGTACTAGAACAGAAAAAAATTTCTATGAAACAGTACACAGAGACAGGAAGAAAAGAAATACACAAGGGTACACAAACACATAGCATAATAATACAAAAGCAAAGGACAGGGTTTGTTTTACTGCAGTATTTTACAAACAAAACTTTCTTTACTTCTTGGAGATCTCCCTTCATTCATCATTATTCCCAAAAAGTCCTATCTATACCTGCTTTCTGTATTCTATTCATTTTTCTTTGAAAATAATTATTTCTCAGTGGACAATACTCATTTTTGCCAAATCTGTTTCTTATATCTTCTCAATGCGTTTCTTCCAATTCATCGCAACTCATTCTCTTATATAGTCTACCCCCTCTTAAGCTAACTTAAATCTACTGAGCTCAGATGCTAAACTAAGGGACGAGGCAATGCAGCAGCACAAAACAAGTAACACAAACATCAATGACAAAAAATTCAAACTGGCAAAGCAATTGCAATATTACAACTAATATAAGGCAATGTGCAGCAAACAACAAAAATAAATCTGGCTTAGCAGAGTAACACAAATTAAAATTCAGTAGCACTATGCCTGGCAAACAGCAGCTTATATCTAATCATGACAAAGCTCAAGCAGAAAAAATATTACACTGAAACTGAACATGTCTAATACCTATGTCACATCTTAACACTAGAGTGATGCATAACAGTTTATTCTAGAAAAGAAATTACCAAGTCATTAAAAGTAGTATTTATGCAATTCCTGTGAAGGGAAATGTCTATTTGTGCTCTCTTTTCCAAGAAAGTTTATCAGAAACGTATTCTTTACTGGGTCTGTAGACAGAAAATAGTGATATTAGTACATCTATTAAATTTTATAATAAGCAATGCTGCAGTGCAGCTGGAAACTAGATATGAAAGGAAATGAGCAAAAATGTACAAAGGAAGGCATGAAGCATCATTCATTAGCCATATGGCATATCATAAGGTAGTAAAAATTTCTCTCAATTCTCGAGAAACACGCTTGTCATAATCAGGTGTGCAGATGTAAGTATCTTTCGATGTAATGAGCGTGTCGTATTTGCGGTGCTTTCTACAAATGAATGTCAATAGCGAGGATAATGGCCTCCCTTTTTTTTTACACCTGTGCCTCTGGAAGGCACACGCTAATGGCTTTTTTCAAGGCGACTGTCGCCCAGATGGGTGCCCACGACGCATTAGGTGCAGGTGGTCACTTAACTTTCTTACCGAAATATTTACGACACCAGTTTCTGCTACAGTGACCGGCTCATATAAAAATTTCACAGGTCGAAAATTTATGTTACAAATGTGTAGAAACAAAATCCTGTAAATATAACAGTGTCCAAAAAATTTTCATCGGCATAGTGGTACATTCAAGCATTTACACAAATTTCATAACTCTTAAAGTACGATTCTTGGTTTCCAACATCCTTTTTCACAAGTGAGAGTCCCTAACCACTACTCATTATTCCTTACCTTATTACACATATACATACTCGTCGTCGTAAAAATAACATCAGAACACCTCAGTCAAATCTCAAAAACGTCGTAGCTTTCTGCAATAATATCAAAACCTTAAAAAAATTCACTCCTCATGTCAAATGTGTCATCTGCCTCAAACGTACTTTAAATCATGCTCCCTTACCAAATACATCATTCAAAGCTCTCACAGTATCAAAGTGGTTCCAAAAAAATATGAACAGTTCACAAAGTACAGACAAAATACAATTTCGTAAGTGTGAAGTTATCCAACTGTGTAATTGCGTAAACATGTGTCACTGATGAAGTAAAAAAAATGTTTATCTCTCAGTTAAATGATCAGATAGCTGTGTAATTTGTATGTTAGAGAAATATGGTACCGATGCGTAAAGTTGTATAAGCAAATACCATATTAGCTAGGGCTCCTTGTGCTTGCCAAAGACATGGTACACAAAGTAAGCGTGTACCCCCCTGAGGATTAATGTAATTATACCCTCAGGTGTTACAGATTACAGCAATGGAATGAAATATATCACGGAAAACCCTTGTATCATTGTACTTCAAATATCTTAAAAAATGCATGTTTTAAGTGCGAAATTAATCACTCAAATACGTGTCCTGTAGCGCTAAATGTACGTCTTGCTGTAAGATAATCTCTGTGGAGGTGTCGTAGTTATCGTCCTCCGAAAGCTAAGTTCTGCAGAAGCCAATATACTTAACTCATGATACACCAAATTTCAAGTAAACCAAAATGTTGCATTAAAATCTTATTAGCAGTGCTGGTAAATGTTCTAAGTATGTGAGCCTTATAGTTGTTACGTAATCGTGCAACTAACAAGCAAGAATGTACACACACAATAACACTGTGACGTCTGTTCACTATAACAATGCATTCGTAATTTCTGTTTAAAAATGTTCCCTAGGTTCTAGACTGGATATTTAAATTCAAACATTTTTGCATGTTAACAGTTTCTTAAGTCTGACAAAGCATACTAGAAATGTGAAGTGAAAAGTTTTATACCAAAGACTAAGTTAAAAAGCAGATTATCTCTCAATAAATGGTTTTACATGTGAAATGTGGTGTAAACCTTTACTCTTCCTAGTATGCAGAGTTTCAACTTCAACACAATTCTCATGTGGTATACGTCGGATTCTGTATGGTCCATCGTAAACTAGAAAGAATTTGTGACCTAAGTGTTTCTTCTTATGTGACAATGAATGAGCCTTAATGAGAACTTTCTGACCAATATACAATTTCTTTGCATTTGCTTTACCGAGTAGTTTTCTCCTTTTGTCTGCTGCAGATTTTATATTTTTAAGAGCCAAATCAATTATGTCTTTGTGTCGAAGTTTACGTGTATTCGGGAAAGATACAAGCTCTCTGATTCTGTTCGGTGGTTCTTTGTTCTTCGGTACAAGAGTAGGTGGTAAAGCAGTGGAATCATGAGGCATTTCATTCAGCACGTTTTGAAATAAGTGTAAATATCTGTCCCAATGCTGATGCTTTCTGTGACAATAAAGTCTGCAAAGCTTGTTGATTTCTTTCATAATCCGTTCGGAGGGGTTACAATGTCGTGAGTACAATGAAATAAAAACAGGTTTGATTTAATGGTTGTGAAGCATGCTTGACCAAACAGCAGATGTGAATTGAGGTCCGTTATCTGAAATGACTTTGCTAACGTGTCCAACTTCACGCAAGAAATTTTTAACAAAGGCGTTGGATACAGACCGTCCAGTGGCTTTACGTAACGGTGTGAAAGAAACAAATTTTGAAGTAAGTTCAACAGCGGCTAGAACGTACGAAAATCCATTAGATGTATATAGCAGATATATATAGCAGTTATATATAGCAGTTCTTGACAAATTACAAAACTCCGCAGCTCTCTCCCCACATCCACCACTGCTGGCAGCTCACCTCCAACTGTCCAACGCTACGCGCTGTTCACATCCAGCTGCCGCTCCCCAACACTACAATGGCAGACAACAGTGCAAACTAGCCACGGACTGCACACAGCAAAGCCAGTGATTTTCATACAGAGAGCGCTACGTGGCGGCGGCGTTATCAATATAAGAACCTAAACAGCCTACTTACACTGTGAACAGTTCAGTGACCAGTTTGTTCTAATCAGAATCGACAGCAGACCAACACCGACAACGATAGTTCAGGCATACATGCCGACGTCGCAAGCTGAAGATGAACAGACAGAGAAAGTGTATGAGGATATTGAAAGGGTAATGCAGTATGTAAAGGGGGACGAAAATCTAATAGTCACGGGCGACTGGAATGCAGTTGTAGGAGAAGGAGTAGATAAACAGGTTACAGGAGAACATGGGCTTGGGACAAGGAATGAAAGAGGAGAAAGGCTAATTGAGTTATGTAATTAGTTTCAGCTAGTAATAGCGAATACCCAGTTCAAGAATCACAAGAGGAGGAGGTATATTTGGGAAAGGCTGGGAGATACGGGAGGATTTAGATTAGATTACATCATGGTCAGACAGAAATTCCGAAATCAGATACTGGATTGTAAGGCGTGCCCAGGAGCAGATATAGACGCAGATCACAATATAGTAGTGATGAAGAGTAGGCTGAAGTTCAAGACATTAGTCAGGAAGAATCAATACGCAAAGAAGTGGGATATGGAAGTACTAAGGAATGACGAAATACGTTTGAAGTTCTCTAACCCTTTAGATACAGCAATAAAGAATAGTTCAGTAGGCAGTACAGTTGAAGAGGAGTGGACATCTCTAAAAAGGGCCATCACAGAAGTTGGGAAGGAGAACATAGGTACAAAGAAGGTAGCTGCGAAGAAACCATGGGTAACAGTAGAAATACTTCATTTGATTGATGAAAGGAGAAAGTACAAACATGTTCCGGGAAAATCAGGAATACAGAAATACAAGTCGCTGAAAAATGAAACAAATAGGAAGTGCAGGGAAGCTAAGACGAAATGCCTGCAGGAAAAATGTGAAGACACCGAAAAAGATATGATTGTCGGAAGGGCAGACTCAGCATACAGGAAAGTCAAAACAACCTTTGGAGACATTAAAAGCAACGGTGGTAACATTAAGAGAGCAACGTGAATTCCACTGTTAAATCCAGAGGAGAGAGCAGATAGGTGGAAAGAATACATTGAAAGCCTCTATGAGGGTGAAGGTTTGTCTGATGTGATAGAAGAAGAAACAGGAGTCGATTTAGAAGAAGTAGGGGATCCAGTATTAGAATCGGAATTTAAAAGAGCTTTGGAGGACTTACGGTCAAATAAGCCAGAAGGGATAGATAACATTCCATCAGAATTTCTAAAATCATTGGGGGAAGTGGCAACAAAACGACTATTCACGTTGGTGTGTAGAATATATGAGTCTGGCCATGTACCATCTGACTTTCGGAAAAGCATCATCCACACAATTTCGAAGACGGCATGGGCTGACAAGTGCTAGAATTATCGCACAATCAGCTTAACAGCTCATGCATCGAAGTTGCTTACAAGAATAATATACAGAAGAATGGAAAAGAAATTTGAGAATGCGCTAGGTACCGATCAGTTTGGCTTTAGGAAAAGTAAAGGGACGAAAGAGGCAATTCTGACGTTACAGTAATAATGCAAGCAAGGCTAAAGAAAAATCAAGACACTTTCATAGGATTTGTCGACCTGGAAAAAGCGTTCGACAATATAAAATGGTGCAAGCTGTTCGAGATTCCGAAAAATGTAGGGGTAAGCTATAGGGAGAGACTGGTCATATACAATATGTACAACAACCAAGAGGGAATAATAAGAGTGGACGATCAAGAACGAAGTGCTCGTATTAAGAAGGGTGTAAGACAAGGCTGGAGCCTTTCGCCCCTACTCTTGAATCTGTACATCGAGGAAGCAATGATGGAAATAAAAGAACTGATCAGGAGTGGAATTAAAATACAAGGTGAAAGGATATCAATGATACGATTCGCTGATGACATTGCTATCCTGAGTGAAAGTGAAGAAGAATTAAATGATCTGCTGAACGGAATGAACAGTGCAATGAGCACACAGTATGGTTTGAGAGTAAATCGGAGAAAGGCGAAGGTAATGAGAAGTAGTAGAAATGAGAACAGCGAGAAACTTAACATCAGGATTGATGGTCACGAAGTCAAAGAAGTTAAGGAATTCTGCTACCTAGGCAGTAAAATAACCAATGACGGACGGAGCAAGGAGGACATCAAAAGCAGACTCGCTATGGCAAAAAAGGCATTTCTGGCCAAGAGAAGTCTACTAATATCAAATACCGGCCTTAATTTGAGGAAGAAATTTCTGAGGATGTACGTCTGGAATCGAAGTATTTGAGATGTGGTGCTATAGACGAATGTTGAAAATTAGGTGGACTGATAAGGTAAGGAATGAGGAGGTTCTACGCGGAATCGGATAGGAAAGGAATATGTGGAAAACACTGATAAGGAGAAGGGACAGGATGATAGGACATCTGCTAAGACAGGAGGGAATGACTTCCATGGCACTAGAGGGAGCTGTAGAGGGCAAAAACTGTAGAGGAAGACAGAGATTGGAATACGTCAAGCAAATAATTGAGGACGTAGGTTGCAAGTGCTACTCTGAGATGAAGAGCACAGGAAAGGAATTCGTGGCGGGCCGCATCAAACCAGTCAGTAGACCGACGACTCAAAAAAAAAAAAAAAAAAAAAAAAAAACAGATTCCCAACACTTGCTCAGTCCACTCTCGCCACTTTCATGAATGATGTTGAGATGATTAGGGCAACACAAACACGCAGTCATCTCGAAGTAGCTGAGAATCCCTGACCCCGCCAGGAAGTGAACCCGGGACCCCGTGCTCGGGAAGTGACAACTCGACCGCGAGACCACGAGCTGCGGACACAAATTATATAAACATAACCAAATCCCAGTTATTACATGAAAAAACGCATAGTCTAAAATTTACTTTGATCCATTGACTAGAAATTACAGAGTACAGGAAATAAAGGAAACGATTATGTGTGGATCTTTTTTTGTTATACAGTGTAAAAATAATAATAGAAAGCTCCTTATTTAACACATCCTACAGGAAAAAACAACTCGAAGATGTTCCTGGGGTGTGAAAACGAATCATCGACCGCTAAGTGGCATTTGGGGTCGCACCTTCGGAAAGTGAACTTTGAGCCTTTTGTGATCAAGAGATAGAGCTCCGCCTGTCAACCCCGCTTGTTGGGTGGGTTTCAACTGCGGGATGTGTTGGATGGAAAAGGCTCCCTAGCCAGGTAGCAAAAGTGGACTGGTATTTAATGTGTCACATCATTATGTTGTGTCATGTTATCAAGAACGTCCAGAAATAGATCACGTTCTTGCATCCATTTCTGAAAAGATAAAGGACGCCCATGACCTTTATCCACGTGACCGCATGGATCTCTGATTGTGGAAAATACGTCTGCTCCGGGCAAGAGCATACTGGGCACGGTCACGTGCTCTGGCACACGGAGATTACGGGCCAGTACCTGCTGGAGAAGGAACCATAAGTCCGCCGCCGCGCCTCGGAGGAAACGGTGTTTGTCCGCGTCGTCCACATTACACCTCAAGCAGGGCGATGGCATGGATATTGTATCGTGTCGGGTATTCACCGGTAGTGGGTATTTACCGTCCTTCGAAAGTGTTTCTGAGGTGAGTCCGCATTTAGAAGTGATAAATATCTAGCGTAGCGGAAGCGCTAGTGCGAGGAAAGTCTTCATGGACATAACTGTGTTGCAGACGAAAACGTCTGATATGCGATAGTGCAGGTGCAATGTGGGACAAGGCGATCGGTGGTTAATATGAACTCGGTTCGAGTTCGTAAGGAAAAGTCCAGTGAAACAGTTGAGCCTGTGGTTCCAGAAATTCAAGATTATACGTACATAAAGATTTGTAACGTGAATGGATAGTGATCAGGGCGAGATCTTTTCTTCCATTAGGGAGTGTGAGAGTGTCATATTTGGCGTTGTATATGTGACCGCTACTGACAGTATAACTGAAGGCCGCTTGGAGCCCATCCGTCATTAATATAGAGATGGGTAATATCTGTGCGATGTGTATTATGCAAGATGCCATATATATATTAATAAACTCACCCGTCTTAACCCGTTCATCGCTCGCAATAACTGACATCGAACGACCCTTACGAGGTTCTGAAAAAACGCGGCGGTGTGACGGAAATCTTCAGTGAAAACTATTCCTAGGCAGCGTAGACTCTCCATTGTCCTAAACGGTGCCGCATTTTCACTCGGGAATCCTCCACTAATGATCAACGCGCAGGATTTGGCAGATGGACTATTGAACCTTCTCGTTGGTACGAATAATCAAGATTTTGTCGGCATAGGCGCGGCATTTGAATGTGTGTCCTCGCAGGGTGATTTCTGATAAACGACGTTGCAGGCCGCAGAGAAGCAGTACTGTTGCCATGGCGTGCATGATAGTTGAAAGGTGACAACCCTTTGTGTCGCCATCCGTCCATTGAACATCATCCTCGGCGAAGCGTCACGAAATGATTACGAGGACGAAGGCACGTGGGAAAGGCATTCATGCCATCACCTTAGAGAGGAAGGTGTGGTTCACTCGATCGAATGCCTGCTCGAAATCGATGGCAATGAGAGTGTTGCAATGGTGATGCCATCTGTATAATCACACAGCGTTGATTGTATATTAGTATCTCCGCCTATGGACTTCATTGCGTCGACAAAACCTGGTGCACGCCTGACCTGAGACACATCGCGAGAAGGCGTGTATAAGTCTTGAAATCCGAGTTTAGTAAAGTGATCGGCCGCTAGGTGTCAGGTCGCGTGCCTCCAAAGCGTTTGGAGATCGCAATAATTAGACCTTCCAGAAATTCCTGTGGTGGCGGCGTCATAGGGGGCAGTAGTTCCTGGCACATTTCCTCCCATCATGGCAACACTAAGTCCTTGAAGGTCAAAGGGCAGGCCGACTGCTCGTGACGGACGGATGAAAGCTGTCTTGGCGAGCGCATCAGTGATGTCCGTAATGGAGATGTTTGCTAAAAGAGGCTCTGGTGATCAAGGGTACAATGGACTATATTTGGTATGTCTATAAGTGCACAATCGTTAAGATACTCCTCTCGATGAAAGTGACGATAGCGAGCTTCGACGACTGTGTTACCAGCCGTCGGCCGTCAGGCAAATACAAAGAACGAATCAGCGCTTGTCGACGGCGTCTGATACCTGCGACGACATACTGTCTTGGCATCGCACTCGGATAACTATGCCTTCCAATTGGAGACGTGTAAGAGCAAAAATCTTAGCCTGGACGCGTTGAACCGCTACCTGACGTTCCAGGGATGGCGGGTGCTTCATGACATTCTAGAGTATTAAGTATTAAAATTCTCTCAGTGCCACTGCATTCGTTCCTTGCCGTATTTGATCAGTGCGCGGCGTTGGGCTCGCCTTATACCTTGTTTCCACTATAGAAGTATGGGCGAATACTGTTCGATACACCTTCGGTAAGATTATCGCGTGGTCGTCACAATTCCTCGAAATTCCGGTTTCTGTACGTAGTCCACGTTAAGTTTCTACTGACCTCGACTGCGTCATATAGTTTGACGTCGTCGGTTGACTGTGCACAGATAAAAGCTATGGTCGGAGAAGGTCGGAGGTCATTCTTCCGCGCTCATTACGTCAGTAACGATTTGAGAAGTGACGTAAACCCGATCCAACAGAGTGGCTGAGTGGCTCGTGACGCGTGCATATCCCAGGCGATCTAGAGTTGACGTACTAAGTAGAGAAGTGCGAGATAGGTGGTAAGATGTGGATACTAGTCTCTCCTCGCGGGGACACAGTTTAAATCTCTGCCAACAACTGTGTGCTCTTATCGTCCCATAGGAAGTGACGTAATCGTTTCAGAATAAAACTATGAGCTCTCACGTCGTTGATTTGCGCCGGATGGAGCATAAGTATTCACTAGTCTGATCCAGTGAACTATCAGTGATAGCCCTTATGGCGTTTGCTAGTAAGGGATGTCTTCTACTGCAATGCCGTCACGCACAATAATCGCTGCTCCACTACCTCCATTGGCAGCTGGCGTGACGTATATCGTATAACAGTAAAAATCGGGCCAAGTTTCCCCCTTTTAGCAACGTGTAACAGGCAGTGTCAACGTCCACCGCTCGTAACAGTTGAAGTTTGACGTAGGAACTGAACCTATTTAAACCAATGGTGGCAATTCTGTACGCCTGCATGGGTAGCACATCGCTGTGCGTGCTCATAGCAGTAAGAACGAATGTCATGGGATGGTAAGCATAGTCTGTCCACTAGGATATCACGACCTGTTCACAGGGGCGCCCTGTGGCATTTTTTCGTCTGCTGGGAGTTCATAAAAAACGCCGTCCATCCACGGAACGGGGCAGTCAGGTACGTTAAACATTGATGCAGGAGGAGCCGTTGCCTTCATGATTCGAGGCTGTCGGCGTAAGAAATATCGGCGATGGGGTCTTTAGGGCAGAGTTCCTGCCCGTGATGGGTACGAGAAACTGCGATTGTGACCTACTCCTGGGAATCATCTGGTGGGCATATAATGGAAGCACGGCTTCGACTACTGTGGATTTCACCCTCCTCTTCTTATGTCGTTTTGTTGACCTCTGTACGCAGGGGTGTGGTTCAGTGTCGCGAGATTTAGGAAAGAAGGCGGCATTAGGGACTACGATGGCATCAAGAGCCATATCACCTTCACGTATGTCAATATCCGGCGCCATGAGATCCAGGGGAAGAGTCGGTCGCTGTCGTAGATACTCGACCTCGTCTCGACTGCTTTTTGCAACATGTGAAAAATCTTCTGCAAGTTGCTCTACAGGTGTTTGCAGCGCATCGTGCCTCATTGCTGCCACGTAGGTGAGTGGAAGAGATGTCATTGCCACAAGGGGTGAAGGGTCGTCGATCTGCAGCTGCGAAATTCTTCTTTGGAGGCATTCATTTCGCACACGTCAAACTTTGCATATCCAGAAAGGGCCTTTGGTTGCCGATGCAGTGTAGTACCACACTGGACATTTATAGAAACACCCGAAAAATTTGTCGTCTTTTTTCCGTTGATCCTTAGTTGCTTCAAAATTGATGGAGGTACGTTCCATTCATGCAACTAATTGAATGCAGTTTATTTATTGCCATACGGTTTCGCTCCTTTCATCCGTGAAGATGCTTCACAAATAAAACAAGCGAAACGCGTATGGTAATAAGCAAACTGCCTCCAGTTACTTTCACAGACGGAACACATCTCCACGAACCCAAAAAAAATTGTTTAAGAGAGTGTTAAAGAATAAGAAGATGCATAGAATGTGGTTGTAACTCGCTCCTAGAGATCCAAACGAAGTAGCCTACTTCCGTATATGATACGTCAACGATTTGCTTCATTACAACAAAATTTTGGAAAACGCCTTTTCGAGAGCGTGTGACGAGTGCAGCTATAGGAGTTGTTTGTAGTTTATAATATGCATCTGATGAATCAAAATGTTTCATATATGGTGGTACAGCCTGAAAACATTGTGGCGGGAATCTTTCATCTCTGTCTGCAGTTGTCAAGGATTCGACCGCAGATAAATACTTGTAACAAGCTACAGTATAAAGACGATTGCTGCTAGTTTCATTCGCAGTTATTTACGTTGTGCTCTTAGAGTCCTGTCTGACCACACTCTCGGATATCGCTACGTATTCCGAAAGAAAGGTGAATTATTTGTGACAAGAAGCAGTATAAATGTCTCTTTCAGTTGTTTCACATACAGTAATTTCATCTTTCATTTCTTAAACATATGGATGTCACGAAATCGGAGATACTCGTTACTGAGAAAGCGCGCTCTTTTGTGTAAATTACAACGAATATTTCAGAAAAATGCTTAACTTCTTAACTTTGACGATTAACGAAGTCTCAGAATGTGTTACAAACACGAAGAGCAAAAAAAAAAAAAAAAAAAAAAAAAATATTTTTGTATCATGCATGCGAACCTACGATTTTCAAGACGGCAACTCACCAACTTCGCTACTACAACTCGAATGCTTTCGGTGCTTTATTCCACATAACACTACAGAAAAACGCAGGCTGACTTCGTTGCCGAATTATGTGAGCGTGAGCCGCAAATGCATGAAATTTTGGAAAATTTCCTCCATCAGCCGCCACAAAATTCCTTTGCATTGTTACTTAAAAGTTTTAAACGAACTATTTGAAACAGTTAACGCAGAACAGGGAACCAGCGATCATAAAGCGGTTACTGCATTGATGATTTCATCCGTAGATAGAGATACTAAGAAATGTAGGAAAATTTTTAGGTTTAGCAAAAGTGATAAAAAGCAGATTACAGAGTACCTGATGGCTCAACACAAAAATTTTGTCTCAAGTACAGATAGTGTTGAGGATCAGTGGACAAAGTTCAAAACCATCGTACAATATGCGTTAGATGAATATGTGCCAAGCAAGATCGTAAGAGATGGAAAAGAGCCACCGTGGTACAACAACCGTGTTAGAAAACTGCTGCGGAAGCAAAGGGAACTTCACAGCAAACATAAACATAGCCAAAGCCTTGCAGACAAACAAAAATTACCCGAAGCGAAGTGTATTGTGAGGAGGGCTATGCGAGAGGCGTTCAATGAATTCGAAAGTAAAGTTCTATGTACTGACTTGGCAGAAAATTTTTGTCTTATGTCAAAGCGGTAGGTGGATCAAAACAAAATGTCCAGACACTCTGTGACCAAAATGGTACGGAAACAGAGGATGACAGACTAAAGGCCGAAATACTAAATGTCTTTTTCCAAAGCTGTTTCACAGAGGAAGACTGCACTGTAGTTACTTCTCTAGATTGTCGCACAGATGACAAAATGGTAGATATCGAAATAGACGACAGAGGGATAGAGAAACAATTAAAATCGCTCAAAAGAGGAAAGGCCTCTGGACCTGATGGGATACCAGTTCGATTTTACACAGAGTACGCGAAGGAACTTGCCCCCCTTCTTCCACCGGTGTACCGTAGATCTCTAGAAGAGCGTAGCTTTCCAAAGGATTGGAAAAGGGCACAGGTCATCCCCGTTTTCAAGAAGTGACGTCGAACAGAGACCTATCTCTCTAACGTCGATCAGTTGTAGAATTTTGGAACACGTATTATGTTAGAGTGTAATGACTTTTCTGGAGACTAGAAATCTACTCTGTAGGAATCAGCATGGGTTTCGAAAAGGTCGTGTGAAACCCAGCTCGCGCTATTCGTCCACGAGACTCAGAGGGCCATAAACAAGGGTTCACAGGTAGATGCCGTGTTTCTTGACTTCCGCAAGGCGTTCGATACAGTTCCCAACAGTCATTAAATGAAGAAAGTAAGAGCATATGGACAATCAGACCATTTATGTGATTGGATTGCAGAGTTCCTACATAACAGAACGCAGCATGTCATTCTCAATGGAGAGAAGTCTTCCGAAGTAAGAGTGTTTTCAGGTGTGCCGCAGGGGAGTGTCGTAGGACCGTTGCTATTCACAATATACATAAATGACCTTGTGGATGACATCGGAAGTTCACTGAAGCTTTTTGCGGATGATGCTGTAGTATATCGAGAGGTTGTAACAATGGGAAATTGTACTGAAATGCAGGAGGATCTGCAGCGAATTGACGCATGGTGCAGGGAATGGCAATTGAATCTTAATGTAGACAAGTGTAATGTCCTGCGAATACATAGAAAGATAAATCCCTTATCATTTAGCTACATGGAATGATCATATAAAGTTAATCGTTGGTAAAGCAGATGCCAGACTGAGATTCATTGGAAGAATCATAAGGAAATGCAATCCGAAAACAAAGGAAGTAGGTTACAGTACGCTTGTTCGTCCACTGCTTGAATACTGCTCAGCAGTGTGGGATCCGTACCAGATAGGGTTGATAGAAGAGATAGAGGAGATCCAACGGAGAGCAGCGCGCTTCGTTACAGGATCATTTAGTAATCGCGAAAGCGTTACGGAGATGATAGATAAACTCCAGTGGAAGACTCTGCAGGAGAGACGCTCAGTAGCTCGGTAGAGGCTTTTGTTAAAGTTTCGAGTACATACCTTCCCCCAAGAGTCAAGCAGTATATTGCTCCCTCCTACGTATATCTCGCGAAGAGACCATGAGGATAAAATCAGAGAGATTAGAGCCCACACAGAAGCATACCGACAATCTTTCTTTCCACGAACAATACGAGATTGGAATAGAAGGGAGAACCGATAGAGGTACTCAAGGTACCCTAAACCACACACCGTCAGGTGGCTTGCGGAGTATGTATGTAGATGTAGATGTAGAGTTTCGATAGTTAATAAGTAAACCATTTGCGGAAGAAAAGTTCATGAAGTCACTAGTAATTTCAGCGAACGCTCGTGTTATATACATAAGCAAAGCTGACCTTTTGAAACTTAATGACTTTTTAAACTCTTAATTACGCAGAAATAACAAGTGAGAATATTGACCGAACTGTTTTTTTTATGTTATAACCATTCACAGTAACAACAATACAAACCATATTTCTAACAAAGAAGAATGGCCTATTATGAACTCACTTTCCACCTGGAAGCGTCCTGGTGATTCTTCAGTAACACAGTCACTACATCCGAAGCTAAAACCACTCAATATGTCTACAATAACAAATTCTAGGTGCAAATAAACCACACCGAACTTAACGAGAGGGCCATACCGAAATGCAAAACTTCTCAGTACAATTTTTGAAAAACCAGCAGGAAGACCCATGGGTAACAGAAGTTTACTGAATAGGAACTTCGGATAAAGAACCGCAAATGACCTCACTGCCGAGGTGAACCTAATGCACCGATCAGCATGAACGATACGGAATAGGACCCCATTGATCACGCATATTCGTTAGAGAAGGTGAACTTCGGTGTGGTTTTACGTGAGGAGTTGGCCTTGGCATCGTTGATCCTAACACGTACCAATACCACTGTGAAGTAATCAAGTGTAAGTAATACGCCTCGTCGAGGGAGGAGACCTTTACCCTTGGAGAAAGACAGCAACCGTGGTTTTGTGCACCACGGTCTACGGATCGTGAGACAGTACTTCACCGCAACGGTTCTTGGCTGATGGATTGTTCGAGGAGGTCTTCTACCACGGCTTCCTCATTCACCGGTGCTGATTTCATTGGATTTCCTTTTTCGTGGGTGACAGTAAATACTGTTGGAGTATGCTCAGTTCAGTGACCATGAGCTGACGTAACAGACGTGAGAAAACTAATGCGTGTGACGCTTTCCAAGTGGGTCCAAATTCATCTGAAAAAAGTGCGAAGAAGAACTGAAGAATGCATGGTAAGTACACGCAACTCTGCCTATCGGACTACTTTTGCTTAACACACAAATGGGTCTAAGAGGACATATTTCCCAACATCTCAACAAGTACCGTTTTCCAGACATATCATTATATGAAATTTTCTTGTAGTTTTTTAGGAATACTGTCACGTGTACGAATACCAGACACGAATTTCAAATGCGCTGTATTTTTCTCACGTCTTCCTCCTCTTTGCAGCACAGTAGACAGTTGTATAAGGCGAGTGTTCCAAGTTATATAACTCCATTCATACAAAAGCGCCACGTTGAAGCAAGTTAAACGACTTGTTAATCTATATCGTATCTTACTCTGCTGTACATTGCTAGAAAAATAAGTTCGTAGTACTTCCACATTTCTTTTTAATCAAGAATACTGTTGCTGGAACTGGAAACAACTATGCGCAATGTTCTTAGCAAAGAAACTTTGTATGAACTACAACAAGCGCCTTCGAGATAATCGCTTCTGAGTTCTAAACAGTATGTAAGCCAAAAACTTCCGAGAACATCGCAAGTGATGCTACTTTACTGCAAGAAATACTTCCAAATATTTTTCGTAGACACTTGGCACCCGAGAGCTTAATGTCTGCTATTAAGAGCGAAGTTTTATATATCGCCTTTAAATTGCCACCATCTCCAAGTTGCGGAAGAAATTTGGCTTGGTACGTCTCGAAGGGCAGTTTTGTTGTTCTGCTGCAATGCTTTAGTTAATGAGAAAGAGTTAATGGAAAATTTTACCACAAAGGCTGTACATTAATTTCAGTCCAAGTGAGATATTTTTTTTTTTTTTTTTTTGCGTCTGACGTTGAAAACTATAAAAGTAATTGGAATTCTCTTAACAAAGGATTCTAGTGAAACAGAAGCGCCGGTAAACTGTAAACAATACAGAACGGCGTTACTGGGTGGAGCTTTATTCTTAACAACGCAAAACGCTAATTGATTCATCTACACAGCTCTGGGCGCATATATTGATATAGCTTTGGAAATTATTTTAAATATTTGATTATTTTGCCTTTCTTTATTCTACTTTTTTTAAATTTTTCTACAGCCACTGTTTTCTCTTAGGTGCGATTGTAGCTGTTAGACGACGGAATTCAGATATATGAGTAGGCAGCCATTATTATGGGAACTTCCATGTGAGTCGAAACTGAAATACCGATCGCGAACAGACTGGTGCGAGCTCGTGACAGGATCATCTGGCTGTTACTCGTTTTTCGTATGTCGCTATGTTGTTAAAATGTCAAAAGTGCCGTGGGAACTGGATAATATACATCAGAACACAGCGGGACAGTGACTAAGTAATACGTGGACTGCGATATCCTACTAAATGCACAGAGACTGCCACGTGAGGAATAGAATTGTAGTCTATGTTGAGTAAATTAAAGACAAATAGCATTTCGAATGTGTTAGAGAGCTTGAATGTGTACGAATAATTAGGGCCCGTAATTAATTAAGTAGCGTCAGTTAACGTTGCGCCCACAGCATTAAAGTTTTGAAAGAAAAACCCGGCTGAAAAGAGTGCGAACTACCTGATACGGAGAGATAAATTTGAAATTCGATATTTCCAAATGACAGCTTCGCGATCCATTCTGCTTGCAAAAAATTTGAATTCATCTATGATCTGTATGAATATTGTGTATTAATTGCTCGAATCTTTTTTTGTAAAAAGTCAAATACAGTGTTTGTGGACATTGTAAATTCAGTAACTGATAAGATTCATTTTATTTTTCCATATATTTATTAAATCACGATTGTTACTGGATTTTCTTACATTTGACATTCGAACATTGTTAGTGATAATTTACTGTATGACTGTAGTTACAACTTATTCTATTTCATAATTTAAATCTGACGAATAATATCCGTGACAGTGTTTAAACATAATTCCACCTGTAGCACAGAACGTAACATTTCTGTCTTTAATGTCAAATTGACTAGCAACATTACTTGCGTATAAGACCGTGTCACAGTCAGTCGTCGAACTGGTATTGCCATTGCTCATTTCAAAGACTATAACCATTATAAAATATCCTTTCATTCTCTTTTTTAGCTTTTGATAATAATTTTCTGTAATGCTACGCACAAACACTAAGAATTACTCTGCACAGACTACGAAAACGTCAGGTTGCAATTTCAGACGGAATAAGTAGCTTTAAATTCAACATAATGGGTATATATCCACACACTGTCTGTTTGCGTATGCCTTTCTTACAATATTCTTTCTACATCTATCTACATCTACATTTATACTCCGCAAGCCACCCAACGATGTGTGGCGGAGGGCACTTTACGTGCCACTGTCATTACCTTCCTTTCTTGTTCCAGTCGCGTATGGTTCGCGGGAAGAACGACTGTCTGAAAGCCTCCGTGCGCGCTCTAATCTCTCTAATTTTACATTCGTGATCTCCTCGGGAGGTGTAAGTAGGGGGAAGCAATATATTCGACACCTCATCCAGAAACGCACCATCTCGAAACCTGGCGAGCAAGCTACACCGCGATGCAGAGCGCCTCTCTTGCAGAGTCTGCCACTTGAGTTTGTTAAACATCTCCGTAACGCTATCACGGTTACCAAATAACCCTGTGACGAAACGGGCCGCTCTTCTTTGGATCTTCTCTATCTCCTCCGTCAACCCGATCTGGTACGGATCCCACACTGATGAGCAATACTCAAGTATAGGTCGAACGAGTGTTTTATAAGTCACCTCCTTTGTTGATGGACTACATTTTCTAAGGACACTCCCAATGAATCTCAACCTGGTACCCGCCTTACCAACAATTAATTTTATATGATCATTCCTCTTCAAATCGTTCCGCACGCATACTCCCAGATATTTTACAGAAATAGCTACTACCAGTGTTTGTTCCGCTATCATATAATCATACAATAAAGGATCCTTCTTTCTATGTATTCGCAATACATTACATTTGTCTATGTTAAGGGTCAGTTGCCACTCCTTGCACCAAGTGCCTACCCGCTGCAGATCTTCCTGCATTTCGCTACAATTTTCTAATGCTGCAACTTCTCTGTATACTGTAGCATCATCCGCGAAAAGCCGCATGGGACTTCCGACACTATCTACTAGGTCATTTATATATATTGTGAAAAGCAATGGTCCCATAACACTCCCCTGCGGCACGCCAGAGGTTACTTTAACGGCTGTAGACGTCTCTCCATTGATAACAACATGCTGTGTTCTGTTTGCTAAAAACTCTTCAATCCAGCCACACAGCTGGTCTGATATTCCGTAGGCTCTTACTTTGTTTATCAAGCGACAGTGCGGAACTGTATCGAACGCCTTCCGGAAGTCAAGAAAACTAGCATCTACCTGGGAGCCTGTATCTAATATTTTCTGGGTCTCATGAACAAATAAAGCGAGTTGGGTCTCACACGATCGCTGTTTCCGGAATCCATGTTGACTCCTACATAGTAGATTCTGGGTTTCCAAAAACGACATGATACTCGAGCAAAAAACATGTTCTAAAATTCTACAACAGATCGACGTCAGAGATACAGGTCTTTCAGTCAATCTCTTTCCGCATTTCCTTGTTTACATACTCACATCCTCTCTGCCCATCTCCTCCACCCTATCTCTTTCTCTGTCCATATGCTGCCTCCCTCCCTCTCATTCAATGTCCACCTTAACCTGCTCCTGTCTCTGCCCATCTCTTCCTCCCCTCTCTCTGTCTCTGTCAGTCAGTTTCTTCCCCATCTGTCCATATGTTCCCTCGCACTATATTCATTTTCTGTCCCTCTAGTTCCATTTCTTCCTTCCCCTCTATTTGTCACTCTCCTCCTCCAACTTTCTCTGTCCATCTCCTCTTCCGCCCTCTCCTATTACATTTCAGGATGGCTCAAATGGCTCTAAGCACTATAGGTCATCAGTCCCCTAAATTTAGAACTACTTAAACCTAACTAACCTAAGGACATCACACACATCCATGCCCATGGCAGGATTCGAACCTTCGACCGTAGCAGCAGCGCGGTTCCGGACTAAAGCGCGTAGAACCGCTCGGCCACAGCGGCCGGCTATTTATTTTCCTCCCCTTCACTTACTGTGTTTATTTCCTCCTCGCACCTCCCTCTATCCATCTTCCCCTCTCTCCTTTCTCTGTCCAATTCCTCCTCCGCTTCTGTCTGCTCATTTCCTCTATCTCCTGCTTTCTGCCCATTACCTCCTCCCCTTGTATCTGTCTATTTCCTCCTCTTTTCTTTGTCTACCTCCTCCTCTCTCCTCTCTCACCTCCTCTTCGTCAACTTCCTCCTGTTGCTATCTGCGGCTGTCTCCTCCTTTCCTCTCGCTCTCTGTCCATCTCCTCCTCTCTCCTTCTCATTCCATGTTATCACGCGTATCCCAACAGGAGACTGGAGGTTCTTACCTCCATAGTATTTCATTCTACATTATAACTAAAATTTTCAACCAATTTGGTTTAAATCGTTCCAGAGGTTTAGGATGAGCTTTATACTTGTAACTTGGCCTCATACGTACGCGTCAAATTATTTCACGTAGATTTAACATATTTCACACTATCTGTAGACACATTTCACCTGTCTGCATAGCGGAATTCACTCTGTAATTCCATTTTCAAGCTCCTCAGTGTCTACTATGTGATATCACCTGAACTATCTGATGTGTTCTATCATCCAGTGTTATCTCTGGCTGGTGTGTGCAAAATGCGTTGTGAATACTCTTAGTAGTAAAGAAGTAATAAATTCAAACATCATGCATGATGGAGCAGTTTTCCACGCATATTTGTGTTCATAACATCATATATCCTGAATTATGTGTCTGACAATGACATATTTTTCTAGCTACATTCAGCAGCATATGAGAATAGCATTTGCGAAATCTGCTGCGACCGTTGTTAGTAATAACAAACTAAAGCGTCATACATCATGAGCAGTTTTTCTGTCCTCTCAATATTTCCCGTATTACCTCCCAAACTGTATGCAGTGTAACGATTTATCTTTGTACGTTCATTCAGCATTATACGTGGATGCTGTCTGAGAGAGTGTTTAGAACACAGATAGCAGTAAAGAACTAATAAGCTAAAACGTCATGCCTCATACGGCAGTATTTCACGCATCTCATCAATGACTTCACCTCTCCTGAAGTATGTATGGTATAATGATTTAATTTTGCTAGTACATTCACTGGTATACGTTAATACTGTCTGAAAAATTTATGACGAATACTGTTGGTAGTAAATAAGTAATAAATGGAAGTCGCGCGGGGTAGCCGCGTGGTCTGGGGCGTCTTGTCACGGTCCGCACAGCTCCCCCCCCCCCCCCCCCCCCCAATCCGAGTTCTCCCTCGGGCATGGGTGCGTGTGTTGTCCATAGTGTAGTAAATCACTTTAAGATAGATTAAGTAATGTGTAAGCTTAGGGACCGATTACCTAAGCAGTTCGGTCCCTTAATATCTTACCATAAACAAACAATAAATGAAATCGTCGTGCTTCATGTGGCAGTTTTACTGCATGTACAGAGAAAGTGTAGTTAGTCACAAACATTTTTCCTTTCATCCTGCTGTGGGGTTCATAATCGAGAAAAAGTTTCAAGAAGATTCGAAATTAGTTGTAAAGTTCGTTGTAAGTCTCTAAGTGTACTCATTTTCAAATACTATATTACATTGCGGGTTCTCTTTCTGGCAGCAGCGATGTCAGAGATTTGATGTTTTACTGGATTCCTTATGTTCACGGTACACTCGTGGAGTAGTTGTTCGGGAAAATACCCACTACATCGCTACCTCGGAGATGCTGTGTCCCATCGCTCATGAGCCGATTATAACACCACGCTGAAACTCACTTTAATCTTGATAACCCACCACTTTAGGAGCAGTAACCGATCTAACAACTGCACCAGACATTTGTTGTCTTATATAGGCGTTGCCGACTGCAGCGCCGTATTCTGCCTCTTTACATATCTCTGTATAGGAATATACATGCGTATACCAGTTTCTTTAGCGCTTCAGAGTATTAGAAAGGATTTTTCTGTGTACTGGTGTTACAGATAAAGAGCACATGTAAGGATGATATTTCAGTGGAACTATCCCACTGGTTAGGATATAATGGAGTGTCGCTTTCGTAGCCTTCGGTCCAGGTATTCACGGCCTAACGTTTTCTGTTTCGTCAGCGTATTCCTCTAACATTCTTGATGTTTTTAATATGTTTTACTCTGACATGATCCTTGAAATAGTGACGATAGGAACTTGATATAAATAGAGGTAGATGGTTGCTGCTTCCACGTCTATGACAGACTGCGACCCAGCGCAGAAAATTTACACTCGGCCGGTGGCAGTAGGGCGCGAGCCGTTTGATGCAGCCGCCCACGGCTTGTGCGTGACGGACAGCCGCTCGTAAAACTGTCTGGACCAGCCGACGGCCATAAATCCGCTTTTTACGTCTCTTGATTCGAATTACAACTCAGAGACTCTCCAGATTAGATTCTATTAACAGGAAGTTTTACGTCTGTCGCCGGTGATCTTTCACTGTGCCTCACGGCCGTACCCCGTACTTCGCGTGAACCATGTGAGCCTACTGGTATCTGACTAGGACAAGATGCTGCTGCAAATGCCACGGATGCAGATGTGATTTCTTAGCTCTCCGTGCTTTCTTCCTGAAGTAGAACGCCCTTTACAAACAATGTGACAAAATCAGCAGAACGCAGGCGTATCGAAAAAATTTACTGCTGTGCTTGTGACGAGATGTTTGTTACATTTTCTAAGTGTCCTGCAAATAAAACGCAGTCTTGGGTTAGCCTTCCACACAACGTTTTCTATGTGTTCGTTCCAATTTAAGTTGTTCGTAATTGTAATATCTAGGTATTTAGTTGAATTTACGTCTTTTAGATTAGACTGATTTATCGTGTAACCGAAGTTTAATGAATTCCTTTCAGCACTCATGTGGATGACTTCACACTTTCCTTCATTTAGGGTCAACTGCCAATTTTCACACCATTCAGATATCAAATAGTTTTGCAATTTGTTTTGATCTTCTGATGACTTTCTTATTCGATAAAGGACAGCGTCATCTGCAAACAACCTAAGACGGCTACTCAGATTGTCTCCCAAATCGTTTGTATAGATAAGGAACAGCAAAGTGCCTATAACACTACCTTGGGGATGGCCAGAAATCACTGCTGTTTTACTCGATGACTTTCCGTCAGTTACTACGAACTGTGACCTCTCTGACGGGAAATCACAAATCCAGTCACATAACTGAGACTGTATTCAATAAACACGCAATTTAACTACAAGCCTCTTGTGTGGTACAGTGTCAAAAGCCTTCCAGAAATTCAAAAATACGGAATCGATCTGAAATCCCTTGTCAATAGCACTCAACACTTCATGTGAATAAAGAGTTGTTGTGTTTCACCGGAATGATGTTTTCTAAACCCATGTTGACTGTGTGTCAATAGACAGTTCTCTTCGAGGTAATTCATAATGTTTGAACACAATATATGTTCCAAAATCCTGCTGCATATCGACGTTAACGATATGGGCCTGTAATTTGGTGAATTGCTCCTACTACCTTTCTTGAATATTGGTGTGACCTGTGCAACTTTACAGTCTTTGGGTACGGTTCTTTCGTCGAGTTAACGGTTGTATATGACTGTAAAGTATGGAGGTAATACATCAGCGTACTCCGAAAGGAACCTTATTGGTGTACTGTCTGGACCAGGAGACTGGCTTTTATTAAGTGACTTAAGTTGCTTCACTACTCCGAGAATATCTACAGCTGCGTTACTCATGTTGGCAGCTGTTCTCAATCCTTGCAAGTGTGTTAGTCAAACTGATCTCACTATGACGAGGACGTATTATTGGCTGGTATGTATGGCTGTGGGCGAGCGGCTGTTTGACAGAGAAGGCAAGCTCCTAAGGTTGGTTTAGCTGAATAAGTATACGTTCCATTTATTGAGTTGGTAATTAAACTCAAATTACTTAATAAATTATTAAAGTGCCACATCAGATGTGTGTATCACAACTTGGTTCTTGAAGATTATTATCGTGACTGCGTGTATTAAGATGACCTCTACTGCAGATTCTATCTAAGATTAACTACACTGTTTTGAGTTATGACTTTCCTGGTCCTGGGCAAGTTTGAAATCTGTTTGAATGTGTTAAAATTTGTGCCTAAAATACAGAGCCACCAGTAAATTCAAGATTGTCTTGAAGTAATGTAAAAGTTTTCACATTTGGTTACTTTCTCTTAGCTACGTTTTTATTCTTATTTTTAAATAATTCTTTGATAATTTCTTTGCTCAGAATATTCTATTTGTATGGATACTGCATTCAAAAGATATTGTGGATTCCCAAATAATTTTTATGCTTAGTAAATCTATTAAGCCATTGACATCTTCTTAAATACATGTGTAATCTAAGTACAACCTGGTGTGAACTGACCAACCCACAAAGCTATTCTTGTTAGCTGCCTTTCGTTTCCCTTTATGTCATGTTCGTTTACTGCTAAGCTAACAGACTGGAGAATGAAAAGTGCACATGGAATGTATAAACGGTTTTTTTATTTTTGTGAACTTGTCTCAGATTGCGCATTACGTAAGGCTGAAGAACTACGTCAGAATAATCTGCCCGTTTACCGAATACTGTTTAAGAGCCCATTGAGACGGTAACGATGTTCCTACGTAAGAGGTTATGCAGGATTTCAGGTTCATTTGCTCTGGTGTCAGAGCGTTTAACATCGTAGTCCACGTCACTGGGTCATTCTTCGAGCTCAATATCGGAGACATGAACATTTTTCATCTATTGCTTTCTAAAGTGAATCTGTTGATCACGTTCGACGGGTGGAACCTGGCAAGGTTTCAGGTCAATGGCGCGGAAAGCAGTTGATAACTAAGTTCCACACAGCTTCCCCCACGCTGGGAGCTATTTGCTTTCGATGGGGAATACTGAACTAAGGTGAAACCTCACCTAGAACAGTAGTGCGACAGGCTTATATTTACGGTGAAAGTAAAATAGCCTGGAATAAATTCGAAAGTTTTAAAAGAGTAAATATGTCATAGGACTGGGTATGATGTGACATTACTCCCATTATCCATAATTCAATAGGATTTGTAACTTTTTATTTGTTCTCAGTATGAGACATATGACCAAACAGGTTTGTACTAGGCCTGGCAAAGATTCGATGGGTCTCAAAGGCGATACCATTCGGAACGTGCTACGTGCGCGTAACAATTTGCACCAGTGGCCACTAAGTCATCATCTCCTCGCATTCGAAACATTTCCCTAGAAGTATCTGACAAAATGAGGCAATGCATTTTTACTAAAGATGTTAGTCTCTTGTTTTCATTTATGGGCTGCTATGGTATGAAACAAATAACAACTTTTTACACCAACTTCATCTACTTCTAAAGACGAAATTCACAAATAAGACACATTTTGTTTCTACGTGTGGCACATGAGGATGTTTCACTATGATGGAAAGAAATTTAAAAGACAGATCGTCGCTATCATGTTTAGTACATCTGTTATATAATTCCATCCAACCGATCTGTTGAATACCACACGGAACGTAAAATGATCCACTACTCGTAGTCCACAGAACGCTGGGGTGGTTCTTTTTTGGCAGCATCGATGCGGATTGTCTCTAAAGAACTATGTTCTGCCTCACAAAATGATCAACTAAAGCATTTTCAGCTACTTGATGTCAAATGGCTTCAAGAGGCCAAATTGAGCAGTCGTAATTCGCTGACAAATTTTAAACCGTAAATCACGGTTTTAATTTGTAATACGTGGAATGAACTGTTTATTCCACATGTAAATGGGTTCTTTAGATCGTCTTCCAGAATCACAGTAAATGGTTGATTCTCACTAACTGGGATATCGTAAATGTGGAGTACGTCATTAAAAATAGTCTTTTAATGGCAAGTCAAGAGATTTATCTTACTTTGCTCTGCATGCAATGTATCATTCCTCACTCTCATACCTCATCCTCATATCAGATATCAACAGTTTTTGCAACATATTTCGTGTAAGGACGTATTACCCATCACTTGAAGTGCCTATAAAATGATTTCACATAGGAATCTCTTATAAACAAAGAGTGAATGAAATCTCGAAATATCTCTCCCGTCTATTTTTAAATTTCTTGTGTGTGTGTGTGTGTGTGTGTGTGTGTGTGTGTGTGTTTGTGTGTAACGCAGTATCACTGAAACCAACGTTCATCGAGTAGAACACTGTGAAAACGATTATTTGTAAAAAAAAAAAAAAAAAAAAATGTGTTGCGTATATTCTGTTTCTGCGTATCTGGGAAAGTTTGGAAATATTTGCCAGTATTTCAGCTTTGAACAAGAGACTAAAGATGATAGTTTAAATAATTTTCAAGGAGGTGCCACGGAAATCGCCTTTGAATCAAAGACATTTTCGATGTCACCGGGAAATGGTAACACCGCATAACGACCACCTAATTCTAAGCCCACAAAGTAGTGTTAAACCGCTCGATCCTGGGCCAATTAGAAGAAGATAACGAAGTCGATAGGTTGGTGAAGTATGCCGTTGACGTTCTGGAAGTGGTCTCGGGGAACTCGAGAGCTCAGCAATAATTTGGAAACTTCATAAGAGACTATAAATACTCCTTAAAGATCACCATTCACGGTGTATGAACCCCAAAGTTAAGTTAGAGAGTATCTTCACCACCAGACAGTCACTCCATGCAGTGGATTCCAACTGGAGCGAACAAACAATCGCAAACAAAGCAAGCAAAATTATGCACAAAATGACCCGTGTCACACCAGCAAGCCACAGTCTACAGCTGAATGCAATGAGACCCCGACATGATGCCGTTACGAGCTACGCAGCAAGTGTTTGGACGCACAGTCTTCGGTGTTCACGGAACATGCAAATCCTGCGTCGTGCTGAGAGGAAAATGCTCCTCAGACTCACAGGGCCTTTGGCATTACGGCAACAGGTGGTTTACTGGTGATCCTCGGAATCTACCTAGCAGACATTAAAATAAGGTGTCGTGCAGCCTCCTGATGGCTATGTAAAGGAGACTTGACGGATGTCCTAGAAATCTCAGAGCAAAAGGTAATAACCAAGGCTCATCTGCTGAACTGGAAGGTGAGTACATGGGAGAACGACTTGGACAACAGTCTTTCAACTGTTCCTGTACCTCCAAGAACCCCTAGCGCTTGGCATGTAAACCGCAGTGCATTACATGGCCCAAATCCAGTTTACCATTACGTTAAACTTAACAGAAAAGACGTTGACGTCGGTCTGTGTTGTCTCATAGGCACACATTATCCTTAACTGTTACTCCTGCAAGGGAATTAGGGAACCTGTAGAGATTAAACAAACATGATACCAATTTATAAGAAATAAAGAGTGGTGCACAATAAAAGACAATATTTCTGCAACCATTCCCCGTACGATAAAAGACAAATTTTTCAGGGTACGACAATTACAAGACCCTTCACGTCCTGCATAGCATCACAAAAGGAGCGTCAGCGTAAGTAACGAAATGTTAGCGAGTGCATCTAGTGCTGTGGAAGATATGAATGCGAGTGCTGCGTCATAGAATGTGCGTGTGAAACCAAAATCGCCGCCACACACGAGGCAAATTCCGCAGCAGCTCCTCAGCTCGATGTTTGCACGGCTTCCAGATGCGCCTCGAAGGGAACTACCCGCCATCTGAAATGTAACAGTCCCGAGACTGTTTCCAAACAACTTAAAAAACCAAAAAACGATAATTACAAGAACTAAAACATGATTACCTCAGCAGAGATAGAATGGTAAGGTGTGTGATGCCATTCCAGAGCATATTCACATTTCCAGAATGAGATTTTCACTCTGCAGCGGAGTGTGCGCTGATATGAAACTTCCTGGCAGATTAAAACTGTGTGCCCGACCGAGTTCGAGTCTCGGTCGGGCACACAGTTTTAATCTTCCAGGAAGTTTCATATTCACATTTATCTACAAATGCACAAATATTGGTACTGATTCATATTACGATGATGATACGTACAAATATTTCCCTATCCTTCTTAACTATTACTTACTTATTACTATTATCAATATAATCACTATTTCTTTTGTTTGTTATTATTATTATTATTATTGTTATCGATTTTATTAATACAGTGTAGTCAAGGGAGGCATGCAATGGCTAAAATGAAACCACATGCTAACACTACACTTAGAAGATACAATACAATATATGCACCAAAACTAAATCTCTGTAGCGACTCATAGTATACTAGTTCGTAAGGAAATTACTCAATAGCGTAACGAAACTAAGCTGTAAAATGCTGTGTTACCTACCATGTCACGAACTGAGGCATATGTGAAGAAAATGATTCTCAGATATCTACACTGCGCAATTCCGGTCGTGATTTTCTATTCTATAAACTAACAAGAACTAATTTTACTTCCAAACTTAACGAAACTAACCACGCCAGAGAACAGAAAACCCGGAAAATGCCGTAAATAAATTCGTAAATAATTGGAAAATGAGTACAATTTTGTTCAGTTACAGTTGTAAGAGCCAAATCAACTCACATTTTGTCATCGGTGTTCCGTAATATGACGTCTTATTGAATGTGAACACAGTTTACGTTGTTAATAACAGTCAGATTCAAAATTGCTTTTCATCAATAGCGGACCAGCCGCCTAACTGTGACTGATCGGCGCTCAGAATTTAATGGCGGATGCCGCAATATTCGCGGAAAGAAAAATACCACAGAAAAATGCGCCTGACAAGACTTTGCATATATTCATAAGAGCACCTTTCTCCAAATGATACATTAAAACACACGTAATAATTGGTACAATAAAATAAAGGGGGAAGATGGGAGTATCAAACAGTGAAGACTGGTGTTAATGATAGAACCAATAATTGCAAATTCGTTTCGCTGATGTCACATTTATTTTTAATGGAAGCAAGAAATAGCAGAGTTCTTTACAAAAGAAAAAGAAATTGTAATGGAAATTGTGTGAAACGCTTTGTGTCTTTACAGGGGGAGAGCGCTATGGAGTGCAGTTTACCATTGTAGTCGTGCGTTGCAACGTCAGCGGCAGCTTTTTGGTGTGGGCAGCGTAATTAATGTATCTTCATCAGCTACGAAATTGCCATGGGAACATCCTCTTGTTTAGGAAATGATTCTCCTGGCGGTCGTATTATCCTCCGCATAATTACTTTGGTCACGCCTCGGTTAGACGTACTGTTATTGTTGTCGTGTACATCCATGTTCGTGAATGCTCATCAGTGACGCCTCCTATGCTCACGGCTCCGTTACCAACGTCCCGTACACTGTTTCAAAACAGTGTAAAATTAAGTTTCACTCACCCATTGCGACATCACAGTCCGTCCACTTTTTGCATGATTGCCAAGATCGCTAATTAACTTTTCTGGTGAAAAACAGTACTACATATTACAAACCGTTTAAAAATCTCCTCCGTGGCAGTTATGTTTCAACGCTCGCGGCATCTTATTAAGGGGCACACAATAAATTCGAAGTACATTAGTTCGAGCAACACAGTTGCGTGCAAAACATTTGAATTCTGACCACGCAATCACGACCCTTTCAAATGGCTGTTTCTGGTACTCAATGAAGCTCACAGTACTACCATTTTGTTTCGTCAAGTCCACGTCGAAAATCAATCTTTGCCATGACCGAAAAAGAAGAAGGCGCCCGTAATTTTTCTTATGTTTCTCTCTAGCACCTTTACAAGACACGTACACGCACGCCGATGCGCTGCCCGCCTACTCAGTGTCACTATCCGACTGCCATCTATCTATATCGCTCTCGCATCACACTTCATACAACTTTACTGCATATTACGTTTGGTTTGACACGGCGCATTTCACAAAAGTATTACAAAGGAGAAGAAACGTAAAGAAACACTTCTGCATACTTCATTAAAACAGATTCATCTAGCAACACAAAGAAAGCAAAAATCAGTTACAGTTTCTACTATAGAATAACACAAGAAATGTTCAAACCATCAAAGATGTGTGTGTAGAATAAATGAAGGAGAAGTAAAGAAAGAAGAAAAACAAAAAAAACAAAAGAACTTTTCCTCACAGTAGGCATTACCTTCATAAAGGCCAACCTACACGACCAACAATATTGAAAATATACAATGAAGGGCCAAAGAAACTGGAAACTGATACAGCCATGCGTATTCAAATACATATATACGTAAACAGGCATAACACAGCCCTGCTGTCGGTAACGCCTATGTAAGACAACAACAGTCTGGCGCAGTTGTTACATCAGTTACTGCAAGTACAATGGGAGGTTATCAAGATTTACGTGAGTTTGAACGAGCTGTTGTAGTGAGCGCATCAGCGATAGGACACATCATCTCCGACGTAGCGAGGAAGTGCGGATTTTCCCGTACGACCATTTGACGAGTATACCGTGAATATCAGGAATCCGGTAGAACATCAAATCTCCGACATGGCTACGACCAGAAAAAGATCCTGTAAGAATGGCAGCAATGACGACAGAAGAAAATCGTTCAACGTGACGGAAGTACAACCCTTACTCAAATTGCTCCAGATTTCAATGCTGCGCCATCAACACGTGTCAGCGTGCGAACAACGAAACATCACGGGTATGGACTTCCGGAGCCGAAAGCCCGCTCGTGTACCTTTGATAACTGCACGACAAAAGCATTACGCCTCTACTGGGCCGGTTAACACCGATGTTGGACTGTTGATGATTCTAAACATCTTTCCTGGTCGGACGAGTCCCGTAAAAATTGAGTCGAACGGGTGGACGTATACGGGCATGGAGATAACCATGAATCCATGGACCCTACATGGCAGCAGGGGAATGTTCAAGATAGTGGAGGCTCTCTAATGGTGTGTTACGTGTGCAGTTGGAGTGATATGGGACCCCTGATACGTCTAGATACCACCCTGACAGGTGACAGGAACGTAAGCATCCTGTCTGATCGACTGCATCCATTCATGCCCATTTTGCATTCCGACGGATTTGGCAATTCCTGCAGGACAATGCGACACCCCACAAGTCCAGAATTTCTACAGAGTGGCTCCAGGAACACTTTTATGAGCTAAACACTTCCGATGGCCACTAAACTCCCCAGACACGAACATTATTTAGCGTATCTGGGATGCCGGCTTTGTGGCCGTGCGGTTCTAGGCGCTACAGTCTGGAACCGCGTGACCGCTACGGTCGCAGGTTCGAATCCTGCCTCGGGCATGGATGTGTGTGATGTCCTTAGGTTAGTTAGGTTTAAGTAGTTCTAAGTTCTAGGGGACTGATGACCTCAAATGTTAAGTCCCGTAGCGCTCAGAGCAATTTGAAATCGTATCTGGGATGCTTTGCAACGTACTGTTCAGAAGAGATCTCCACCCCTCGTCCTCTTACGGATTTATGGACAGGGATGCAGGTTTCATGGTGTTAGTTCCCTACAGCACTGCATCAGACATTAGTCGAGTCCACGCCACGTCATTTTGCGACACTTCCTCCCTACACGATATTTGGCGGGATTACCAGGTTCTTTGGCTCTTCAGTGTACCTTCATTCGGCGGCTCCCATTGGCAATTCTATCACTACGCACGCCAATCGAAAAGCAGTGTACAGCCTAAATACATTCTCTTATAAATCACTACAGCTGCACAACTCTTAGACCACAACCTATCCTGTCTTATGCTATCCTGCACAAAACACATGAGCGACCGACCTGTTCAAGCCCCACCAAGCAACAGCCTCGTCTCTTGGCCTGCAAAAGCAGTTCTACTCCCCGCAAGCCACTACCTGGCTCTCCGTGCGTTCCACTGTCGACACCCACTCAACTCATTGTGGCCTTCACTGCGCGCGCCACCTGTATCCTGGGCTCAGCTTACTAATCACTCCCCGCAGGGAGTGTGGTACAGAATTCCTTCATCCGATCAGCAGCACGGCAAATACAGAACTGTGCGGGCGACCGGCACAACGCCGACGAGAGGAACGGGTTCCTTTAGATCAGGCCCACTGCATGGGGCGATGGTTTTCAGCCATTTACCAGGCCAAGTGATAAGTAAGTAGATTGGTTCCGAATTGACAATAGATGGCAGGAAGTACTGATCCCAACATTTATTTTACAACAAAGGGCTACCTCCAAGAAACTGGATTCTCATTGTTTTTTTTCTGCATAGTGACATGTAGTAAGTGGAGAGATAAAGGATAGTTTTTGCTAAACAAAACCATATAGAATTACACATCCTCGCCTGATGCCTATCGTAGTACCTAAATTGCTATGTGAAGTTGAAGACATGGCAACGACATTGAGATCTGTTTACTCATTTTACTGAAAGATGGGTAGTTCTCTCAGGGTAAAACGTATTCGATCAATGATCGTTGAATGACTAAGTATGAGGAAGAAGGCATGTATTCATCACAGTCTGAGATAAAATTTATTGTGGCGTAATTCATGTTCTCTGGTAGAAAACCCATTGATATCCGCTATCACATAGAGTGATCGAAAATTAGAAGCATGTGTTACTTGTGATTTCTAGAGTTTATGACGAGAAAACGACACACCCCAAGCTACGAGTTGTTTCATAACATAAAACAATGACGTATTTAATTTAAATAAATATTCGTTTTGTATAGACAGAAACTGACTGAAATTTATTCAAACGTAATTCAGTTTTCCACTGAGCTATATTATGATCACAGCCATTTAATTGCAAACTGTCAGCACTTGAAAGAGGCATATCGGCGAAATGAGCTGGTAATGTGAAAATAAAGTATGTAAGAGGTATGTGCTGCCTGCGATATGTAAGCTATAAAAGACTCTCAGACCAAAGAGCAGTGTTGACTGCAGTTCGAACTGTGTAGCAGTAACAGTAAGTTGTTGCTAGCGAGCAGTCGTCTGTCTACGCTTGTCAGTCCTGTCTGGTGTATCATGTTGGCTGGGCCGGTCGCGGTGCAGCGATGCCGGAGCCAGAGTATTATTGTACAAGGTAAAAAAAAAAAAAGCAGCATATGTAATAATATTAAGTAAACTCCCATGTATATCTTTTAAAGATGTCCTAATAATAACAAGCATTCATTTCAGTTTATAGAATTCTTTTTTTCAATGCACGATCATTCCGATTGTTGCAAAAGAAAAATCATTTACTTCCTTTCATAAATAACAAATGTATAGGCCAGCATTGCACAGAGCTGTGCCGGAAAAAGCTATTGTAAGAGCAGATAGTTGCCGACTTTATCGAGGTGACAATTTTTGATTTTTATTCAGAATGATCTTACAGGGCCGCCACGCAGCACTGCTGTCGTCTAAATTTTACCGGGTTACTGAATTTATTTTTTATTGCGAGGTTTAGGAATTTTTCTGTTTCAAGCTTACATTAAATGAGAAAAGAATTTTGTGGGTACGTTAAATGGGAACCAGTTTTGTTGTGAGGCTACACTAAAATTAGAATCATCATATTCATATTATCTATTACGTTATTAAATTTTGTGGGGAGGTTACACTTGGCGACATCCGGCCAGTATCGTATTTCTTTGTGAATCTCTGCTCTTATTTACTTAAATGTAGTTTGCATCTGGCGCAACGCATTTACTAATTTGTCACTCTTTCTTTCACAGATCATCGGCAATTTGTTGCCCTTTGTTGTAATTGTGTTTGTTCAATTTTTTGCTTTGTCTTTGTTTCATTTTTGTGCTTAATTTTGATTCGTGAAAAATGCCGCGAAAAACTGTTAACAGTACATCGCGATATGCAATGAGTGAAAAAGCTGACTCGAATAATTTGACCGATAATACTAGCGACACTCAGTGTACTGGTGATAGTTCCCTAATTACAGATAATCAGTGCGTACCGACCACTAGTAATGATTTTAATGCTGATGAGGAGCAAACAAATTTAATAGTGCCCTCTGTTAATTTAACGACAATTGATGACGCGGCACGTTCTGTTACAATGAACGCTGCCCAGTTTGACACACTCAGTTTGCAAAATTTGAATTGTGAACAAATAATTGTTTCTAACGAAGGTGAACAACGTACTCAAAGTACGTCAGATTTGTTTGATTCCGGTGTAGTAACTAACAGTGCTCATCCGACTGGCAAACCTTTTCGAGAATCACATAATGACCAAATGGTTACACAAAACGTGACAATTGCAGGTACGCCATCAAACAGCAGAGAGAATAGAGTAGGTAATATTGGCTTGGATCAAGTTAAGTTATTATTGCTACACATTAATGAAAATAACGAAAATCTCAAACAACAACTTAATGAAAATAATGAAAATGTCAAACAACTTAATGAAAATTCGAAACAGTCGAAGAAAGAACAAGACAACAACTTCAAACAACTTAATGAAAATCTTAAACAATTGAGTGAAAAATACGACAATCTTAATGAAAAACAAGACAACCATAATGAAAATTTCAGACAGTCGAATGAAAAACGCGACAACCTAAATGAACGGAACAATTACGCGAAGAAATCAAGGCTTGTGCTAGGAACAATAGTGAACAAATTAGATCTGTGGCTCATGAATTAAGTAATACACATGCAGCCACAAGTAAAGTACTTAGAGACGAAATTAGTGCCGTCGCTAAACAATGTTCTGAAAACGCAACACAGTTACGCGACGAATTTAAATTAATGTCAACAGAACATTCACGCACACTGGATACAAAAGTAGACGCGAAACTTGACCAACAGTACAGTCAAATTGACGAACGTTTTAATCACCACCTACAAAACAGTGAAACGCGTTACCGTAAATTTATACAGAAACAGAATAAAGTAAAGCGACAAGTCATAGAAACAATTACTGCACAGAGACAGGAAGATAAGCGTAAATTGTTTACGAAAGCAAAATCATGCATAGACCACAATATTGCTACAGTATCAGACGAAATTAATACTATCAAACAGTTGAACACCGAATTACATGATGAAATCTCTGATCTTAAAACAAAAACAGACACACACGTAGTAGACTTTCAGACAGTGACCGACAGACTTGAACAATTAGAACTTATACAAGATCCAGATGCCATCAAAGCAGAGGTTAAGAAGTTAAACAAAACCACACGTAAAATACAAGAACAAATTAATGCTTGCGATACTAAAAACGATGATCAGGTAAAAATACTGACTGAAAAATATGATGAATTGGCCAGTCGTATTGATGTTATCGAAAGTAATAATGACACCAAATCAGACGATACGTCACCAGTTTCGATTAATCAAACACCCGAATTGCAAAATTTACAGCAGACGATCAGTGAGATAGGTTCGTCCAATAATGCATTACGTAGAAAATTGTCAACTTTACAGCAAGAAGTGACAGAAATGAAAAATGTTTCAGCCTTTAACACATCACAGCATACGCCACTTTGCTAACATTTGTCACACTCTCACGGCCAGTGTAACTTCTGTAATGTACAGAGACTACATGACTTAGAATCCGAACAGGCACGGACAAGTAGATTCTTATGGAATCCTGAACCTGTTCACACTTTCAGAGACGATAACGTTGATTATAAGCAATTTTTATCCGTGAAAAAATTTAAGGTACTTAATAATGACACAACACAGATTCACGCTTTGGACTGGATACGACAATTTGCTTTTGTATTTTCATCAGCTTGGCCTGTAATGCAGAAACTAGCATTAGACTGGATACGACAATTTGTTTTTGAATTTTCACCGCCATTGCCTGTAGCGCAGAAACTAAAATTTATTTGTAGCGCGTAATTGACCTCAGGGGATTCATTACACTTCGATGAATATTTGCCGTAGCGTGAACAGGGCCCCGAGCCGTAGTAGTGCTATTTCCTCTTTAGTTTTCTGAACTGCTGTCTTCTCTTCTACTATCCTTTATATCTATCAAAAGAGCTCTTCAACTATCGATCTATCTAGGATTAGAAACGTGTAACGAAAACCCGATATTACAAGTCTTACCGAAAGTGACAATTTTCATTAGACACTCCAGAACTATCAGCGTAATTTTAATGAAAGAAGTGAAATCTCCAGTATGTACAAAATTTTCAGCTATCGCAGACGCATTTTGGCAACAATACAGGCTTTTCTCCGCAACAGCATCAAAACCAACCGGTTAGCATACCTAACCAACAATGCAGTCTGGAAGGTCAACCAAGCTTTAATGTTTCGCCGCCTACACGTATAGCGTCGGCCACACCAAATAGTAACGCACAGCAACAAGGAAATCACTAAGTACAGAAAACACATCATTTCAATTCCTATCGGAACGCGCCATATAGCAATGACTATCATGACAGACGTAAAAATAATGGTCACAATTTTCAGCGTACGTTTAATAACAGTCGGTCTTATCAGCAGCAAAATCATCCGCAACAACATATTATCATGAATGAACCAGACAGTAGATATCATCCCGAACGTAATACGTCAGGAAGAAATAACAGAACAGTACAAATAGTGGAAATGCAACAGCATCCTCCTGCAAATGGTAGCACGTCAGATAGAGTTTGACTAGATATAGTAGAGATTACATCTTCCAGCAACGCAAGCAATACTTTTGACACGCAGAATCTCGTTCACGAAAATGTTATTACTTTTTACGGCATCCGAGACACTCTCTTGCAGGAAAGACCAGTTATTCAAATAACCATTTCGCACCCTGTCATTGAGGTAAAGATTGGATCATCCAAATTTTCAGCACTAATCGATTCTGGATCACCTGTCAGTTATAAATGAAGAAACTTTGAACGAATGTAACAAAGAGATTACCTATCCTACGTTACCATTAGGCAAAACTAAAGTAAAAGGAGGAGTATCTGGTAAAGGAGTAGATGTAAAATTACAGACACATTTATCATTCTGTATTGCAGGTCATACATTTCACTCAAATTTTTGGATTGTTCCCTTATTGACAACAGACGTTATTTTAGGTACGAATTTTCTGGTACAACACGACGCAATTATTGACTTTCAAAACTCCTATTTAATGTTAAAGGATGAAAATGTACAACTGGCTTTAGAATTTCAGCACTCTTTATCTGTAGAAGAACAAACAATTAATCGTACAGAGGTCATTTCCGCTTCACGTCACATAGGCTGTCATTCCACATTGTTCACAGATACGTACGTACACAACTATAATACTCCAGACGAAGCCGACTATGACGTTATACAAATGATTTCTGATAAAGTTAAACAGAGCAGTGCAAATACAGACGACGAACGCACGCAACTACGCAAAATTCTTTTACAGCAAGCTCCAGTTTTTGACAACGTCCCTGGTACTATGTCCGGTCTTATGTATGAATTTCAAGTTAAACAGCACGACACATTTAAAGCCAAACATTATCCCATTCCGTGTATTCACAGAGCACAAGTTAAGAAAGAATTGCAAGCTACGCTTGACCAAGGAATTATTGAACCGGCAGTTAGTCCGTACATAAACCCACTCCACACTGTTAAGAAAAAGGATGGTTCACTTCGTCTCGTACTTGATTCGCGTCACATCAACGACATTATTATTAATGAAACAGATCGCCCACAGACACCAGAAGAACTTCTACAGAAATTTCATAGTACTGCTATTTACTCCACGTTAGATTTGAAATCGTGATTTTTGCAAATTCAGCTCCATCCGAAGTGCAGAAAGTACACAGCTTTTACCTGTTTTGGTGACTATTATCAGTTTTGTAAATTAGCGTTCGGCTTAACTATTTCTTCAGCAGCATTTATTCGCGGTTTGAATAGTATACTTCCGACAGAACTTAAAGACAGAATCACAACGTATGTAGACGACATTCTTATTGCAGAAGCTAACTGGTCTGAACACAATCTGATTCTTGAACAACTGTTATGAACTTTACGTGCACAAGGACTCACAGTTAATCTTAGCAAATCGCACTTTGGCAAAACTTCTATAAAATATCTTGGACATGTAATTTCAGCAGAAGGCATTGCGCCTGATCCGGAAAAACTTCAAGCTTTACGTGACATTACTGTTCCTACGACGAAGAAACAACTGCGCAGCGTTTTGGGTTTAATTAACTTTTTTCGTAAATTTATTCATTACTCTGGTTTAGACACCCCTAGATTATGTCAATTGACGGGTAAAAACACTATTTGGTCCTGGGATAGCCAAGCACGTTCTGAATTTGTGAATCTGAAAGAAGTTTTTTTGAATGCACCACTTTTATCACATCCAGATCTTACTAGAAATTTTTCCATTGCTACCGACAGTTCTAACACCGCTTTAGGCGTACACATTTTTCAGGAAATTGAAGAAAATGGTACTACAGTAATTAGAAACATCGCCTTTGCGAGTCGCATTCTGTCGTCTGCTGAACGCAATTATTCTGTTACAGAACTTGAAACATTACGTGTTGTATGGGCATTTACGAGATTTAGGCATTTTCTTTATGGAAGACACACTACCGTTTACACAGATCATAGAGCTATACAGTTTTTACTTTCCGCTAAATTTACACACGACAGATTAAGCAGATGGAAACTATATTTACAAGAATTTAATTTTACAATTGTTCACATTCCCGGTACACAAAACATTGTAGCAGACGCACTATCCCGTTCTCTCAGCAACAATCAGCAAGACAGCGTCACGTTTATTCAACAAGTTGCATTTGAAAGTTTCATTTCGTCGTCATTACGAGACATAGCACAAGAGCAGAGTAAACACAACGTATGGAAAGAAATAAAACACCTTTGGCAAGATAGGAATAATGTTATCATTAGAAACCATTACACTGTACGCAATAATATTCCGTTTCGCCGCTCTCACCCTGACAGCAACAACTGGTTACTATGCATTCCTGACGAGCTTGTTAACAAATTAATTTGGTATCCTCATGTAAATTACGCACATTATGGAGCCAGAAAATGTTTTCTGAGACAGAACTGTTATTTGACCAACATGGAGAAACGTATTCGACGAGTTTTAGCGTCATGTAAAATCTGCCAGAAAGCAAAGGCAGACACGACTTCACATATTCCTCCGTTACATCCCATCGTACCTGTTAAATTGAGACACATGGCCGCTGTAGACATTTTTGGTTTTTGCTACATCTTTGTCGCTGTTGAACGCACTTCAAAATTTGTTACCTTCACTCCGTTATGCAAAGCTACTGCTAAATCTGTTTCGAAAGCATTTGTAAAACATTTTTTATTTCATGTAGGGCATGTATTGAAAGTAATTTCCGACAATGGACCACGATTTCGATCTGCTATATGGACACGTATGTTTCGAACAAGAAACATTTCTCCGATCTATATATCCAAGTATCATGCTTCTTCGAACCCTTGTGAACGATTAATGAAAGAAATTGGTAAACTGTGTAGAATATACTGCCATAAAAGACATATTGATTGGGACACACAAATACTCTCATTCCAGGATGTAATTAATTCCATACCAAATGGATCTACTATGCTATCTCCGACTGTTATACTGAAAAATGTTGAACCACCTAACAAAATTAAAGAATTAGTATCCTTGCGTACATCTCGTCGACTACGACACCATGAAATAATTGACATTGCGCTGAACAACATCAAACGTGGCGCAGAGCGCCGGAGAAGACGGCTAAAACAGGTTTGTACACGCCGTGACTTTGACACTGGACAGAAGATATTAGTGCGTACACACTATTTATCTAACAGAGGATAGAGTAGATGCAGTAAAATTGAGCTTCTTTACGCAGGTCCATATAGAATTCGCAGCATTCCTCACCCCAATGTAGTACACGTCGAAACTCTGAGAACCAGAAAAAGTAAAGGCAATCACCATGTCTCCAATATTAAACCCTTTATTAAATGAACAGACTTTATGATTTATCACACTGTAATGACATTTTCTGTTTTTTATATGAACACTTATGCATTTATATCTATGTGATTACTTACTGATGATTATTACATTTTTTCTTGGCAAGTGCCCGGCAAGGTAAGGTTAGCAGGTTGCTTTTCTTGTCGTTACACATAAGACCGTGCGCACTTTTCCAGATAAACTTACATATTTTATGAACAATTATGCAATTCTATCTAGTGACATATTAATTGTATCAAATTCTCTCTCCATTAAAGTCTTCAACTCTCGCCTCTATCAACTACACAACATACAAGCTGAACACAAAGAAAGTCTTTTCTTGTCGTTATATATCAGACCGTGCACATTTTCCTTTTTTTTATGTATGTATGATTGTTTTCCTGTTTCTTTGTATGCTCTATGAAATCTTTAAGATATAACAAACACCAGTTGACTTTGACATTTTTGCCTTATGACATCTCAACATCGTGACTGTTTTATATTTTTTTGCTACTACATTATGATACCTTGTGTACATTTCTTTTGCACTGAAAACTCTCTAAGTTTTTGACATAATACGTTTTCCGTCATGCTATGCAGTTTGCTTCATTATATCACTACAAACCAGTTTTTATTTGATGGGTATATGATGTAAATGCAAGACATTAATCATTGTTCATCATTTTCAGAAAGCGATAACGTGTAAATGAAATAAATGAAACAAACCACAGTGGATTACTATGAAATGGGAATTTAACCTTCGTAATGAACGAAAGAAGATGCAATACCTCGTCACGGAAAGTAAATGGATCAGAATTAACTAACATTAACATGAATATACTATACACATCGTATGATAGCAGTCTTAACTAATTATTTTTCTTTCAGAATGCGAGGCGATTGATGCATGCTGTCGGACGGAACTACACATCTTAGTTTTAGTGGTGGAATATGCTAGAAATAAGAAACTCTATACTATGAATAGTTGTATGAAGTAAATTGTAATATGAATAATGAATTATGAAAAAGCGCTGGAAGAAAGAAAGAAAGCCTTCCTGAAGTAAAACAGTAAAAAATCCCCAGAAAATCTAGATCACTTCCACAACACCAGAAGACAAGTGGCAAAAACAATCAGAGAAGTCAAGAGGAAGTACCTCAAGGAACAGTGTGAGTCTATTGAAGAAAATTTCCGTAACTATAATGTACGAGACTTCTATAAGACCTTTGCTGGGAGAATCAATGGATACGGCTCACGAAATCTATGTTTCAGAAAACCAGATGGAAAACTAGCGCTCACAAATCGGGCAAATTGTGAGGAGCTGGCAAGATACTTTTCCGGACTCCTCAATTGCCCTGAAACTTCTTCAAGATTCCCTCAAGAAACTGCTATCTACACAAATCCAGAATCCCCACCACCTACACTAGAGGAGATCCAAAGACATGTTCATAGACTGAAAAACAAGAAGGCATCCGGAGAAGATAATATCACTGCAGAACTACTTAAAAATGTTGGACCAAATTCCCTCAAAGAACTCACTCAAATCATCACAGATATTTGGCAGACAGAAAAACTACCAGAAGATTGGAAATGCGCCCTAATTCATCCACTGCATAAAAAGGGAGACATGGCAGATATAAACAACTATCGAGGAATCTCCCTTCTCCAAGTCACTTATAAAATCCTCTCAGCTTGTCTTCTTCAACGAACACAAGAACAACTCGAACACAGTATTGGTGAATACCAAGCTGGCTTTCGCCCACACCGATCCTGTGCAGAACAAGTTTTCAATTTGAAGACAACACTAAAATACAAAGCAGTCAGAAACAGTCCGATCATTTGTTCCTTTGTTGATTTCGCAAAGGCTTATGATTCAATCGATAGGCAATCTCTCTTTATTATCCTTGAGGAGCTAGGACTCGATCCGAAAACCCTAAACCTTATCAACCTTATCAACCTGTCTTGTGACAGCCAGAGCGAGAGCACCAGCAGCAGCGAGTACTGTTTGTATAAAGCGTTTATTTTGCATTTTGTATACGACCATCCACTAAGGAAGGGATTCTATTTGTTTTTATCTGCTCTGCATAGTAACTAACAGTTCTTGATAAAACTTTACGTAGTTTTCGTGTTAGATTTCTTAGTGTTTTCTTGATCGTTTAGAACAGAAAGCGCCCTAAAACCGTCTTTTGTTTGTTTCGCGGCCGTTAGCCACTAGTCACTTGAATCAGCAGTTGTCTTGTGACAGCCAGAGCGAGAGCACCAGCAGCAGCGAGTACTGTTTGTATAAAGCGTTTTTGTACTTATTTGCTGCGCTTAGCTTTTAAATAGTTTTTCTGGGAAAACCTAGCGTAGTTTTCGCGTCTCGTATTTCAGTGAGTGTTTCTTGATTATCAGAGTAGCTCATCAGAAGATTATCTTGGGAATTTGTCACCGTATAGAGTTGGGTAAACATAGTCATGTGTAGGGACTGTGGTTGTTGTGAGCGGACGCAAGGAGAATTGGCCACTCTTCGGGGGCAGGTGGAGGCTTTGTCTGTTAGGCTCATCGAGCTCGAGGCGCAGGCGTCGGCTCGTAGTGGCGTTGGGGCAACTGTGGTGAGACCTATGCCTACTTCGGTGGCCTTGGAATCACATGGAACCCCTGAAGTCGCTGCGTCTTCCGGCAGTGAGCATCTTACCGGTCAGCCATCACTCCAGGGTGAATGGCGGACAGTGGTGGGCTCGCGCGTGCCTGGCCGAAAGGCAAAGGTGGGATCTGGCCGCGTGGCAGCTGCCTTACCCCTTTCCAACAGGTACGGGGTGCTTCCTAGTGGTGATGACATCGTTTCCGAGCCACCACAGGATGCCTCGCTTGTTGGGCCAGTGGCCGATTCTCCGGCAAGGTCCCGACAGTCACAGAGGGCGGGCCTATTAGTTATAGGGAGCTCCAACGTTAGGCGGGTTATGGAGCCCCTCAGGAAAATAGCGGGTAGGTCGGGGAAGAATGCCAGTGTGCACTCGGTGTGCTTGCCGGGGGGTCTCGTCCGTAATGTGGAGGAGGCCCTTCCGGCAGCTATTGAACGCACTGGGTGTGACCGGCTGCAGATAGTAGCACATGTCGGAACGAATGACGCCTGCCGCTTGGGTTCTGAGGCCATCCTTGGTTCCTTCCGGCGGCTGGCTGATTTGGTGAAGACAACCAGCATCGCACGCGGAGTGCAAGCTGAGCTTAATATCTGCAGCATAGTGCCCAGAGTCGATCGCGGTCCTCTGGTTTGGAGCCGTGTGGAGGGTCTAAACCAGAGGCTCAGACGACTCTGCGACTATAATGGTTGCAAATTCATCGACCTCCGTTATTGGGTGGAGAACTGTAGGGCCCCCCTAGACAGGTCAGGCGTGCACTACACAGCGGAAGCAGCTACTAGGGTAGCAGAGTACGTGTGGCGTGCATACGGGGGTTTTTTTAGGTTAGAGGGACCCCCCTTGGGCGAAACGATAAAATACCTGACGGCCTACCAGAGAGGACATTATCATCGTTGATAAAGAACGTCCGTCCTCAGAGACCAAAAACAGGAAAAGTTAACGTAATATTGGTAAACTGCAGGAGTATCCAGGGCAAGGTTCCTGAATTAGTATCTCTTATTGAAGGAAATAGTGCGCATATAGTATTAGGAACGGAATGTTGGTTAAAACCGGAAGTGAACAGTAACGAAATCCTAGACACAGAATGGAATATATACCGCAAGGATAGGATAAACGCCAATGGTGGAGGAGTATTTATAGCAGTAAAGAATTCAATAATATTCAGTGAAGTTATTAGCGAATGCGAATGTGAAATAATCTGGGTTAAGTTAAGTATCAAAGGTGGGTCAGATATGATAGTCGGATGCTTCTATAGACCACCTGCATCAGCAACCGTAGTAGTTGAGCGCCTCAGAGGGAACCTGCAAAACGTCGTGAAGAAGTTTCGTGATCATACTATTGTAATAGGGGGAGACTTCAATCTACCAGGTATAGAATGGGATAGTCACACAATCAGAACTGGAGCCAGGGACAGAGACTCTTGTGACATTATCCTGACTGCCTTGTCCGAGAATTACTTCGAGCAGATAGTTAGAGAACCAACTCGTGAAGCTAACGTTTTAGACCTCATAGCAACAAATAGACCGGAACTTTTCGACTCCGTGAATGTAGAAGAGGGTATCAGTTATCATAAGTCAGTGGTTGCATCAATGACTACAAGTGTAAAAAGAAATGCCAAGAAAGGAAGGAAAATATATTTGCTTAACAAGAGTGATAGGGCACAAATCGCAGAATATCTGAGTGACCACCATCAAACGTTCATTTCTGAGGAAGAGGATGTGGAACAAAAATGGAAAAAATTCAGAAACATCGTCCAGTACGCCTTAGATAAGTTCGTACCGACTAAGGTCCAAAGCGAGGGGAAAGATCCACCGTGGTATAACAATCATGTACGAAAGGTACTACGGAAACAAAGAAAGCGTCATCATAGGTTTAAGAGTAGTCGAATCATAGCTGATAAGGAAAAGCTGAACGAAGCGAAAAAGAGCATAAAGAGAGCAATGAGAGAAGCATTCAACGAATTCGAACATAAAACATTGGCAAACAATCTAAACAAGAACCCTAAAAAGTTTTTGTCATATGTAAAATCGGTAAGCGGATCTAAATCCCCTATTCAGTCACCCGTTGACCACGATGGCACCGAAACAGAGGACGACCGAAGAAAGGCAGAAATACTGAATTCAGTGTTCCGAAACTGTTTCACTGCGGAAAATCGTAACACGGTCCCTGACTTCAGCCGTCGCACGGACGCCAAAATGGAAAATATTGAAATAAACGATATCGGAATTGAAAAACAACTGCTATCACTTAGTAGCGGAAAAGCATCCGGACCAGACGAGATACCCTTAAGATTCTACAGTGATTATGCTAAAGAACTTGCCCCCTTTCTATCAGCAATTTATCGTAGATCGCTGGAAGAACGTAAAGTACCTAGCGACTGGAAGAAAGCGCAGGTCGTTCCCATTTTCAAGAAGGGTCATAAATCAGATGCGAATAATTATAGGCCTATTTCGCTTACGTCAATCTGTTGTAGAATAATGGAACATGTTTTGTGTTCTCGTATTATGACGTTCTTAGATAATACAAATCTCCTTCATCATAACCAACATGGATTCCGCAAACAGAGATCATGTGAAACTCAGCTCGCCCTATTTGCCCAAGAAATTCACAGTGCCGTAGACACTGGCGAGCAGATTGATGCCGTATTCCTGGACTTCAGGAAGGCATTTGATACGATTCCGCACTTACGTTTAGTGAAAAAAAAAAACGAGCTTACGGAATATCGGACCAGGTTTGTGATTGGATTCAGGATTTCCTAGAAGAAAGAACACAACATGTCATTCTTAACGGTTCAAAATCTGCAGATGTAGAGGCAATTTCGGGAGTACCGCAGGGAAGCGTGATAGGACCTTTATTGTTTACAATATACATAAATGACTTAGTTGACAACATCGGTAGCTCCGTAAGGCTATTTGCAGATGACACGGTTGTCTACAAGAAAGTAGCAACATCAGAAGACTCGTACGTACTCCAGGAGGACCTGCAGAGGATTAATGCATGGTGCGACAGCTGGCAGCTTTCCCTAAACGTAGATAAATGTAATATAATGCGCATGCATAGGGGCAGAAATCCATTCCAGTACGATTATGCCATAGGTGGTAGGTCATTGGAAGCGGTAACGACCGTAAAATACATAGGAGTTACTATCCGGAGCGATCTGAAGTGGAATGATCACATAAAACAAATAGTGGGAAAAGCAGGCGCCAGGTTGAGATTCACAGGAAGAATTCTAAGAAAATGTGACTCATCGATGAAAGAAGTAGCTTACAAAACGCTTGTTCGTCCGATTCTTGAGTATTGCTCATCAGTATGGGACCCTTACCAGGTTGGATTAATAGAAGAGATAGACATGATCCAGCGAAAAGCAGCGCGATTCGTCATGGGGACATTTAGTCAGCGCGAGAGCGTTACGGAGATGCTGAACTCCAGTGGCGGACACTTCAAGAAAGGCGTTACGCAATACAGAGAGGTTTATTATCGAAATTACGAGAGAGCACATTCCCGGAAGAGATGGGCAACATATTACTACCGCCCCCATATATCTCGCGTAATGATCACAACGAAAAGATCCGAGAAATTAGAGCAAATACGGAGACTTACAAGCAGTCGTTCTTCCCACGCACAATTCGTGAATGGAACAGGGAAGGGGGGATCAGATAGTGGTACAATAAGTACCCTCCGCCACACACCGTAAGGTGGCTCGCGGAGTATAGATGTAGATGTAGATGTAGAAACTCTCACAAACACAACTTCTAAGATAAAATTCCTGGGTGAAATATCAGAGCCCTTCCTGATCAAAACCGGCGTCAGACAAGGTGACGGCTTGTCTCCACTTCTCTTCAACCTTGTCTTAGACAAAGTCATCCGAGAATGGGAAAAAGAACTGAAGAATCAAAATTACTGGAAGCCTATACAACTAGGAAGATCTAAAGATGGTATTAAAATTTCATGCTTGGCATTTGCAGATGACGTGGCCATTCTAGCAGAAAACGAGACCACAGCAATTAAACAGATAGACATTCTCAAAGAATGCGCCGAGAAAGTTGGGCTACAAATTTCCTTCCAAAAACCAAATTCATCTGCTCAAAATTTGAAACTCAAAAACTGACTACAAAATTTGAACAAATTGAGAGAGTTCCATTCTTTAAATACTTAGGCGAGGTCCTAGAACCCACAGGGGGAGAGAAAACTGCACAAAAAGTTCGACTCCAAAAACTGAAAAGAGCATACTGGAAAACCCACAACATCTACATTAAAAAGTGTCTCTCCATTCACTCATAAATACGACACTACAATACAGTAATCAAGCCCGAAGCACTATATGCCAGCGAAACACTCACACTCCATAGAAAAGGCGATTGGAAGGCATGCTGAAAGAGGAACGCAAAATTATCAGAAAGATTCTTGGCCCAAAAAGAACAGAAGATGGATACAGGTTACAGTCTCGGAAAACTACAGAAAAATTATCTAACCTCACCGCAGACATCCGGAAAACAAGACTAAAATTTTACGGTCATATCCACAGACTCCCAACACCCAGACTCTCCCACAAAATTTTAATATACATTGAAAAATTGAAAACCATACCCTGGATACAAGAAACCAGAACAGATCTAGCAAATGCACAAATAAATTCTTCAGAAGTTATAAACAGAATTGTATACAGGCAAAAAATCAATAGTTGGAAAGTACAACCCGAGAATGAAGTTTGCAAGAGACAGGGGACAAAATGGACAGAGGAAAGAAAGAGAATTCATGGGGAAAGTATGAGAGAAGTTTGGAGAATTAAAAAATTGAATCGGAAAAGCTTTGCGTGATCCGTATGGGTCCAATCGCACATAATTATAATAATGAAGTGTCTTTTTGCAGATGATAATGAATGATGATGAATAGTGATGAAGAATATGGTAATATGAATAATGAAGTTTTTCTTTGCAGCTGATGATAATAATGAAGTTATGGTGATATGAATAATGAAGTTTTTGTTTACAGGTGATGATAATAATGAAGTTATGGTGATATGAATAATGAAGTTTTTGTTTACAGGTGATGATAGTGATAAATTTTATATGGCCACTAAACGCACCACTTTTAAGTTTTTCTTTGCAGATGAGAATAATGATGAAGTTTATATATTTACTGTTAGTTAAGAAATGCTATGTAGTTATTTAAGTATTTGTTGCAGTTCGTTTTGACAGTATGTCTTATGTCGCATGGTATAATGACTGAAGGTTTTGGAAAGGACAGCTAGAGTACATATATGTTGAGTACACATTTCATTACCTGTTAATTCCAAGTTCACTACTTTTCAGCAAAATATGCGTTTCTCCTTTCAGCTTAATAATCCATTTTGTATTTTTTCTATGAGAAGCTATTCACGAAATTAATATGCTATAAGCAGTTAATCATTAAACCTGTTCTAGTACTTGCATTTTTTTAACCCATTTGTGTGTGTCATTCATGAATGTGATCACATATACTCTACTTCTTTCATAACCTTGCTACAGCTGACACACGACGAATGACGTTACGTATCCTCATTTGCAGCAATAAGTCAAAAACAAATATTTTAATGCCCCAGCAATTAATTATCGATCCCAACGCAATGCACTGCTGGCAAAAAAAAAAGTATTACCAGTCCCAAATAATGCTACCAGTTTGAGAGAGTTCTGAGTAATACTGAATGATGTTTTCTAATCACAGACCCTGAGTAATAGACAGTGTGTTACATTTTAAATATGTCCTATGTCACTTGAATGATGAATTATGAGTAATACTGAATGATGTTTTCTAATCACAGACCTTGAGTAATAGACAGTGTGTTAGATTTTCAATATGTCCTATGTCACTTGAATGATGAGTTCTAAGTAATACTGAATGATGCTTTGCAATAATGCATAAATACTAAGCCAATAATTTCTGTAAATAATATTTTTTGTTATACTCTATAAATGCTATGCCAATAATTAACTCTCATTTTGAATGATAACTTCTGAATAATACTGAATATACATTTTATCATTGCTTGATATGTTCTGTACTACAATGTGTATGCCCTTTACATCATTTGTTAATATGTTCTGTACTCATTGCGTATACATTTTGTCATTGCTTGATATGTTCTGTACTCAGTGAATGTGCACTATATTTCATTTCATGTTATGCACTTGTATATACGTCATTTGTTAATATGTTTTGTACTCATTGCGTATACATTTTGTCATTGCTTGATATGTTCTGTACTCAGTGCATGTGCACTATATTTCACTTCATGTTATGCACTTATATGTATGTATATACTCTGTAAACTTAGTTAATTAAGAAAAATTGCGTATATATTTTGTGATTTCTTGATACGTTCTGTACTCAGTGCATGTGCACTCTATTTCACTTTATGTTCTGTACTTATATATATGTATATACTCTGTGACTGTCAACTTAGTTAATTAAGTAGATTTTAGAAAAATTTGTTGCTCATGGCAAGTCCAATTGACTCACCATCGCTGCCAAATTTTTGCCCCCCCCCCCCCCCCCCACACCAGTGGAGGGTTATATAAGAGGTATGCGCTGCCTGCGATATGTAAGCTATAAGAGACTCTCAGACCAGAGAGCAGTGTTGACTGCAGTACGAACTGTGTAGCAGTAACAGTAAGCTGTTGCTAGCGAGCAGTCGCCTGTCTGCGCTTGTCAGTCCTGTATGGTGTATCATGTTGGCTGGGCTGGTCGCGGTGCAGCGATGCTGGAGCCTGAGTATTATTGTACAAGGTAAAAAAAAAAGCAGCCTCGCGCATATCTAATAATATTAAGTAAACTCCCATGTATATCTTTTAAAAATGTCCTAATACTAACAAGCATTCATTTCAGTTTATAGAATTTTTTTTTTTCAATGCACGATCATTCCGATTGTTGCAAAAGAAAAAAGTCATTTACTTCCTTTCATAAATAACAAATGTATAGGCCAGCATTGCACAGAGCTGTGCCGGAAAAAGCTATTGTAAGAGCAGATAGTTGCCGACTTTTCATTCAGAATGATCTTACAGGGCCGTCACGCAGCACTGCTGTCGTCCAAATTTTACCAGGTTACTGAATTTATTTTTCATTACGAGGTTTAGGAATTTTTCTGTTTCAAGCTTACATTAAATGAGAAAAGAATTTTGTGGGTACATTAAATGGGAATCAGTTTTGTTGTGAGGTTACGCTAAAATTAGAATCATCATATTCATATTATTTATTATATTATTAAATTTTGTGGGGAGGTTACAAGTACTTACTCATGAAGTACAATTTATTTGTCTTTGAAATACCTGGTTTTATCGAAACGTTGTGGCAGACCTGTTATGGAGGGATGTACGATGTTTCTAGGCTGAAATCGCTTGCAAAGCTGTTTCAGTTTCATTTGGAAAGACACGCGAAACAGAATCATGTAAATCGTGTCGTAGATACGTTAACGTTAAGGAAAAAGGAGTAATATGTTGTCACTGAACTAAAGATTTTTGAGTTATTGTTGCAGTATCTCAGACTATTTGAGTTTACACAAGAATTTAGCTTAAGTAAAATTCCTGAAAGATCAACTTCATTTCAGGGGCACAGCTTAACTTTTCAAATAGTGTGATGACGGTTCTCCTCATGGTGGCGCTATTTTGCTTTCCATCAATAGATATAGTGGAACCTTGACTAATATCGCCAACATTAGCACTGATTTTGTCTCACTCTAACATGGGAAACGGATTTTCGGCGCCGAAGTCGCTGGCCATTTGTCTGCCGTATTTGGCGTTATCTAAAAATAGCTCAAATCTTTGCCGGCTGCTGTAGTTGAGATGTTCTAGGTGATTCAGTCCGGAACCACGCGGCTGCTACGATCGCGGGTTCGAATCCTGCGTCGGACATGGATGTGTGTGATGCCCTTAGGTTAGTTAGATTTACGTAGTTCTAAGTCTAGGGGACTAATGACCTCAGATGTTAAGTCCCAGAGTGCTTAGAGCCATTTGAAACATTTTTGAACTCAAATATTTATCGCACCGGTAACTATTTGAGAACGATAACCTACTCACTACAAGCCCTGAGATTCAGCCCTATCCTTCCAGTATTATCACTTAGAGGTATTTCTCAGTAAGGCAAACAATAGATTCCAATCAGCATGTAAATCACCCCGTGTCACATGCCGTGGTGAACCGTTAGTGAGTGCTGGTTTCATAAGGAAAGAGACAACCCGACTAATATGCGGAATCAGATAATCGAGATGATGTAAGACCAACATTCAGCAACATCTAGCTCTCATGCACCATGTAAGAGTTGTATCTCGCAGTCCTTTCCGATAGCTTTCCATCATCAGATCTATTGAACAAAGTTAAACAGTGGTTACGACTTTGGACTCCTATTCTCAAGGAACAGAAGTCAAATAATTGTTGGAGCATTGTGACGTAAATGTTACTTCTATCAAGAAATATCTGCAAACATATGCTAAAAGAAATCAGTCAGCAACAATAAAGCTTTCTTGTGTATTATTATAACTCTGATGGTTCTAATGATGTTGTTGCAATTAATTTGTGTCGAAGCAGAACGCCTCGTATCTTTTCATTCTGACATACGTTATTATTCAAAACAGCTCCATTTTAATATGCAAATTAGTCTCAGATTGATGTGCAAATTAATTATATTCTGTGGGCAAATATCGCAACGCCTAGAAGGAGTTGTGTCACATAATCGAAAGTAAGTAGACGTGTTTATAGACATGAAAGATGATGTCTAATCCAGTTTCGAGTCAGTCGCGTAAGAGTGGCGCTAGTAGTGGTACTATGACGATGCAAATGAGGCTTGCTTTGCACACGCGCTCCAGCGGTAGTGAGCTTGCTGAATTGGTGTGAGTCAAAAATGCCTTTAAGCCGACAAGGATGCCATTATCAACACCTCACTGAGTTGGAACGAGATTATGTAACAGTACTACTAAAAGTTCGGTGTTCGTTCTACGATACTGCAGAAAGTCTTGACAGGAATGTAGCTACGTTATATGACTGCTGGCAGCGGCGCTTACGAGAGGGTAAGGTCGCAAGAAATGGGCTCCGAACGGCCATGTGCCACTACCGAGAGCTAAGACCATCGTGTTCGGCGTATGGTTCTGGCGTATTGTTCAGAAACTGCAACAGCAATTCTAGCAGTAGTTGGCACCACTGTGGCACAACGAGCTGTTACAAATAGGTTACTTCAAGGATAGCTCCGAGCCAGATGCCCTGTATCGTGCATTTCTCACTTCAATTGTGTCAAGCGAGAGCTCATGGCAGGCCAGTGTGGAGGTCTGTTGTGTTTTCTGATGAAAGCTTGTTCTGCCTCTGTGCCAATGACGGCAGTGTGTTGGTTATAAGACGGGCAGTTGAAGACCTGCAACACCTTGTTCGTCAGTCTGGTAATTTGACCTGTTGTGCTGCCGTTCATGAACAACGTTCCAGTGGATGATTTCCGACAGGATAGCGACCGTCCACATACCGCTGTTGTAACCCAACGTGCTCTGTATATTCCCTTAGCCTGCTCGATCACCAGATATGTCTCCAATCGAGCACATGTGGGACATCATCGAACTCCAGCGTCATCCGTAAGCAGCATCACACGCCCCTGCATTGACCGACCAAGTCCAACAGGCACGGAAATCCATCCCGCAAACTGACATCCGGCACCTGAGCAACACAGTGCATGCACATCTGAATTCTTGCATTCAACATTCTGGTGGTTATTAATGCGCCAGTACTTTAAATTTGCAATGTCTTACCTCGCGCTTAAGGTAACCTATGATCTCGAAATGTTAATCGCTTAAATATGTTACCTAGACAAATACATCCCGAAATTTCATTACTCTACATCACCTGTTCGTTGATGTTGCGATTTTTGTTCCGGCATGTGTCAATTAAATCCAATCAGAATTTGACAGTCTGCGGAAATACATGTCTATTCCCAATTACAATACAATGGCGTGTGCGAAATTGATTTCCTACTTTTC